>NC_054706.1:65329594-66529594 GCF_016097555.1 Gigantopelta aegis
AGGAGGTTTACTATGCATTTAAGTTTGACATCACCGAGAAAGGCCGATTGTACTTTTTCTGTTCACGGAAAAAGACGAAATATGATAATCTATGCGTGCTTATTTTTATCCAATGAAATTTGTAGAAAATGATTTGCGTGAATCTGATGTTTATGTCGTCCGATGCTGCAGAGGACTGAGGAGTCAGAGATTTGTACTCGTTTAAATTTTTAGCTTAAATTGTTATTTTGAAACAAACATCTTCATTATTTGAGGTAAAATATAATTTGTGTTATATTTAGTTTTGTTTTCTAAAACTATAAGACCATAAACATAGTTGAGACAATAGTAATATTGTCAAAATAGGGAGTTGTAACCTCGATTCCACGTGTGTAAAAGACCGATTTCACCTTTTGAAACGGAAACGTGCTGTTGATATTCAGGTTGACTATTAAAGGCACTGACCCGATTTATTAGGCAGTATAATATATTTTTGGCTGTATGTAGACCGTTAAATTACACATTACTAAAAACTTCCGGTTTAAATTTGGCAAAATCCAATGTCTGTGTAAGACGACACCAGTTTCAATTTTAATGCATGTTTTGTAAATTATCAGAAAAGGTACATAAACCTGGAACTATAGTCCATCCTATCCACCTTCAAACATTTTTTTTGTAAATAATTTCAGTGTCGTTTAACGTCAGAAGAAAAATAAAAATAAAAATAAAAGTGTTTTTGAAAACCCCCCCAAAAAACACAAAAACATTGTGTCCAATTTAGAAAACAATCGGTTTAGAAATAAATATATTGTAGTAAATTCAATTTCCATAGTATGAAACAAGGCGTTCACTGTGTGATGGACTATACAGAGCTCACCCTGGATCCAAAATACCTGTAGCCAAAATATTAGCCAAATGGAATTTTTATTAGCCATATTTTGTTTTACGCAGTACTGTATTGAGTATTTATATATGAATATGAAAATGTATCTTTTTCAGCTAATTGTGTACAAACTGGAATAAATAGGAATAACAAAACCTCAATGGGGGTAGGGGCAGTTAATATATTACTTCGATTTTTCAGTGGGGGTGGGGTTGGGATGTGGTTATGCAATATCTTCAGAGTTTGAAGCCAGTACCCAATACACCCACACCCACTTCTAAGGCCTATGGCATTAAATTAACAAACATACAGAAATATGGGGGTGGGTTGGATGTTTATGGATGGTGGGTTTTGTTTTTTTCTTCCTTTTTTCCCAAATAAAAATTTGAGAGCTTTTTTTTTTTTTATATATATAGAGCTCATTATTTCTTTAAATAGCAATCTTTATGTTAGTTTCAATTGTTGTTTGTTTTCTTTGCTTTTTTTTTTTTAAGTGACCCGTCAATTCCCCACCCCAAACAATTTCATAATTTGTGCCATGTTGTTGCGGTTGATTTCAGCGTCGTGTTAAATGCTTGTTGTGATTGTCATGTCATGTCATAGGGTTTTACGTGCACATTCAGAACAAGCTGTTGTAGCGCACGCCTGTCGTCCATGACAGGAAGGGAGGGGAGAGGAGGGACCGCCTGCACTGGCAGGTGCAAGGGAGCACCAGCAGCCCGATCAAATCGGTAGCAGGCGGGTGGGGGTGGTGCTATGGAATTTGAATGGAGCAGTTAAATGCCAAAGAGAAAAGGGTGCGCAATTTTGATTGAGGGAATTTGGGGCAATTTTGAACGGTCGGTCGAAAG
This sequence comes from Gigantopelta aegis, assembly GCF_016097555.1. Classification (NCBI taxonomy): domain Eukaryota; kingdom Metazoa; phylum Mollusca; class Gastropoda; order Neomphalida; family Peltospiridae; genus Gigantopelta; species Gigantopelta aegis. Next base: position 65,331,308 of record NC_054706.1, read on the forward strand.
GTAAATGGCCGAGCTAATATAGGTTTTGATATTAGTGAATCGAAAGTAGCTCGTTAATTTTAGACCTTTACGATGCTGTGGTGTCTCCCTAGGTTGCCCATTAGGGCCCTCTTGTGATTTCTGCTTACAAAATTTCATTTCCGGCGATCGCGATCTGCATGGGTACGAAATTAACAAAGACAAAGGAATAAACAAAAACTGCAGTTAGGTATTGATGCGAATAACTATTGTTTTTCTACAAATTTACATCAAGATTTACTTTTGCGTAATCGTATTGTTTAATGTCCGCAACGATGTCTCTTAACACGCGGGTGTCGGCTGACTGAAGCCTGACGTATATTCCACCGAGAGCTGTCCTCAGTTCAGCCAACGAACGTTCTTCCTAACGTTCGCGAACTATGTGATTGGTGTTCGTCGTGTCCATTTGGTTTAACGTGAAGCACACAAACCAGTATAGCGAACGTTTTGTTTTCGCTCGGTCTGGCTGAACTCGGCCCTTGAGATGGCCTACATGTCTTTCGGCCCTGAACTGGCATGTGTATTCAAATTGACACGCATTGTCGGTCTGTTTTTATTACTTTGGTTAAAAGATTTTACAAAGTAAAAATAACAAGCTACAGATCTTCCAGACATTGCTGTCATACATGCTGAATGCATGTCGTTAAAATTAATAACCGTGATTATTAAAATACGCAAACATCATAAGGCCTACGCTGTATTCTGCATGACACCGTTTCTCGTTACCGGTCGTGAGATCGCTATTACGCTAATTGAATAATGGTAGTATTATTATGTTTAAGGTGTCGGATAGATTATGTAACCGTTTGTTCACATCAGAAGACAGAAAATGGCTTAGCCAAAATTTTAGCCACTTGCAAATTTTATTAGCCATTTTTTGTAAAAATTAGCCAATGGCTAATTTGGCTACCGATAGCGCCACCCCTGCTATAGGTTTGATGACTTTAATGTTATACAAAGTTTATTTTGTAGTTTCCAATGATGTGTAATTATCGTTTGTAAAAAGATGGATATTGATTATTATAGTTGACAGTGCACAATAAATATCGTCAACGTCCCTAACTACATTATGCTTGAAATTCCGTTCACTTTGTTTTCTCGTGCATGGTTCACGCAATAAACATTTGATTTGTTGTCATCAGCATGTCGTTCATTTATGAAGACTGGTAGGAAGTATGTCGATCTCGCCCCGTGTCGATCTCGCCCTGGTGAAGTCGCCCCGGGCGAGTTCGCCAGGACTTATTTTCATCGTCAGGCGAAGTTATGATACATATTAGACTTGCTAGAAGACATATATTACAACATATATTATAGTATATATCTACTGTCATTATCAGCATGTTTTTGTGCCAAAACTACAGGATTATACCACTTACACTACTATTTTTGTGTTGGGACACGCTGTGTAGAGTATGACAAATATTTTTAACAGTCACTAGCCACAGGGCTAGTGGGTTTGTGAAAACCACTAGCCCACCAAGATAAAGCACTAGCCCAAATTCCTGATCAATTATAGTTGGATTTTTATATAATTTTTGTAACATAACACATTTTCGAGTATAACAGTAAAATAAAAAAAACCCACTTAAATCATGTTGTCGTGTTGTACGTTTGGTTTTTTGTCAAGTGTGATCCATTGTCATTGTTCCGTTTTCGCTTTTGCCCTCCCTCCGGGGAAAAATAATTGAGCAAACTCATGGTTGATATCTAAAACCACTATCAAAATAATTAAATTTAAATGAGGGTACGACAGTGTGACACACGGTAATACATGGTTCAGTGTATTCGGTAGTGGGTTATACATTTAGGGCCCTACTATTTATGTTGCCAGGGACGGTGATGCCAATTGCTCAAATACTGGGCATTATCCCGTGTCAGACTGATATTAAAAGAATATAACGGCGACATCTAATCCGTTGTTAATTAATGAACAAAAAAGGTATCATATTGTATCGGCAGCTGTGACGCATTATCCAGACCGCTACACGTAATACTAATAGGCCAAGCAGAGTCATTGCATGTGCGGTTACCATTAAAGTAAATTGTTTTCCTGATTGCCGATAACCACATGTCAGCGAAGTGTTAAATTAGAAAACAATTGGTAAATAAAACAAACTGAAATTCAAAGCATTGCTGGGGTTTACTTGATTGAGATTAACCTGTCGTCGCGATTGGTGATTTCCAAGTTCTTGGCCTAAAACATACCACGTGACGTGTCCAACCAATCAAAACACGCATGTCATTAGACTTATTTCCTGTGCCAAAAACTTGAAAGGGCAAAAATAAACAATGCATGCTGTAACTGTGGCGATGTAGAGATAGCATGTTACTGCAGTTTGCAGACCTAATTCAAGTGGATTATTATTATATACTGATTGCGTTGTTGATATTATTCGATGACAAACATCACAATCAAATTTATTAAACGAAATTTCAGCCGAGAGAAAAAAAAAACCCACACGATCGAGCGATAAGGAGTGAGGTGGAAACCACTAGCCCTGCAGGCTAGTGGTTTTGCGTTTCTCACTAGCCCGAACTTATAAACCACTAGCCACGGGCGTCGGGCTAGCAGATTTGTCGAACTCTGACGCTGTGGCGAGATCGCCATATTTACTTCCGTGTTGCATGTCTGTTTAGCGAGGTCGCCAGTACATTATAACTCAACAATATTCAAGTTACAAGCAGTTTAATGTTTACTTCATTAAGTAAATACATGTGCAGTAGTCATGTTTTGATTTTCTTGTGTTAAAATGTAATACATTGGTAGTTTACTTGCAAGCCTGGCGAGATCGCCAGGATTTTTCTTGTTTAAGTTTACATTTTAACGATTATTTGATATATACTAAATACTAAAGTATGCACTGAACAGACGAGGTACATTTATGATACATTATACCGGAAACACCAAGAGGGAGCAAGCACTGAGAAGTCTGGCTGCACTTCTCTCACCATGTTCGTACTCCGTACTTCGTACTGATTAAAACAAACAGCAGTGTAATTAATAGAACAAGGCATGTTTTGTGAGTTCCATTATGACAGTGAATACTGTGCACACTGTAATTGGGGGGGGGGGGGGGGGGGGTAATGGTGAACAGTTAATCAGTCAATCAAGATTAATCAAGTAATGATGGCATTAATTCAGTAAATTGTGAACGGTTATCAGTAACAGCACTTCCATGTTTAATTACCATTCACATTAATTACCACTGTATATATATATATATATATATATATATATATATATATCACATTATACAAGAAAACAAACAAGTAAGTACTGTTTATGTATTTATTATTAATGAAATAATGGTTATATGCCTAACGAATGGTTCGCTGAGTAGTCAGTGAAATGTGGAAAAATTCTGACTATCTCGCCATAGCCTGGACATGCAAACTACGAAAATAACATAAAAACAAAACAATAAATGAATGTTGTCTTGTTCATATATTTATTATACCAAATTGAACCTCAAAGTGTGCACTTATGACAAATAGTTGCGTAGTAACGTGTGACAACTTCACCCAACATAAAAATGCTACACTGAGAAAATCCTGGCGATCTCGCCACAGCCTGAAAAAGTGAAATAATAAGAAATGTAAACTTAAAAAATGTTACATTACATGATGAAAACAAACCATAAATGTGTACTTTACGTGTATTTATTATAATAAACTGTACCCATGAAGATATTGTTAAGTAATATGTAGGCGACTTCGCCCAACAGAAATCCAAATCGTAGAAAATCCTGGCGATCTTGCCCCAGTCCGAAAAAGTGAAATAGATCTAAACACATTAACATTACACAATGGTAATAAATAACATGCGAATTCTGTCCATGTATTTATTATAAATAAACAACACTTATCATAGAATAACGATGTATAGCAACCTCGTTGGTTCAGTACATACTTTAGTATTTAGTATATATCAAATAATCGTTAAAATGTAAACTTAAACAAGAAAAATCCTGGCAAGTGAAATCGTCAGAAATGTAAACTACCAATGTATTACATTTTACAACAAGAAAATCAAAACATGACTACTGCACATGTATTTACTTAATGAAGTAAACATTAAACTGCTTGTAACTTGAATATTGTTGAGTTATAATGTACTGGCAACTTCGCTAAACAGACATGCAACACAGAAGTAAATATGGCGATCTCGCCACAGCGTGTCCCAACACAAAAATAGTAGTATAAGTGGTATAACCCTGTAGTTTTGGCACAAAAACATGCTGATAATGACAGTAGATATATAACTTCGCCTAACAATGAAAATAAGTCCTGGCGAACTCGCCAGGGTGAGATCGACACAGGGCGAGATCGCCAGGCTCCACTGGTAGCGCCACTCACATCCATTACACACCATTGCCGAATGCAAGGTTTGAAAAGCACATGTTAACATCTATAAAACATTTATTGTTTAATATTGGAAGAATACTAGTACTTGTAACAGGTATAAAATACATTGATAAAACTTTATAACAAATATAGAACTCTTGTTACTTGCCACTTACTCAGTGGTAAAGTGAAAAAGTAGCGATACCGCATTTAATTATTGAAAAATAGTGGTGTTGTCGTTATTGCAAGTATTTATTTTTGTGAGGTAATTATATTTAATTTATTACTCTTGCAGTACATGACAAAAGTTAGATGTTTTGATTTATTGTATAACTGTGATGGCCTGTTAACAACATCTTCCTGTTTGTGTGTTTACTACAATCCAAGATGGTGGATATTTGTTTACATTTTCAATGATTTGTTATTATGAATACATTTATTGTGGCCCTGACACATCTGTTGTTAGGGAATCAGATAAAAATAATCCCTATAACCACATCTTTATAATTAACGGATGTAGGACAAAATGTCACTGGAAAAAATATCAAATCAAAATATCAACTATTAAAGTGGAAGGAAGGAAGGAAATGTTTTATTTAAGGACACACTCAACATATTTTATTTACGGTTATATGGTGTCAGACATATGGTTAAGAACCACACAGATACTGTGAGAGGAAACCCGCTGTCGCCACTTCATGGGCTACTTTTCAAGGGATCTTTTATATGCATCATCCCATAGACAGGATAGTACACACAATGGCCTTTGTTACACCAATTGTGGAGCACTGGCTGTTATCTATTAAAGTGGTACCCAGGTAAAAATGTCAACTTTGACATTATACTTAATGTCTAAAAAAAACAAAAAGACTCCTAACTACATGTATTCTACGACTTTTCGTTTCACCAATTAAACCACTGTTTGCACACCTTTGACAGCGCTAAATGTGTATATAATTGTCTCAATAACACAGCATGGGTGATGTAATTTTGTTTTTTAATGCCACTAACTTATTTAAAAAAAATCAAAGACAGGCTAGCTAATAAGCCATACAACCAACAATGAAGCATTCTCTAATTATTTCAAATTTTGTAATTGTGAAGAAACTCAATTTCCCAAAACCTAACACATACATCTGTTATCTCTCTCTTGCTCTGTCCTTCTTTTCCTCTCTCCCCCCTCTCACTGTCTCTCTGTCTCACTTCTCTCTTCTCTCTATCTCTCATATAACACACATGTTGACATTTTGACAGAGATATAACATTAATGGTACACACTTTGTCTTCTTACATGTTGACCATTATATCACTTATATATATATAACTATATATATATCACTTTTTCCATGGCCGACTGATGCTCTTTACTCTGTACATTTGAATGCTGTGATAATGCGGGTAACGAATGAGGAGTTACTAATTACTACATGTAGCACAAGTGAGTTTTATTACATTCCACGTGTTGTATGATATATACTTATGCAACAAAATTGGCCGTTTTCTTATGTTGAACCCTTTTGGGGGTGGATGAGTATTATAATGACCAATTAGTCGATTATACTGATTATATTAATGGTATTGAAGGTATTTTATTTGAAAATAATGAATACATTCTTAAAATTTTGAGTGTGCCAAACTTTTTGGGTTTTAATTTTTTTTGGCAAAACAGAGTTACCTACCCTGATTACAATTTTGGGGGGGGGGGTCAGGGCCAATTGAATTTTTTTTTAAATTATTTTATTATTTTTATTTTAAAGGTATTTCTTCAGTATAACAAACAATCAATATCATTCTTGTCATATTTAAAAAGTGTCCACGGTCCCTAAATAAAGTTTAAAAAAAGTAAGTATCTAAATACAAAACTTTACAAACCCCTAAAACCATTACGTCTTTTTGTTTATTCCTTAAAATTAAAATATTAAACTAAGTGTTAGTCAACTATGCATAGTTAAGAAACGTATATTTTTTTCATGTAGTGGCCTTAAAAATGGAAACTGACGAACCGCACATATGCGTTATTATACTTTTTGCAAACGCATACACCTGAACTCCTGTTTACCGGAGGGTGTTTTACTTTTGTTTACTATAATGGATTTGTTTTACATCCACATTGTTGATTTTTTACATTAATTGATTGCAATCTATTTTGTTTCACTTATTGTAGCTGAAAAATGTAGAATATTATTTCTGTAAATATCGTATTCGTGTTTTTGTCGTTAGGTGAATGCAGTTTGGGACGTTGATTGTATAACTTATTACCTCAGCGGTCACTCATAACAGGGAAAATATTTTTCATGTTTCTCAGTGGGAAATATTCTGCATTGATTTAACGTACACTACTATTGGAAAATTTGACACCAATCACCTTTACGGTACTAAATATGACGTCATCACGATTTGGCAAAGCACACATAATGACATCACAGTTTAAAGCATTTGCATTTACGTCTTTCTGTTTTCAGTGTTAAACTTGTAATAAAATTGTAGTTTAATGCAATTCATTATAGATGATTTTTTTTTACAGAATATATAGAACTTTGGGGTTTGAAAATTATCTGTGAACCATGATTAAAATACAAAGTTAAACTTAAAGCAATAGGGTAAAGTGTTTTTTGTCGTTTCTATATACATGTATATCGAAAATAAAGGCTTTATAAAAACCCAAAATAGCTGTGGTAATAAATAGAATAACAAACTCGGTGCCAGTTATTATAAAATTTATTATCCTATATCCAACCATAATTTTTTTTATGTGTTTTATTTTATGGTGGGTACAAATTTTTAGTTGTATATTTTTTAACTTTACCCTAAAACAAAAAAAGGTTAACAATTTGGTAATTTGCTTAAATAAAGGAAATGGGGGGGGGGGGGGGGGGGGGGGAGGGAAGAAAGAAAGAAAAATGAAAAGGATTATAATATTACCAGCAAGTGTTTTGTAGATAGTAACATTCATCGTTTAGAATTCATTTTTAATGTGGCCTTGTCTCCTAATTATTTTTGTTTGCCTTTATTGTAGAGGGCCAAAATTGCTATTTTTTCTAATTGTTTTTGATGATTATGGTTCATATGAATACATTTCATGGTAGTGTCACAATTATGTTCTTCTAACCATCGACATTTGATCCTTCAGAACTAAAAATTGCAAGACTGATACTTGTACTTTGGTTAGTCAGTGTTCGAGATTAAAATTTTTGGGCAGTATCCCAGTTGGATACTAACATTTCAAAATCTGGTATCCCACCTGAGAATTTAGTATTATATGGTATCCCAGTGGGATACTGGGTTCTTGAAGTCTGGTGTCCAAAATTAAAATCTGGTATCCCCGGGATATCGGGATACCGTTAATCTTGAACACTGTTAGTTAGTGGTTTGTACACAGGACTTTAACTTGACTTTGCTGTTAGTTAGGTTGCAATGTTTGAATGCAAAATTCCATAGAGAAGCAGAGTGTTGACATTCTTTAAAAATAGGAGGCTATTTGAGAAAAGTACTGTATGTGGCTATATTTACTGAATGTAATAAAAATCGCTACCTGCCACCTATTAATGAATGAAACTGGAGAAGAATTTTCCTTGTTCAGAGCAGACTTAGAAGAATGAAATTATGGAAAATATACTCTTCCAAAAAAGTAGGGGAACTCTAATAAGAATTTACAATTGCCAAAATTGTAAGGTACTATATTAGCTGTGGGGAATGGTTATATGATAATAGTGAATTAATTGGGCAAACATTACAACCAGTAGTTCAGTATTACAGTAGGTTTTATGACCACCAAAGATCTTGAAGGACGATTGGAGTCAGAAGTGAAATTTGAAAGTTGACGTTTTTTATCAGTAAATTGCAAATTCAAACAATAAAAATAACTAAAAAACCCACAATAACAACTGTATGATCAACAGAATGGAAAAGATTGACAGAAATAATGTTCCACAGTGATTAATCAACCTTCCTGGAAATTGTCAAAATCGAGAATGACACCCCACACACATGTACTGGGCAACTGCGTGATGCACATGCAAACTATGGAATGTGTATCGGTGTGTTGATAAACGGATCTGAACGTTCTTTACTAGGATGTCTATGGTCAAAACATATGTTCGGTCTAATAGTTGATATTAACATTAATATTTCAGGTTCCCCTACTTTTTTTGAAGAGTATATAACAAATGTCACACATGTTTAACTCTCCTGGCCCTAAGTAACTGTTGTTGCATCGAAATAAGTCAAGAAGGGTCTTTCAGGTTACCATTTCAATAAAGACAAGAACAGTACTTCATTCTCTACCAAATCTTATTAAAATAGGGGACTATAAGTTTTGTCTGTTCTGTTTGTCTATCCCAGATATACATGTAGTTTTCCAGACTTTTTCATAATTCCACAAGATATAGAGCTGAAATTTTTGTATGTAGCTTACTATTATGACATGATATACTGTTAACTTACAGTTATCAAATTTGATTGATGGTGATTTACCCTTTTTTGACAGAATTACATGTATGGGTCTTGAACTTGGGCGATGCAAAAATAAGGTTTTTTTAGACTTGCAATGCTTTAAAATATCAAGCTAAAATTTTGTATTTAGTTTCATCATATACATGTGATGTTACAGATCAAGTTTCACTTTAAGGAGATTTTGTGTTTAGTTTCACACATTTATGGCCCTTGAACTTAGGAGAGATAAAAATTTGTTGGGTCCGGTAAGGGACATACATGTATTGCTTTAGTGGTACTCTCAGGATACTTGTCAAAATGTACACATGTACATGTACAATAATAAGTACAAGAACAGTGATTTGAATTAAAAAAAAATATTGGTGTCCATCAAGGGATTTTGTGGTAATAATGGAAATTGTAAATTTGGTACATGTGTCATAACATATTATGAAGCTCATAATTTGGCGTAACCTGTACATGAGTTACCACGCTATAATATGCTCTTTTTTTTATGCCTGAGTGGTTACCAAAATTCATAATGGCCGCGGTGTCCTGTGATTGGTTAAGACATTTTCAACTTCTTAAGTTTGTCGGATTTTATCCATACTTAAAGAGATATAAACTTTTGTTTTCTGGATTTTTGTTGTTGTTGTTCAGTGCCTGAAGATATTCAACAGAAAATTTGTGTATAGCTTTAATATGTTCTGTTACAAATCAAGTTTGACTTGCCGAGCAATTTATCTCTATTTCAGAGTTATAGCCGTTTAACTTCAGAGATATGAAAATTTATTTTCCGGCCTTTTTGTTTTGGCATTGATGTCTAAAGACCGGCCTCGGTGGCATAGTGGTTAGGCCATCTGTCTACAGGCTGGTAGGTACTGGGTTCGGATCCCAGTCGAGGCATGGGATTTTTAATCCAGATACCGACTCCAAACCCTGAGTGAATGCTCCGCAAGGCTCAATGGGTAGGTGTAAAACCACTTGCACCGACCAGTGATCCATAACTGGTTCAACAACGGCCATGGTTTGTGCTATCCTGCATGTGGGAAGCGCAAATAAAAGATCCCTTGCTGCTAATCGGAATGAGTAGCCCATGTAGTGGCGACAGCGGGTTTCCTCTCAAAATCTGTATGGTCCTTAACCATATGTCTAACGCCATATAACCGTAAATAAAATGTGTTGAGTGTGTCGTTAAATAAAACATTTCTTTGATGTCCAAATGGTATTGAGATGAAATTTTGTTAGAGCTTTATCATGATGTACTGTTGTAGATCAAGATTAACTTTTATGGCAATTTACCCATGTTTTCACAGTTATGGTTCTTTAATTTAGGAGATAAGAAAATTTGTTGGGCCGTGTAGGTGACATGTATTGCTTTAGCAATACTCTCAGAATGCTTGGGAATTACATGTCAAGACAAGACAAACAACTTGGTAATGGGTGATTGCCAATTGCTACAGACAAGAAAGCTGACATACTTAAGCTGTTCATGGGATGTTCTCTTGCTTACTTCCCCTGCCCCTTCTTATGATTATGCCATACTGCTTTGTGAAAACAAACAAGCCTTACCCATGATTTTCATCAATGATTTGTAAAATTGCATGTTAAAACAATTTACCATCACTATTTATTATTATCCAAATGATAATATTGTGATGACAAAAGCAGTAATTAACAGCATGACCAGGGTATGTAGTTAGTCCACTGCTGTTTCTGACAACGATGACCCAGGCACAGATGTCTGTGTGGAAAACTATTGACAGAAAAACCAATCCAAAAACTGTTATTCTTTTGAACACACTTTCCTAGTGTATAGAAGATCTGTCGTATGTCAATTTATCACTGAGTCTTTTGTCATAACAAATGTCCAAAAAGCAATGAGAGAAACTATTTTTGCTGTTTAGAATTAACAATCTCTTTCTGTCCCGATTCAAGACGCTGCTTGAGAAATAGACATCTTTTTGATTTGGACTTGGCCGTGTACATCAAAGAAACACCCAACATGAAACTGAAAACAATGTTTTGCTCTCTTAGGTAAATTTCACTGGTGTTAATTTCATGTTACATGGGCTCAAACTTTTGTTACCTACGGCTATTTTGTAAGGAATTTGCCATAGGCAAAATGCTTATGGTCGACGACAAGTCACTTTTTGCACCCTTGTTTTGGCTTCGTATATATTAAATATAGCATATCTTACCGTAATTTCACTTAAAATCCATATTTTGTGAAAAGGTACAATTTTTCTTAAAATACATTCAGGTGCATTAGTACAGTTCAAACAAAACATTTTCATTAGCAATTTTGCATTGGAATTTTTCCAGCATTCTTAAAACGGAGACGTTTATGGTTTTTATAAGGATATGCAAAGTGACGTCATTGCAATACTGACATTCAAATTAAAAATTAGCTATATTATTGCAATGCTTTGCCACATTAAAATAAAAACTGGTCTACTAACCTTGACCCCTGTCAAATTTGTATAACATGCAGACAACGCTGTTTACAGGTTGGTATTTTTTTAGTTTTCATAATTCTGGACAAAATATTAATTGTAAGTTATAAAAAATGAAAGAAATGAAACAGTACCTTTTGTCAAATATATCATATTAAAAAAACTACTGTTGGGTATGTTTTATTTATTGTGTACGAAGCTAAAACAAGGGTCTGAAAAGTGACTGTCGTCGACCTTAGTTACAACAATCTACAGCAGTTTTAAACTAGTAACTTTTTCCACAATTTAATACAAAATTAAAGGCCAAAAGTTATTCCTTTAACAAACGGTAATAATTTTTATCTGGTGGCAAAAAAAACCTGCCATCCAAAAGCCCTTAACGTACATGTAAGTGCTCACCCTGCCCATTGCCAAATTAGCCATTTGCTAATTTTAACATACAGATGCTGTAATATTTAAGTTTTTGCTAATAACATGTTTAAATTAGCCACTTTTTAATATTTGAAAGGAAATTCTCTACATATCTGAAAATTTGCTAGAACAAAATTATTTCCCATGTGAGCCGTTCTACAGCAATTGCCGTCGGTAACGCCGTTAAGTTCATGCCCATTGTTATTGCATTTTTGTTTAATCATTTGTTACTGAGTTTTTCTTACAGAATGTTTGACCGTTTGTGAACTTTTAAGAAACTTGAGTTTTAATTTTTAGTTATTATGGTTAAGTGATGTATTTACAAAGTAAGGCCCAATTTCTTAAACACCTTGGAAGACATTTTGTCACAGATCGATGATCTTGATTTGTCCCTAAAAGTACTTTTAATCAACCATCTTCATAACCACATATTCCATTTATTAATGATATTTTGTATAAATATTTGAATTATGGCAAATTTGTCCAGCATTACCATAGCTGAACCTGGAAATGTTTGTTATATTTCAATATGGCCACCAATGTTGCCTTTAAAATATATCTGACTTCACAATAAACCTACATGTATATTGATATTTTTGTGTCATAGGTTTTGAAGTTATGAAAACTATTTTAATTATTTACTAGATTGGTATGGAAGTACCTCATGTAAATTTCAAGATAGCCACCAATATACGGTATATTGGTATAATACCCCAGTTTATATTTTGAATATGACTTGCTTTATGTTTTGAATATGACTTTTTCATTTAAATCATTTACTAGGGATTGTATCATAGAAAATTCAAGATGGTCCATCAATATTGCCACAAAGTTATATTTTTAATTTATATAATTTACCGTATATCTTCGCCTGTAAGTCGATCTCGGCTATAAGTCGAGTCCCTAATTTCAAGCCCTGAAAACGTATTTTTTTATTGACCCGTTTATAAGTCGACCCATGAAAAACTACTTATAAATATTAAAATATTTCTTATTTTCAGCACATGAGAACAATAATATTTGAACAAAAGAAAATTATTTTACAAACTTCGGTTTTCACGTTTTGTACATCGCAATATAATCAGACTATTCCAATCAAACTATCATTATTACATAGCATCAAAACGAAATATTCCCTTAGTAGAGAGTGAAAGCTGTTTGACTGTTACTGTATAGTATTGTACAGATGGTTTTGTGCACAGACAACAACTTTATTTATAAACACTGACAACAGATCACTACGATAAAACTGAAAGTATCACGTTTTGCCGCCATATTAATACATGTAAGGAGGATAACTCTGGAAAGTACACTGGTTTTTGTACCAAATGATGTGTGTCCCTATTGCTCTAGATAGTGAACTGCAGAGATCAGTCTATTTTAAGGGAAAGCTCAGTAATATTCATGAAGTTAATCACCGCCAAAACATTGTTTGAACAACCATTAATGCCAGTGACCAGATTTCAAAATAAACTCAGGCAACAGGTAGTTAGTATTGTTTACATTTTTACTATTAGTGATGACTGTTAATTTAACTAAGTGGACTGTTGTCTTGGCATGTGAGTGAGATCGTACGCCTTTTCGCATAACCAAAACCGTTCTAATGCCAAAAAAAATAGGTTATAAAAAATAAATATGTCAAATTAACATATTTGAGTATAAATACATGGCATACTTCAACAATAAAACTTGTAAAATAATCCCCAAAACAGTAATATTTTTTGGTGAATTTTTTTTACCCTCTTATAAGTCGACCCCCCCAAGTTATAAAATAATTTTTGGGTGAAAAAAATTCGACTTATAGGCGAAGATATACGGTATATGAATTCCTTAATCTCCATTCCCTATGACTAGAAAAGTATATTTGTGGCAATATTGGTGGCCATCTTGAATTTTCCGTAGAAATTTTTATGATGTCATTCCAGACTATATTAGGCTAAATGGTTAAAATAGATTTCATAACCACAAAACCCAGAGCTACCTCTGTCACTTGCCAAATTTCAAAAACAATTGTCAAATTTTATTTTCATTTAGTGAAATAATTTCGTAAAATAATTTATATTTTGTTAGAAAATAACTGGATTTAACTGGATTTCTGCAGTTTTTGAAGTTTTATAGATAATTTGGCAAAATTTTATGCTGACCAGAGCTAGCCCTGAAACCTATGACAAGACACAAAAGTATCACCCTAGGTTTATTGTGAAGCCAGTTACAGTCATAGCATACATTATTAATTGGTGGCCTTATTGAAGTTTATATGAAGTAGTTGCTAACCAATCTAGTAACGGGTTGAGATGAGTTTATTAACCATAAAACCCATGATTAGATATGAAACAAACTACATAAATATATATATATATATATATATATAAGAATTTATTGTATTGAATTTACTACAGTGAAATTGTAGGGGTGGGACATAACCCAGCAGTAAAATGCTTGTTTGATGTGTGGTCAGTCTAGAATCCATTCCCATTGGTGGGACCATTGGGCTATTTTTCATTCCAGCCAGTGCACCACAAGTGATCTATCAAAGGCTGTGGTATGTGCTGTACTGTCTGGGATGGTGCATACAACAGATCCCTTGCTACTAATGGAAAAATGTAGCGGGTTTCTTCTCTAAGACTATGTCAAAATGAGCAAATGTTTGACATCCATTAGCCGATGATAAATAAATCAATGTGCTCTAGTGGTGGTGTTAAACAAAACAGACTTTTGATAATGTAATTCCAGACCAAAATCGCCACTGCAGCTGCACTGTTTCATTGTTATTTGCAGCTAAGCTAATCAAGTATTATACAGTGGAATTTATTTCATTGAGTATACATTGTGTATCAAGTACTTCTTGTTTGTAACCTTTGTATGTTTTGATGCATTTCATTTCATTGAGTGACAAGTGAAGTGTGTATATGTTCAATGTTATCTCTTTCTGATTTAAAATACTAAAATAGTCTGGTGTATATACATGTATTAGTATTTATCAGGTGTCCCTTGACATATGTACTAATGTATATCTAACATGGCTGCCAATTCAAGGTCATGATAAGGTTCAATATTTTCACTAGGGAGTTATTTCTTATAATTATTAGACTACATATATTATTGTATTAAAAATATTTAATACTGTATAATGGAAATAATTATATGTGATAAGAAAAGAAACCCACTGCCACCACATATAATATGGTTGACAGCAAATGTTCTTTTAAATGCATGGACAAGATTATGCTTCTAATTGGAAGGAGTAGCTTATGGTGACACATTTATACTTTTAAGTGGGTTATTCATCAAGTGCAAATTTATTTTAATTTGGCAAAATAATTTCAGTAATGATTGATATTTTATTGAAAAATAACTGGGTTTTAACCAGTTGTTTTTATTTTTTTATTATTATTATTATATAGCTATCTCTGTCATACTAATAGCTTAATTTTTAAAATCACTCATTTTCATCAAATTTGTACTTTTAATACATGTTCTCATTTAAATTTTTAATATTTAAATTATATCTATATATGTACTAAGATAGGTCATATTTTGTAAAACTTTATTTTGTTATATAAATATCTCCTGATCTCCACTTGTACAGATACATGGTTTGGATATGCTGTTAATTTTATTGGTACCCTTCTATGCATGGGTGTACGTGTGCAGTCAGTCTAGAATCAGTTTTTGTCTGTGGGCCCATTGGGCTATTTCTTAGTTCCAGCCACCACCACAGTAAGTATATCAAAAGCTGTGGTATGTGCTATCTTGTCAGTGGAATGGTGCATATAAAATATCCCTTACCACTAATGGAAAAATATAAGTCTATATAAGACTAGCTGTCATAATTACCAAATATTTGACATCCATTAGTTCCAGCCACTGTACCACAATAAGTATATCAAAAGCTGTGGTATGTGCTATCTTGTCAGTGGGATGGTGCATATAAAATATCCCTTACCACTAATGGAAAAATATAAGTCTATATAAGACTAGCTGTCATAATTACCAAATATTTGACATCCATTAGTTCCAGCCACTGTACCACAATAAGTATATCAAAAGCTGTGGTATGTGCTATCTTGTCAGTGGGATGGTGCATATAAAATATCCCTTGCCACTAATGGAAAAATGTAAGACTATATAAGACTAGCTGTCATAATTACCAAATATTTGACATCCATTAGGTAAATCTAGTTGTCTTTAAACAAGAATAAACTTTAGTTTCTATGCATGGTTGTAGATTACTGTGTTTCTAAGTTCTTTGGTATAGTTTTGGTGCACTTTGAATTGATCACCCGTAACTTCGGGAAGAAACTACGCCTGCAGTACTCTGCACACTTAATGTGTGCGGCTTGTTATCAGCTTTTGAACCTCGATCAAAGATCAGTGCTCATGAAACAATGAACCTTTACAATGTTCAGTTGGCAAGAGTGTGTGTGACAGCCAGTGTATCTATCAAGTGGTTCATTCTGTGTGGCTGTTGTACAAGTAACTTCGTTTGATACATGTATGTATTCTGCAGTAATTTTTGAATACAACTGTAAGCTGTAGTAATGTGTTAGGATCATGTTAATTTTTACTGTTAATTGTATTTTTGTTTGGAAAGAATTCTGTTATTTTATCCCTTTGTGGATTGAATTAATGTAAATAACCTAATGTTAAAGTTTTATTTGTTTAACGACACCACTAGAGCACATTGATTTTTAACTTAATGTCGCATAAAGGACTACAGTTAACAGGTATATATAACTAATCCTAACCTAACCCTAAAACTATTTGTAAAATTTGTTATGGTGAAAAA
This sequence comes from Gigantopelta aegis, assembly GCF_016097555.1. Lineage (NCBI taxonomy): Eukaryota > Metazoa > Mollusca > Gastropoda > Neomphalida > Peltospiridae > Gigantopelta > Gigantopelta aegis. The sequence goes on from NC_054706.1 coordinate 65,347,757, forward strand.
CAAGTCTTTATATGATAAGAATTTCACTTGTTTAAATGGTAGCTGTTGTAGAGAACTTTATATTGTCCAGCTTTATAACCACATCAGCATTTGGTTAATGTTTATATTTAAAGTTTATAATATCAGACCTCGCCGTTAAAAAAATTGAGGGTAGTAATTAATTGCTTCCCTAATTTAGATTATGGGGAGCCATTTATGATGATATATTGATGCCATTTAAATTTACAATGGGCGTGATCTAGCTCAGTCAGTTGAATGTTTGCTTGAAGTGCTTGCATTGTAGGATTGAACCACCTTAGTGGATCTATTCAACTGATTGGGGTTTTTTCCCTGTTCCAACCAGTGCACCACAACTGGTCAAAGGCCCTGGTGTGTGCGTTCCTGTCTGTGGGAAAGTGCATATATAAAAGATCCCTTGCTGCATTAAAAAAATATAGTATGTTCCGCTGATGACTGTCAGAATTACCAAATGTTTGACATCCAATAGCCAATGATTAATTAATCAATGTGCTCTAGTGGTGTCGTTAAAGAAAACAAACCAACCAACCATATAAATTCACATGCTAAGGGGAGCTAAAATTGTTCCCCATACTTAGATTATGGAAAGCCATTTGAGATATTACCATGTTGATACCATATAAATTCTCATTCTAAGAGGAGCTAAAATGATTCTCCGTGGGAGTGATGGGGAGCAGGGCTAACTCTGGCACTCGCCAAACAATTGGCGAATTTTATTTTAATTTGGCGAAATAATCACATGCAATAAATGATATTTTGTTAGAAAATAACTGGGTTTCTGCAATGTTTGAAGTTTAGTAGATAATTTGGCAAAATTTTCTGCTAACCCAGAGCTAGTCCTGGGGAGTGAGAGTGATAGCTCCTATTAAACGTCGAGGTCTGTAATATGTGATGACATTTTCATTTGTTTCTTGGAACTAATTGTTTTTATTCTGATTATTTGAGATTAATTTGCTGTTTTTGTTGTTTAAACTTGGCTAAAGATTCCCTGATTGCCTTTAACTCTTGTTTTATTTAAAGACTCACTAAACTCATTTTAATTACGATTATGAAGACATATGTTTACGGATCACACTGATGATGACGGGGAATATTTTGTTCAGTATTGCATTGTGATTTGTTACACAAGTTTCAGAGATAGCTACACAATTTTAAAACAGTAAACAGTAGTTGCTAATCAATTTTCAATTGACTAGAAATAATGCTAATGAAGATTTAAAAACAACGGAAGGATAGTACATACCCTGGCCTTTGTTAACCAGTTGTGGAGCACTGGCTGGAACAAGAAATAACCTTGATGGTTGATCTTAGACGGATTTCACTTCAGACAAGTTATACATCATATGGCCTTTTATAAATTATGGTGAACACCCCAGTCCCCAAACATTTGAGCTCAGAATAGGGTCAAAGTAATTTAGAACTAATGTTTGGTTTTTGTACTTTTAATGGATAGCTTTCAAGTTTGGTATGGATGATCAAACTTATCAATCACGTTTAGTGTTAACAATTTCCATTTCAAATTAGAACTTGTACATAATTTTTTGATCCAAGTAATCTTTTGTGCCATAATAAACATTTGGACGTTGGGAACTTTAATACCTCCATCTCTAATATTGTAATTAATTTGTACACGTTTGACCGTATCTGGTTTTCCTTTCCATATAAATTTAAAAAGTTTCTTTTGAAATTCTAGTATTAAATTAGTAGTCGGATTTGGAATGGCCGAAAATAAATGATTTAGTTTTGCCGTAAATAAGGATTTTACAACAGTGTTTCTTCCTAATGGTGTTAAAGTTCTACTTGACCAAATATTGTTTAAAGACTCGATAGGTTTCACTTTATCAGTATAATTAATTTTAACTATATTTTCTAAATCAACATCAAACTTAATTCCCAATAAATTAAACTGGTTTGTTGAATCAAGTTTCCATTCTTTACATAATTTATAACGACTGAGTTTTTTTCATCCTATCCAAATCAATTTAGTTTTCTCCACTTTAAGACCTGAAAATCTAGAATAAAATGTTAAAAGTATTCAGAGTGGCATATAGACTTTTCTCCGTTCCATCTAATATTACTGTTGTATCATCTGCAAATTGAGTAAATAAATATTCAATGTTACCAAGTTTTATTCCTTTTATATTATTGTTTTTTAATAGTCTAGCTAATATTTCTGCACAGAGAAGGAAAATATATGGATTGCCCTGCCTACACCCTCTTCCTAGGTTAAAAAAAGATGAAGCAAATCCATTTACAAGGACACTAGATTGGCTATCTCTCTGAAATAAGTAAACCCAAAAACTTTAGTACTTTGTGAATAAAATTCCAGTCTACCGAGTCAGGCTTTTTCGAAATCAATCAATAATAATAAGCCTGGGATATTATGTTTTTCAGTATAATTCATAATATCATATACCAATCATGTCACTTCACCAATGAATCTACCTGATAGAAATCCCTTTTGTTCTTCACTTACAATAATTGGAAGGACCGACTTTATTCTTTGGGCTATAGCAGCTGATGCTAATTTATAAGACACATTAAGTAAATTTTTTAAAAGTTTCTTGTTTTTATTTGCTTTTGGAATACAGGTTATTAAACCTTGTTTTGGGGTAACTGAGAGCATTCCATTATTATATGCATAATTTAAAGAATTTATTAGATATTTGTTTAGATCTCTCCAATTTTTTTACAAATTCTACTGTAAATCCATCAGGGCCAGGACTTTTTATTTTTCATAATTTTAAGAGCTTCTAGGATTTCATCATAATATAGTATACCTTCCAGACATTCAGAAGTATCGGTCTCTATTATACTCACTGTGTCTTTGATTGTTTGACCATCATTAAATTTTGTCTCTAATTCTACAAAAGATTTATTTAGAAAATTTCTAGATTCTAAATTTAAAAAATATTTTATATTTCACCTTTCTCAACCCATCTTGCTTTTAATCTAACAAAGTTTGTTTTCATCTTCAGTATCATCTATTTATTGTGTTAGTCTATCAAGTTCAATTTCTAGCTCTTTTTGTCTATTGTAAAAAAAAAATGGATACCATATTGTCTTCCCCCGAATCATTAGTAAAGTCTCCCATAAAAGCTGATCATTGATTGTGAATTGGTTTATAGTCTCATCATTAGTTTTATATTTGTATTGCTCAACAGTTACATTTATAGTTTCTTTAATTAACTTTACAAATTCCTTGTCTTCAAGTAATGAATTATTAAACTTCCAAAAACCCTTTCCTCTTTTTATTTCATTAATTTTTAATGTTAATTCAATAAGTGAATCATCAGATTTAAAAGTGGGATGAATATTTGTAGAAACAGCTGATGATAATAAATTAAGTGATATTAAAAAATAGTCTAACCGTGACTGTTTCAAGGGTGTAGTCTGTGTCCAAGTAAATTGCCTTGAAACTGGGTTATGTTCTCTCCATGGATCTTTTAAGTCAAATATTTCTATCATATCAAATATTTTTTCTCGTGCATTTGGATTATTAACTGTTATATAATTGTACAAATCAAGTGTTGGATCTTAAACTAAATTCCAATCACCACATAAAATAACAAATTTACTATCTAATTTATCAATTATATTAATTAAATTGTTATAAAAAGTTGGTTTATCTAAATTGGGACCATAAACACTAATCAACGTGTAAGAATCGTTGTCTATTTCAACACTCAATGCAAGATAATTACCATTTTTATCTTCCCGTATCGGATTTACTTTAAATTCAAAATTGTTATTAAATAACAATATATTGCTGTTCCCCGAGCATTAGATTTAAATGAGCTGAAATAGCATTCCAAATAACCCCACTGTTGTTTAACAATTTGTTCTGATTCTTTGGTAAAGTGCACATCCTGGAGACAATATATTGAAGCTTTTTAACTTTAAAAAAAATGGAATACCTGTTTTCTTTTTTAAAAAATCATTTAAACCTCTACAGTTTAAACTAACTATTTTTATATTCATATCCATTTTACAGAAAAAATGGCATTTTTTTTGTAATTTGTAAGGCACCAATCAATACTTACGTTAAGAATAGTATCTTACATACATAAATACATGTATGTACTCATCAATATGGTTATGTATTTTAAAGCTATAACTTCTGGTATGGTTAACAACATAAAGATTAAAAAACTACTAACAAAAAATAAATGGAAAAAGTAATAATAATATAAAGGTTGCATGACGACTAAAATAGCATGGGAAAAGAAAACTCCTGGTATGAGATATACAGCACAAGAATCAACAACAAAATGATCTAACTATAAATGATTTTCAGTCTGTTTCACTGGTTGTCTGTATGATCACAGTAAAGTTTAAAAGTAGTTGGACCAATCAGCTGAGGATGTTAGAAGTACATAAGCAATTACAAATGCAGTGGTCTATTCAGTTGTGAGTAATTACAAATTTAAAACAAAACAACAAACAAACAAACAAAATGTGGATCATTAATTAGCATTACTGTTGATTCTTGTGGTGTACATGTATGATATTCTATAACGAGTGGTAAAATGGTACCTGTTATTGCGTACTTGGCAGAGTATATGTGCATGTATTTCTACTTGTACTTGTAAACTAAATTATACTGACATTAGTAATTTAAAGAAGTAAATTCTGCTTCATCCAAATATAACTGACATTACCATATACTCCTTCCGTCAATTGAAGAATTAAATTACTTGTAGCTGAAAGCACTGAAGCAGCGAATGTACTGCCACTGTAAAGAATAATAGGGATAACATGCACCTAATCAAACAAAATGTCACCAGTGCATAACACTATAAGAATTTGATCCAGATTATATTGAAAAAAATATTGTGCCAACAGTAAAAAATAACTTCTGGAAAGACACTTTATTGGCTTGGTGTGCATACCTCAAAACATGTAAGAACAAACTCAGTAGTGACAATGACATACAGTCTCAATTTATTTGGTATAATGATGACATTAAAATAAATAATAAATCAGTATTTTATAAAGACTGGTATGAAGCAGGGGTTAGGTATATAAATGACTTAATAGATGACAATGGTAAATTTTATACATATGAACAATTTATTACAATATATAATGTTAAAATTAATTTTATACATTACTATAGTATTTTAGTGCAGTCAAGCAGTATTGCAAGATACATAAAAAAAAAACCATTCTTCCTTACAATAATTCTAAACTCAACATAAACTGCAAAGGCAGTGAAAATTATAATATATTGCTTGGATAAAAATTTAAAAAAAACCCATACAATTTAAAATGGGAAATTGAGCTAAACTGTCATTATCAAGAATACGATTGGAAACTTATGAATGCAATGCCATTTCACTGCACGAACAACACAGAATTAAGATGGTTTCAGTACAAAATTATCTACAGAATATTACCAGATAACCGTTTTTTACATACCATAGGATATATTGAGTCTCCACTTTGTTCTTTTTGTAAAGATGAAATATCAACATTAATTCATTATTTTTTGACTGTAGTCAATAAATCCCATTTGGAAAGGGTTGACAGAATGAATCCTTGAAAAAACAGGTATATCAATAAATTTTACAAAAGAAAATGTAATTTTGGGTTTTAGAACAAGTAACAATGATCCAATTAATTTAATTATATTATTAACTAAGCAGATTATATTTAAGAGTCACTTGAAAAGTTATACATGTATTCCAGATATGGAATGGATTAAAAAAGAATTATATATTAAATATTACAAAAAGTGTAGCCTTTTCCAAGTGTGAATATGATAATTTTTTTATTATTGTTGAATGTATATACGTATTTATGTAAATGTTTATCATATGTATGTTAGGTTATGTAAACAAAAATGGTTAAAGAAAAAAAGAAGAAAAAAGTTTGGTATGGATGTTCACCAAGTACATATGCACACCCACAACCCTTTGACTTTAAACCCAGGGCAAAGGTAGAGTCATTTAAAACTAACATTAGGCTAAAAAAAAAAATCTATTTGATTTAACTTTTGTATCCTTTGTATAGCATTGATTGAAGTGAATATTTCCCTTCTCATCCCCCAAGGCACATGGGTAATTTGGTACAAGCTTATTGATAAATGATAAGTCTTGTAACCGTGCACCCTTCAGGTCTATGACTGCATCCATGTCAAAATGGTTAACTGAAATGATTGAATTAGAAAACCTTTGAGACATTACTAGGAGGAGGTCTTCTGTATAGCTGTTGTCCGTCCGTGCCGGAAGATATTTAGAGACTTCAGAAGTTGGTGGCTACTTAGGGGTGGGATCTACCGTGTAGCTTGGTCAGTACGGTGCTCGCCTACGGTGCTTGTGTCATAGGATCGGACCACCCCAGTGGACCCATTCTCTTATTGTGGGAAAGGGCATACAAGATTCCTTGCTTCTAATGGAAAAATGTAGTGGGTTTCTCTTAAAGACTATGGGCAGTGTATAGCCCAGTTGTAAAGTGTTTGCCTGACTCCTGGTCAGTTTAGGTTTGATGTCCTTCGGTGGACCCATTGGGCTATATCTCGTTCCAGCAAGTGCATCACGACTGGCATATCAAAGGTCATGTTATGTGCTATTCTATCACTATCAGTGGTATGGTGTATATAAAAGATCCCTTGCTGCTAATGGGAACTGTAGCAGGTTTCCTGTAAGACTACCAAACTTTTGACATCCAATAGCCGGTAATTGATAAATCAGTGTACTCTAGTGGTGGTGTTAAACAAAACAATCTTTTTTGGCAGCTTGGTGATATAGGTTTACAATAATTGAGTAAATGTTGGTACATGTTCCATGAAGATATTGGACAAAATCGGATAGAAGATCAATAAGTTGTTATCAACAGTGAATACCCATTGGAAGGAAATTAATACTAATTACACTTGTATAGCTATCAAGTACGTATTGATTAATATATATATATATATGAAATGCATTAGTTTGCTACCTGAGAGGACGACAGATGTCTGTTTTGTTCATCTCAGAATTGCATGCAATGGATAGTGGCTACAGCAAAATGATCTGCCTATAACTGATTGACAATGGTAATTTATTTCATTGAAAGGTACTTTTAAAAGTACACTCTTGGAAACACTTTGCAATTGCTGCAAACACATGGCTAGTAGACTGCAGAATCTGTTATTTGTGGCGGGGTGGGATTTAGCTCAGTCGGTTGAGTGCTCGCCTGAGGTGGACCCATTCAACTAATTGGGTTGAACTTGGCATTCTAGTGGGATGTATCACTTCGATATTGAAGGTATTTTGAACCATATGGGTAATTGATATTTTGTGGGAAAGTAGCTATATAGGTTTTGCATTTTTTTTTAGATAATTTGGTGAAATTTTTGCCTGAGGTGCTTTAGTCACAGGATCGAACCTCCTTAGTGGACCCATTCTCTTCTTGTTTTTTTCTGTCCCAACAGCTGGTATATCAAAGACTGTACTGGCTATGGGAAGGTGCATATAAAAGAACCCTTGCTGCTAATGGGAAAATGTAGCAGGTTCCCTCTGAAGACCAAAAAGTACCAACTTCAACAGCTGATGATAAATAAATCAGTGTGTTCTAGTGGTGTCGTTAAACAAAATGAACTTTTAACTTTATTTGTGATTTTTGCTGGTCATGTGTGTTAATAGCATTAGATTTTACAATGAAGTATTCCCTGTAGTTTTACACATTGATACGAACATGTCAAGCAATTGCCTGTGTTTTTTAAACTTGTGTTCCATATTAATGGCTCTAACGAAATAACATAACTATTTTAATCAAGGAAAACACAACTCTACTGCAATCTCAAGGGACATAATTTATAGTTAACCCATGAACTATAACTGCCATCATTTTGGAATATGATTTTGTTTTAAATATCGCGTACACCTAAAAATTGGAAAACTAGACCCGTTGACGCTCTGTATGACATGAATATATATCCAGGATTTTAAAGCAGATTCTCATAACTGATGGGTTTTGGAAAATTAATTGGTATTTTTAGGCAATATACAATCATTAAATTAATTTACAGGGATTTGAGAGCTACGAGAAAACATGTAAATGCACTTTTGCATTTCGTCTAAAAATAACCAAAAACATGATGTTCAATACTGTTTGCGTATTTTCTTGCTTTCAAGTTTATGATGTGTGTCTTATATTATAAGGTATAACCAGTTTAGATTTGTTAGCATCAAATGCAATTTTTGGCAGTTCCAGGGGTTGCAAACAACAATTTTCCTTCAGGGGCCCTTGAGCCGCAGTAAGCTTCTTTTTTTTCCAGCCCCTCTCACATCCCTGAATTTATTAGAACAAACATAATCACATAATTAAAATCCTTCCCAGTGATAAGTGTTTTGGTTTAGAAAAGATTCTGGGTTTTGGTAAGCTAGGTTTGCTGTACTAGATTAACTGTCACGTTTTTATTTATATTTCAGAGCAGTGTTGTCAAAATGGACACTCTAAAGTTGGTTGGAGCGAGTTTTGTTACTGCTGGAGCCCTTGCGACTGCTGCAGCTTACTACATGACGCGCCCGGAGCCAGTCCCTTGCATTATGGATCTCAATGACCAGTCTTCTGAAGTTCCTGTATGTATATCGCTGTCAGTCTAATGTCTTAAATGTTTGGGTTTGTTAAACATTCATTCATTCATTTCATTTCATTTCAATCATTTCAATCATTCCATTCATTCATTCCATTCAATAATTTGGTACAAGCAAGGAGGGACGTAGTCCAGTGGTAATGTGCTCGCTTGATGCATAGTTGGTTTGGGATCGATCCCCGTCGCTAGGCCCATTGGGCTATTTCTCGTTCTAGCCAGTTTATCTTATGTGTGTATATATACGACCTGTATATCAAAGGCCGTGGTATGTACTATCCAGTGTGTGGGATGGTGTATACAAGAGATCTCTTGCTACTAATGGAAATATTTGGCTGCTTTCCTCTCTAAGACTGTCAAAATTACCAAATGTTTGACATTCAGTAGCCAGTGATTAATAAATCAATGTGCTCTAGTGGTGTCGTTAAACAAAAAAACCTCATTCATTCACTCACATTATTTCTTTTTTAAAAATATTTTCTTATATCCATGCTGTCTTGGGCACACATCAGTTATCTGGAATGTCTGTCCAAGACAGTGGGTTAGCGGTTAGTTGTTGGTGGATAGTGAGAGAGAAGTAGGTGTAGTGACTGTGTACCTCCCCATTGAGCCTTTAAAGCTTGCCCAGGTGGGAACTAGGACTGGGATTTGAACCTAGTACCCACCAGCCTTCCGGTTGATGTCTTAAATAACACATCACATACTTAGCTAGTGTTTCTGACAGAAAGAAATTTTTGGATATGGTGCTATGAAATTGAATGCAACCAGAGTCAACAGGGGATATAGGGGACCTCCCCCAGAAAGAAAATGGGTTACGTTTAGGATTAGGGTTAAGAAAATCATACAGAATATCTATACTATATTATTTTACGATTCTGACAGAATCCTGCTTATGTATTGGCTTTTAAGAGAAAAAGTGAATTGCTTTAACTTATTGTTTGTATTTACATCTGTGATAATATTATCATTTTTATTTAAGATCCTTAAATTTGAAATAATTACAATATTAATCACAGTCTTGTAAACTTGTTTCAAATGCATGTATAATTCACTGTACAATAAAAATGGTTTATTTATTAATGGGTTAAATGTTCATTAATTTCAATTTATTTTCATGCTTATATCCAATTAAGGTTCAAGCACACTGTTCTGGGCACACACCTCAGCTATTTGGGGTTGTCTGTCCAGGTCAGTGGGTTAGTGGTTAGTTGTTAGTGAGAGAGAATAAGTCGGTGTAGTGGCCTTACACCTACCCACTGAGTCATAAAAATTCACTCTGGGTGGGAGCTGGTACTGGGCTGCGAACCCAGTACCTACCAGCCTTATGTTTGATGGCTTATCTTCGACACCACTGAGTCTGGTGGTTAAATGTTAATCATAGGAGAGAATGTATACTAGTAGTTCTCTCAAATTAAAGTGTACTGGGTCCAGAAGTTTAATACTTGTCACTGTTACTGGAATTGATCAAGTGTAACTGGCAGGACAACCCAAATATGTTATCTTCTGTGTTTGAAGTTTGTTTATTACCCATATGGGCAGTAAGATGCAGGTGAATATATTTCCCCGTTGATATCATGACGTTAGTTTGGTGACATCATCAGTTTCCTCGACTGTCGTCTCTCGATGAGATTTTACAAAACATTTATCTTCACCAGTGTTCAGTTTTTGTTGAAATAGTTTAAGCAATTTGTTCTTGTTAACAATTAAACATGCTCTAAACTAATTTCTTTGTAGTTCATTCACTTCCTACAAGAAACATCAGTTCATTATGAATGTGACCTCTCTTGCTTACATTTGATTTGTGTACCTAAAGATAGCTTTTGACGTCATTGCTTTTCATTCGTCACGTCATCAGTTTCCTCAGACTTTCATGTCTTGTATATTATATAGTTTGTGTTATGTAAGAAGTTTAAAGTTTAAGTTTCTAAATTATTTACACTATGGGTAATAAATACAATAACCCACTCGATACTCGGAATTATGGATTATCTGTCCTTCATCACTGACAACATTAATTTTACTCTGGAAAGATAATCCGTAATTCCTCGTAACTATAAAGTTATTGTCTATATAATGTATGCATGTCCCCATGTGCTTAAGTGTATGTTACATTGTTAACTGTTTCTTATAACAGGGTACAGACAGAGCTCGAATATCTAAGCTTTGTAAGGATGGCAAACTCATGGCATATTTAACAGAAGATTCAAGAACACTTTACTCAGCTTTCAAGCGTGGTGCCAGGTTATCAAGTAAGTGTGCTTTAACAACTCTTAAGTTTTAGCCAGTTGTTCAGGCCAACCAAGAAATGCATTTTTTAAAAATCTTTATGCTCTTTTACTTGTTTATATTCTGGGTGATTCCTGTGCTGCCAATGTAGTGTAAGCATTATTTTCATTTCGTTTCATATACAGTACTTGATTATTAATTTTTTTTTAAATGATCCCATCTTTGAAACGAGGAGATCAAACATTTGTTTTTGCAAGTCAATCTCGAGGCCTATATTAGTTATTAGCCAATATGTTATTTAGGGATGTGAACTACATATTATATTCAAATAAAAATAATTTTTATTGAATTATTTTACGATATTGCACACTGGGGGTGGAATGTAGCCCAGTGGTAAAGCACTTGCTTGATGTGCGCTCGGTCTAGGATCAATCCCTGTTGGTGGGTCCATTGGGCCATTTCTCGTTCCAGCCAGTACACCATAACTGGTATATAAAAGGCTGTGGTGTGTGCTATCCAGTCTGGTATGGTGCATATCTGGGCTCACTTTAGCTTTTTTATTTTAAGAACCAATTTGGCTAAAAGTTTAATTTTGTTTTAGCCAAATTCGAAATGTTTTAGCCTGAATGATCACAACTAATACTGAATATTTTTATTTAAAGTGGGTTTATAAAAGGAAAATGAATGTTACAAATGTCATTTTCAAGGCTTGAAAAAAACAAGGAATAATTTGAAAGTCGGTGCAAAGAAAATTGGTTGAACGTTGTTTTTGGCCCTCCTACTTTCCCCACAACCTTTTTTTTATTTTTAATTAGCAACTTACCGTTACATGAGACTTAGACGTATCCTGATTCTCTGTTATCTAGTGTAACTAACAACTCAGTTCATCAAGACAACTAACAACTATAGGCTGTATCAAGCAGTGCAATCACCATTGTATACTAGTATATTGTTGTAAATCAACTTGTCCTATAATTACTTTATTATAAATATATGTTCCTCTATGCTGTTGTGGAATGGTTTGAGTGTGAAAAAAGTTGTGTTCTGTGAAGTCAATACTAAAGCAATTTCACATATGTCTGCATTTGGTTATGTCCAGTTTGGTTTTGAAGGCCTGGAACCGGCATCGGTGATGTCGTGGTTAAGCCATCGGATATAAGCCTTGTAGGTACAGGGTTTGCAGCCCTTTACAGGCTCCCACTCAGACTGAGTTTTGATGACTCAATGGGTAGGCGTAAGACAACTACGTATTCTTCTCTCTCACTAACTACTAACCAACTAACAACTAACCCACTGACCTGGACAGACAGCCCAGATAGCTGAGGTGTGTGCCAAGGACAGCGTGCTTGAACCTTAATTGGATATAAGCACGAAAATCAGTTGAAGTGAAATGATCAAAATGAAGGCCTGGAAATGAATTTAGGTGGTGCCTATTAAATGATCTACAGAGTAGATCTATTAATTTGATACTGTTCTCTTTTATTAATCATGTACCATGACATACAGTTTCATGGTACCGTGAAACCCCTTAAACCGGATATTTGTGGGCCAACTTGTGCCCTGATTAAACAACAAAATCTGGTTTCCATGCATAGATATTCAGTTTATAGGGCTTAATTTGGATGGAGCTAAGAACATTTGTTGTATGCAGGTGTTCTATATTAAATAAGAAGAAAAAAAGTTTTAAAAGTATAAAATGTTTGACAATACATTTGTACTTGACAATACATTTGTACTGGACTGGACGTTTATTTACAGGTGTTTACAAAGCTATGAATATCGGCTATATGTGAGGGTCATCTGTACACACCTAGTGGTTCAATTCAAATCTTTTGTCATACAAATTGTGTATTCACAGTTTAGTTAAACACCAATCTGTTAGTGAAAACATGATTGTAATTGGCTGCATTCATGTCTTTTTGTGACACCGTAAACCGTATTACGTATTTTGATAGATATTGTTAACAACCTTTAGTCCTTCCCAGCCTCCATGAACATTGTTTTTTGTAAATAATTTCAGTTTGATTTGACATTTTTTGTAAATAATTTCAGTTTGATTTGACATAAGTAAAATAAAATAAAAGTGTTTTGGAAATAATAATAATAATATAATTTTTTTTTTTTTTAAATTGGTACAATTTAGAAGACTATCGGCTTAGAAATAAATAACATGTAGTGAATACATTAGTAAGAAAATGACATTCTCTGATGGAAAGGACTATAGATCAACATACTGATACCATATCAGTATAATATTTAGCTATCCTGCATCCATAAATAATAAACATTCATTTAAACATAATTTAATTTGCTCAATGAAAACTTACCTTTTTATCATATTTGCAATCTTTGACTAGTCATTCCAAAATTTATTAACCTGAAGATCAGAAACTGTGTTTACTATTTTTGTGACCACTATCTTTTGTTGTTTATGTTGCTTTCAGTCGCACTTTTAGTAGTGATCTTTTATTAATATTACTTGGTCATTCTTCTTTTTATAAGAAACAAATAAAAATAAAGAATTTTGTTTAGGATTTGACTGATTTTAACAAACAGTGAAATTGATCATAACAATTACAAATTGGGTGATAAACTGAATGTACACTGACTTTATGAAAATGAAACTTGATTAAGTGGCACACCTGTTCTTGAGAAAATGTTTCTGAAAATTGTGTAAAAGCCCATATAAAAGATCTTTAATTAATAAGATGTTAGGACTGTTCAATGACAGCAAACATGTGGCTCAAGTCAGACCCATAAACATACGAGACGGGGGGGGGGGGGGGGGAGGGGGTGCAGTCCTGAAGAAAATTCTCAAATTGAGGCAAAAACAGTAGAGAAATTCGGGCAAAACGAGGTGGCTTGAACACTTTTCACCATGTATTTTCATTATTCTTCCCACAATATTAGTTGTAATCCATGTATAAATGCGTGGCGATTCATTTGCAAACCTATATAGCTGTTTGGCTGTAAAGCAAACTTTGTAATCCAGATTTGGGCACTTTTGTTTAATTTGGGCAAAAATCCGGTTGCCCCCGTACAAAAATGGGAGCCTGTACGCCTATGGTCAGACCTACATGTAAACATGACCATGTGCGTAAAAAATGAAATTGGCAAAAAGGTGATTTGACAAAAAGTCACGTTGATCGGGTTGACTTAAGTACCTTAATGTCAGATTTCATTTTCGCCAGTGTGGCGAAAATGGCAATTATTTTGTTCGCCAGGTGATATTTTCATTATTCCATGGCAATCAGCTGGCATAAGCCTAGCATATAAGCATAGATTCCTTGCTACTAATGGAAACATCCAACAGGTTTCCACTCTTAAGACTATGTAAAAATTACCAAATGTTTGACATCCAAGAGCCAATAAATCAATGTGCTCTAGCGGTGTTGTTAAACAAAACAAACTGTTGCAGACTTGACTGGGTGCTGTGAGCTGAATTGTGACTGTCGTATTTGATTAATTTCAGAAAATGGTCCGTGTTTAGGGTGGAAGCCCTCGCCCACTGAGCCATACAGATGGATGTCTTATGACGAAGTAAGTGTGACTGGTCTACAGGGATTTTTTTTCTCTCTCAAAATTTTCGTTAGCAACATTTTCACTACTGATTAATGTTTTAAAATTGTGTAGCGATCTCTGAAATCTGAATAGTGAATCACTATGCGATACTGAACAAAATGTTTCCTGGTTTATGCAGATAATCAAGAACTCAAGAGAATGACTCACTGCCTCCTTGGTCCCACTTTTAAGAAATGAGCGACATATTAACTCTTATCGATTTTCTGCTCTTGGCGAGATGTTATAAACATTTAATTTTATGTGAAAATAACTGATTTTGTGAGCTTGAAGATTCATATTCAGCAACACGAACCTGTTACATTGGATTATACCATGCCAAAACATTCACATTAACAGCAACATATTATAGACATAGTTCAATGCATATTGTTAACATCTACATTATAAATATAATAAAACAACATTGGTGTAATATTTATTTGCCCTGCATCCATAAATAGTAAAATTCAATTTTATATGCACAATGAATTTTTTTTTTATCATTTAACTCCAACCATTCATTTCACACCAAGCTATTGACATGATTACCAGAAACGGTGTCTACTATTTTTGGGACCACCAACTTCTATTGGACTTTTTGCTTTCGATAACAGAGTTACACTTACTTCGCTGACATAATATCTTAATAATTTATGTAGCTTTTAATAATAATGGAATTTGTACTGATATTGCTCTCTGTGATACAGGTTCTTGAAAAGGCAAAAAATTTGGGAGCTGGATTGATCAAGTTGGACCTGAAGCCACTGAACTCCACAAACATTGGAATTTATTCACAAAACAGACCAGAGGTATTCAAGATTTTTTTAAATACAGTTTCAGGGTTTGAACTTAAGAATTGGTCTCCAACCGACACCAATTTTGTGCTTGCCTATGGCAGTTCTTTAAAAAGTAACATTTGCAGCAAATAAACATGACTGAATGGTTATTCTTCTGTATGTAGACATATTTTTTTAATTGTGCAAATGTTAAATATTGGTAGATAATGTACACCATGTGTGTACATTTTGCCACAGGTGCTGTCGTTAAGTTTGAGCCCTGCAATTTATAGGCTGAAGGTAAAGCATACCTTTAAATTATGGGGAGTTTGTGCTGCTACTCATTTGTTTTTATTTGTATTGTAATGAGCTATTTTTTGTTCCAGCCAATGCACCGCGACTGGTAGATCAAAGGCTTTGGTATGTGCTATCCTGTCTGGGATTGTGCATATAAAAGATCCCTTGCTACTGATTGAAAAATGTAGCAGGTTTCCTCTCTAAGACTGTCAAAATTGTGAAATGTTTAAAATTTTCCACAGCATTTGTTTTGCCATAGAACTTTTGCTTGCTATTAATGTTTGTAATTCTGACAAATTAAACTCCTCTCTTGTACATTAGCAACAAAACTGCTATGGAAAGTGTCATGGAGATTATTTTACCACACATTTTTTACCATGGCCATTTTCTCTTTCTTTTCAACATTACCTGTCCTCACAACAAGTGCACCTCCCCCCCCATGCTAGTGGTCTGGTCCACTAGCTTGGGGGGAGGTGCACTTGTTTCGAGGAGAGGTAATGTATCCATAAAAGAGAAAACACTCCAAGTTTTCTCCAAATTACATTTTAAAGTATTTACTGTAAGACTTTATTTCATAGGATATGACGTTTTATTTCAGTACATCATATTTGAGCAAGCTGCCTTCGTCTACTCAATGGTTGTGGTTCCACTCTATGATACGCTAGGCGAAAAAGCCTGCAACTACATTATTAATCAAGGTAATGCCTACTGACTTTTTATCCTGGTTTAAGTTCATCTCTAATCTTGTTAATGCCGGGACGTAGCCCAGTGGTAAAAGGCTCACTTGGTGCATGGTCGGTCTAGGATCAATCCCGTCGGTGGGCCTATTGGGCTATTTCTCACTCTAGCCAGTGCACCACGACTAATATATCAAAGGCTGTGGAATGCGCTATCCTGTCTGGGATGGTGCATATAAAACATCCCTTGCTACTAATGGAAAAATGCAGTGGTTTTCATTTCTATGAATGTGTCAAAATGGCCATATGTTTTGGCATCCAATAGCCGATGATTAATAAGTCGGTGTGCTCCAGTGGTGTTAAACAAAACCAGCTTTTAACTCTAAGCCTGTCTGCCATTTTTCACATGCCTTAGTGTGTTGATATTTCAGTGACACTGACAGCTATTATGTCAATGATAGCAGATTCTTAACAATATTTGAGATGCTTTATGCATGTATGAACATGTTTAGAGAAGATTACATGTGGTGGTTGTATAAATATATATGCTTTTTTTTTTTTTAGAATACTATTTTTGAGTATTAAAATTTTCATTGATCAGGTTTGTGATGATTGGCATGAAAATAAGATAATGCATTAAAAATGTGACCCTGTCTTAAAAGATTATCGTGTGTAAATGTGAATAAAATTCATCCTTTCACTAAAAACAAAACCATTCAAGACATTGACCAATTATTGATCTGTGACATCACAAATATTCATTAAAATATTCTCTTTCGTAAAATGTTTAAATTCTGTTTCATTTTTAAACTATCACTGTATTGTAAATATAAATGTGTATTTTAGCTGAAATTAAAGTGGTCATGTCTGATAAATAAAAACGTTTCTAACTTGTTGAATATAAAATGTGTGTCACAAATTAAAAGGTGTCTAACTTATTGAATATAAAATGTGTTTTTTAAGCTGAAATTAAAGTGGTCGTGTGTGACACAAATAAAAAGGTGTCTAACTTGTTGAATCGACACTCGGAAACGCCAGACCTGAGGGTAGCCGTGGTGATGGAAGAGCCAAGTGGTGAAGTGTTGAATCTGGCCAGGACATTGGGTGTTTCAATACTGACATTCTCAGATGTCGAGGTACTCAACCAGCTTGATTTATTTGATAGAATCCAGGGGTAGGAATTCTCCTCGGAACCGCGGTTTTCCTGTCATGGAACATTGCGTTTCCTCGCATTTTAATTATTTTTGCCTCCAAAATGTGTCAGATGGCACTGATCTTAACCTAGGATTTAAAGAATTTCCCGGACCCCTCTAGATTTCCTCTTTTTTTTTTACAGTGCACTAATTCTCACCCCTGAGAACCTTTTTAAATAACGGAACATGCAACCATTTGTTTGAATTGTATAACAGTTTTTAGTCCCCTACTGGTCCAACCAGAGGAGACTATAAGTTTTGTCTCCATCCTTCTGTCTTTCTGTCTTTCTGTCCAATAGCCGATGGTTAATAAATCAATGTGCTCCAGTCATGTCTTTAAACAAAACAAACTTTAAAACTGTTGAAAATTAGTTTTTGAGTTGAGAAATTGTTTTTAATTGAAATAATTATTGAAAAATTACTTAAAAGCCATTTGTTTGAATAGAATAATTGTTTTTAATTCTAAAACTGTTGAAAATTATATATACTACCATTTTTTTTTTTAGAGTAAATTAACGTATACACAGTCATTTGTTTCAGTAAGTTACAGTGCTTTGTAACATGAAAACTGAATTCCTTTTGGGGATGGTGAGTGTGTGTGGGAGGAGGGGGCTAATTTAAACTGGAAAATAACAATAATTATAATAGACTTGCCTTATGCTAAAATAATTATGGACTTATGCTGATGTTTCCTTAGGCTGATATTGTTTTAATATTTTCTTTGTTTTAGAAACTGGGAAAAGAAAACCCACATGAAATAAATGTAAGTGTTGCCAATTTTATACTCATTTGATCACTGATATACAAATTTATAACATTATGAGTAGGTTTCACTCAGTTGAACTTATGGCAGCTATTTTTTGCTCTGTAATTTAACAGTTGTTTTTTTCTTCTTTCAAGATTTGTCCAAGTGCTAAAAAAATTTAAAATAGATCAGTGTGTTTAGTAATGATCTTTAAAAAATAGCATCATATTTTAATGGAAAATGATAAAACTATATATTTTATGAACCTAAAACATTAAGCTGTTTGTGATTGCTGTTTAAAAAAGTCCTTGTCTTCTTATTTATTATACATTTAAAGTCTGAATCTTAATTAAATCATTATTGCACTGGGCTTGTTACCAAATAGTTTATTGCTACCATATGTTAAATCTGAATTATTATTTTTGTCATTTCTTTCTTTCAGCCTCCCAATCCAGATGATTTGTCTATTATATGTTACACAAGTGGAACCACAGGTAGGTTTACATTAGTTGATTATTCTTTCTCTTGTCTAGACATTTAATTCAGACTCATTTTAAACATACAGGTCTTAACCTGAAACTAAACCTTTTAGCATTGATTGTGTTTTGTACATACTGTTTTAGGCAGTTATTTTTAATAAATTGTCTTGTTTTTATTTTTGTGTCTCTCATATATTAAATTTTGTACTTGAATATATATTACAATCACATTACATCAGACATTTGTTATAGTTTAGGGAGAGATCTAGCTCAATCAGTAGGCCTCACATCTGATGGGTTGTAGGATCAAACCCTGTCAGCTGACTCCTTGAATTTTTTGCCTTCCAAGACCATGGTATGTGCTGTTCTGTCTGGAGACAGTGCTAATGAATAAAATGTAGTGGATTTCCTTTGAAGTCCATGTCAGAATTATCCAGTAGCTGATGATTAATTGATCAGTATGCTCTAGTGGTGGTGTTATACAATACAAACTTTCTCTTTTTTTGTAGGTCTTCCCAAGGGAGCACTGCTAACCCACCAGGGTGTGATTTCTATTGCTTCAGCTTGTACAAGACAGCTGGTAAGTGCTGCATTGTGTCAGGTTTTGTTGGCAGGAAGGGGCTGGATGTAGCTCAGTGGTAAAGCACTCGCTTGATGTGAGGTTGGTTTGGGATTGATGTCCGTCTGTGGGCCCATTGGGTTATTTCTCGTTCCAGCCAGTGCACCACGACTGGTATATCAAAGGCTGTGGTATGTACTACCCTGTCTGTGGGATAGTGCATGTAGAATATCCCTTGCTACAAATGGAAAAATGTAGCGGGTTTCCTCTCTAAGACTATATGTCGAAGTACCAAATATTTGACATCCAATAGCTGATGATTTATAAATCAGTGTGCTCTAGTGGAGTTGTTAAACAAAACAAACTAAACTTTTTGTTGGCAGGCATGAGATTTTTCAGCTTTTTATCCAATTTCAAATTTGACACTCATTGGCCAATTCTATTACTCACATAAAGTTTTTCAAACTTTTTATCTGGCAGTGTCTCAAAATATTGCATTGGAATTTTGTGTATAGCTTTATCATGTAGAATTACAAATCAGGTTTGACTTTTAATACGGATAGGCTCATTTTTGACTGTTATGTGGGGCAGTATCCCAGCTGGATACTAACATTTCAAAATCTGGTATCCCACCTGAGAATTTAGTATTATATGGTATCCCGGTGGGATACTAGGTTCTTGAAGTCTGGTATCCAAAATTAAATTCTGGTATCCCCAGGATATCAGGATACCGTTAATCTCGAACACTGACATGTTTTGCTTTAGCAGTGCTCTAAAGATATAGATAATTGTTTTCTGATTGCAACTTGGTTTATAGTCAATAGATGAATGTTAATCTCAATGCATGTTAGGGGGGGTGGGACCACGACTGGTATATCTAAAGTCGTGGTATGTGTTATCTTGTCTGTGTGATGGTGCATATAAAAGATCCCTTGCTACTAATTAAAAAATGTGGCGGGTTTCCTCTCTGTGACTGTCAAAATGACCCTATGTTTGATATCTAATACCAATGATTAATAAATCAATGTATTCTAGTGGTGTCGTTAAACAAAACAACTTCTCAATGCATGTTAAAAACCTTTACCGGCCCCTGTGACGCAGTGGTTAAGCTGGTAAGCTGGTACCGGTACCGGGTCCAACCCTGAACGAGTTCTTAATGGGTAGGTGTAAGGCCACTACACCCTCTTCTCTCTCACTAACCAACTAACAACAGCCCAGATAGCTGAGGTGTGTGCCCAAGACGGCGTGCTTGGACCTTAATTGGATATAAGCACGAAAATAAGTTGGAAATGAAAAAACCTTTAATTAAATTGTTTTAATTTTTTATTTAAAGATTAAAATAATTTATCTGGAATGTTACGTGTCATTATTTCTTTATTCATCAAATAGTTCAGGGCTAGCTCTGGATGATTGGAAAATTGTCAATTAAATTTTAAACATTTCAGAAACCCAGTTATTTTCTTTAAATCATATCAATTATTACTAATATTAGACAAAATTATTTCGCCAAATTAAAATAAAATTTGCCAGTTGTTTTTAAAATTTGCATTTGGTGAATTTGCTGAGTGCCAGAGCTAGTCCTGCATTTAGTTATATGGAATTCTTGTTAGACCATTGTTTTATTGCTGTTTTTAGGAACCCGCTGATGTGAAGATTCGACCTGGAGATGTCTTGATTTCCTATTTACCATTGGCACATTCTTATGAAACGTTGTTGGAGGTTTGTTTCAATTCACCAAGTTGGCCAGTTTGTGAAAATTATGAATCATTCGTGACCAACCAATGATGTAATTTTGGTGAAGCGACATCCGGGGCTCGACCTTAGCAGTAGCCAGGGGTGTTTTGGCTACCAATTTGTTGGTCGGGCTACCAGATGTCTAAACCCAGTAGTCCGCTGGGCTACTAGATGTTTTTTGGTACATCCAGTTACTTCGCAATCAACAAGACGCTAAAATCCTAAAACAACATGATTAAATAAAAATAAATGATTTTGCTTTTTACTCTTTATTTTAATTTATTAAAATTATGGGGATACCATTTTTTACTGAGGGCTACCAGATTTTATAACCTGGTAGACTGGTGGGCTACCACTGCAAAAAGTTACGGTCAAGGCCTGTGTCACATCATTCTGTGTCATGTTTTCCATATCAATTCATATAGCACATTCCTTAATTTGTGTGCTTCTCCATTAAACTTTTGTTGACAGAGTTATGGCTCTTGAACTTGGGAGATAAGAATATTTTTTGGGTCCGGTAGGAGACCTATATACCTTTAGTAATGCTCTCAGAATGCTCGTTATTATTTATTATTCATTATTCATAGAGTTTTATGCGATGCTGCATTATTTTATTCGTAATTGCAGAGGGTTTTTTTAACAAGTGCTTTGTCGTTTCAGACCTATTGTTATTTGCATGGAGCTTCTGTGGGTTTTTTCCAAGGAGATGTTAAAAAGTTGATGGATGATATCAAGGAATTGAAACCAACAGTTTTTCCAACTGTGCCCAGACTTCTCAACAGGTTCTACGATAAGGTAGCTATCAGAATAATTTCTGTTTCAGTCAAAACATTGTCGTTAAACCTGTTTATTTAAACCTTGATGTGTTCCAGAAGTGTGTTCCTATGCAATTTTTTTTTTTTTAAATGTTTGGTTTTTGAGGGGTGATGCTGGGTGGATGGTGTTTTCACACAAGACATTATTATTGAATCTGCTTGGGGCAGCACGTACAAGACAGCTGGTAAGTGCTGCATTGTGTCGGGTTTTGTTGGCAGGAGGGGTGAGACGTAGCCCAGTGGTAAAGCATTCGGTTGATGCACAGTCAGTCTGGGATCGATCCCTGTCGGTTGGCTCATTGGGCTATTTCTCGCTCCAGCCAGTGCACCACGACTGGTATATCAATGGCCGTGGTATGTGTTATCCTGTATGGGATGATGCATATAAAAAAAAACCTTGCTGCCAATCGAAAAGAGTAGCCCATGAAGTGGGGACAGCAGGTTTCCTCTCTCAATATGTGTTTGGTCCTTAACCACATGTCCAATGCCATATAACTAAATAAAATGTGTTGAGTGGGTCATAAAATAAAACATTTCCTTCCTTGTTGGCAGGAAAGGGCGAGACGTAGCCCAGTGCTAAAGCATTCACCTGATGCACGGTTGGTTTAAAATTATGTGTGTTTCAACTGTATTCACATCTTTAGTGTTAACTTAATTTTCTTTCTGGTTTTCATTATCTTTTCTCAAGATTGTTTGAATCTTTTATTTTATTTTAACTATTAACGTGAGACATCTTGTACACTATTCTCTAAGAATGTGATGTTTTTAGACTGGTCATCAATGTCACATTTGATGATTGATTGTATACACAGTTTTCAACAGCTTGTTAGTCAGCCTTTTTTTTTTTTTTTTAGGCCAATTGGTGGTTTATTCGTGGGTAGTGTGTTGAGGAGGCATTTTCATTGATTGATCCATCATATCTGACCTCAAGTTTAATTATTTGGTATATTTCTTTTTGAGTTACATATTCAAACCTGTCATTGATGTATGGTTAATAAAACTGTTTTTGGAATAAAAAATCTGAATGTAGATTTTTAATATTTGTAGGTGATGGCCGGTGTGAACTCCAGTATCATTAAAAAGTGTCTCTTCAACTTTGCTTTGCAAGAAAAGGAGAAAGAGTTGCAGAGGTAATGATAAGACATGAACTGCTTTTGACTTTGCTAACCAATAACTTAAACAAAATTTGTAATGATGTGCTTCTTTTTTGCTTCTTCTTTTTTTTTTAACAGGATTTAACTGCTCTAGTGGTGTTGTTAAACACAACAGACTTTAACTGTTTGTAAATATCAGTACACAGGGATCATTTTGTTCAGTATCGCATCGCGATTCGCAACACAAGTTACAGAAATTGCTACACAATTTTAAAACATTAAACCGTAGTTGCTAATCAATTTATAACTGATTAGAAATATCACTAATCAAGATTTTAAAAACAAAATGATCTCTAGTTCAAAACTGAACCTCTTAGCCAGATACCCCTTAAAACTGGACTTTTTACTTTGTCCCTTCTTCACATTCCTGTATCAGCTTCCATCCAGTGGGGAGGTGTAAGGCCACTACAAAGACATCTTTCTTATTAAACACCAACAATTAACTATTAACCCCAGTTCTGGACAGACAACATTCCTATCTGGGAAGGTATAAAAGATCCCTTGCTGCTAATGGAAAAATGTAGCAGGTTTCTTATATTTGACATCCAGTAGCCAATGATTTATTTATCAATCATTGATCTCTAGGCAGAAAGCTTAGGACAGTTAGCATGAACGTTTACTAGATAAGCACAAAAACAGAGTTAAAATTATTTATTAATTAAAAAGTAACCAACTTGTTTTTCTTGTTTTCAGAAATGTGATACGGAAAAATAGCATATGGGACCAGCTGATGTTCAAAAAGGTGCAGGAAGGTCTCGGAGGCAGGTGTAGACTCATCGTCACAGGATCCGCCCCATTGTCGCCGAAAGTTCTTGCATTTCTCAGATGTTGCGTCGGCTGTCCTGTGAGTGTTTTCTTCTTCGTAAATGAAGATTTAGTTAGGCTAATCTTAACTTGAATTACTGTCAACTTAGTAGATTTGTTTTATCAACTGCAGTCAAACACAAAATGTGTATGCACTTGAATATGATCAATGAATGCATTTACTCTCGATTACCTTCATTGGAAATACATTGTTAAAATAAATATTTCTACTGATTTTGTAATTTGTAAGATCAGTTTGCATTGGATTTTGTGTTGGGGGATGGCAACCACACTGACAATGACTGTTAATTCCCATTGTTACACGTTATGGTGGTGACAGACAAATATACTGACGTCCAAAAGAAACTTTACATACATGAAATGTGAATAATTTGATCAATATGGTTGCTAATTGAAAAGAACCAATTTAGAAACCACCTTACAAACACTTTGCATTTATAACTAAGTGCATTGTGATGTTTAGATGTTGAACTTCACGATACTTTCATATCCCACCTTACCATTTTTAGGTTTTCTATAATACAATTTCAAGCTCTGTAAAAAAAAAACATTTGGACGTCAGTATATAAAAGGTAGTAGGGAAAACAAATGTATGATCATTATATACCGAACAACAAAAGAAATGCCCATATTAATGTAGTTTCATTTAATTTATTTATTTAAAAATCAGTTTGAATCTCATTACTTTTTGTGTCAGTTGGAATTTCCAATTTGTTAATATTTTAAGCCCCTTTTGACAGTTTACTTAACAAATTAATTTTATGAAAGAATTAATTTTTTTTCTTTTTTTCTTTAATATATATATACAATCACTTTGAAAAACTCGAACATCACCTTGAAGTTTCACTTCATTTGTCTTTTCTCTTCTCTTCACTTCACTTCATTTTTCTTTTACTTTTACTTTCTACTTTTAACTTTTACTTCTGTACATTTACATTTTTCTTTTTTTGCTGTTCAGTATATCTCCAGTAGCACTTGGTTGGATAAATTGAACATTTTTATTTATGTATTCTTATGCAACGATGCAAATTTTATTTCTAAAACATTTTATATGTAATTTGTTGCATACATTTGTGAATTCCTTCTCTGCAGATTTTGGAAGGTTATGGACAGACTGAGTGTCATGCTATTGCCACGCTGCAGATTGTTGGGGATCCAAGCGTAGGTGAGATATAATTAGGTGGCAGTTTGCCTGGGTTTTTTCTGCTTGATAAGAATTATTGTAGAGGGTGAATCATGTTCCTCTTACAAGCGTAGAGAATCTTCCATAATTGTACTGGTGCTGTAACATAGTGGTGTTACCTTTTCTTAATAGGTTATTTTAAACTATTTTAATTATTATTATTTAAGTGATATAAGAACTAATTTTCAGTTAAAAAAAAAAATATTGCAACTTTTTGTTTTGAGATGAAATATAGTTACTCTAGATTTGCTTTGATAAATGTTAAAACATTACATTTATATAAATGTTCTAGTTTTATGGCGGTTTTTCAAGATATTTTCACCTTTTATTTTTAACTGAGTTTGACATCCCCGTAATTTACTAACAGCTGCAAAATTTTATTTGAAATCAAGAAGAGATATTTTAGATATATAATATAATTAAGTCAATGTGCAGAACAGTATGTTATGTAATTTCTGATACATGTGTTGAAAATTATTTAAGGAAATGTCGGACCACCTCTGGTGTCTAATCACATTAAGCTGGTAGATGTCCCCGAGATGAACTATTCTGCAGCAGATAACAAAGGAGAGGTAAGCAATTGTCATTCAAACATTGTCTAACACTGAACCCACTTTAACATTATTTTGTTCATGAATAGAAAAATAAGTTTAAAGGGACACACCCTAGTTACGGCTATTTGTAAACCATTACGGTGTTGTTTTTCGCTATTAAACCCCATTTTTCACAAATAAAATTGCACTTTACTTACATTTTATTATTTAGAATACACATTTCCATTCACCTGAAGTGCTTTTTGGTAATCCTGATGTTTGTAAAACCACGAAATGCATTTTTTGCATTTTTTCACAAGATGTGCTGTCGAGAACAAAACGTTAAGCAAGCGAGGTCCAATCTATTTTCAGAGGGAATCTTCCTGTGTAAACGTCACAGATGTTGGTATACGACGTGACCGTTATCATTTTGGTTCGGTTTGTTTTCTCGTGCACGGTTCGCGCAATCAACATCTGATTTGTTGTTCATTTGTGCGATTTTTCTTCACAGTTCGTGAACATTTTCATTAACAATAAAGTTCAGACAAGTAAGTGTCTCAATACAAAACGTTACAAACCCTTAAAACGAATAATTTTGCTAAGTCTTACGATATCTGGAGAGGTGATACAACCAGGACAGAACAGTTGGAACATGTCCAGGAGAGGTGAAAAGAACGTACCCCAAGTCTGTGCGCACTCTGTGAAATTTGTCGTAACATAGGCATTGTTGTGCTTCGAGCAACATCTACCGGTGACATCAGAATACTAACTTTCAAAATTATTTCAAGCAATTGGAACATGAGGATTCCCATGGTATTTATCGATACAAAACCTGCTTTTTCACTCCATTTGATAAAAACGTGATCTAAGTGTGTTACAGGTTTGTAGATTAACCAAATTATAATTTATTTTCGCTGGATGGAACTAGGGTGTGCGGCTTTAAAATAGGACTGCAACACAACACTAGTCAAAGATGGAAGCTAAGATAAGCATTGAGTGAAAAATTAAAGGAAACTGTTGGGGTCAGGATAACATTGAAGGATTTGTATTTTTATGTGATTTAATAGTGGTCAAATCGTTAAAGGTCACAGTCGGCAGCGAAGAAATCCTCAGTGCTTTATTAGCATGACAATCAGCCCTCTGTTAACTTTTTCATCTAGGGGCCAGATGGCTCCTACTTGTATTTTTTATGTAGATAGTATGAAATGTTTTAGTCGCCAAATGAATTTTTTTTGTCGCATATGAGACCAAATCAGTCACAGTGTAGAGTGCTGACAATATTCTCTCCAGTTCTCACCAGGCAGGGCTCACCCTGTACATGACCAAATTAGCCAATTGCTAATGATTATTCAAAGTGGCTACAATATTTAGGTTTTGGCTAATAAAATATTCCTTAAATTAAGCATATTTTAATAATTTTCAAGAAAATACTCTATATAGATGTACATAATCAGAAAATTGGCTAAACCAAAAATTTTTCCAGTGTGAGCCCTGCCAGGCATCAGAAATATAGAATATGCTTAATTGTTTTAGTTGAATTATGTAATAATGGTATTGCCAGATTAGCTACTGGCTTATTAAAGATTCTTAATGATTTAAGTAAATAATAACTAAATTTGGTATTCAAATAATCCATGTCATCTGTTTTAAAATAATTTTCTTAGTTAACACTAAAAGTAAACATTGTAATAATTGTTTCTTGACAGGTTTGTATCCAGGGGCCCAGTGTATTCAAGGGATACTTGAAGGACCCAGAGAAAACGAGAGAGTCGTTAGACGAGGAAGGTTGGCTTCACACTGGAGACATTGGCGAGTGGACACCCGTGAGTAATCTGGTTTTCATCAGTGTGTTTGAACTACTCAGGGCGGGACATAGCCTAAGAGTAAACCACTCAACCTGATGCACATTCGGTCTGGGATCAATCCCCGTCGTTGGATCCATTGGGCTATTTCTTGTTCCAGCCAGTGCACAATGACTGGAATTTCAAAGATCGTGGTCTGTGCTATCCTGTCTGTAGGATGGTGTATATAAAAAATCCCTTGCTACTAATGGAAAAATGTAGCAGGTTTCCTCTCAAAGACTCTTTTATGTCAAAATTACCAAATGTTTGACATCCAGTAGCCGAGGATTAATAAATTAATGTACTCTAGTGGAGTCGTTAAACAAAAGAATAACTTTAAATTAACCCAATATATCCCAGCCTTTTTTAGCCTAAAAAGTTAACCCAGGACTAGCTCTGCCACTCGCCAAATTCGCCAATTGCAAAGTTTAGTATCAATTGGCGAATTTTATTTTCATTTGGCAAAAAAATTCCATGTAGTAATTGATGTTTTGTTGGAAAATAACTCTGGGTTTTTATTTTTTTTATATATATATACATAATTTGGTGAAAAGGTTTTGCTCACCCAGAGCTAGCTTTGTAACCAGTAGAATACCCTTATACCTTGAGGTGTTTTGGCTTTTGAAGGATAAAGTCTGTATGTTCAGTTACATGCACACAAAATAATAACTAGTATATACAGTCATTTAATTGCAGAAGAAGCCTCTGTAGTGTTCTCATCAGAGGCAATCGCTGTCACTTGCTAGACTGGTTTAATGAATGTGAAATGAGAGAAGTTAATGATTACCAGTCAAATTACTTGCTAGCGCTCAGTCTCCTGGACATGCCACTTTTAACGGTGGACAGTATACCTGAGATGGAGAGGTTAATCAAACATTTTACATTTCAGTACCATGGTTACACACCAGCATTTTCAGTTGGCAGAATATTACATAGATAATAATTGAAGATAAGGCCAGTATCTTATTGAGGCATTTAACTGGTTATTTTATTTATCCAGCCGAGTTGTTGGACAAACAGAAATAATAGCTCAGATGTCTGTCATTTTCGACACTTTCTGGGTTCTGAACTGTTGTTCATTTGTTAATCAATTGTAAAATTAATTTACATATCTTTGAATTCATTCTAGTTTGGGTGTTTGAAGATCATAGACAGAAAAAAGCACATATTCAAATTAGCGCAGGTAAGAAGAATGTTATGTTTAATTGATTTAGTGAAAATATATATCACACCTGTAATTACTTATTTATTTTCTTGATAATTGTGTACAGGTATAATGTATCTGATGATCACTAAAAAATTATTGAAAACTTTTCATTTTATTTTCATTTTTATTTTGAAACCCTTCTCATCTTTTCCATTTACAATACCAGATGCTTTATATCTTGTTCATTGTATAGTTTTTAAAAATTTCCCTTAATAATTTATGACAATAACAGAATTTATTGAACTTTTCATTATTTACATATTGTTAATGCTTTTTCTTTTTCAAATTGTTGATTCTTATTTGTTTTATGTGTTACTTTTTTTAATTATTTAGGAGAGCTAATAGTTGTCCTTCAGTTATTCGTAACTGCTTTGGTTGCAATTTTTCATTCACAGGGAGAATACATTGCTCCAGAAAAGATTGAGAATATTTATATACGGTCAACTCTGGTTGCTCAGATGTATGTATATGGAGATAGTCTTCGGGTAAGTGGTGTTGGTGTTTAAAGCTACGTTTCCATATGTACCTTTTCTGTTTCTGTATTGGGTGAAACTGCAAATCCGTGACAGTGTTGATCATTTCCATACCGGTGCATGTATAACCTTCCATGAAGACAGAATGTCTGAAATATTGAAAGGACGCGGCAAGAACATCGGTCATTTTAAACTGCTTGCTCATTTTGATGACGATGCTTTTTACATTCATGTATGATGTCATTTCTTGTGGTATTCCTTACTTCCTTGATCTGTGGTGCAGGGGTGTAACATTCTCTTTGAGAATGGCCAATACAGCACAAAATTGAAGTTTTGAGTAAAATTCAGTATCCGTAAAAATTCTGTAATATTTGTGTTTTTGCACAGTTCTTTACACTGTTTTTGTTTAAGTCTTGAATTTTTATATTGATGTTGATCATCACTTTGTTTATTTGCATTACCATAGTTTGACACCCAATAGCCGATGTATTTTTCGTCCTTGGGTGTCGTTAAACATTCATTCATTCATTCATTCATTCCTTGATCTGTGAATCTGTGACAAAAGGGCGGGACATGGTCTAGTGGTAAAGCGTTTGCTTGATGTGCTGTCGGTCTAGGATCGATCCCCGTCGGTGGACCCATTGGGCTATTTCTTGTTCCAGCCACTGCTACACAACTGGTGTAACAGGCCGTGATATGTACTATCCTGTCTATGGGATGGTGCATATAAAAGATCCCTTTCTGCTAATTGAAGTAGCCCATGAAGTGGCGACAGCAGGTTTCCAGTCTCTGTATCTGTGTGGTACCATCTATATCTGACGCCATATAACCGTAAATAAAATGTGTTGAGTGCGTTGTTAAATAAAACATTTCCTTCCTGTGACAAAAATGCTACTTCAAAATCAGTTTCTGTAAAGTACAGTTTTGTAAAGACAATGTAATACAAGGAGTGTCAGGGTTAACTTAATTCACTGGTAGCCTTGGTAATTGTTCTTAAATTGTCATTCCTTAAGGAAAATGCCTTACTGCTCCAGACTCAAAAAGTATTATTCACTTGTGTTTCGACATCAGTCATGACTGTTTTGGGATTCTTTTTCTTTTCTACATGAAGTGGCGACAGCGGGTTACCTCTCTCATTATCTGTGTGGTCCTTAACCATATGTTTGACACCATATAACTGTAAATAAAATGTGTTGAGTGCGTCGTTAAATAAAACATTTCTTTCTTTCATTTTACTACAAGTTATTTATTTCTGTTTTCCAAATCGCACACAAAATTATTTTTTAAAACTATAGATTATCACTTTTGTTTTGCATTGCAGGCATGTTTGATTGGAATAGTGGTGCCAGATCCAGAAGCATTGCCCAAGTTTGCCCGAGAAAAGCTTCATTTGAATTTACCTTTGAAGGATTTAGTTACAAATCCAGTACGTATTGATCTTCCTGGAAGTATTTGCATCTGTTGTGGTGTTGAGGACAATAATCTTTTGACACACATAAGAATAACATATAGATTCATTTGAATGAAGTTTGTTAAAAAAATCTGGGAATTCTGTGTGTTTTAATTGTTTTTATACTGCCACGACCATTTCTATTGACAGAATATGATGATGGATAAAGCACTCATATGATGTCACACGCATAGCCTACATTACACTATCGCTCATTTGACCTCCAGGTCATCGTACAATGTGGCTGAAATAATAGAAATAATAGCTTAAATTACCCTTAATTTTTGTAGTCTGCAAGATGTAGATAATAACTGTTCAGGCAGAATGAGAAATTTCTCATCTTACCTTCACAGAATAAAGCAGATATCCGATGTCATTAACTAGTTATTCTCTAATACAAACATATTTTATATGTAGGAAATAAAATTGGATTACAGCATTAAGTAATGACATAGGAATTTTTCTATTGATCTGTGTAATTTGGATAGTTTCTTGCTATTATTCATTCTGAAGTTACGTAGGAGAGCAGTTGCTCAGTGTCTCAGTGGAAAACAAATCTGTGAGGTGTTCTTAGATTTACCTGATATCTAAAAAGCATATCAGCATGAAACAAAGCAATTTTGTATGAGTAGGAGCAATTGCTCACATCAAACCATAAGGACTGAGAATGTTAATTGCTGTCCTTTATTAAAAAAAATGTGACTGGTATATCAAAGGCTGTGGTATGTGTTATCCTGTCTGTGAAATGGTGTATATAAAAGATCCCTTGCTACAAATGGAAAAATGTAGGTTTTATCTCTCTGTATGTCAAATTACCAAATGTTTGACATCCAACAGCCATCATGATACTACCTTTTATTCTAAATTTTAATTTTATTTATTTGTGATATTTGTATTTTTGGCACAGTTCTTTGCACTGTGTTTTAATTTATCTGTCGAATTTTTATATTGATGTGATTCATCACTTAATGTTTTGCATATACTATAATTTGACGCCTAATAGCCGATGTATTTTTCATGCTGGGGTGTCGTTAAACATCTATTCTATTCTATTCCAGTAGCCACTGATCAATAACCCAATGTGCTCTAGTAGTGTCATTAAACAAAACAAACTTCACTTTTCCTTCTTTATTAATTTAATTTATTTTGAAAAATCGCTCCAATCCCATCCGAATGTACATGTATATGTGTCAGTTGATGTAAGCGCTTTAAATGAATTAATTAATTTTAACAGGAAATCAAAAATGCTATCTTGAGAGACCTCTTGGAGGTTGGCAAAAAGTCTGGTTTAACATCACTTGAACAGGTAAGACCGGTTTCTTTTTTCCATTAACAGACAAGACAGTAGTAACACTCTGTATCTCGAAGTTTAAGGGTGGAAATAACATGGATGTGTCAAATTCATGATTTTATGGTTCAACATAACAGACTTAATAAAAACCATAAGAGGCACACATGTAATAACAATTGTAATGACGTAATTTTTGGGAAGCGACGTCATAATATGATGTTGCTGCTCCAGTCCTAGCTCAGACTGCATGTGAAATACGACATCATTTCGTTGTCTCCTAGTTGTGGTTGAAATATTTTGAGATAATACAATAATTGCAATAATAATATGGATAATAAAGAAATTGTTATTGGCATGTGATTTGTACTGATTTTATGAAATTTGTGTCGGGGTTCATTTATTACTCTCGTTACTGCTTGGGCAATACCAAATTCCTGACACTCATTTCGTAAAATCAGTACAATACACAAGCTCATATAATAATCTCATTTTATTGTCTCGCCTGGCCTGTACGAAGTAAAAAGGTGAGATGTAGAAGTTACTTTTCCGGCATGAAGCTTAACTTTAAAAGTTTCTTACAAACTATAAGTCCTAGGTCAGTGAAACTTGGTTTGTAGTTGCACCTGTGGATGTTATCACAGTGTGCTGAAAAAGTTTATAGTAGGTGAGACATTTAAATCCGTGAGACATTTAATTCTGTGAGAAATTTTATTCCACGAGACATTTAATTCTGTGAGACATTTAATTCTGTGAGACATTTAATTCAGTTGAATTCTTGTTGTGCTGACATGGTGTTTGTTATATGAGGGGGCCGGATCTAGCTACGTCGGTTGAATGCTTGCTTGAGATGTATGGGTTGTAGTATCAAACCCAGTTATTTATTTCATCATCAAATTGTTTCTTTGGGAATTTTTTTTTTTTTTTTTAATAAAGAAATATATTAACCAAATTTAAGTTTTAATTTGTTGTTGGGTAGTTGGTGAATGGCAGCTTAAACCCTACCTTATGTTATAAACAGACTCCTTATTGCTGTTATACGTAGATCAAGTGTATTGAGACATTTAAAAGCCATGGATTGAAAAGTCTACTGAGTTTGTCATTAAGGTTGATACCTTCCTTTCCATTTCTTTTTTCAGGTAAAAGATGTGTATATCTACCCGAAATTGTTTTCTGTGGAGAATGGTTTACTGACGCCCACTTTCAAAGCAAAACGCCACGAACTGAAGAAGTACTTTGAACCACAGTTGAAAGAGATGTACAGTAAATTGTCCTAAATACTGTTGGATGTGTGCTGTCACATCTACTTGTCTGAACGAGGCGTCCTGTGTTATCTTGTCTGAAGAACTAGATTATTATGTTGCAAGTAGTGGAGTGGGCGTGTTTGATTCCTTCATGTGGCATGGACTGATTGCAGTGTATTGTTCTCTTGTGGCACGATGGCCTGCTTTTTTCTGAAGGCGAACCGTTAGATTTTACATCTTACCAACTACGCTATAATTATCATGTTTATTGCTTATTGCTTTGTTTTTTGGGGCAGTAAATTAATTATAAGCTTAGTTTGAAAAAGACTAGATGCTAGTTTTATGTTATGGAGCAGTTTTTTTCTTCCATGTGATTTCAAGATATGTTCATAATCAAATGGATTTTAACATTTATTGAATCAGTAATTGAGTGCTATTATGAACTGTTAAGTTTACACATAAATACTGTAATGTAACAATTTGTGCATAAAATGGTGCATTTTTCTATTCTTGTTAATTAAATTTATTATATGTTAACAAGATTAGAACACACAAATTGCAGTTTAACAATTTGTTTACAATCATTATGGTGCAATTATTTGTTCTTGTTATAGTTTTTTTCTCATTGAAATTTTTTTGATATTTTTTGTTAAGAATTGTTTTTATTCAGTATATTCAATTAAAAAAACAAAAAAAACAAATTGCAATTGTTAATTTTCAGAATTAACTTTGCATATAACTCCATATTAAGTTTTCGTCTTACAACAAAATATAGGTCCTAGATCACTGAAATTAATTTATTATTTCATTGTTTACTTCTTTTAACACCAAACCAGTTTATGGTTGGTAAGCTTTATTTCCATGGAATTCTCGTTTCCAGTGGTGCAAAACTAATTTCATCTTCAGAAATAATAAAATGAATATATTCTGTAATAGTTTAACGAGATCGAAAAACAAAACAAAATACTTATAATTTCACTTTTTTTCTAATAGTAACTTTCTGGATCAAGAAACATTTTGTATTGAATACTTCAGTTGCATTGACAAAATAGTAATGTTAATTGGGGTTTTTTGTTTTTGTGTTTGTGGTACATTGTTTGATGTTAAGATAAACTGTTTATTTATTGTATAGGATGTGTGTTGGTTGACTAGATAAAAAAGTAGTGTTTACTAGTATTTTTCTATTTAAAAAAAAGAAGGAAAAACAAAAGTGCTTGATTAGTTGATTTAGCGTTAGTATATATCTGCAATGTACATTGAATTCATTATTTATTAATTTCTGTCCCTACTACCATGAGTTTTGTTTTTTGCTTCATATATAGCTTGTGATAAAACCTATTTTTATGCGAATACCAATTTCATTTTTAAAAAAAAACATTTAGAATACTGGTTAAGAGAAATTTCGTTAAATATTATCATAATCAAAAAACTGTAAATCCATATTTTTTCTTAATTTTTCTGTTTGTAAATTGTAGTGCATCTTTTAACTGTTACTAAATTAACCCCAAATCTGTATATAGTAAATGTATTTTCGTCTCATTTCTCAAGTGTTGTGTGGTGTGGTTTCATTATTTATATATTATTCAGTAGTGTAACAATACCATTGTTTGTAAACAGAAATCAGCAGGAGAGAACATTTCTATGAATTACTGACTGTGGGGACTTATTTTGGTAAAAAACCCATTACATGCAACCTTTAGTTTTCCAGTGTAACAGAAGATACATGGATTGTTTGAAATAAGTGGTGGTGTGTATATATATCTTTTAAGTAAAATGATGCTGTAAAACGTGATGTCAAGTCTTAGGTTTCTGAACAAATCATTATTCTAGAGTTTTATATTCATTCATATATAAATAAATAATTGTAATTGCTATTGTATTACATGAAATTTTGGAAACTTATTTGTAAATTGCTTTATTCAGAGTTTTTAAAATCGACAGAACAACCACAAATTTGAGTCTGTCAGTCATATACCAATTAATTTAAAGTAAAGTGAGAGCATACAGTAACTAATGTTCATCACTGTTTTAAACAAGTTTCTGGACAGCTCTAGGGGTCTGTAATTTCCATTCGTTGATCAAAGATATGAAGCAAAGAAAATCACTTCAGGTCTGAGTGGATATTGATAAGACAGACAACATTGCAGATTGGGGTGGGATGTAGCCCAGTGGTAAAATGCTTGGTTGATTGATGCACGGTCAGTCTAGGATCGATCCCCAACGGTGGGCCTATTGGGCTATTTCTCGTTCCAGCTAGTGCACCACAATTAGTATATCAAAGACCGTGGTACGTGCAATCCTGTCTATGGGATGGTGTATATAAAAGATCCCTTGCTATTAATGGAAAAATGTAGCTGGTTTCCTCTAAAACTGTCAAAATTACTAAATATTCGACATCAATAGCTGATGATTGATAAATCAATGTTCTCTAGTGGTGTCGTTAAACAAAAGAAACAAACAAACCAATAGCCGATGATTAATATATCAATGTGCTCTAGAGATGCCTTTAAACAAAAACAAACTTTTAACATTGCAGAATTTATAGGTCCCTTGACCGAAACAGCTCTGGGTGTTTTCGAAAATTAAACTACTTATCTCCGTATCTCTTACTCAGGAAATTGAACAAAACACCAGTATGTTTCGTACATTGCACAGCGTACTAGCACTTGTCATGTAATCTATATGTATAATGTAATCCTTTCTGAAAGTATCCGTAAGAGTTTGTATCATCTGTCCAATAATTCATTGTTGTATCAATCGCATATCATGAGGGGCTTAAGTATTCCAGTTTCTCGTAACTAAGCAAGGGAGTAGAGATTGTTATATTGGGCACCAGTCTAAAGAACATTCCAACTCAATTTTTAATCACATCTTATTATGATGAGGAACAGTTCATCTCATAGGATTATGTACATTATTAGTGTTGTATGTTCGTGTTTGTATTCATAGCTTTGTCGAGATGTTTGTGTTCGGATAGGTGCCAAAGACAAAAAGTATGTTAATGTGAAGACTAGAAATTTGAAGCTTAGTAACAGATTTGTCACTCCATGAAATATTTCTTCCAAGTCATTTTCAAGACTTGATATTTATGGTTACATTACCGTAGTCTATAGTAAGACTGCATTTTACAAATCATTTCTTTTCTTTTTTTGTCGTCTTTAATTGATAACAATAATTCCTGAATCAACTTGAAAATCTTTAAAAAAAAAAAAAAAAAATTAAATACTAATTTTTACTCCGCAAATAATTCATTAATATATATTTTTCTAATGTTTAATTGTAACAAAATGTTCAGCACCATAATTTTTTTCTCAAGTATAACAGATGACAGTATTCAAGAATATAGATGGGGGGTTTTGTGTCTTTCTTTTTTTTCTAGTGAGATATGTATGTATATTTCCGGCAGTAAAACATGGATTTCATTGAATTAGATCATTTGTCATGAACAATCTAACATTTGAGAATTGGTTATTGATAATTTTGTAAAACTTGTTGGCTGGGATTATTTCTAGAATAGTTCTTAGCTTGTAACTTAAAAAAAAATAATTATGTATTAGTAACAATTTTCTGGATTAAATTACTGGTGATATTATGACGTTGGAATTGCCTGTATGCACACCATTTTAAAAGTACTATGTAATAGTTACTCATCCTTTGTATTTGTTATATCATATCCATATGACAGTCAGTGCTATAATATTATTCAGTCATTTAATATATGCTCTTGTTGATGTACAATAGCTTTCCTGATGTTAAACTTAATCTTTTGTATAGATGCATGTTGTAATAATTACAATGATTGTACATTAATGACATGTGGATATTAATTTTAAATAATTTGTAAGAAAGTACACATATATTTTACAGAAAGATATACCAGGTAATTATTTGTAAATATGTAATAATTCTGTGTTGTGTTGTTTTGGGGAGGGTTTTATTTTTAGTGTCAGTGGACATGGGGGGTGAAGGAGGTGTCTGTAATTTAAAAGTTCATATTCTTAATTCAGTTTCTTAATTCAGTAAGTTAAAATTAAGGATATTTATGTCATCTTATCTTTTTGTGATGAAGATTAATTATTGTGTCGCAATAAATTTAATTTTT
Organism: Gigantopelta aegis; assembly: GCF_016097555.1. Taxonomy (NCBI): domain Eukaryota; kingdom Metazoa; phylum Mollusca; class Gastropoda; order Neomphalida; family Peltospiridae; genus Gigantopelta; species Gigantopelta aegis. The sequence continues at coordinate 65,384,715 of NC_054706.1, forward strand.
AGATATTTGATTTTTTTGTTTGGACAACCTCCCCAAAACTTAATATATAATAATTATTCCAGTATTCTGTGGTCCAGGGTATTTTAGTACACACATATTTTTAATTAATATTAGTTATTATTGTCTGTATCATCTTTAGCAGATGAAACACTATTCAGTAGAATCTTGATGGCTTGAGCACCATTGGGGCACTGTAGTTTGTTTAACTCATCAGTTATTTCGAACCAAGCATTCGGCCAACTTTGGAAGAATCCGTAATCCATTATAATTTGATTACCATTATAATTTGAACCCATTTAATGATTACAGAAAGTACATTGTATCAAATGTTTGTTTCTTTTTTCTTTTGGCATAAAATAAAATGGACAAATGAAAAATAAATAAGAAATATAAAATATTTAATGCTAAATAAAGGTAAACAAATGAAATGACTTAAAATGTATTTTAATTTTACCAAATAGCTATATTGTACATTTGTAACAGAGGCTACTGCAATAAATGAACATATATTTGTTGTGATAATGTTTTAAAACACTAATAAGTGAACTATATAATGCATTGAGTAAAAAATGTCACGTCATACTTGCGATGATGCATTTGTTGTCAGTTGTCGTACTTCCAATGTCATGTACACATTTATGAAAATAACTTATTTAATACAACGAAACATCTTAGATGTATACTAGCAGAAGAGGATTAAATTTGAAACTGCAGTATTATATAAACTGATTTTGAAAAAAAGGGGAGGAGGAAGTTATATTGTACAAAATATTGCTTTTGTTCTGAGTGTAACCATATGATGGACAGTTCCATATTGAAGCCAACAAGATTCTACTGTAATTATTACCATAATTATATATTCTAGAAGATTTTGTTTTGAGTAATATCCGCCTGTGTTTGGCTTGTTATCATTAGTGTTTTTGTAGTTGTGGCATTGTATATGAAGAAGTAGTGAGGGGCCAGGGTTTGCCCTTCTCCCTTGTGTCCAGAAGCTACATGCTTGTTGAGAATCCCATGGTAATAACTAAAAATAACAATAAAAGATTGTCCTATCTGACTAATTGCTTCAGCGTCTCCCAAATTGATAATATATTCTTTAGATGTGTTCAAGTATGCTCGTAATTACTAGTTTGACCAACTTCAGACTTAAAAATAAAGTCCAAAACACTCTGGATCTTGCATTTACAAGTTGTAAACTCAAAAGAGCTACCCAAGCAACTTTCAGCTTTTGAATTTGGAATAAAACTGTTGATAAAATGTTTCTCTGAACTCCATTTTAATGACAAAAATAAAACATACATCTTAAATGTGATCCATGCAAAAATGGTGGGAACGATATGTTTTGTTTACTTTTTTAATACGTTTTTTTGCACCATTTCTAATGGAAATTTTTAAAAATAAAAAATCATAATGTACAAAACATTTCAAACATTTAAGTTGTTCAAATATAAAATATAATTGGAGGTGTAGCAATATTATTTGTAAAAGTTTTAATAACATATTTATTTTTTAAAGATTCCTTGGGGTTTTTGTATTAATGAAGAGATCTAAATTTGTTAACTATTTTGACCAAACTCAAAAATAATTTCTGAGCACATTTGAATAACAGCATTGGCAGTTTCAGCTTTTAAGATTTTATAATTATTGAAACATTCCACTGATTCCAATATAAAGTCAGTCATGGTTCTAGTATAAAGTCAGTCCAGATTCCAGTATACAGGTTGTCATGGTTCCAATATAAAGTCAGTCATGGTTTCAGTATAAAGTCAGTCATGGTTTCAGTATAAAGTCAGTCATGGTTCCACTATAAAGTCTGTCATGATTCCAGCATAAAGTCAGTCATGGTTCCAGTATAATATAAAGACAGTCATGGAAATAAGCTTTTTGTGATTATGATAGTTTAATGCTCTTTCATGATAAAAATATTTTTTTCTGTTACACAGAACTGTGAGAATCGAATACAGTCAAGTTGGATCAGAAAAGAGTACCCACAAGGGTGGACATTTTGACTGGAACAAGGCTTGCCAAGTCCCCAGGTCAAAATTTCAGTTGCCAAGTTGTATCAATGTGATTGAATATTTTTCTCTCATTCCTAGTAAACTAATGATTTAAAAGTAACTTGTTGCTTTGTTTTGTAACAAATTGATCACTTGGTAAACTAATAAAGGTACTTGTTGCTTTGTTTTGTAACAAATTGATCACTTGGTAAACTAATAAAGTAACTTGTTGCTTTGTTTTGTAACAAATGGATCTCTTGGTAAACTAATAAAGTAACTTGTTGCTTTGTTTTGTAACAAATGGATCACTTGGTAAACTAATAAAGTAACTTGTTGCTTTGTTTGGTAACAAATGGATCACTTGGTAAACTAATAAAGTAACTTGTTGCTTTGTTTTGTAACAAATGGATCACTTGGTAAACTAATAAAGGTACTTGTTGCTTTGTTTTGTAACATATGGATCACTTGGTAAACTAATAAAGTAACTTGTTGCTTTGTTTTGTAACATATGGATCACTTGGTAAACTAATAAAGTAACTTGTTGCTTTGTTTTGGCACAAATGGATCACTTGGTAAACTAATAAAGGTACTTTGTTGCTTTGTTTTGGAACAAATGGATCACTTGGTAAACTAATAAAGGTACTTTGTTGCTTTGTTTTGTAACAAATTGATCACTTGGTAAACTAATAAGGTACTTGTTGCTTTGTTTTGTAACAAATTGATCACTTGGTAAACTAATAAAGGTACTTGTTGCTTTGTTTTGTAACAAATGGATCACTTGGTAAACTAATAAAGTAACTTGTTGCTTTGTTTTGGAACAAATGAATCACTTGGTAAACTAATAAAGGTACTTGTTGCTTTGTTTTGTAACATATGGATCACTTGGTAAACTAATAAAGTAACTTGTTGCTTTGTTTTGGAACAAATGAATCACTTGGTAAACTAATAAAGGTACTTGTTGCTTTGTTTTGTAACAAATTGATCACTTGGTAAACTAATAAAGGTACTTGTTGCTTTGTTTTGGAACAAATGGATCACTTGGTAAACTAATAAAGTAACTTGTTGCTTTGTTTTGGCACAAATGGATCACTTGGTAAACTAATAAAGGTACTTGTTGCTTTGTTTTGGAACAAATGGACGACACTATCACATAAGCTTTAAAACTACAAATGAATGAGATGAAAAAAGGTTACATGCATGTTACAAGTTTCAGTTACAAAATATGTATGTAAAACTGTCATCTACCTGTTCATAAAGATGGACAACATCTATGTAAATGTGTTGTCAAGAGCAGTGATGTGAATTTGTGTATCCCATGTGGGAATGAGCTATTTCTAACTTGTATATATGCAGGTATGAGATAAATGAAAAAATTCACATTCCTTAAATTGAAGAGGACCGGGAAGAAGAAGGAAAAAAGAATTCATTTTAGTGATTTCGTTCATCAAATGTTTTGGTATGAATTTTTTAAACATATTTTATTTTTATTTTTATTAATTATTATTACATGTATTATTATTGTTATTTAAAAAAAAAAAAAAAAAATTCTTCAATTTTTATATAATTTTGTTCGAATTGACATTATGATCTTTGTTTATAGCTCTAAGGATTCAGAATGTTTGTAATTGGTATACAAATTCCTGTTCTTTAACAAATGATGAACAAATTTTGTTTTGTATCCAAAGGTTTAATGACAGTTTTCATCCTTTCAGCAACATAATGTGACTTTGGGTGAAGTTTAAATTTGGTCTTGTTCACTTGGTTTCTTTTGTTTTGTTTTCAATAGTCAATTTTAAGATGGCATTGTGCAACATTTTGATGAGATTTTATGCAAAGTCTGATAAAATGACTGCCATGACAGCTTTTATTTTATTGAACAAATGGTTGAAGTTAGATTGTTTTTTCGAGTTTATTTGGTATGGCTTTGTAATGTTAGCCTTTCAAATGTGCAACCCTTGTCCATTATTGTGACCTACAGAGCAAAAAGGTGTATAAAATTAAAGTGATTCCACTCCACATTGCCATAACGCCTTTATCTTCATTATGATGTCTTTAGAAATGCCACCATGTAGATGTGAGCATTTTGTATTCAAACTGACATACCGGCCTTGGTGGCGTCGTGGCAGGTCATCGGTCTACAGGCTGGTAGGTACTGGGTTCGGATCCCAGTTGAGGCATGGGATTTTTAAATGAGATACCGACTCCAAACCCTGAGTGAGTGCTCCGCAAGGCTCAATGGGTAGGTGTAAACCACTTGCACCGACCAGTGATCCATAACTGGTTCAACAAAGGCCATGTTTTGTGCTATCCTGCCTGTGGGAAGCGCAAATAAAAGATCCCTTGCTGCCAATCGGAAGAGTAGCTCATGTAGTGCCAACAGCGGGTTTCCTCTCAAAATATATGTGGTCCTTAACCATATGTCTGACGCCATATAACCGTAAATAAAATGTGTTGAGTGCGTCGTTAAATAAAACACTTCTTTCTTTCAAACTGACATTGTAACATATTTCCAAATACTAAAATCTTTTTAACAACTAAAGTTACATCTTGAATACGGTTTGTTTAGAATATCACTTTCTGTATTTCGAATATATATTTCGGGTCATTGTAATGTTTGTAGTCGATCAAATTTCCTTTTGCTTCCTCATGTACCTTTTTTTAACAAAATTGGAGTAAAAATACAGGTTGAGCTACTACAAACATTGGGATAACAAAAAACACTTGTATATACAAACATTTAACATTTTGAATAAGGAAATATATTTAATATTTAATGTTAATTGTTAAAAATGCTCTGTTTGTCGAGTCCCTTAATTAAAATTTGCTACAATAAACCTCCGCAGATAACACCACATATTACTTTTTGCCAACGCTTACCTGATTTTGTTTGATAATTTTACTGCACGTGCACTAGTCAGGGCATTACTTTTTCAGTTTGCTTGCATGGACATCAACTATGTTGTTGCACTTGTTGATCAAGTGGAAACACATTTCAGAACATAAAAATATTAATATAGAAATGTATATATTCACATGTAAATGGTAATTGATATGTAATTTGTTGTTTGTGTTGCTCAATATGTTCTTTTGTGGTTTCTTGTTTTGTTTTAGTTTTTTTTTTTTTTTTTTTACTGTTTAAGTTTGTAGTGTGCTGCTAGTAGACAGTCAGATTACATGGTTTGAAAACATTAGGTGCTTGTTGTTGATTATTTTGAGTGAGTAACTAGTGCAGTCAGATTGTGCATTTGAATATGTTTTTTTATTGATTATTTTGAGCTTCCAGCTCATATGTTATACAAAGTATTTATTTGATGAGGTTTAATTTTTTTGTGTTAGTTGGTGAAGTTTGAGTTTTTAAAGGAACAAAACAAAAGTCAAATTTGTATGTATTTTGCAACTTTATAAAAATAGCTGTTATTAAAAAAAAATTATAGCATTTTTAGTTCTGTACTTCTATTGGCATAGTAACAGGATTTTGGGAGATTTTTAATATTATTTCTTTTTATGATTTACATCACCTTTCCTATGTGCAAGCTACTAATCAGTCCCATAAATATAAGTCCATGCCAAGGTTAATGTCATTTGGAATACTTTTTGCAATTGCTCTTCATGCCACCATGTACAATTTCTTGAAATATGACCAGATTCAGTGGTTAATATTTTGGTCTCTTAATTTTACATTTAAACTTACTTTGTAAAATCTTACTTATTTCTATTGCAAATTCCACCGACCTCAAACTTACCCCTCTCCCTTCTACCCTGAACTTGGAAGTTGTGCCCAGGGTGGATATAGTTTAAAAGAGTTTTCCTCATCCACCTCGGTGGTGCAGTGTCTTGTCCATCATACTTAAAGCTATTGAGTACTGGTTCCAATTCAGAGGGGCCGGGACGTAGCCCAGTGGTAAGACGCGCGGTCGGTATGGGATCGATCTCTGTCGGTGGGCCCATTGGGCTATCTTTCATTCCAGCCAGTGCACCATGACTGGGATATCAAAGGCCATGGTATGTACTACTCTGTCTGTGGGATGGTGCATATAAAAGATCCCTTGCTGCTATCGAAAAGAGTAGCCCATGAAGTAGCGACAGCGGGTTTCCTCTCTCAATATATGTGTGGTCCTTAACCATATGTCTGACGCCATATAACCATAAATAACCTTTTAGATTTTCAGGCATTTCTATTTGTGGAAGGAGGCAGAGTGGAGGGGACCAAAAGGTCTCAAAAGTATTTAAACATAACTGTACAATTACAAGAGGAATAAATGTTGAGTATTTTTTTAAATGATTACATTTAAGTTTGTTTCAGCCTTGAAACTGGAAATATTTCATTTTGTAACATTTTAAAAACTGTAGAGGTCACATTAAGAAATATCAACTTTAAGCACAGGTTATCCGTCTGTTCCTCGTAAAACTGATATGAATGGTATTTCTGCTTGAAACTAACAATTACGTATATTTGGCATGCTTCAAAATTCTGGGTTGGATTTTTTTATGCATTAAAAAAAGAATTAGGTGGTGGGGGGGGGGGAGAGAGAGACTTTTTTCTATAAACATATACATTTACTTGTTTCGAGATGAGATTTGAGAATCTTTGAAGTAGTGTGTGCCAGACAAATCTGTATATCATTTTAAAAATAAATTTCACTTGTCATGAGAATTTTTTATTTCAAGCAGAAAATGTTTGAAGCAGAAATACTTGAATTAATAAGACACCTGTAATTGAAATTGATGTATGAAATGTGTTATTGAAATGGATTCCATTATTGCTTTTTCACCATTACTTACAAAAACAGTACCACAATTTTATTTTTAAATTTTTTTTTTTCAATCATGCCATCTAATTTTTGTTAAATATATTTGCTGTTCTGAACAAAGTTTATTTTACCGTTTTCACATGTTAAAACACTGATTATGTTGGCTGAAAACCACGTAGTACATTATATTAAGATTACCATTACACAACGAATTATGTGTTAATTTTTGGCCACAGTGTATAGTGCATAGGTTGTATGTTCCATTATTTTGTTACCATGGACTTTTGTTTTGATTTGATTTTCTTGTGTTTATCTTGATGATGAAATCTGTAAATGTTCTCTCAGCAAAAAGATTAACGGGGCTCTGTGTGTGTGTGTGTGTGTGTGGTATGTGCTAGTATTGCAAGATTTCAATAAAATCAGACCAATCCTTTACTGTATATAAATTCTTGTTATTTGTTAACCATATTAGTTACGGGTCGATAGTTATATGCAGCATTTTTCTTTAAATACAACTACTTCTGTTGTAAGGTGTTCATTGTTTGTGAAAGGTTTTGTTTTTTTAACGACACCAATTGGAGCACATTGATTTATTAATCATCAGCTTTTAGATGTCAAACATTTGTTAATTCTGACATATAGTCTTAGAGAGGAAACCCGCTACATTATCCCATGAGTAGCAAGGGATATTTTATATGCACTATCCCACATACAGGATAGCACAAAACACGACCTTTGATGAACCGGCTGAAACAAGAAATAGCCTAATGGGCCCACCGATGGGGATCGGTCCTAGACTGACTGACCATCAAGCGAGCACTTTACTTACCACTGGGCTACATCCCACCCCTGGTATAGCAAAGGCTGTGGTATGGTAATAAAATAAAAGATTCCTTGCTGCTAATGGGGAAAAATGTAGTGTTTTCTCTTTCGCATATTTTCCATAAATGTGATTCCACAAGTGAAAATGTTACTGCTTTTTTTTATATATGCATTACAATACAGAATTTTATGTAGGTATTAAAAAATTAACAATGTGTTCTAGTGGTGTTATTAATTAAATAAAACAAACTTTAAAAATAAATAACCCATATTTTTGCTACTGGCAAACTTGAGGTATGAAAACCTCGCCTTATTTCAAAAGTGGTCAACACCAGAACCAAAAATTCAACTTGGCATCTCGAACTGGATTTTTTCTTCATTAATTTCATACCGGTTTAAAAAGATCCTATTTAAGCTACTATAAACATTAGGAATACCAGAAACACAAAATGATATTCTACGGAAGAAAATGTAATTAATAACCAATTTTATTCATTAAAAGCCTCGTTAGCCAGGGGCATGTTTAAATGTCTTGTAAAGTCAGGAATGTCCCTTTATATAAGAGTCATGCATGTCATTTTTTAATGAAGTATAATGAAGAAAGCATTTTAAAATATATTTCTAGGTGTGGTACAACATATTCATTAACATTTTTCTGATGAAATGTAAAAAAAAAACCAATCCATCCGACACCAATACTAAAGTGCCTATAGAAGACAAAGGGTTAATCAGAGAAGTAAGTATGAAAAAGTTCCCCCCGTACACTTTTGATAGAATGTTGCATTGATTGTTAAGTTGGCATCTTTGATTTGTATCAATGTTCGACACCAAACTGTTTTAAACTTCCCTACGTCAAAATGGGTTAATTAAGGAATTTTTATACTGGTATTAATGCAGCAGCTCCTGCCTTATACAAAACTATATTCCTTTACTTCCTAACAGGGGCGAGATGTAGCCCAGTGGTAAAGTGCTCGCTTGATGTGCGGTAGTTTGGGATTGATCCTCGTCGATGGGCCCATTGGTCCTTAACCATATAACTGTAAATGTAATGTGTTGAGTGCGTCATTATATAAAACATTCCTTCTTGACGTGAATGACTTAAAAGGAATACAAGGGCAAAGTTTCAAATTCCATCCGACATCAAAACTAGTATTTTGAAATATGCCCTGTGGTGGGTGGGAACAATCGGATATGTTGAGAATTTTCTTGTGTGATTAATCATAAACCAGGACAATATGTTAATAATTTTATTCAGAGTACGTTATTCACAATTTTGCTTACTTGTTCTAAAGTTACCCATAATAATACATGATACAACATGTTAAAAACATGTTTATTTGACCAGGTACAATTTCATCACTGAAATCTCATTCCTTTTAAAGTGCCCAAGTTTATAAAACTATAAAATAGTCTGAACTGAGACTCAAATTTAGTCACAACATAAACATCATGCAATTTGTACGATAAGGTACAGACTATGTCCAAGTCTCAACACCAGATTACGTTTTATAAGCAAGTGCCAATAACTGAAATACGTGAATATGAAATTAAAAAAAAACAACGGCATGACTGAATAATGGATAACTTTTGTCACAATTATAAATACAAGTATACTTAAAAAATATATTCATAATAAGACATCCAGTATCAATACGTGTTTCAATATTTAAAAAATAATTACATCATTTATGATATATCAGTTCCTCAACAGTTTTCATTTATTTTGACTAATGAACTTTCTGCAGTAAAATTCCAACAGAGGTAATTAATAACTGGCAAGATTTGAACACGTACTGTTAACAATTTAAAGATATGGCTAGGTCACCAATGCATACCATCCAATGAAAAAGAAGCATAATCAAAATCGATCACTCTGTGACATACAAATGACAAGTTAACCTAAAATTGACTTGTCTGTGGCACAAAAGTTAAAGGCATACTGTCACGGATTTCAGGACCTTATTTCTCTAAAAATTACATTAATTGTTGGAAACCAAATCTAGCTATTGCATCACCCTAACTGAACGATGATGGAGTGAAATCCATGTCAACCCTCTTGGCAATTTAAATTTTTGAATTATGGACCATTGCCATAATTCAATTATTTTGTACAAAATATCATTAATAAATGGAGTATGGTTATGAAGATGGTTGAATAAAGTACATTTAGGGACAAATCAAATTATTTTTGTTCAGATAATACTTTGTTAGACCATTAAATAGGTCAGTGGTCTGTGACAATATGCCTTTAACTACTGTAAGTAGGTTTTAGTTGAAAAAAACATGTTTAAATTTATTTATTTTAAAACATTTTTTGTTGTTGAGGATATGTAAGAAATAGAATACTACATTTGTCTGTTAGATACCATTTATCTAACAACTCATTTAAAAACATATTTCAACTCCCTTTTGCTCATTCAATACATTTTTAAACAACTTATAAAATAAATGCTATCTAATGGCCACTCATGTAGTATTCTCTATTTCAGCATGCAATATGGTACACAGTACATGTATGTACATGTAGGTGTATATTTAATATCTTAACAATTTGCTTGTGCATTCCCCACAACAAGAACTGCCACCATTGTCCTGACTAACAAAATAAAAACCGGTGCAAAACATCTCATTATTTAACAATCACTGCCGTACATTTTTCACATCACTAGTCTAAATCTGTACAATTAACATTGATTCCCATGATTATAAATAAAACCTATAAAGCATCTATTTTACATCACAGGCTGATGGTCAAACTGCTTATGCTTGGATATCAGGCCTGGTGCAGACTCAAGACCAGTAAAGTAAAGTTTTATGAACAAGGGCCCGGGCCTGGTGTTTATAAAATCTAGACTCAAGATTCTAATAGTTTGAGACACTATGTCATGACAACACCATACAAATTGTGACATCATTAGAAATTGAGTCTGGACTGTAAACGTTTTATAAGCACGGGCCCAGATCTATTCCACTGTGTAGTGAAATACAAAACAGGAAGACACTGGATCCACACAACAGAACTCTCAAACCTGAAGTGAAGCATGTTTAGGATAAGCAGTTGCTCATTTCGATGTGAATGTGTCATTCTGAATGACAGCAAGTGTTCGCACAGGATAACAACATGGTGATGAATGCGGCACCAGGAGTATTTAGTTCAATAACGCCAACTCGGGGAAACATTTTGTTCAGCTAGGAAGGTTTCTGAGATCGCTAGATTCGCTACTCAATTTTAATCTAGCGCTACTCAATTTTAAAACATTAAACAAGTAGTTGCTAATCAATTTTCAACTGACTAGAAACATTGCTGATCAAGATTTTAAAAACAAAATGTTCCCTACAACCAAGATGTCTGTTTTAACACATCATTGAAAATACACAATGCAAGAATAATGTGCAATCTTTCTTAGAGTATTGCTAAAGCAGTACATGTCTCCTACCGAGCCCTAAAAATATTTATATCTCCTAAGTTCAAAGGCCATAACTGTGAAATTCATAAGTTATATTTTGACAGGGTTATGTCCCTTGAATGAATTCCCAAGAAAAGTCAAAACTTTTATCTACAGTCTAATTAAAATTAGCTCCACTATTACATGTAGATCTAACAGCAGCCAGTTGGAGCTCATGTCCACCAATCAAAACCTTACTTGCAGAATCATGCCAGTGATTTAAACATAATCTGAAAACATTCCGAATTATTCTGAGGGTATACATGTTTCGTGTGAATTACGAATTATTCTGAGGGTATACATGTTTCGTGTGAATTACGAATGCCTTAAAACATGTTTTATTTTATAAAATAAATAATTTGTAATGTAAAACTGAAGACTTATTTAGGATGGGTTTTTTTTTTCAATAAATAAATAATTTGTAATGTAAAATTGAAGACTGATAACCCATTCCGTACGTATTGGTATGGTTCGCTGTACTGCAGCCAAAAAAATAGACTCCTGATATTTTTAGAATTTGTATGCTCCCAAATAATGTTATAAAAGGCGAAATGTGATTGGTCAATATTTAAATTATTATTTACAGACGAAATGTTACCTGGACATTGGAGTCTACGCAGTGTTGTTAGCAATCTGATTAAAATTAGTTCTACTGGTCTAAATAAGGTATTCGTAATTCACATGAATACCCTCGGGATAATTCGGAATGTTTTCAAATTATTTTCAAATCACTGGCAGGATTCTGCAAGTAAGGTTTTGATTGGTGGACATGAGCTCCAACTGACTGCTGTTAGATCCACATGTAATAGTGGAGCTAATTTTAATTAGATTGTTTTATCTAGTCACAATTCTGTCAAAAATCGTTAAATCCCCATGAAAGTCAAACTTGATCTGTAACTGTACATAATAAACATGTACACAAAATTTCAGCTCCACGTTTGAGGCATTGTGAAAAAGTCTGAAAAACTGCAAGTGGGACAGACAGACAGAGAAGAAACAAACCTATAGTACCCTCTAGTTGGACCAGTAGGAGACTAATAAAGAAGTGCAACCACTATGCTGTTATTCATCAAAGTCAACCTTATATTAATGTAATAACAATAAAATTATGTCTGTTCTGAATAATTGCCATCACAGAGTCCTTGTGACATACTACTTTCTAATTCTGATCACCAATTCCCATGAACACTGGCTTTCAGAAGTAAGCACTCTTATGCTAGGCTTAGACTACCAACTGCCACAACAAAGTTGGCCAAGTTCAAGCTCTCACGATTTCTACGACTCTATTTCCGTCATATCAGACTTCTACAATCGAGAAGTTGTTAATCAGAGTGCACCCATCTTAATTTAGCAGTTGGGGAAATTACAAAGCAACCGTTGAGTTGGCCAACTTTGTTGTGCTAGTTGACAGTCTGAGCCTAGCATTACAGACAATTGCTAGCTTTTGCTCAACTGAACATACTACTGATCAAGCATTCATTTCTACCAAGCAGCCACACGTTTTAAATTGACTGTCCTGAGTTCGCTGCAATTGTCAGATGGTTCCAACTAGTAAGAGCCATTTTAGGGACAGAAATTACATAATCAGTGTATATATGTAAGGTGTTTCTGGGCATCCTAATGTTTGTAGTACACGTAGTTCAAATTTCATTTTGCTTTCTAATATAAAATATTTCCTACACTACATACAAAATTATGGCATTCTGATGTTTGTAGTGTAGTAGTTCAAATTTCATTTTGCTTTTTAATATACATTTGTTTCCTACATACAAAACTGTTGGGAGAGAATTCCAGTTTCCTAATGTTTGTAGTAGTTCAAATTTCATTTTGCTTTTTAATATAATTTTTTTCCTACGGTACATACAAAATTATGGCATCCTAATGTATGTAACAGTTCAACTTCATTTTGCTTTCCAATATAAAAATTTTCCTAAGGTACATACAAAATTATGGCATCCTAATGTATGTAGTAGTTCAAACTTCATTTTGCTTTCTAATGTACATTTTTTCATATTACAAAATTATTGGGAGGGAATTCCAGTTTCCTAATGTATGTAGTAGTTCAAAATTCATTTTGTTTTCTAATGTACATTTTTTCCTAAATACAAAATTATTGGGAGGGAATTCCAGTTTCCTAATGTATGTAGTAGTTCAAATTTCATTTTGCTTTCTAATATACATTTTTTCCTACGTACAAAATTATTGGGAGAGAATTCCAGTTTAGGTGCTACAAACATTAAGACGACCAGCAATACCTTGTATATACAGACACTGAAATGAAATTTATTATGTAATTCTAGCTGCTAAAAAGGTCCTATTGCAGGCCCCTAGGAATGATATCTGGAGGGGTTTGGTGGGGTGGGGAGCACAATATCTAGTGGGAGAACAAGCCATATTTTTATCTTTATTTATATAGAGTAGAACAAATGTGTTTTACTTTTTCATCCTCCAATACAGCACCACCTCCCCCCCCCCCCCCCCGCACCACCTTCCCCTAGCACCCACCCCCATTCCTATGAGCCTGAAAAGTTCCATTAGTCAGGGGGAACTTTACTATAGGAGCAAACTCAGGTCAGTGTCTTTGAGACGCGACCTGCTGTTCTCACACATCTAAAATAGTACAAACTGAATTGCACCAAGCACGGTGGGTTTTTGTTAAAAAAACTACTCCCATGGGTAATGTGCTTAATACAGCCTAGATTACATTATTCAAAAACTAATCAATTCCTAAGCATGTCAAGTCATGTCAATTAACAAAATACTCTTTCACATACATAGTACAATTTAAAAACATGATTATCTCTAATTATTCACAACCCAGTGTCAAGGCCTGTTAAGATATTGTTAACCAACAGTACAATATGTTCTATCATGTGTCTGTATGGATTCATCAGTAACTATCTAACTGTAGAAGTACATTGGGAAATGAGGTAAGTGAACAATATTGGTAAACCACGTTATAGATGATAGAAATGGTGGCAGTGAGAAAACAGAATAACAACCAGTTATACAGTTCTGTTTGTAGATACAGATCCAGCAAGACTACATCCCACTAGTAACAGAGTATTGCTATTAAGGGGCCATTCAAAATATTTATGTTTCAGGTTTCATCCTTAAAAAAAATAGGGTAGGTAGGTAGGAACTAGTTCTTTTTTAATCAATTAAACTGAAAAACTGTAATCAGCCAAGATGTTCTGAATCTAGTTTACTGATTGCAAAAAATCTGGGATCATTATCGTTATTTTTTTTTTAAATGTTTAATTATTTTTTTGGCTTCAAAAAATTTCAGGATTGCTACATAAAATTAGGGTAGGTCGGGAAACTGGAAACACCCATATTTGTTTAGGCCTAACATTCAAGTGGGTGTAGGTCCAAACATTATGTAGTGTTACAGGGGGTGGTGGTTGTGTGTGTACTAAACAGCATTATGTAACACTTTTTTTCAGTAGTAAAATCTTTTTTTTTTTTTTTCTGTTGGTCTTTTCATAAATGCTCTCAGTGTCACAACAACAGTATTTAACGAAGGTGGTTATAGCTAGACGTATACACACAATAATGATTATATATAGAGTTGAAATGCATATCTGCACTTTCCCAAATCGCAAAACAGTATGTTAAAATTATATTATACCTATCGCATAACTTGTTTGTGAATGGGAGGGGGGTCTTCAAGTGTTACGTAATATTTTGGGGGGGTGTATGGTCCAGCATTACAGAGCATTACAACAGGAGGGAGAGGAGGGTGTTTTATTTTGACAAACATAGCATTACTTAATATTTGAATGGCCCCTAATGTCATAGCAGCCAATGCTTTAACTTATAATATACTTGGTTGGTGACTAACAAATATTCCTTTCCTTTTATGTATAAAAGAAATAAAAAATTCATCACCACTGATCAACAGAGACAGGTTCAGGGCACAATATGTTTTTGCAACTGTTGTTCTGTTCACATGTTGGTAAAATGCAAATTTAAATTACTGAAAATGGTCAATTCGGTTACATGATGAATCATAACATGATATGAAAGTCATTTTACCAAGTATCAAAGAAACTGTTCTTCAAAGGTTCCATCATGATTTTGCTGCATTGCAAGATGTTTTCGACAAATAAAATGTTGTAATGATTAGTATTACATATTAAATATAGTTTCTTGTTGAGAATATCAGTGTCTGTATATTCAATGTGTTTCTGATCATCTTAATATTTGTAAGAAGCCCAAACTGAATTTGGTATCACAGTAATTTTATATACATAAAAAAAAATACTCCAGTGAAAATGCACCAGTCAGATTTTTTGTAAAAAAGGATACGAGAAGGAAAAATAATACAGTACATTTAATTGATTTTGTATGAAAAGCAACAATTAACCCAAAAAGTGTATACAGCTGGTAGATACTGGGTTCGCAGCCTGGTACTGGCTCATACCCAGAGTGAGCTCTCTCACTAACAACTAACCCACTGTCCTGGACAGACAGCCCAGATAGCTGAGCTGTGTGCCCAGGACAGCATGGTTGAACCATAATTGGATATTATAAGCACGGAAATAAGTTGAAATGAATGAATAACCACTGAACACTGTGTGATGCATATCCAATGGAGTTCAGTATATATTAGGAAATATACTGAGTTTGACCTTCTAAAAACACTACGACAATCAGAAACATGCATAATATACAGACTGATAATATTTTATTTAGAAAAATATATTTAATATGTAATTAGTCATTAAAAAGTGTTGTGTGACATGATCTTAACAACCACCGAAAACTCAGGATAGTTGCTTTAATTATTTGAAATAAAATATTTTTATTTTATATTTTTTATTAAGTATCAAAGAAAATGTTCTTTATTTGTAAGAAAATATTTTCATATTATATTTTATTTTGCTTAAACTTAAAGTATCAGATGGAAATACTGTCAACTTTGAGGTTTAAGTAAGTTTTATGCAAATATAATTCACTTAACCAAACAACTGGTTACCTACCATAGGTAAAAATCATGTGAACCACGTTCCAGTTACTTAAGATTTTCCCAGTATGTTGTAACCATAAGCACGAAGTGAGAAATACAGGTAGTTTACCTATTTAAATACAGTTCAATATATCAAAATATTCGCCCCTGGACCTGGCCTTTGAAATACAAAGGTTGGGCCCCAGGGGGGACATGTCTGAACCTTTGGAGGGCACAGGTACCTTAATAGGGTTTCTATATCCATCTTAAAATAACAGAGTTCCAATATCTTAAAGTAGCAATATCAAGTTGAGATGTGAAGGTTTAAGTCATATAATATAAATATATATATACTAATGTCTAAAAGAAACTTTACAAGAAATGAAATTGTTTTGTAAAAAACCAACAAACATTAGGTGGGATATGAAAGTATCACAAGTTCAATATCTAAAATTCACAATGCACTTTGTGATACATGCAAAGTGTTTCTAAGGTGGTTTCTTAATTGGTTCTTTTCGATTAGCAACCATATTTATCAAATTATTAACATTTTATGTAGGTAAAGTTCTTTTGGATCTCAATATATATAAATTATTTTAAAATAAATGATATGTTAAAAACTATTTTTTTTATTATTACATGTATTAAAAATATCTTACTACTGCTTGGTCTGGCATTATTAAAGTTAAAGTGATGTGACACAGGTTAAATAAATTAAAAAAATATATATAATATATAAAAGTCTCTTTGATATTTTTCATTTAACTGTCACATCATAATTATAATGTGTGACCACAAAAGAAAACATTTCAGAATAATTATAACTTTGAGATAAAAATGACAGTATACAACAACAAAAAAAGGAAAAAAAAAGAAGAGGAAAAAAGGAAAGAAAAAAACCTCAGCAATATCTTGAAAAACTCCCAAGAATTTTTATACATATTAACTACAGTGAAACTCCTCAAAACTGGATCCTCTGTAAACTGGAATTCTATCAAAACTAGAAACTTTTCACCTTCCTTTTTACATATCAATATAGAAAACAAACTCTCTAAATGGGATACCCCTTAAAACTGGCCTTTTTAGTTGGTCTCATTAGGTGTCTGGTTTAGGGAGGTTTTACTGTATATGTATTGACCATTAATTTTCAAATGACCTACAAGTTACTTCCATCTATAAGACGGCGTATAAAATGTTTATCTAGTACCCTTTTGAGAAACTAATCTAAACTAACAAATTAATTTTTTTTGCAATTTCTACCATATGCAAGATAATGTTACTTAAAAAAACGAAAGCAATTTATGTAACTGGTTGCACATTAGACAGTGAAACTGGATATTCATGCCTTGCTTTGTTCTAAAAACTACAGAACATAATTAATACACTGGATATTGAAACATCCTTTGGAATCAAACATTATTACAGCAATTTATTACCAAAGATGGTTTTGTTAAGTTTGGTTTCTGATCAGGGACAAGATACCCATTTAGAAATAAAAGCTGAAATGACCTTTAAAAAGGTGAAACCTTTATACTTATACCTAAATAAAGGTGGGTTTTTTCAGCATTTCAAATCCAATCCTATCTACTTTGTGAAAATTATTTGACATTAAAAAAATTTGATATCCGATAAACAGCTGAAAAATCACATCCCTGTCCATTACAGAAATCAAAGTTGGTTTTGTAGGAAAGTTTGATTGTTATTCCAAACATTACAAAGTTGGTTTTACAATATAAATTTTGATTTATGTTACATATACCGGTAATACTAAGTTGGTTTTGTAATATCATTTTGATTTCTAATAAAGAAATGGCCTTCTCTGTTTATCACTCAGTTTCAAATGGCTAGAATTTTTAATAGAAAACAAACATTAACTTTTATTTTAAAATGTTTAACTTAAAAAAAAAAATTCAGCAGTAATCCATAAAAATTGTGCTAATTTTCGGTTTGTGACTGCTAGTAGTTGTGCTATATGTGTAACATGAAAACTGATATTTTTTTTACACAATATAAATTATAAAATGTGGTATTTTCAATCTATACAAAGATTCTAAAGTATTTTTTTTTAACGCAAATTGAATTTAAAGATTTTATCATTGTGAAAACCCCCAGATGTTTAGACTGACGTGTCTTTCTGTAAGCAATTTTGATTCCTATCTTGGTTCTCATACAAAACAACTAGATTTTAATCATCTTGTTGATCTTCCTGTAATTTATCTGAAATTACTGTTCCGACTGTCACCTAACAGAAGACGGCAATATTAGCAATGTAATATCCGATTCTATTATCCATATGGTTCAACATAACCGAGTTAATAATAATCATACAAAGCACACGTGTAATAAGTGTAATGACATAATTTTGGGAAGCGACATCATAACATGACGTTGCTTATTCAGTCCTAGCTCAGACTGTGCATTTGAAATATGACGTCATTTCGTCGTCTCCTTCTAGTTGTGGCTGAAACATTTTGAGTTAAGTCTTGTTATTCATAAAGAAAACAACAATAATAATATGGATAATAAAGAAATTATTACTCGCGTGAGTCGTACCGATTTTACGAAACTCGTGTCAAGATTCATGTATTACCTCTCTCTCTCGCTCGGGCAATACAAAAATCCTGACTCGTTTCGTAAAATCAGTACGATACACAAGCTTGTTTAATAATCTCTATCTATTGTAGTTCTGTCAGTTGCATGAACATTTTGTTCTTGAGATCACGCAGTTTACCTGCAATCTCAGAATTGTATATTAATTTCAATACAAAACAGCTATATTTGGTTTATTATTTTTTAAATGTATTTCCCCAGATCATTGGTAATTCAATATTGGTGTACTTGACACACCAAATTAATCAAATTAACCACGAAAATCCAGAATCACTCATATAGCTTCAAATTAATGATCCTTTAGTTAATCTAAAATCTTCTTATATTTATGTTAAGATTTTTTAGATATCCCAATAGATTCATTTCAAATAAATCTGAATAACATTATTATTATAAGTAGATTTTATTTCCACCATCTCGTAAATAATCCTGTAGTTAATATGGAATCCCAATTTTTTTTTGATGGGAATGGGGGAGATGTCCTAATAAACAGTTTGTTTTTCAATATTAGCCATCTCGTATTTCAACTTGCAAGAATATAGTTTGTATTTCAGTTATTCAGAAGACAGAAGATGCTGCAGTTAATCTTGAATCTGGATTTTTCTTCTTCTTCTTCTTTTTTTAATGCACACATCTTGTTTTTCCAATATCAGTCATCTCCTATTTCAACTCAAAACAGCCAACAATGTACAGTTTATACTTCAGTCATCCAGTAAACAGATAATTCTGCATTTTAATATGGAATCCCTGAATTATTTTTTTTGTTCTAACGCACCACACAAGTTTTAAATATAATCAGCTATCTCATATTTCAATCTGCAACCAGTCCAGGACGCACAGTTTATCCTTCAGCTATCCAGTAAATAGATATAGTTAATCTGGAATTCCTGAATTTGTTTTATTTTTTGTTTTAACGCACCACCACACGTTTTAAATATCATCAGCTATCTCATATTTCAATCTGCAACCAGTCCAGGACGCACAGTTTATCCTTCAGCTATCCAGTAAATAGATATAGTTAATCTGGAATTCCTGAATTTGTTTTATTGTTTGTTCTAACGCACCACCACATGTTTTAAATATCATCAGCTATCTCGTAGCTCATCTTGTAACCAGTCAGGAATTACTGTATTCAGTTTGTTGAGGAGTTTGGAAAGGGCGATATTATGCTTTTTGTAGTGATGCTTGAGGAAGCGGGTGGACGCTTTACCCATCTGTGGGTAGGTGCGGCCCTTTCCCCGACCCAGGCATTTGTTCAGTTTGTCGTTCATCACTTGACAGAAGAATCCTTTCTTTGGATCATACCTGGGGAAAAAATATTTAAAAAATATGAGTATTGTAGGCTTTACATATTCAGAGATAAAAGTGGGTTATGAAGAAAACAAAATCCTGAAAGTTTAATACTGTTGGTCAGGTAATGGGATTGGTCCCAGGGTTAAGACTATTACTCTGGTCGAAAATAGCGGCCCACAATCACAATATATGCAAAGCATCAACCGAAACCATATCATAAGTTTTGGATAAAGAATATGGAAGTGTGGAAAAAGAGAAAAACGCAGAAACTCAATTAAAAATCCTGAATCCTGGATGAAATCCTGAGACGTTTCATCTCAACATATTCCAAAAAAGTGATTTAAAAAATATAACATTAGACCCAACAATATACCGTATATCGCTGTGTATTAGCTGACTCTGTGGATAAGCCTACCCCTTAGTTTGCCCCTCAATATCTGGTAGAAAAACACTGGGATGATGTATAAGCCAACTCAACTTTTACATAGTTGAAACGGGCAAAAACATAGATGTATTCAATCGAGATAATGTCAATCGCAGGAATTTGTTTTGATAAACCAATCAAAGTACAATGTACAAAAACTATTTTAATAAATATTTTAAGATAGCTAAAAAAGAATAAAAGGTTTATAAAAAAAAATCCTCTAATATGGGATAACTTTGTTCTGTCATTTTATTTCTCGACTGAATCGATCGCATGGACATCACTAAATATTATTTAACACCCATGATAGATAACTGCAATGATGAACACTACTTCTTCCGTTCTTTTTGTATGTGGTGATATCTAATCAAATGTAGTTTTTAATAATTTATTAGGAACTGCGGAATCAACAAAATCATCAGTTCTGACCAATTAAATCTGCAGATGGGAACCAAATATCATCGGTAATGAAAAGACTGTTCCAATCACGTGACACATTTCGCGCCAAATACTGGTACTAGTTGTAAGTGGCTTTTGCCGGAAATTGTCGACACAATAAAAATAAAATAAATGTTATTTAATTTCTCAAATAAAATATAACTTCTATTGTGGGTATCAAACAATCAAATGGACACTGGTATGGGACTTAATAGAAGCTGTTAAAAATACTGGTTAAATAACGGAACAGTAAGGTTAGCCTAGACTGACCGATGAGATTCCATTAGTATCGTATTTCTGTACACGCAGATATTTTGTGGTATTTTCTTGACATTTTTTATTGACACTATGTATTGGCCGATCTCTCTTCTCTTCGTGGTATTTAGAGGCTTAAAAAATCAGCTAATACACAGTGATATACGGTAATAACATACCAACCAATTTTATATATATTTAGTGTCATTGACTTTTTGTACAGGTGACCGTTAAAGCAAGTACGACTGTACTAGCCTAACTGAATCAGTCAGATGAGAGAGATATACAAAGATTGGACTCTGCTGTCACTGCAGAGCAAAAATTTGACGATCCACAATGGAGGACTGCAGAATTGAGAACAGCGGTCTGCCCATGTGCAGATATGGAAATACATCCGGTATTGGGAGACAATTCTGCAGTGCAGGTTATGATTCAGGGTCGTATAGCATAGTTTTTGTGCTAGCACAGTAAGGTGAATAAGACGAATGAGCAATAAAGCAATACAGTTCACCTGAGATATTGGCCATAATCAAGGTACGGTTCAATGTGTAGAAAGCGTTGTAGATGATGCATCACATGCACTGGGTCATTCCTCAGCTGTTCACCATCAATAATAAACAACTGGAAAATAGAAGAACACACTCAACACATTTTAATTAGTTTAATTTTAATGGCATCAGACATAAAAGTTACGGACAACACAGATAACGAGAGAGGACATCTGACGCTATGCAATGGGCTACTCTTTCCAATTAGCAGCAAGGGATCTTTTATATGCAGCATCCTAAAGACATGATAGTACATACCATGGCCATTGCTAGATCAGCTGTGCAGGAATGGCTGGAATAACGGGGATCGATCCGGGACCAAACATGCATCAGGCAAGTTTTTTACCACTGATCTATACCCTGACCCTATGCATAGGAAGATGACAGCAAGGGAGAGTGGGGAAATTACATAGTAATTTGATTTTCAAATAAACGGTGTGTGTGTGTGTGTTTGTGTGTATCTGTGATTGTGTGCATGTGTGTCTGTGTGTGTGTCTATGTATGCGTCTGTGTGTATGTCTGTGTGTGTGTGTGTATCTGTGTGTATCTGTGTGTGTGTCCTGTGTGCATGTCTGTGATTGTGTCTCTCTGTGTGTGTGTGCGTCTGTGTGTATGTCTGTGTGTGTGCGTGCCCTTGTGCATGTTTCTGTGTGTGCATATGCGTGCATGTGCGTGCACGGCTGTGTGTGTGTGTGTGAGATCTGTTTACTATTACAAAATCGCAATCAGTACCCCATAACTAATACATCAAATGTTTTGTTATGTACTGTCCTTTCTATCAAAGTGTATATACTTGCTACAGCAGTTTTGAAAAGAATAACTTATGTGGAGACAGCATGTTTCCTACCTCATTCCTCAGACAATGTGAGAATTTCTTTCAGTTACTCAGAACCAGTATTTTGGAATTAATTACGTCAATCAATCTGATCTTCGCCAAATACTGCTGTTTTTAAATATAGACTCAAGCAATATTTGTTAAAATAATATCATCTGTACATGCTTTATGTCATGTATGTATTTTCTATTTGTTCATAAATGTATGTATTGTAATTTTGTATTGTATGTACCTGAGGGCCTCAGAGAAGGAAGGAAGGAAATGTTTTTGTTTAATGACGCACTCAACACATTTTATTTAGGGTTATATGGTGTCTGACATATGGTTAAGGACCACACAGATATTGAGGAACGAAACCCGCTGTCGCAATTTCATGGGCTACTCTTTTCGATTAGCAGCAAGGGATCTTTTATATACCACAGCCTTTGATGTACCAGTCGTGGTGCACTGGCTGGAATGAGAAATAGCCCGCAGTAACGAGGCCTCAGAGAAGATTAGCTTTTGCTAAATGAGTTACACTCATTAAATAAAGAATTTATTATTATTATTATTTATTATTACTATGACACAGTACCTGTCTAGATGGGAAGTAATCGAGCCATCGTAGAAGATGCTGGGCGTACATGCCAGGATTGAGGCAACGTGTCCGGAGGTCACGAACACGACGTGGGGCCATTTCCGTGGCAGTGATGATGTCGTAGAAACTGTAATTCAGAGCTGTTACGTCCTGGTGTGCTCGCATATGCTGGAGGAAAAAACAAAACAAAACAAAACAATATTTTAATGGCAGATTCATATGATTTTTTTCTTTTTTTTTAACGACACAACTAGAGAACATTGATTAATTAATCATCAGCTATTGAGGTCAAACATTTGGTAATTCTGATTCATAGTAATCAGATGAAACCCGCTACATTTTTCCTAATGCAGTAAGGGATCTTTTATATGCACCATTCCACAGACAGGATAGCACACACCACAGCTTTTGATATACCAGTCATGGTGCACTGGCTTGGAACGAGAAGATTCATATGAATAATATAGTTATCATGTTGTATACGATTCTTAGTAAAATTCAGCATCATAACATACAATTTTAATTTAATATGAAAAAATGAATAAATGTATGAATGAAAGAAAGGATGGATGAGCGAGCGAGCGAACGAACGAACGAACGAACGAACGAACGAACGAACGAACGAACGATTGATTTAGCAAAACTGCAGAAAATGTAACAAATTAATGTTCGGTAAACTTAAAATATATTTACTTTTGCTTTGTACTATGTAATATAAATTACCGACTTTGGAACCGATATGAAGATTTATGTACGTAATCATCCTTACTGACCAACAAACCTGACAAGTGTTATTAAATAAAGTTTACTTTTGTTTAACGACACCACTAGAGCACATTGATATATTAATCATCTGCTTTTGGATGTCAAACATTTGGTAATTTTGACATTTAGTCTTAGAGAGGAAACCCGCTACATTTTTCCATTAGCAGCAAGGGATCTTTTATTTGCACCATCTGAAAGACTGAATAGCACATACCATGGCCTTTGATACATCAGTCGTGGTGCACTGGCTGGAACGAGAATGTCATTAAATAAGACCACATAACCTTGAAATTTATGCAGTTGTACCGAAGTAAAACTGAACTAGAGAACCAGCCTTAATAACTAGCAGGTTCTACAATGTTTTCTAAAAAAGGAAGAAAGGAAATGTTTTATTTAATGACACACTCAACACATTTTATTTATGGTTATATGGTGTCGGACATATGGTTAAGGACCACACAGATATTGAGGGAGGAAACCCACTGTCACCACTTCATCGATTAGCAGCAAGAGATCTTTTATATGCACCATCCCATAGACAGGATAGCACATACCATGTCTTTTGATGTACCAGTTGTGGTGCACTGGCGAGAAATAGCCCAATGGGCCCACTGACGGGGATCGATCCCAAACCGACCGCGCATTAATCGAGTGCTTTACCACTGGGCTACGTCTCGCCCCATCTAAAAAGGATAAATCTATGAGCGAGATCTAAATCTGTGTTGTATTTTGATTAGTATGTTTGTTTAGTGCACAGAATATCCGAGTGTATCATAATTAATACCACTAGCGAGTATGATTCTACAATATTGTATCAGTGGCTTGGCAAATTCTAGCACCAATTCAATATTCTTAAAGCCTGTATCCAAACTGCAATTAAATGCTTGCGACCACAGAAACATCTCCATAACTCTGTTTTTATATCTTTAAATTGATCTGGATACCATCCTTAAGTTCAGCTAGCAAACGTTTCATTAACGTTCGCAATCTATTTGATTGGTTTCCGACATGGCCATTTGGTTTAACATGAAGCACATAAACCAGTCAGTCTAGCAGGCATTTTTCTGCATGGTCTGGCTGAATGCAGATAAGGTTGATGCTAGAATCTCCACACTTAATGGAATGTAGATTACTTTGTTAATGGTTACGAATATTGGAGACTGACCTGATACCAGGAATAAGCCCGTTTGGCAGGACTTAGTAGAATACAGATGATTTTCACTCGTGGAAGTAAGGCATGAGCTCGGATTGGGACTAAGTCATTATCAAAGTAGTTTGCACTTTTTTCAAAAAGATAGTTTGAGGTAGCATTCTTGGGAAGTGGAAAAAACTCCATATACCTGTAAAAGATAAAAACACATTTATTTTTGGTCAATCAATTATTTTAACTCATATGGCAATAAAAAATTTAACTACAACAATTCATTAATTTTGCTTTTGAGTTTTTAAATCCTATAATGTGTAATAACCTGTGTTCTTTTATGTAAACTGAAAATACTCTTAAACTGAATAATTATAGTACAAACTAATTACTTATTGTTTAAGGGATGAAAACTGCTGTAGACAAAAAATGGGGGGGGGGGGGGGTGGGGGGGGCATTTGCACAGTTTTGAAACAGAAGCAGTAAGCTTTCTAGAGCAAGAAACGTTATTTGGATAGTGCTAAAATATGGAATTCCAAAAAGCAAAGAGTCTTTCATAGCTGGATAAATTGAAACATATTCCAACTTACCAGTCAAGTCCTTTATAATAATTATTCCCATTGAAGAATTGAACTTCTTCAAATGTTTCCTTGCTGTTGAAGTTGCTGATAATTGTGGGATGCATTGTTAGGAAAGTGTACAGTGCAGTGGTGCCTGAAAAGATGTTTTAATTCAAACATGTTGACTAACTATATTTTAAAAAAACCCATATAAGCAAGACACATTAATAAATTGTACCAATAGGATTAAGAATCAGCATAGATGACGAACATGGTAGGTATAGGACTCTAGACAAAAAGCTTCAGTAACTAATGTAACAGAAAGAAAACATTATTTAGTGACATCTTTTGTAACTGATTTTGAAACAAAGGAAGTTGCCGGCACCTATTTAATAAATGTTTACCTGGAATAAATAGCTCCTGATTGAATGTAATTTTCTTTGGAAACTTTGTCCCTGATTGGTATAGCTGGTAACTAATGTATGGTGTTAATTTTTAAGATAAACCAATGAAAGCGTGACATTCTTAGACTTTGGTATCAACTTGTTTAAGGCACAGAGTATGATTCTACAACATTTATCAGTAACTTGACAATAATAGTTGCCTATAATTTCATTTTCATTTCTATTCTTAATGACTTCAATGAAATACCTGTTTTTTGTGGTCCAATGATGAGGAATTTTGGAAGTCTGTCGCATGTCTTGTTTTCTGACCAAATCATGATATGACGCTTGTATTCACAAGGATTCTGAAAACATAAAAGAAAAGAAAACGTCAAAATAAACATGAACTAATATTTCCAAATTTACACCTGTTACCATAACATAACTGAATAACATATTAATAAAGGAATCTTGGTTAAAGATAAAAACATTCTTTCTCACTAAAGACGTTAATGACCAAGTGGTCACATTGACTGAATCCATTAGGTGATAGTGCATTAATATGTAAACTATCAAATGATCCTAATATGCTGGACTCATTTTTAAGCTATCTTAGCACTATGATATTGTAAAACCGTTGTAGGATGTGGCATGTATTGTAGTGATGTCACAGCCTACAATGGTTTTAAATTGTAGCACTAAGATGGCTTCAAAAATCTGTAGTCTGGTTCAAAGTCCTAACTCTGTCAAAAAATGGGTAAGTCGCCATGGAAATCAAATTTGAGAAAGCTATACACAAAATTTCAGCTCAATATCTTGAAGCCATTTAAAAAAACGAAAAAACAAAAGGACCAAAAAACTGTATGCACGACAGATGGATGGATGGAAACAAAAACTATAGTCCCCTCCAGTTATACCGGTAGGGGCCTAATAAATTATATCCTCCTTCTCGTCGGCCAACATTTGATACAGTTCCTAAATTGTATTACCTGCCACAGTGGATCTTTTTCCTCTGGAAACATCTCAAAGTATTTCAGTCCCAACTGTAGCGGTGGCAGGGAGCGTAGTTTGAGATTAGTCCAGCACTTGACAAACTTGACAACGCTCTCGAATGTGTAGAGAGCCAGACGGTCATTCCCATAGTTGGACAGGTGAGTCATGAATATGTTTACCTGAAATATCACTAATAAGTATAAACCAGAAAATACTACATTTATTAAAAAACCCAAAAAAATACCCCAAATACATGCAACTCTTATACAAATGAAAGTCAATATGATACCATTATCTGATATGAATTCTTGTTGCACTGTTAATAGAAATTAAACTTAGCAATATTATTAGTTACCAAGGAGATGCTAATCCTATTTCCCAAAGTACGAAGCTTTTGTGTTTTGCATTCAATGGCAATGCACTTTGAGCTGTTACAACGCCAGAAACACAAAGGATTTGCCAAAATCGATAATTTAAGCAAGATGTTTTAAGTGTAATATAAGAATAACCAGGCTGTAATAGGCAAAATAAATTTACACTACCTAATAACAACGGTCAGTATCTTTGAAACAATTAAATAAATTTATGACAGCAATTCATGAGTGAAAATGCCTACTATTACACTTAAAAAAAACACATATCCATTATAAATATTAAATATTTTGTTAAAAGTTGCAACACCAAATAAAATACCTACTGGATTAATAAGGAATGTTTGGAAAAGTTCTCCCCCCTTAATGTTGTTGTCTAAGCCTTCCCGACCTCCTTCAAAATCGTCAACAAAAATCGTATGTGTGAACAACCCACATACTTGACGTGGTAGCACCTGGAATAAATAAAACAATTATTATTTTAAATAAACTGATTTTGTTCAAGACAAACTGAAATAAAACAGACCCTTTTCGTTCAGTCATTTCACCTAAACATGAAAAAGGAAAGAATATACTTCACGAGAAGAGCAATTACTCTGTAATATGTATTAAGATTTTTAAAGAAGTCAGTTGTTTATAATTGGCAACTGATAAATAAACCTTTCAAATGTCCCTGTGCTATGTCACTTCAACTGCTCTCACCTGGAGCAATAAGTTTGTTTTGTTTAACACCACTAAAGCACATTGATTTATTAACCATCATTAACATTTGGTAATTCTGACATATAGTCTTAGAGAGGAACCCCCCTCCCCCCCATTTTTCCATTAGTAGCTAGGGATCTTTTATATGCACCATCCCACAGGCTGGATAGCACATACCATGACTTTTGATATACAAGCCGTGGTGCACTGGCTATGGGGATTGATCCCAAACCAACTGCTCATCAAACGAGTGCTTTACCACTGGGCTATGTCCCACCCCTCACCTGGAACAAGAATCAGGGGCCTAATTCACTAAACTCTCCCAACTTTGCGATCTCGCAGTGCAGTGCTAAAAGACTTGCAAAGAGGATGCTTTATTCTCTAGCAGAGCCTAAGAGACCTTTGTGAATTAGGCCCCTGGTTTATATCCAACCAGTCATGCATCATTATTTGCTTTAAAACAACATTCTCCAGGTGTGTAATACAGAAGGGAAAAAACTGTTAATATATAGAGGATGCACAAGTGATTTTCAATATCAACCGAGTCTATGTTAACTGGTTTACCAATTAATTAAATGATTAAAAAACGTGAGTAGCGAATTCTATTTATCCTGTAACACTTCTAAAATAACATTTTAATTTCGATTTTTAGTAAATCACATCGTTAATGACATCATCACGATTAGCACAAATTACTTTGACGTCACGCATTAGAAAGAAAAGAAAGAAATGTTTTATTTAACGACGCACTCAACACATTTTATTTACGGTTATATGACGTCAGACATATGGTTAAGGACCACACAGATTTTAAGACGAAACCCGCTGTCGCCACTTCATGGGCTACTCTTTCCAATTAGCAGCAAGGGATCTTTTATTTGCCCTTCCCACAGGCAGGATAGCACAAACCATGGCCTTTGTTGAACCAGTTATACCTACACCTATCCATTGAGCCTTGCAGAGCACTCACTCATGGTTTGGAGTCAGTATATGGATTAAAAATCCCATGCCTCGACTAGGATCCGAACCCAGTACCTACCAGCCTGTTGATCGATGGCCTAACCACAACACCACCGAGGCCGGTCGCCACGCATTTTAACTAAATCTTATGAAAACGTTATGCTCAGGTAATAGGTATACATGCAGGTCTTGTTGGCTTGTAAACAAATAAACCACTGACAGCAACACATTACTACTTAAAGACCTTTAAGGTTAATACACTAAATTATCACATGGGTCTATGACATGGATATCATGGGCAAGTTACAGGATAAATAACTTAATAACACTCCAACATAAATGGCAGTTGATGACTACTACTGTCATTATTATTATTATTATTATTATTATTATCTTAAGCAGAGAAGAAACCCACTGCTCTCACAGCACAAAGGAAGTTTTGTAATATAATGTATTCCATACATGGCAATAGAAAGCACAGCCTTTGATCTATTACTTGTGATGTACCGATTCAACATTATGCCTAGAGCATTTTAAAATGTTGAGCAAATGCATGTGGTCAAAAGACAAGATTTTCAGGCATCTTTCGTGGCATGAAAAATTTTATTAAATTATTTAATTACTGACAAAATACTAGTGCCGGACAAAAAGCTTTAATTGGTTGAAAATGCTTGGTACGGGCACATCTCTGGTGATTGGTAACAGAGAAAGAAAACCCCACCAACAGCTCTACTATAGTCTTATTTATCTTGCCGTGCTAGCACAACTATGATATATACAATCTGACTCATCTCCTGCACTAATTTACTTCTTAAAACACTGGGAAACAGTCTACCACCAGATTAAATTCAACTCCTAACTCTAAATGAAATTTCAATTACTTGAATAGTAATAGTATTGTATATACAATGAAATCTCTCATAACCAGACCCTCTGTACACCAAGAATTCCCTCAAAACCGGATGTTTCACAGAGTCCCTTTTTAAAAAATCAGTACTGAACTTAACCTCTCTAAATCGGATCCCTCTTGAAACAGAATATTTTCTTGGTCCCAAGGGTGTTTGGATTAGAGGGTAAAACAGTATATATAAACAGTGGGTAAAACCAATATGTTTACCATTATTCCTCGATATATGAAACCTCTGCGGCGCCAGTACGGTCGAAGATGGGGATACTCCTCGGTGCTGGTCACCTTGATGTCCCAGACATTCCTCCAGGCATTGTACAGTTCTTCGTGCACCGGGTACACGCCCGAGTGGTGAGGCGCCACTGCATAGTACTTGTTCACCGAGATACCATGCGACTGCACAAAAAAAATTAAATGTATTTATTAAGAAAAAGTAAAGGCCACATGTATATAATACTATATATTTTTTAATTTGCATGCAAATGAATTTGTTATTAGGACCAAAAATAGTTCGTGTTTATTGCAATATTACCCAATAGATACGTATCCAGATATTTTTCTAAAACAGATACATCATAATCAAGCAAAAGGTGAACATATAATTTTAGGAGTAATAAAAAATGTGACCAAATAAATTGTAATGACTTTAATAACAAAAGTTATCATTATTGGTCAAATTGCAGCAAATAATATGACTGTTTTAAAGCTAGGACGTGGTCAAGATATGCTCCCCTGGAAAATGTATTGAAAAGTTTTAATTATGCATTACAATTATAGTGAAGTATTAAATATTAATAATCTCATACAACAAAAATGTATTAGACTAAAAGTTAATGACAATGAATCAAGACATAAACAGACAGATGCTGGTAAGGCAAGTGACAAAAAGTTAGTGAAGCACATAGATTTATTAATCATTGGTTACTGAATGTCAAACATTTGGTAATTTTAACATACAGTCTTAGAAAGGAAACCCGCTACATTTTTCTATTATTAGCAAGACGGCCACACACCATGGCCTTTGATATGCCTGTGATGTTGCACTGGCGGGAACAAGAAATATCTCAATGAGCCCACTAACAGGGATCAATCCTAGACCAATCAGGCGAATGCTTTACCACTGGGCTACGTCCAACTCCCAGCATGTGACACAAACACATATTTCATACAATCTTACCCGAGCAAATTGGTAGTTCAGTTGCATGGATTTTGCTAAGTAGGCCTCATCAAACTTGTGTGCTTGTTCATGACGCCACATGTGACCAAACCACCAGAATTTGTCTCTGTATTCTAAAAAACAAAAACATTATATGCAATAAAATAATAATGTCAACTTGTACCAGTGGAAAGTGATCACTTTTAAAGTGTCAGAGTGACATACAGGTATAGTTTTAGAATGTAAAGGTTGTGAAACTTGATTTAAAGTTTCTAAAACTGCTGACAAGTGGTGTTTCCATTCTGAGCGGAAGTTCTGGTGATGTCAGAGCTTATATATGTGTCTGAACCTTGAAATGATTTCGGATTCTAGCATAAAGTAAAGTTTGTTTTGTTTAACAACACCACTAGGGTACATTGACTGGGCTCACCGACGGGATCGATCCTATACAGACCATGCATCAGCAAGGTGTTTTACCACTGGGCTACGTGATCCATCATACATTTTGCAGTTTAAAACTTATCAAGTAACTTTTGACTATATTAATATTGAATCAAAAACTATCAGAATTTCATGACATGATCAACTTCTATTATATGTTATTTTTTTCTTACCATATCATGATATATTATCAAAAATAAATTCTCGACAAAAAGCTTAATAGAGGTAATTATTTTTCAAAATCTTCAAATAGTTGAACATGTACCCCCAACCATTATCATTAGAGTTTTTGTCTAACCCTTGAGAAGTGCAGAATTTAGTGTCAGCATTGGGGAACTACAACACTTGTTCATTTAATGTAAACACAAGTACAATTGTGTAATACTATAAATGACGGCCGAGACTATCTGCACCACAGCACTGATTGATTGTAATGGTTTGACAGAAAACATATTTTATTGCATATAATAAATATACACAAGGATTGGGCACAAGTTATCCAACTTGTGAGGCCCTCTCCTAATTACAAACAAATTGTACAATAATGGTGACTGCAATTTTCATTAAATAAATAAATCAATCAATCAAAGTAAACGTTTATGAAAAATGATGTAACATTGTAATGTTTAACATGACAGGCCATACCGATGAGTTTGCGATCACCGTCATCTTCTTCTGGAAGTCCATGGAGGTAGTATTTGCCAGAAAAACCAAGATTAAAATGGAAACCATCAATGTCTTGCTGTAGTCTAGTCTGTGCAGCAGCCATTGCCTACAATATTTAATACACATGTATAATATTTGTGACATTCTTCCATTAGCAAATCTTTTATATGCACTTTACCACACATGTATACAACACACCGTTTGATATACCACTTTTGGGAGTGGCATGGCATGGTAGACCAAACACTTTTGGGGCATTTTCACAATTTTCGGGGTACTTGTTTTTCATTAAAAATACAAAACAAATTAATTAAAATAAACATTAATGTAATTTATGTGCTTGCTTTAATAAATGAATGGCAAAAGATATAAAAGGCATATTTTATTAATTAATAATACCTTTAATTTTAGAATTAATTACTGAAAAAGGCTTGTTTAATCTCAGGCAGCATGGCGCTGATTGAGGCAAGATGGTGCTAGACTATTGAGGCATGGTGCTGCACCATGCTAAAACAAGCTAGGGAAAACACTATTTAATCAGGGTTCGAAACAGGAAGTAAAATATAGCCTGCTGTATTTTTTTAACATAGATATATGGCCTGCTAACAAAAGATATGGCCTGCTAACAAAAGATATGGCCTGTTGGAAATAACACAGCATGAGGGAAGGGGAGTGTTTGCGAGTATGTGGAATATTAGGACCTCTGATATATTTTAGAGCATTATAAATTAAAATATAACAGAATCAAAAGCTCAGCCTCAAATAAATAAAAGGTGAGATGATCATACATTGATTTGTCTCTTGGAAAATAATTTAAGATTTTTTGGTACTTTTAGCAGGGAAATTTTCATTTCACCTGCTAGGTCTAAAAAGTGGACTGCTTTTCGCAGGCCGCTATTCGAGCCCTGATAATGTGTCTAGACTCAAGTCTCAATCTCTAGTCATGTCTTGAGACTTTAACATCAGGGCTCGAACTTAACGTCAGCAACTGCCGTCGGTGACATATAAACTGTCATCAGTAGGGGGCATCACCGATAGCACTCATGCCACTGAATAAAAATTACTGCTGTCAGTCAAGCTCCTTACCGACGGAAAAACGTATAAACGTGTATGAACATTATCTGCCAGTATTTATACATGGATATTTGGGTCCTGGTTTGAGTTAATGGGTGTTTAGTAAGTACCACGCGATGGAACTAGTCATGCGCGTACCGTGTTGTTGTATAATATACATTCTCACTGCATTTTGCAGCCTTGTTTTCGTGTTATGCCACCTCTTTTCATGTTAGCAGCCCCATTTGTTTTTCTGCACCCCTCTTTATTTTTCGGCAATCCGCATCCTGTTATTAATATAATTTACAGCACCCAGCTCCGCTATTTCAAAATGCACACTTTTTTTCACACTGAGAAACATTGGTTAATCTGCATACTGAACATCAATGGAAACATGCCATGTTGTGTACAAACAAAAGCACAACTGACGAAAAACTTAAGTAGCTTACGACAGTGACCATAACATAATTAAACAGCCTCTGTTTTGTACCAAACCAGTATCCATTTGTATGTTTTATACAAACAATCTTATTTTAGTAATGAAAACATTTTATTTTTATCGTTTAGGTAATATCCGACTGAAAAACCACTTATTTGTTTTTTTAATTGTTGTGGATGATAAATTCTTAAGTTCAAGCCCTGTAACATCATGGTTATGCATATAGGAAGCATGAATTTGACATCATTAAACATTTGAATTTTAGTTTAGTCTCTGAGTTTTATGAGCACAGGCAAGGGAATATATTCAGTATTTTTAGATTTTTAAGTACATACATTTATACCAGTATATATATATACTATATGTTTTTATTAGTTGTGTATGTGGTGTTTAAACTTTAATGATACATTAATATCATTGGGAATTTTACTATTCAACAAAACAATTTGCAACATCATAAAATTTCTTATATAACACATGCTTACTGTGGTACTGTACCAAATGACACTGATTAACGAATACTGATAACTATCTATATCAAAGTGGCATAGTATTCATGAGAAATTATTTTCAGCAAAATTACTGAATTATCACCATATTACACAACAAAAAATTTACATGCAGGACTGGCACATGGAACACATTTTTTGTCAATTTTCAGATATATATAGTATTTCTTTGAAAATTATTAAAATGTGGTATATTTAGGACCAAAGATTAAATGTTGTAACCAATTTGCTTAAACATTTAGTTTTTTGCAATTTGACCAATTTGGCAATGGACTGGGTGAACTCTGACATGTACAGACTTAGTGCATTTTAATTTGCAACAAGGATCCTTCAAAATTCAATAGTGCATATCACCTGTCATGGTACACTTTTCATTTAATGAGAGTAGTGAGACAGTCATAACATACAGTTCACACCAATAGTACGCCATGACTCAGACATAACATGGGAAAATCTGACACCGACAACTGCAAATCAAGTTAGCAATCATTTACATAATACAGGTATACAGGCGTGCAAATCACACATCAACTTTATTAGCACCCTGTGACCTCAATAAATATTCAGAATGAGAAATGGCAACTAGTTATTACTTTCTTGTCCCCTGAATGGCAGTACTAAAACTTAATTTTAGAATAAAGAAGGCTTACAATCAGGTTAGTTACCAGGGAAACCAATTATGCATGCAGAACTATTTTTAAGGATCAAGATACACAATCTACATTTACATATACTATAACTACTTCAAGCAACTTATTAAGCTAAGTAAGAATTTAAAAGAGTAATACTATACAAGTTTGTGATTTATTCAAAATAATATATCTATTTTGCATTATGAAATGTTATGGATGGGGAAAGGGGTGTTTGTCAAGTGATACATATCGTTTTCACAATATAACTTTTTATAATATATATAAAAAAGGAATTATTTAAATTCGGCTTGGGAGTTTTTTTAGTTAAAAATTGGGTACAAAAACCGACATAGCCGTTGAGGAATGGTGCCGATTATCAGTCTATAAAACATAGGTGATAAAACCCTGCAGAGTCTGGCTAATTTAAACATGGTTTATAAATACATGTAAAACTACATCATTTTGAATTTTATTTAGTGAAAAAGAAACGGTTTACTTTTAAGCAAAAAAAACAACAACAACAAAAAACACACACAAAAAAACACAAAAAAAACAACCAGACACACAAAACAGAAGCCCATGAACATTACCAAGTATACCAGTAAACAAATTGACAAAACTTGTTCTAAATATACACAGAGATTTAAGAGCTGAAACAAGCACCCTGTACTTGTTCCAAGACACTGCAACTGTCCAAAAATAGGCTTTATATAAACTTAGCAGAAAGTTCAAAGAAAGACAAGAATATGCTAATGTACATTACATGCTGACAGGAACTAATTGCATGTGGCTGTTAGTCATAAATTATGTCTAACTGGCAGATGCAAGAGGTGCTAATGGTAGTTGGAACACATTCAGAATAGAATAACTTGTTTCAGCAGGTGAGTTCAATGATACAGGAAATTAGATCCAATTTGTTTTCATGCTTAAATATCTAGTTATGGTTTAAGCATGCTGTCATAGGCACACAACTTAGAACTTATAAATAAACATGAGTTAACTGTTCAGAACAGAGTTTACTGGTCGGTAACGGACAACAAAATAAAACTTTCATTTAAAGACACCACTAGAGGAAATTGATTTATTCATCATTGGCTACTGGGTGTCAAATAATTGGTAATTCTAATACATAGTCTTTAAAAGAACCTGATCAATTTTTTCCATTAGCAGCTAGGCATCTTTTATGAAAAGCACTAACAGACCAACACCTACCACAATCAGTCATGGGGCATTGTTAGGGGTGGGAAAAACTCCTTTCAGAGACTAGGTCCACCAATGTGAATTGATCCTATGACACAAGCACAGAGTATGACAAATATTTTGAAAAGTCACTAGCCACAGGGCTAGTGGGTTTGTGAAAACCACTAGCCCACCAAGATAAAGCACTAGCCCAAATTCTTGATCAATTATAACTGGATTTTTATCTAATTTTTGTAAGATTACACATTTACGAGTATAACAGTAAAATGAAACAAACACTTAAATTATGTTGTAACTTTCAGTATCTAAAACCACTATCAAAATAATTAAATTTAAATGAGGGTACGACAGTGTGATTACCATTAAAGTAAATTGTTTTTCTGGTTGCCGATAACCATATGTAAGCGAAGTGTTAAATTAGAAAACAATAGGTAAATAAAACAAACACTGAAATTCAAAGCATGACTGGGGTTTACTTGATTGAGATTAACCTGTCATCGCGATTGGTGATTTCCAAGTTAGCCTAAAACATAATTATGTGCGAGATTAACTATACCACGTGACGTGTCCAACCAATCAAAACACGCATGCCATTAGACTTGATTTCCTGAGCCAGAAACTTGAAAGGGAAAAGTAAACAATGCATGCTGTAACCGTGACGATGTAGAGATAGCATGTTACTGCAGTTTGCAGACCTAGTTCAAGTGGATTAATATTATATACTGATGATGTTGTTGATATTATTCTATGACAAACGTCTTAATCAAATTTATGAAACGAAATTTCAGCCGAGAGAAAAACAAAAAAAACAAAAACACAATCGAGTGATAAGGAGAGGGGGTGGGAAACCACTATCCCTGCAGACTAGTGGTTTTGCGTTTCTCACTAGCCCGAACTTAAAAACCACTAGCCACGGCATCGGGCTAGCGGATTTGTCGAACTCTGAAGCACCTTGTGCGAATGCTCTACCAACTATTCTAGATCCCGCTCTGGACAGTAAGGCAGAAGTCTCATCTATCATATTTATATCTTAAAAGCAATTTGCAATCCAAGGAACAATATTTAACACAAACCATTGTTCTGTTCTATATGTATACAAATTAGTTTGACAGTTGAACCATCAACTGGTTTATGTGGTAAACTGTTGTAAGCATGTTCTGAATGTCACTATACAAGCATCAAAGAAACTGTTCTTTATGATTTGAAAACCAATATTTTTCTTTTATATTTTATTCTGTTTAAACTTGCCAATTTGCCATCAACACAAATTGAGAAATTTATAAATTGAAATGATGATTATATCACTGACAATTTCCGGGAACTGTTGGTAGGATAAAGCACAAGTTCAGTATGTTCTAGAGAACAGTGAATCATCATTATCATCATCATCAACATCTTCATCATTAAATTGGGTAATTCACCTTTAGAACCACCCTACCCTTAGTACCAATTTAAAAAAAACATATTATCATGATAGCAGATTCAATGCACAACTGAGAGAAAAGGAGCATTTGTTTAATGACACTTCAGCACATTTTAAACTATGGCCATTTAGTGGTGAAAAATGGTAATTTCAACACTTTGTCAAGAAAAAGGGAAAACCTGTGCCACCACACAAGGTACTCTTACTAATAAAGCACCCAGAGGATCTAGAATACGGTGGCCCAATGCCAGTGCTTTTTTTTGGATTCTGGGCATTAAAAGTTACTTTGTGCAATCCCAATAGCAAGCGATTCTGATTGGCAGGTGTATATTCAGAGTGTCCCCAGACACTGTCTAGACACACTAAAAAGACGTGACTCTTTTTATGAAGATCACAGGGTATTGTGTGATAACAGCACGGATACATTTTAAATCGTAATGGACATTACCAACCGCCCTGCTTTATTACTGTATGTAATTCTGTAAAACCCTTGATTAAGCAGGGCTCACCCTGGATCAAAAATACCTGTAGCCAAAATATTAGCCAAATGGAATTTTTATTAGCCATATTGAAAATGATTTAGCCAAATTTGTTTTACGCAGTACTGTATAGAGTATTTATATATGAATATGAAAATGTATCTTTTTCAGCTAATTGTGTACAAACTGGAATAAATAGGAATAACAAAACCTTAATGGGGGTAGGGGCAGTTAATATATTACTTCGAGTTTTTACAAACATACAGAAATATGGGGGTGGGTGGATGTTTATGGATGGTGTTTTTTCTTTCTTCCTTTTTTCCCAAATAGAAATTTGAGAGCTTTTTTTTTTTTTTTTTTATATATAGAGCTCATTATTTCTTTAAATAGCAATCTTTATGTTAATTTGAATTGTTTGTTTGTTTCTTTTCTTTTTTTTAAGTGACCCATCAATTCCCCACCCCAAACGATTTCATAATTTGTGCCATGTTGTTGCTGTTGATTTCAGTGTCGTGTTAAATGCTTGTTGTGATTTCTGCTTACAACATATCTCAGCTGAAAATGCCGACTTCACCACAGTATACTCCATTTATTAAAAAAAAAAACCAAAAAACCCCAACAACAAATCCTTTAATAAAATTAAAATTTAGGGTCTTTTTAAAATCCAGCTAACTTATTAAATGTCACCTCACAGTCTTACAAATTTATATCTAAAATGATCTAACAAATATGATTAGGATCTACTGTAAACTAATTTTATTCAGTGTACATTTAAGTGCAATTTGTATAATGTCCGGCGATCGCGATCTGCATGCGTGCTCTCGACCATGGGTACGAAACTAACAAAGACAAAGGAATAAACAAAAACTGCAGTTAGGTGTCAGCGGGTGTCAGCTGACTCTGAAGCGTGACGTATATTCGCACCGAGAGCTGTCCTCAGTTCAGCCAACGAACGTTCTTCCTAACGTTTGCGAACTATTTGATTGGTGTTCGTCGTGTCTATTTGGTTTAACGTGAAGCGCACAAAACAGTCTAACGAACGTTTTGTTTTCGCTCGGTCTGGCTGAACTCAGACCTTGAGATGGCCTGCATGTCTTTTGGCCCTGAACTGGCATGTGTATTCAAATTGACACACATTGTCGGTCTGTTTTTATTACTTTGGTTCAAAGATTTTACAAATTAAAAATAACAAGTTACATATCTTCCAGACATTGCTGTCATAAAAATGTTGAATGCATGCCGTTAAAATTAATAACCGTGATTATTAAAATAAGCAAACATAAGGCCTACGCTGTAGGCCTATTCTGCATGACACCATTTCTCGTTACCGGTTGCGAGATCGCTATTACGCTAATTGAATATTTGGTAGTATTATTATGTTTGAGGTGTCGGATAGATTATGTATCTGTTTGTTCACATCAGAAGACAGAAAATGGCTTAGCCAAAATTTTAGCCACTTGCAAATTTTATTAGCCGTTTTTTTTTTAAATTAGCCAATGGCTAATTTGGCTACCGACAGCGCGAGCCCTGATTAAGTAGACTTACCCATCTAAAATCACAAAATTGACCAATTACGTCGTCCCAAAGAAAAGAAAAGTATCACTTGGGTATCGTGAGTGGTAGTTTTTGCTCGAACGTGCCCTACCAATAGGCCTAATAATATGCTTTTTTTCTTTGGATTTAAAAAAGAAAAAAGAAAAATACTATAACGTCATTTCGTTCTATTGATGTAACCTGAAATATATTTAGTTAAATAGTTTATTATACTATCAATCATTTATGTTGTTTTATAAGTCAGGTTGATGAAAGCGAAGCGCCTTGTCGTAAATTAGAGCGTTTGTTTACACTGTGCATAGAGAAGATGGATGGAGCTGACGTCACTTCGCCCCAAGCTATACCACCGGACATCACAAAAACGAAACAAAATGGCTGCCCCCAGTTAGCAGGAATAATCATGTTTTTTTATTAACTCTAAAATTCAGTGTTCTTCTTGCTCCATTTAAGCAGGGCGCCACGCCCCGCTATTCCATTTTGCCGCCCTCCTTTCACGCTCCCCGCCCTCCTTTCACGCTCCCCTTTATTTTTTAGCGCCCCTCTTTATTTTCCAGCACCTATATCGCCGCCATTGTCCAATATCTGTATCCATTTGTATGTTTGATAGACACAATAAAAGTTATGTTTTATGTAAGCAATGAAAACATTTCATTTTTTACGGATTCGGCAATCTCCGATTGAAAAAACCCTCTTATTTGGCACCAAATATGTCACGTGATCAGAACGGTAATTCTGTCTTTTGTTTCCACTAACTATCGTTTGATATTGTGTCCTCAGTTGCAGATATAATTGGTTGAAACTGATGATTTTTACTTTCTGTTATTCTGTTTATTCAGTAGTTTTTTATAAAATATTGTAAACTTTTCATTTTGAGGGGATATGAACGATTATAAAAACAACGGAAGTGGTAGTGTTTATCATTAAAATCATTTATTTTGAGTGCCAAATAATATATACACCGCCTTTACAAAAACAAAACTGGTGATATTTTATTACAGCGATCGATTCATTCGATGAAGATGGAAATAGTAAAAATGTATCTGACATTATGAGATCACTTTACAAACATCTTTATTGTTTTTCATATATCTTTAAATTTTTATTAAAAATAATACTACTAAAACTTTGATCGGTCCAGCAAAACCAGAACTGCCTGTGAATGTCAGACCGATATCATCTTCGGTTCAATTAACCTTCTGACTACTGCAGGCGAGATATCTTGCCCGACGTCACGTCAGTCGATATACTGTACACTGTATACAGTGCATTCCCCAATTCATATTTCCCGCCGTTTTGCACACGACACTCACCGGAAACGGAAATATAATTAAAGAAAAGATTTTTTTTTTCAAAATGGTGGTTTTTGTTTTGATTTTTTCAATTGAAAATACCTTGAAATTTTGAGTTCAAAAAGTGGTTTTCGGCAAGTATTTTCGCTTGACAACAATGGCGGCACGTCGCGGTAATTTTCAGGGATCGATAGCTGATTGTAACAGCTAATTTGATAATAAATTTGATCGTTTTACCAACAACGAAAATTACCAAATATTGCAATATGAATCGTAGTTCGGGTTTAAAAAAAAAATCTGGTCAAAAAACCACTGTTATCGGGAATAATGGACATAAATACTGGACAGCTGGCCACAAATGCCCGTAAGTAAACACAACTTTTTCGATTTTTTGCCTAATTTTAATCACCATTAGCCGATCTAAAATAATAAAAATTACAAAAAAAGACACGAAAATAATACTTACCGATTCATATATGAACTTTATTTCATGTATTTATGAAACATTTAAGTGAATATATGTGAGTAAAAATTATAAACTTGTACCCACTCAACGAGGTTTTTGTTAAAAATTAATCCAGTAGTCTAAAGGTTAAAAGACGAGGGTTTTTTATAAACCCCTTTGCCCTTTTTCGTAGGCAAAATAAGGAGTATGTCTTTTCTCAGTCTACCAACACACAACAATATAATAACCAAACTACTCCCCCCCCCCTTTTTTTTTTTTTTGCTTTTCGTTTATTGGTGGAGTTTTTGAAGGGTGTGGTGCCAAGCTGCCACCCTCCTTTAATTTTCACCCAGCGAGAACACTGAAAATTATGCGTTTTTCATTTGTTAAAGTGTCAATATGTATTGGTGGACAGGGTATGCATCTTTCCAACACATAAGGCTCTTGTTTGAGTTGACCCTACCTTTAAGTTACAAAGTATAAACATTGGAAAAACAAAAGTTCATTGTTTTGCTGCCATTTAGGTTTTTTTTTACACTGGAATCCAAAGATTTATTACTCTAATACTAATAGAAGTGCAGTGCAAGCGTAATATGCAAACCGGTAACCAGTCTTTTATTAGTTTTAAAGGTTGCATATCACCATTTACATTTGCAAATCTTTAAAAGTGTAAATTAGTAACTTCTTTTAATTTATAAAATATCACATAAATTGAAGAAAAAAAAAAAAATTAGGAACAGATATAATGAAATAGATAAATGAGTGTGTTTGTGGGGTGTGTGTTGTAAGCCTTAAAGTTAAAGGGACATTCCTAAGTTTTAGGCAATTGCTAAGATGATGTCAATCAACAAAGACTTTTTAATAACTGTAATCACATGTTAAATTATATTTTTCTAAATAAAATATTAATGACTATATATTAAACATATTTCTAATCGTCCCAATGGTTGTAGAAGGTCAAACTTAATTTTATTCCCTAATATATATTTTTTCGTACATACAAAATTAGTGGAATACCAAATTCAATTTGGGCTACTTACAAATATTATGACGACCAGAAACACATCAAATGTACAGACACTGATATTCTAAACAAGAAAATATATTTAATAAGTAAGTTTAATCGTAGAAATTAGTCTGAAACATCTTACAATGCAGCAAACTCAGTAATGACCCTTTAAAGTGGAGTATCCGGAATATTTTTATTATTTAAGCATATAGAACAGAAAATCCAATTACGTTTGGTGCATATATGATGCCGCACTCCTCATTGGTTTCACTACGCTGGCTTATCCAGGTCAAAAACAAAGCCAGTATTTTGAAAGTGGGACACTTTTGACGGGCTAGTACCAATCTCGGTTTTCATTGGCTTATCACAAGTATAGAATTCCCCAAAAAGAGATCATGTGAGATTTCGCAATTTTTAAACAAATTTAACTGTCTTGATTGAGGGGTCGTCTCATATCTCCAAAACATATTTATATCCATAGAGGTATGGTACAACGCCTTTCCAGGGGTCGATGGGTGGGGGATTTGCCGTGAAATTTTGACAGTGGCCAGCTGTTGGCATATGCGTTACATGTAAGGGGGTGTTACTAATTACGTAACGCTCTAGGGGTAGAGGAAGAGGGTACTGTGTTCGATTTACTTAACATTTTTCAAGACTATATGTTATTTTTATTCATTACTTAGACCTAAAAAGGTGTTTTTTTAAAATGCGCTATCAGTCTACGATCGATCCCCATCAGCGGGTATATTA
Organism: Gigantopelta aegis; assembly: GCF_016097555.1. NCBI lineage: Eukaryota > Metazoa > Mollusca > Gastropoda > Neomphalida > Peltospiridae > Gigantopelta > Gigantopelta aegis. The sequence goes on from NC_054706.1 coordinate 65,427,489, forward strand.
AAGACCATGGTATGTGATATCCTGTCTGGAATGGTACATATAAACGATCCCTTGCTAAAAAATTTTTATTTTTTAGCGGGTTTCCAAGGCACGTGTGCAGGGATTTCAGTGGGGTTGGGGTTATAGACTGTGTTGAGCGAAGTTTATATGGGGCCATGCTCCCCCAAAAAATACATTTCAATTTTTCTTAAGCTTGGGCAATTAAGGGTTTCAACCTCCAATACCCTCCCCCTTCACATGCACCCGATTCCTCTCTAAGATTATATGTCAAAATTACCAAATGTTAGGACACCCAACAGCAGATGGAAGGAAGGATAGGATATGTTTTATTTAATGACGCACTTAACACATTTTATTTACGGTTGTATGGGGGTCGGATGATTATTAAATCAACATGCTTTATCTTTGATGTCGTTAAACAACACCCACCCCCTAACTTTACCCTTTCCAAAGGAAATAATATTTATTTGAATTTGTCGGTTTTAACATGTAAAATTAAGAAGTGAAAACGTTCATTGTCTACTTTAGTATATTTTATTTTAAAAATATATACATGATTAATGTGTTACTAGTATACAAACTAAACTTTGAAAGTTCAACTAACACTTTATAAAATATCAATTCTGAAATAGGAAGGTACGACTGTCGATAATACGTTATCAAGATCAAACCGGTTTTAACTAAAGACTCTAGTACCGTATCCTCAACTGAATGTTCTTCGTACAGCGCAAGATTTCTCTTTTAAATTTTTGAGACGAACCCTACAATTTGAAATCGGCAAACGCACGTGTTAAATGAAACTGACAACAGGCTGTCATTTGTGCTTTGCCGAGCTATGGCGGCACGGGCGATGAATCAAGCGTATACGTTTGACGATATCCGTTCATAGCGAACACACACAAGTTTTTTTAAAGTGCATTTGAGCTTGCATTTCACATTTGTACATGATGTTATAGTATGGTAACCAGAGAATGTAACTTTAAACTGTAATGCATGTACACTTTATGCTAATAAAGGTTCTTGTTTCTTTTTCTTTCTTTCTTTTTTTTTTGGGGGGGGGGGGGAAGAGTTCCCATTCATAAGTAAATAAATAATGCATTATTGTTAGGTAACATAGATTATTTTTTTATAATTATTTTAAAATTTTAATAAGTAACTTTATTCTAAACTGATGAAAATTATTTGCATATTTATATAAATTCTAAACAAACCATAAAGTATGCCCAATGAGCCTATCTGTTGTGTAAATTGACAAATTAATTAAACATTATCTCAGTATGAAAAATGTACATTAAAAAGTTAATTATTTTAATTTAAAGGGTTTTTGTTTTATTAAAAATTAACATTGGGTAAGTGAATTTTCAAATCCACTGCACCTATGGCAAGTAAATTAAAAAAAAATTTCTAGAACCCCTGGCACCAAAGGATCTTTTATATCCATGTTTGCATACACAGTACAGATTATAATGGATTTTGATACATGTGTCAGTTGTGAGGCACTGGTTGGAACAGAAAAAAACAATTTATAAGTTCACAATCGATCCTGAATCCCATCGTACCTCAGGCAAACTCTATTGTATAACTAAAAACTTATATATATAGACACACACACCGGTATCATCATCAGTCACGTTTCTGAAAAGTACGAGAACAATACATGTAGGTTCCTTCATGCATTGCTTGTGCAAGTCATGTTTTGCATAACTCATTTCTTGTTTGCATATAAAGTTTAGGTCATCATCTATATAGTTACTTGAATTTGTTTCAGTGTAACCCATAACAGTAAATTTTCAATTCACAGAGGCCTGTAACCCAGACTACAAATAAACTTAAATCTTACCTCAACATCAACAACTTTCATCCGGATGCCTTCTTTCCCAACAAAGATGTCGTCAACATCCACCTGTATGTATCTATGAAGAGTTATGCTTAGTTTGCCATGAGAGAAAAATGATAAGCTGTCTATGAAAATGAGTTGATGAATCCAAAAATTAAGACAGTTTCCGTACAGAACACGCCGTATCCCATCATACTGCCCCGAATCATATAATGCTGCCACCAGGTGTCTCTGGTTCGTGCTGGAGACGGTACTTTCATCGTCAAGTGTCGCCAGCTGTGAAAATGACAACGGCTCGTATGTGGAATGATTTGTATGAAACACGGTCCAGTCATTACCAGGCAACCTGCCTTGAAATGTCTCGCCAGCTTTTGTGAGTCGCCATATGTTGGAAAACTCGTTCAGTTTGTAGTTTTCCAGTGCCAGGTTGTACTGCAGCCTCAGTGGAAAACCAGGTACTATTTCTTCATCAGAGTCCTCTTTCGACGGAACAAAGACGATCATGCCAACGTCGTACTCCCTGCAATATTTGTCAAGCAGTTGTCTGTTCCAGTTGTCCATGTTGACATATGCATCAAAATTTTCAAAAATAATAACAGCAAATTTTCCTTTATCAGCATGAGTCAATGTTGGAATATTTTTACCCGTGGTTTCAACTTTAAAATCAATGCGCAAGGCTTCTAGCAGATGTGTAATTTTTGTTCCAGACTTGGAGAATTGGGTCTCCACCATTATCAAAACCTTTCTGCCAATACGTAACCCAGCTTCTGAACTGTGGTCCTTTGGTAGACGTAGCTGGTTTTTTGGCATGATATTGTCAACTCGACAGCTGACAATGGGTTGCGGAGGGTCTGCCTGGCGCTTCACTAACCCGAAGTTAAAAAACATCAAATGGTATGAGAAGAAAAAGCTTGAGACCAAACTTAATGCTAGAACAAAAACAAGTCCCTTTATAAGGGTAAATCTTTTGCAGCAAAGCCATCGTATTATGGAAGTACGACAAAGGACTATTTCACGTCTAAAAAACATGGTATATGCAATTTCAAAATAAGACAAGATAAAAATAAAAAGGAACACGGGTAAAAGCTAAAATTATGGAGACATGCTTCAAGTTCCATCTAAAAACGAGGATGAAATCGAGTTCATGAAATCCATCTTGTTTTGGTCTGTCGCCAGTCTATAATACTGTGTAAGGATTCTGGAAAGGGGCTGTTCAGAACAGGGGCAACCATTGCAGATACTGGAGCACTGAATGTCATATTTGGAAAGGATGCTGTTTGACAAGTACAGAGACGATGAAATCAAGATCGTATCATGTCTCATCCGATTTAATTCTGTTGACACTGAAATAAAAATAAAAAGAATAAATACACATTATGTATAATATAGAAGAATACAGAATGACAGGTATACCCAATAATCTAAAATCACAGTATTTTACTTACAAACTTGTGTTCTATTTGGTTTCTTCACTCTCATGAAATTATTCTTTTGGAGCTTTCAGATGTTAATAAATGTTAATGTTTAGTGAACTAATAATGTTATGAACTCTTTGGTTGCAACACTTTACCATATGTGCCATTAAGGTAAAATCTCAAGTTGCATAAGAACGGTTCCCACCAAAAATAATTTATTAACCTATACTTTAAAATGTGAATATTATGGGCCAAGTTTACATGCCTGTTTTTGTCCTACACACATATATATGTCACTACATACATTTACAAAGCCTAAACACTTGCGTTTATGAAAAACAGGCTTCATAAATTTGGCTCAATACTTTAAGTTTAACCTAATAACTACATACATGTATTGTATATGCCCACAAAATGTACAATTAAGTAAATTCAATAGAAGAAAGAAAAAAACTATTGGACAATGGATGAAAATGGGTGCATTGAGGTGAATACTCTGAAATATTAGCCAGATGAATGATGCAGACAAGTTTGCTGTCTTAGCACAACACATTTGTTTTGACAGCCCTATCTAGCTGCCGACAGTCAAAGTGTCACATTTTATGAATTCTCCAATTTCATAAGATTTGCTACGATATGTTGACACTGGATAGTAGTCATATTAAGGTCGACAACAGTCACTTTTCGCACCTTTGTTTTGGTTTCGCACACAATAAATATAACATATCCTACGGTCATTTTTTTTATATGAAATATCTGACAAAAGCTAAAGGTACTTTTTATTTTTTTTAACTTTTAAAATTTAAAGTTTAAACTTAATATTTTGTCCAGACTTTAAGAAAAAAAAAAAAAATTACCGACCTGTAAACAGTGTGGTCTGCTTGTTGTAGAATTTTTACAGGGGTTAAGGTTAGTAGAACAGTTTTTATTTTAATGTGGCGAAGCATTGGAATAATACAGCTAATTTTGAATTTGAATGACGTCACTTTACATCTCCTTACAATATAAATAAACTGGATACATGACGTGTTCAGAATGCTGGAAACATTCTAATGCAAAAGTGCAAATGAATTTTAATCTTTTTTAATGTACCTGGATGTGTTTGAAGAAAATATTGTAATTACTTTTTTTTACCATTTATGAAATTTGGCTTTCAAGTGCAATTACAGTAAGATATGTTACATATATTGTGTTTGAAGCCAAAATATGGGTGCAAAAAGTCACTATCGTTGATCTTAAAGTGAAATGCAATGGTTTTGGTGTTCTACTAGAGACCGCACCGGAAGACTGGTAGCGCCACTCACATCCGTTACACCATTGCCGAATGCAAGGTTTGAAAAGCACATGTTAGTTAACGTCTATAAAACATTTATTATTTAATACTGGAAGAATACCAGTACTTGTAACAGGTATAAAATACATTGATAAAACTTTATAACAAATATAGCACTCGTGTTACTTGCCACTTTACGTTTTATTCAGTGGCAAAGTGAAAAAGTAGCGATATCGCATTTAATTATTGAAAAATAGTGTTGTTGTCGTTATTGCAAGTATTTATTTTTGTGAGGTAATTATATTTAATTTATTACTCTTGCAGTACATTACAAAATTTAGATGTTTTGATTTATTGTATAACTGTGATTGCCCGTTAACAACATCTTCCTGTTTGTCTGTAGGACAAAATGTCACTGGAAAAAATGTTAAGTCAAAATATCAACTATTAAAGTGGAAGGAAGGAAGGAAATGTTTTATTTAACGACATACTCAACACATTTTATTTACGGTTATATGGCGTCAGACATATGGTTAAGACTTTTCGTTTCACCAATTAAACCACTGTTTGCACACCTTTGACAGCACTAAATGTGTATATAATTGTCTCAATAACACAGTATGGATGATGTAATTTTGTTTTTTAATGCCACCAACTTATTTTTTAAAAATCAAAGACAGGCTGGCTAATAAGCCATACAAACAACAATGAAGCATTCTCTAATTATGAAGAAACTCAATTTATCAAAACCTAACATATACATCTGTTATCTCTCTTGCTCTGTCTTTCTTTTCCTCTCTCCCCTCCTTTCACTGTCTCACTTCTCTCATATATAACACACACACACACAAGTTGACATTTTGACAGAGATACAACATTAATGGTACACATTTTGTCCTCTTACATATTGACCATTGACCTGTATATCATTTTTTTCCATGGCCGACTGATGCTCTTTACTCTGTACAATTGAATGCTGTGATAATGCGGGTAACGAATGAGGAGTTACATGTAGCACATGACGATGATGGTAATGTTCATTTGTAATGCACAAATGAGTTTTATTACATTCCACATGTTGTATGATATATGCTTATGCAACAAAAATGGCGTTTTCTTATGTTGAACCCTTTTTGGGGGTGGATGGGTATTATAATGACCAATTAGTCGATTATACTGATTATATTAATGGTACTGAAAGTATTTTATTTGAAAATAATGAATACATTCCTACAATTTTGAGTGTGCCAAACTTTTTGGGGTTTTTGTTTTGTTTTTTGCAAAACGGAGTTACCTACCCTGATTAAAAAAAATATATTTTTGGGGTCAGGGCTAATTGAATTTTTGTTATTCTTTTAAAGGTATTTCTTCAGTATAGCAAACAATCAATATCATTCTTGTCATATTTAAAAAGTGTCCGCGGTCCCTAGATCTACACAGCATAGGGCCTATGCAAGCAAAATATAATTTTAATATTTACAGTTAATTATTTTATTTATGCCAAAAAATGTGTGGGATGTATTAACTTATGGTTATTTATCACAAATATATGTTTAAAAATTTGAGAAATATTGCACATGTAAAAATTACACTACATCTTTAAAATCTAAAACGTTTGTAAATTGCACAGTATCTGAGTATGGTTTTAAATTATTTCGTTTTGTTTAAATTTAGACTTGTGTTTATAATACTAAATGCAGGGGCATTCTGTTTTTAAAAATTCGATTAGCTAACAGCTTGTGAACACTAATTGGTCAAATAATGCACTGATTTTCACTTGGCTTGCAGATCTGAGACTGCAGAGTTGGAACGAGTAGAAGTGCGAAAATCACGGATCCAGAACCAACTGTATGTTACTGTTACCAAGATTATTACGTATCCCAAAACTGTGGCGAAGCTGAATCTTCGATATAACACACCATACGTAACAGGAAACACGCTAAAATATGCTACAAATGTCTACAACTTACCACGTTTATGAAATCATCGTTTTTGACAAGTTCTCCCGTTACCAAAGTTGCTTTTACTTCTGCGCATGCGCTAATTACCAAAACTTCCGGGGTTCCAAACAATATAGTTTGATGTGGTCTTTTACTTGCATTCGAGTGTTCAATTTTCGTGGGGCTAAATGTGCGCGCGATTATTATTAATAATTTACGTACCCCCATTATCTAGCAGCCACATTTTATTGCGGGGTTATTGACATTGTCAAAATTATTAACTTGCTAAACATTTTTATTTTCCACGGCCAGACTCATAAAATTTGTCGTCGACTTTTCAGGTCTGAAAAATTGTATTTGCGTATTTGAAGGAGGAAATGTTTTATTTAACGACACACTCATTACATTTTATTTACGGTTATATGGTGTCAGACATATGGTTATGGACCACAAAGATATTGAGAGAAGAAACCCGCTGTCGCCACTTCGTGAGCAGCAAGGTATCTTTTATATGCACCATCCCACAGACAGGATAGTAAATACCACAACCCTTGTGAGCACTGGTTGGAACGAGAAATAGCCCAATGTGCCCACCGACGGGATTGCGAATTTGATTACTAATTTCCACGAATTCCATGATCTGTATGAATCTTGTATTTATAACTATTGGATTACCATTTTGAAAACAAAGCTTGTAAAATTTGTTAGGATTCTGAAGCAATTTTATATATTATTATATTTTAGTGGCCATCTTGAATTATAACGTCATGAGTATGTAGAAATTGTCCAGCACCGGGGTGCTAAACAGATTTATCTAGCACTGTGCAAAAGCTGGCAAATTCAGTCCAGTGGGCAAGAAAATTATCTCTGCTCTCCCCCTCCCCAACAATTAAGGTGGCTATATTGAATTTAACCAAGGTGTGATCATTGGTGTAAAACATGGCTCTGGTGGGCTTCAATGAAATAGTTGCTTTCAATCTTTCAAGTATCTAGTGATATCATTAAATCTGTTCAAGTTTTGATTTTTGTGGGGGAGGGGGGGGTTAAATTTTATGTTCAGACATGCTGTCACATCAGCTAAGTAGGTTGTCTGTCCAGAATTGATGATTAATGGTTAATTGTTAGTATCACTTCTGATGTATTGTGCCCAGTACCTACCGGTCTTAAGGCCAGTCTAATAGTAGTGTATATATAGAATACTATATAAGTTTTTACTATTAGCCTCAGTGGTGTAGTGGTTAAGCCATCGGACATGTGGCTGGTAGGTATTGGGTTCGCAGCTTGGTACCATCTCCCACCCAGATTGAGTTAAATGACTCAGTGGGTAGGTGTAAGACTACTACACTGACTTCTCTCTCACTAACAACTAACCACTAACAGATGGCCTAGATAGCTGAGGTATGCCCAGGACAGCACGCTTGAACCTTAATTGAATATAAACACAAAAATAACTTGAAAAGAATGGTTTTTGCTAGGTGTAATTTTTACGAAACAAGTAACTTCCAATGGTTAGTATCTGACCAAACGAAAGGGAGTATGGTTTTTATTGATTACCCACCGTCAAATAAAGTAAAATCTGACCATTACTTAAATACTTAACAAGCCATGCGAATGCACACAACTAACATGATGTAAGATAACATTTATGATGTCATTCACCATAGCAACTAATACCCAACTGGTGGTGCATACAAAATTTGTACCACACATCCAGATGTTCACCACTTGGGTAATAAATAATTTTATAGGTTAGCATGAAAGAAAATCATCACAGTCTAGCAACTAATTATCAGTGAGGGGTGTTTTATAATGTACTGTCTCACAGTAAGGAAGGAAGGACATGTTTTATTTAACAACGCACTCAATGCATTTTTAGTTATGGTTATATGGCGTCGGACATATTGTTAAGGACCACACAGATATTGAGAGAGGAAACCCACTGTCACCACTTCATGGGCTACTCTTTTTTGATTAGCAGCAAGGGATCTTTTGTATGCACCATCCCACAGACAGGATAACACATACCACAGCCTTTGATATACCAGTCGTGGTGCACTGGCTGGAGCGAGAAATAGCACAATGGGCCCACCGACAGGGATTGATCCCAGACCAACTGCGCATCAAGCAAATGTTTTACCACTGGGCTACGTCCCGCCCCTCGTCTCACAGTAAGGTGTGGACATGCCCAGTGCATAATAATATAATAAAAATGCTAAATATGAATACATAATTATGTAAAACATTATGCATCACTTACGTGACCGATTTATTGTTTGACTCACAGTCTTCTTCATACCTTCAGCACAGCTGTCATAAGAGTTATATAAAAACTGTATTGTATGAACTGCAGATTACATTTGTTATCATAAACCCTTTAGATTTTCTCAGATAGCTTGTCAACTCTTGTGCTGGGTTTTTTTTATCACCCAGAACATCTATGCTCAAGAATCCACGTCTGCTATACTGTGCACTAAGTAATGTCATATGAAACTTGACTCGTAAAAGAATGGAAGGAAGGAAATGTTTTATTTAAGAACACACTCAACACATTTTATTTACGGTTATATGGCGTTAGACATATGGTTAAGGACCACACAGTTATTGAGAGAGGAAACCCGCTGTCACCACTTCATGGGCTACTCTTTTCGATTAGCAGCAAGGGATCTCTTATACAGTGAAACCTCTCAAGTCTGGACCCTCTGTAAACCAGAATTCCCTCAAAACCGGACGTTTTACAAAGTCCCTTTTTAAAAGCCAGGACAGAACTCAATCTCTCTAAACCAGATGCCTCTTATATACGGACATTTGTCTTGGTCCCAAGGATGTCCGGTTTAGAGGGGTTTCACTGTATGCACCATCCCACAGACAGGATAGCACATAACATGGACTTTGATATACCAGTTGTGCTGCACTGGCTGGAGTGAGAAATAGCCCAATGGGTCCATGGACGGGGATCAATCCCAGACTGACCGTGTATCAAGCAAACACTTTACCACAGGGCTACATCCCACCCCATAAAAGAATGGAATCCATACGTCTGCTTATGGATTAATAAGAACAATGAGAGGATGTCTGATACTTGGGTACAATGTTTTGCAAGGCCAATCTTAAACAAGAGGCCTTTGGGCCTAACTGATACCATTCAGAGAATGGGTCCACTGAGGTGATGTGCTCCTACGAATCAAGAACCTTAGACGAGTGCTCTACCAAGTGAGCTACATATCCCACCCTGCCCATAACAGTGCCACATCACTCGGACCTCGCCATTTAAGGGAAGCTATCGCCCTGACTCCCCACCCATCATTCCCATGAGACTAGTTCAGGGAGAGTAATTTTTAACTCCCTTTAGCATGTGGGGGTGAAACGTAGCCTAGTGATAAAGCACTCGCTTGATGCGTGGTCGGTCATATCGATTCCAGTCAGTGGGCCCACTGGGCTATTTCTCACTTTAGCCAGTGCACCACAACTGGTACATCAAAGGCCGTGGTATATGCTATCCTGCTGCTAATTGAAAAGATTAGCCCATGAAGTGGCCACAGAAAGTTTCCTCCCACAATATCTGTGTGGTCCTTAACCATATGTTAGATGCCATATAACCGTAAATAAAATCTGTTGGGTGCATCGTTAAATAAACCATTTCCTTCCTTCCTTCCCTTTAGCATGTGAATTTATATTGTATCAAGATGATAATATCTTGAATGGCTACTAATATAATCAAGAGTTTCAGAGCAATTAACATGGGCAGGAAGTAGCCCAGTGGTAATGCACTTGCCTGATATCTGGTTAGTCTGGGATCAATCCCCATTGGTGGAAGAAGGAAGGAAACGTTTTATTTAACAACGCACTCAACACATTTTATTTATAGTTATATGGCGTCAGACATATGGTTAAGGACTACACAGATATTGAGGGAGGAATCCCACTGTTGCCACTTCATGAGCTACTCTTCAAGGGATCTTTTATATGCATCATCCCATAGACAGAATAGCACATACCACAGCCTTTGATATACCAGTCGTTGTGCACTGGCTAGAGCGAGAAATAGCCCCATTGGTGGGCCCTTGGTGCTATTTCTAATTGTTCCAGCTAGTGCACCATGACTGGTATATCAAAGGCTGTATGGTGGTGCCTATAAAAGATCCCTTGCTGCTAATGGAAAAAGGAGGCGGCTTTGCTTTCTTAAAACTACACGTCAACAATGTCCAAATGTTTGTTATACAATAGCTGATAATTAATAAATCAATGTGCTGTAGAGGTGTCATTAAACAAAACTAACTTTTAACTTTAATTAATAACTCCCTCATTTTTTTTTCACAGCGAGGTTGGATAACTAGTGCATCAAAGGCTGTAGTGTCTGTGGAAAAGTGCAAATTAAAAGATCACCCTCTGCTATTTGGTATACGCTAATACCCCATCTAACAGAAGCAGGTCTCCTCTCAATCAATCTAGACCAAGTGTCAAAATAACCATAAAGTTAAGACACAAAATAGCCAGAGAATAAAATTCCTCTTCATTGACTTTTACTGTTATGCAGAAATACAAGGAAAGTGAGAAAATGTGTGAATATTCACAACTGTTCACCATGTCTGATCAACCAGAATGTACGACTTTGTGCTGTGCACAGACTGACACAATAGAAGAAAGCATGTCATTGAGGTATGCACATATTCAAATTTAGCATAACCTGAAAAGGGTTATTTGTGGTCTGTGCAAAAGAGTGTATTTAAATTATAATAATTTTTTTGAAAGTTTTGGGTTTTTTTAGTGTGTGTGTTGGTTGGGTTTTTTTGTGATTGTTGTCGACTGTTCGACTTGTAATTGATACTTGAAAATGAAATGCACATGCAAAACAGAAATGAACAGACTAGAACTAGACTTCCATGGAGTTAAATGTCTCGCCTACTTAAACATATTTGATGTTGCTACTAGTTACATCCACAGATGCATGGTATTGATTTTTATTTTTAAATAATTAAATTTAAAAAAAGTAATTAAAAAAAAGTAATAAACATTTTTTAACATGTATTTTAATGAACATTCATAGATGCAGCTATAAACCAAATTTCATTGACCTAGGACTTGTGGTTTGAGAGCAGTTAAGTGTAACATGAAAACTTACATTGAGCTATATGCAGAAACTGACTCGTTGGAAAAGTACATGTGTATTTCCTTTTTTAATTTGTCAAAGAAAAGGAATATTTTATGCCACCCTAACTAAAGGCAACACTTGGTCTCGAAAAACTCTATCAGAGAATGAGTCCACCAAGGAGGGAAGTCTGATCATATTACCAAAGCACCTTGGTTGACTTGTACAAGTAGTCTGTGTACAGAAAACTAGACATCCAATAGCCGATGATTAATAAATCTATGTGCTCTCCTGGTGTCATTAAACAAAACAAATGTTCACTTTTTATACAGAAAACTGTCCTGCAACTTCCATCACAAAGCCATGTGTATAGTAAGCAGTCCTATAACATCATGCAGGGCTTCTAGATTATGGTAGCCCCACTCCCATGGCTAGTGACATTTAATGTTGGGCTAGTAAAATAACTACCATCGTCATGCCCGATGGCTAGTGATTTTTGTTTTTGTCAAATGCTGCATTTCAATCTAAATATCCTGTCCGTTCCTTCCTTCATATTTAAGTGTTTTTAAGCTCTATCTGCTTCTTTAGATGACATATCCTATTATTCCTATTAGTAAAATTGTACGTATTTACTTAAAGTAGGGCTTGTGAATTTTTAAGGATAGCTAGAAAAAAGAATTTACCGGGTAATCACAGATGGCCCCTCAGACCACAATTAATTTCGCTATATGTTTCTATATAGCCTTAGTGGCTATAACATTTTTATTAATATCAGCAGGCCCGTGAAGTTTTGTATGTACCTTTGCCTGCATGGGGGACACATACCCTGAAAAGGACAACCCCTGTTGTCTAGCTCTTTCTCCCAGCATATTGGTTTAAACAGACACACCCTCTAAACCAGGCCGGAGTACACCCATTTTACACAAAAAGCACTACTTTTGCATGGGCCGGAATTACCACAAACAAGTCTTCAATGTCAGCAAGTTACACATGTTTACAAACTACATGCTATCCCCTGTCACTTCAGTCAAACAGTTGCCACTTCATAGCTGTCTGCCATGAAATAATCACAGTCAAACAGCAGACTACTTGCGCGGTGAAACTTCCGGATTTTGGACAACCAAATGGGAAGATAACTGTAATCTGATGCCAGATTCCATGGCTAGTGGAATTTTATAACAATTCTAGAAGCCCTGCATCATGTATAGATTTGTGTTTTGTATACAATTGCGAAGAATGATCAACATCATTATTAATTAACTGTGTCCATTATATCCAATTACGGTTCAAGCAACCTGTTCTGAACACAAACCTCAGTCATCTGGACAAGGGATTAATAGTGACAAATGCATTATGGTTTGTGATGTGGCACATCAGTGAGGTATAAAAACCAGCACTTCTTAACACGCCTCTGGAAGAGTAGTTCCTGAATTGTTTACATTCTTTTTCTGTGTTTGGGTTTTTTGGGGGGTGGTGGATTTTCTTTACTGCAGTGGATTTGTGCAATTTCACAAATGCCTACTATGCCTGTATGTGCAGTCTGTGTTGTGAGCTTGCACCTCCACTTTGAGCCATTAAAATTCACTCTGGACAGAAACCAGTACTCAATAACTACCAGGGGCCTAATTCACTAAACTCTTGCAAATTTGCAATCTTGCAGGGCAATGCAAAAAGACATGCAAAAAGGATGCTTTGTTGCAGAGCCTAACAGAGCTTTGTGAATTAGGCTCCAGGATTTTTGTATTGCAAGAATGAGTGTAATACACGAATCCTGATACAAGTTTTGTAAAGTAAATACGACTCGCATAATAATTTCTTTATTATCCATCTTAGTATTATTTTAATGAATAACAAGGACAGTATCAAAACATTTCAAACATAACTAGGAGTCGAGGAAATGATATCATTTCTGACATTTCGGTAAGTGACGTTATCTAAGACGGGGGAAGTCATGCCATGTTATGATGTCACTTCCCAAAATCACATCACTGATTGGTCAAGTGATTTACATGTGTGCTTCGTATGGTTTTATTAACTATATTAAACTGTATGGATAATAAATAATAATTCTTGTCACTCTTGTCACCTAGCGAGAATTTGTAGATTTGGAACGGACTCATGGAAGCTGAAATGCACAGATCACATACTATTTTTAAAATTTTAATTAACAACAGTTGTTAATCAAGTGGTGGGGGGGGGGTGGGGTGGTGGACAGTAACAACAGTTGTTAATCAATAGTGGTGTGGGGGTGGGGGGTAGATAGTAACATTTGTTAATAAAGTGGTGTGGTGGATAGTAACAGTTGTTAATCAATAGTGGTGTGTGTGTGGGGGGGGGGGGGATAGATAGTAACAACAGTTGTTAATCAATAGTGGGTGGATAGTAACAGTTGTTAATCAGTAGTGGTGTGTGGTGTGGTGGATGGATAGTAACAACAGTTGTTAATCAATAGTGGTGTGGGGTGGGTGGATAGTAACAACAGTTGTTAATCAATAGTGGTGTGGGGTGGGTGGGTGGATAGTAACAACATTTGTTAATCAATAGTGGTGTGGTGTGGGTGGATAGTAACAACAGTTATTAATCAATAGTGGTGGGGGTGGATAGTAACAACAGTTGTTAATCAAGTGGTGTGTGGTGGGTGTATAGTAACAACAGTTGTTAATCAATAGTGGTGTGTGGTGGGTTGGGTGGATAGTAACAACAGTTGTTAATCAATAGTGGTGTGTGTGTGATGGGTGGGTGGATAGTAACAACAGTTGTGAATCAATAGTGGTGTGTGGTGGCATGGGTTGGTGGATAGTAACAACAGTTGTTAATAGTGGGGTGGGGTGGGTGGATAGTAACAACAGTTGTTAATCAATAGTGGGGTGGGGTGGGTGGATAGTAACAACAGTTGTTAATCAATAGTGATGGGGGGTGGATAGTAACAACAATAGTTAATCAATAGTGGTGTGTGGTGGGTGGGTGGATAGTAACAACAGTTGTTAATCAATAGTGGTGTGTGGTGGCATGGGTTGGTGGATAGTAACAACAGTTGTTAATAGTGGGGTGGGGTGGGTGGATAGTAACAACAGTTGTTAATCAATAGTGGGGTGGGGTGGGGTGGGTGGATAGTAACAACAGTTGTTAATCAATAGTGGGGTTGGGTGGGGTGGGTGGATAGTAACAACAGTTGTTAATCAATAGTGGTGTGGGGTGGGGTGGGTGGATAGTAACAACAGTTGTTAATCAATAGTGATGGGGGGTGGATAGTAACAACAATAGTTAATCAATAAAAAAATTTATTAGCAAATATTATTCAACATTTTACAATAGTGTAGCAACATTTAAACTTGTGTAGCAAATTGTGACGCGATACTGAACAAAATGTTCTGTAATATTAAGCTCTATATCGAGTCAACAACATCAGACATTTGTTGTATGCAACTTGATTTACAGAATTTGAGAATGTGTCAATGATGTTAAGCATTTGTCCTATGACATACGACTCGTGAAAAACGAGAATGAGTGTATGAAACTACAGGGACAGATCTAGGGGAGGGCATTGGAATACCTACATGTAGATCATTTTCATTATCACAACAGAAAAATCAACCTCTACTGAAGGGATCTGAATGAGAGTCCAGTGCTCTATCAACCGAGTTCATAAGAAAATTCCCACAAGCTACTATCAGTAGGAGCATTTACACCAAAACTACTACATTATAGCATTGCTATTTAAATATATATACTAGTATATATAGTGTTTTTCCATGCCTGTTTTAGCATGGTGCAGCACCATGCCTCAATAGTTTAGCACCATCTTGCCTTAATCAGCACCATGCGGCCCTGAGATTGAACAAGCCATTCTAAAATTGCCTTTATAAAACACCAAAAAAGGTATTATTAATTAATAAAATATGCATTTTATATCTTTTGCCATTCATTTATTAAGGCAAGCACATAAATTACATTAATGTTTATTTCAATTAATTTTTGTGTATTTTTAATTAAAAACAAGTGCCCCGAAAATTATGAAAATGCCCCAAAGATGTTTGGTCTACCATGCCTTGCCAAATTTCTAGGGAAATCACTAATATATATATATTATGTATTTAAGATAGTTTTACTATCTCAAGTAAACACTGGGATGCTTTAGATTATTAAGATGAAACAAGTCTTTCACCGACACAGTGATTTCAAATGTTCAAATACTCCCATTTTAGAATTCTCACTTCACTACACTTGGTAATCCTGGTTTCTTCCTTGCACCATACCATGTCACCAAGGAAGTCAAGCATTTGGCTATGAAATTTGTCTCTTAGAAGATGAGAATCCAAATGTTTGCTATACTGTGCACTAATTAATGTCACAGAGGATGTTGAGCATTTGTCCTATAAAATTTGAATGATGAAAGAATGGAATCCATTATGTCCGCTATTTTTTACACTAATTAATGTTGAAGAGAATGTTAAACATTTGTCCTATGACTCATAAAAGAATGGAATCTATTATGTCTGCTATTTTGTGCACAAATTAATGTCACAGAGGATCTTAAGCATTTGTCCTATAAAATTTGAATGACGAAAGAATGGAATCCATTATGTTCGCTATTTTATACGCTAATTAATGTCGAAGAGAATGTTAAACATCACTACATGAAATAATGGAATCTATTAGGTCTGCTATATTGTGCACTAATTAATGTCACAGAAGATGTTAAGTATTTATCCTGTGAAACTTGACTTATAGAAGATGAGAATTCATGTTTGTTATCTTGCACTAATGTCACAGCGGATGTTAAGTATCTGTCCTATGAAACTTGACTTATGGAAGACTATAATCTATGCCTGCTAGTCTATGCACAAATTAGCATCACAGAGAATGTTAAATATTTGTCCTGTTTAACTGGACTCATGGAAAATTAGAATCCACATGTCTGCTATACTGTGCACAAATTAGCATCACAGAGAATGTTATATATTTGTCCTGTTTAACTGGACTCATGGAAAATTAGAATCCACATGTCTGCTATACAGTGCACAAATTAGCATCACAGAGAATGTTAAATATTTGTCCTGTTTAACTGGACTCATGGAAAATTAGAATCCACATGTCTGCTATACTGTGCACAAATTAGCATCACAGAGAATGTTAAATATTTGTCCTGTTTAACTGGACTCATGGAAAATTAGAATCCACATGTCTGCTATACAGTGCACAAATTAGCATCACAGAGAATGTTAAATATTTGTCCTGTTTAACTGGACTCATGGAAAATTAGAATCCACATGTCTGCTATACTGTGCACAAATTAGCATCACAGAGAATGTTAAATATTTGTCCTGTTTAACTGGACTCGTTGAAGACAAGAATTCATGTTTGTTATACTGCACCAATTAATATTAAGTATTTTTCCTATGAAACTTGATTCATGGAAAATTAGAATCCATGTCTGCTATACTGTGCACAAATTAACATCACAGAGAATGTTAAGCACTTGTCCTATGAAACTTGGCTTATGGAAGAGAAAGTGTGTGCAATACTGTCCTATGAAACTTGGCTGATGGACGAAGAGAGGATGTGTGTGCAATATTGTCCTATGAAACTTGACTCATGGACGAAGAGAGGATGTGTGTGCGATACTGCACACTGAGTCCAGTCATCCAGAACTTGAGGAGCTGTTGATCCTCATCCCGGGCCCCAACAACCTGCAGCAGTTTGGCTGTGTCCTCCTTCGACCGACTCCCTCCGGCTTTCGTGAACTTAAACAGCACTTTCACTTTGCTGAAAATATATATTAATAATTAAATTTCCATTACATTAATTACAACATAACATCATCACATTGGTCCAGAGACAGCAACAAGAGTTTGCTCATTACTTGATGAACGTAAAAATTACATCGTCAGGGAACATCATATTTGATGACGTCATTTCATATGGGCAAGTTGTCTATTGTTTATGGGCCAAAAATAATTCAAAATAAAGTATGAAGTTTTAGTGTTATTATTAGCAAGTATGATTCAAATTTAATTATAAGTATTGTCTGCTATTTGTTTTACTTTCATCCGGGTATGAACAAAAAAATAATCTGCAAATATATGTGAGAATGGCTTTGCTGATTCACAGTTTGCAGATGTTTTTTTTTGTTCATACCACAATGAACTTAAAGGAAATAACAGACAACCCTTAAAATAATCTCATGCCAAACAGTCACATTTAAGGATTTGTTTTTGGGGGTTTTTCCACTTTTTTTCTCACCCTTAATATATATATTAGAAAAATACAATCTTTGACGACACTAATTTCTAATATTAGCAGGATCCTACACGTTTGAAGCACAATTGTAGCTGGAAAACTAACACTAGTTCAAATTAAATTACAGGAATTTACTGACCAGGTGAAGCAATATTCAGGGATGTGAGAGGGCTGGAACAAAAAAGCTTACTGCCACCGGGGTCCAAGGAAAATTGGTGTTTGCAACACCTGCCAAAAATTGCATTCAATGCCAACAAATCTAAACTGGTTATAGCTTATAATATATGGCACACGTCATAAACTTGAAACTGTGAAAACATGTAAATGAACAATGTGTGGTCAACAGTATTGAACATCATGTTTTGGGGGGTTTTAAGATGCAATTGAAAAGTGCATTTACGCGTTTCCACGTAGCTCTCACATCCCTGAATATTTTACGACAACAAGTCCTGTCAAATATATCACCAATGGAAGACATGGTTTTATCTAATGCAACATTCAAATGTTTGCCCGATGAGATGATATTTGGCGCATACTTTCCTCTTAAGGTTTAAATGGTTTAACACAGATAATAATTGTTTTTGTAAGTAAATGTTCTGAGACTTTTTTTCTTAGCCAAAAGTACTTACTTCATCCATTCTTCCTTCAAACACACAAAACATGATTCGACAACTTCCTCAGTAAGATTTTCATTCTGAATAGCTAACTTCATTTTCTTCAGTACAATGGGAGCTAAAAAAAACAATGAGTGTACATGAATTAACAGCAGCTAAGTACATAAATACTGCAGCAACTTAAATTAGCCTAAATGGCAAACTAATGATCACAATTTTTAATTTCATTAGATTTATAACATTAATAAGAAAATCCTATCCAAAGTATGAATGAATGAATGAATGAATGTTTAACGACACCCAAGCACAAAAATACACATCAGCTATTGGGCATCAGTCCAGGAGAGAGCGAAGAACCTTTTATGCGCACCTTCCCACAAACAGGACAGTACATAATTCAGTGTTTGCTGTATCAGTTGTTGGGCACTAGTCGGGAAAGAAAAAACAACCCGGAGTTCATTAAGGATGTTTGACTTTGCGACCCATCTCACCTTGGGAAAGCACTTTACAGATACAATTAAGCAATATCCTGTGCTATATCTACCATGTATTTGAAACTGCATGTTACGGTAGTGTGGGATTTAAGAATGGACACTGACGTAACTGGGGGGGGGGGGGGGGGGGGAGAGGAGGAGGAGAGGTGGCATGCCAGTGTTAATGAATACATACTCGCCTCTTCAAAATGTATAGGAACATGTTCCCTGCACCAGAACAAACTTTTGAAAACACAGTTATAGTGAGCTTAGAGGACAGCAACAAAGATTCTACTTCTATGCAGATGAATTAATTATCGGCTATTAATGTCAAACATTTAGTAATTCTGACACATCTTCTGAATTTTTTTTTTTTTTTTTTCTACGGAAACCTTTTATGAACCAATTGTGGTGCACTAGTTGGAATGGGAAAAACTCAATCACAGAATTCGTTCTCATGCCTATGTAGGAAGACTTAATAGTAAAGTTAACTCTTAATTATTAATACCTTTAGCAGGAAGTACAACCGGGCTGGACATCTTGAATGTGTATGTGGAAAGCAAATCGTTTATCTCCCCCTTTTCCGAGTCGAGAGAATTCAAAGAATTGTCTATCTGGTCCGAGTCAGTCATTCCCAACGTTTTTACTTCCACAAGAACAAACATCTCGGATGACATTACGTGTTTAGGCACCATTATGCCTGGCTTCAGCCCGAGGAAATTACAGCGCCATGATTCTTCATACTTGCTGCTGTAGCATATGGTACGACAACAACCTTTAGGTAGCAGGCACTGTAAAGAAAAACAAAATAGAAACGCATATAATTTGCAGAGTCACACAAGGTAAAAGTGCAAAGGGTTATCAGAACCATCCACCCAGAATGATGATATTTGTGAAAATATTGTAACTACTTTCAGAATCAAAACTGGAAAAAATGATGGTTAACCCTCCTCCTCCCAATACCATAATAAACTAACCTCATAATATTATGCACATTGATGTTTCCCAGTAAAAGGCATCCAAGTTCTGAAATAATTTTGCTTAACAAATCTGTAAATGATAAAACTCATTCATTGATCAACATTCATTCACTACCCGGAACATGATCAAATGCAGTATTTTACATTTTGAACATATTAAAGGGACTACCTTCAGCTTGCAGCCATTGTAAAAAGTTTCCGACTATTAAGAGGTTTTTTGGCAACTAAAATCACATATTAAATATATTTTCTGAAATACCAGTGTCTGTATATCCGATGTGTTTGCAAGACATGTGCTAATGTTTGTGGCAGTCATTTTTCATTTAACTCTGTAATATATATTTTTTTGTACGTACAAAACCAGGTAAAATCTGGTTTTGGCAATTACAAACATTAGGACAACAACAAACACTTTGTTTACAGATGCTGATATACTAAACAAGAAAATATCTTAAATATGTAATTTTAGTCATCAAAAAGGCTCTGTATGTCGTAAATGTGTTACAATAACAGAAAACTCATGATGGTTGCTTTAAACACCACCTAATTATTTCACTGTTCTTTCTACTCATCTTAAAATGTACACAAAATTTTGAGACAATGAAAAAAACTAAAACACTTTCAATAAAATTTGTTCTAATTTCAAGTATAGCAGTGGTTGAAAATATGGAGAAAACTAGGAAGTGTTTTCTCTTTTATAGGTACATTATTTGTCCTCAACAAGTGCACCTCCCCCATACGCAAGTGGTCTGGTCTGAACATCCCAACAGCCAACTTGTTGAGGACAGGTAATGTTGAAAAGAAAATATCAGTTATGTAATTGAAAATCATGTTTCTGTCTCTTTCAAGTAATCCATGTAAATATACAAATGACTCACCTTCAGTGCAATCAGAATTGATTTGACCAATGATTTCGGTGATCCTGTGACAATGATTTGGTTGCCAATCACAGCATGGTGAGCCAGAGTGTGAAACTGATTGTGTCCAAGAACCTATAAAGTATAACCAAACTATTAAAACCCCTACATAATGTAAGACACTCATTTCTGGCTTTAAATGAATGAATAAATGAATGAATGAATGTTGAATGACACCCCAGCATGAAAAATACATGTTATTGAGTGTCAAACTATGGTAAATGCAAACAAATAATTTCTGGCTTTAAGAACAAGTACAATATTGACTTCTAAACACAGAATATATAATGTACAGTACCTCCCATTGAGTCAAGGATGACTGTAGCTGGTTTATTATTTGTTGGGATGTTCAGATCAGTATAGAGAAATGTGGGAATAGCAATGTCAAAATTACTACTGATTTGATACCTAGTTGGCCATTAAGGAACAAGTGTATGTATATGAGATGGGCATATTTCAAAATACATTGTACTTGTTTTGATGTCGGATGGTATTTGAAACATTGCCCTTGTATTCCTTTTAAGTCATTCACATTAGGAAGTAAAATATAGTTTTGTAGGAGGCAGGATATTGGTTTTAAAATCAAAGTTCCTTCATATACTTTTGATAGAATGTTTCATTGATTCTGTTAAGTTGGCATCCTGATGTCTATCAATGTCCGACACCAAAACTAATTAAGCTTTACTAAGTTAATATCTAAGCAGCTAATTTGAATTTTTTTTGCCCAGATATGTTTTAAAAAGTGTCCATTTCCTCTCAACCTGCCTTCCAAAGATGTCCAAAACCCTTAATAACATGAATGTTCAGGGTTGGATGCAGGATTTATCTAGGAAAAAGAAGGAACTGTTTTATTTAATGACGCACTCAACACATTTTATTTATGGTTATATGGCGTCAGACTTATGGTTAAGGACCACACAGATATTGAGAGTGGAAACCCGCTGTCGCCACTTCATAAGCTACTCTTTTCGATTAGCAGCAAAGGATCTTTTATATGCACCATCCAACAGACAGGATAGCACATACCACGGCATTTGATACACCAGTCGTGGTGCACTGGCTGGAGCAAGAAATAGCCTAATGGGCCCACCGACGGGGATCGATCCCAGACTGACTGCACATCAAGTGAATGCTTTACCAATGGGCTATGTCCCGCCCCTCTAGGAAAAGGGTACAACAATTAAAATGTGCACCTTATGTAAAAAATAAGATGAATTACACATATGGCCATCTTCTCCCTAAAACACACCAAGCCAACTAAGATACAACGAACCCCCTTAAAATTGGACCCTCTATGAACCAGACTTCTTTCAATACTGGATGTTTATCAATACATGACAGAACCTCTCTAAACCAGATACCCTTAAAGCCAGGGTGTCTGGTTTAGACTCTAAACTAAATTAGAGGGGTTTCAAAGTATTACCTGTCTGTTAATAAAAATAAATAAATTGATTGTATTTTGGCACTAAACACTGGATTCTTCAGAGCACTTCAAATGTTGGGGGTGTACCACCTCAAAACCCTCCCCTTAAATCTACAACTGGATGGGTGTGGGGCCTCTTGTATATTATTGTTATATGTCAAGTGAAGCAACTGCATTTATAATGTTCAGGGTTTCTGCCAGAGGGTAAAACAGGTATGGCGCCATTCCAAAAAATTTGGCAGATTTTTTTTTTTTTTTAAGTTAACCTTTTGACAAAATTAATTATTTGTATCATTACTGTATGATTTTCTTAACCCTAACCCTAAACGTAACCCATTTTCTTTCTGGAGGAGGCCCCCACCCCCCCCACACCCCCTGTTGACTGTGGATGCATTCAATTCAACAGCACCATACCAGAAACACTGATGTTCGATAGATATCAGACATATTATCTAATTATAGTCATGCATTACTATGGTGAGTTAAACAGAACATCTAAACCAATTAGTTTCATTTGATCACGTTGCACAACAAAGGCTGTGATATGTACTATCCTGTTTGTGGGATGGTGCATATAAAAAATCCCTTAAAAGAGTAGCCCATGAAGTGGCGACAGCGGGTTTCCTCTCTCAATATCTGTGTGGTCCATAACCATATGTCTGACGCTATATAATCGTAAATAAAAAATAAATAAATAAAAACGTTGCACAAATTTAAGATGTGCACAAATTGTTTATTATGACATATATTTGGTATATCCATCCCTAGCGAACACTTTCAGCCTACCTTCCAGAGATGTCTGATATTCTTAATACCAGGCACAGACACGTCACCCACGCCCATATCGATGCTTGAATCGCTCTCATCACCCGACAGATGCTGTGTGTCACCATCACCCAGTTTTCTAGTGTAGACCTTAATAAACCCATCCTCCGTTTCTACAAATCAAGATAGATATGATATAATCAAGTAAAAAAAAAAAGGGTTTGTTTAGTTTAACAACACCACTAGGGCACACTGATTTATTAATCGATCGGCTATTGGATGTCAAACATTTGGTAATTTTGACATAGTCTTAGAAAGAAAACCCACAACATTTTTACATTAGTAGCAAGGGATCTTTTATATGCTCCATCCCACAGGTGGTGGGACGTAGCTCAGTGGTAAAGTGTTCGCTTGATGTGCAGTCAGTCTAGGATCGATCCCCGTTGGTGGACCCATTGGGCTATTTCTCATTCCAGCAAGTGCTCCACAACTGGTGTAACAAAGGCCATGGTATGTACTATCCTGTCTGTGGGATGGTACATATAAAAGATCCCTTGCTGCTAATCAAAAAGAGTAGCTCACAGTAGGTTTCCTCTCAATATCTGTGTGGTCCTTAACCATATGTCTGATGCTATATAACAGTAAATAAAATTAGTTGAATGTGTCGTTAAATAAAACATTTCCCTCTCTCCCTCCCATCCCACAGATGCACCATCCAACAGACAGGATAGCATATACCACAGCCTATGATATACCAGTTGTGGTGAACTGGCTAAAATGAGAAATAGTCCAATGGGCCCACTGACAGGGATCGATCCTAGACTGACCACACATTAGGCCAGTGCTTTACCACTGGGCTACCTCACGCCCAAGAGATTATCAAGTGTCTGCACACACAAGGCAAAGCCAAAACAAATAAGTATATAGCCAGCATTGTTTATTATGGTCACCCAAAGGAGCTACAATAAAATAATTATGAATAGGTAGTATTTAAATACAATCCTTCTATGTGAAATAACTAAGGGTCACCATGACCTTCTTTTGTAAAAATATAACTTATTTCAGGGATTGTGATGCGCGGAGGTAATTCTTTTCATAAAGGGTCATTTTTAAATTTTTTAAATTGACATTTTCAAAAGGAAGACCAGTTGTGTATACAAGAAAAAGTGTCTTTTTCCCAAACTGGAAGAATTATTATATATTAATTGTTTTTAACATTTAGAGTCATGTTTATCACTCAAACAAAACATTTTCTATCAGAATTAAAAGCTCAAATAAAATAATGTCAATCATTATCATGCACTGGGGGAAAAAAATGTACATCATAAACTATATTTAGTTTTTGTACTAAATGTGATTTCAATATTCATTCATTCAAATTTTAAATCAAGTGTGATCAAAGCAAATCCAGCAGTTTAACGGTAACACTGTGGCATGCCAAAACAGCAAATGGTACTTTACAAATTACAAAAATGAAAAGATTAAAAAATAAAAAACAGTAAATGGTACTTTACAAATTACAAAAACATTAAAAAATAAAAAGAGATCTACCTTCTTGTTTTTCCATATCTATAATGGAATCTTCCGTTGGTGGACCTTCCAGCAAGGTCTCTGAAATGCGGTTACTACACGACTTTAAAATCCACACAAACGACAGGTGCAGAAGTTTGAACACGTGATTATACCCAGTCAGTTCCACGAGAGAGCGGGCAGGTTTACCTCCCCTTCTTGAAGATGTCAACCTGTGCAATCGCTGAGGATTCGTCTTCTCGTCCATTTCAAACACTCTGTCAGCCTTCGACTGCAGGTTATCTATCACAGTTTTCAGGTGGGGCACAAGGAATGGCCACGAATTCAGCAGATATATTTTGTCCATCATGACCACCAAAATACTGTTCCATCGTCTAATGCCGCGAGCTTGACTGTCGGCTAAAAAAAATGTGTAACTCAGAACATGTCCATATTGTTCATCTCCAAAAAATATTGGGCCTTCTTTACCAGGACAAACCTGAAAAAAAAGAAAAGAAAAAAAGTGATCTTAAAACTGTACATCAGTGAATCTATATGGAGAAGACTGAAATGTATACCAATACAAGCCAATATCTGATACAGCTTCACAATGTTCTTTTTATACCATTCAGGTCTCACCCTGTACATTGCCAAATTAGATAATTGCTACTTTTTACATTAAAGTGGCAACAAAACATAGGGCCGATTTCATATGTCTAGGTTATTGGTGGATTTTGGAAACATATGGTTTAAACCTAGGTTAAACCCTGGGTCATGTTTATGGTGCATTTCACATGTCTGGTTTTCAGTAATCCTAGTTTAACACTGGGTTACAATTGTATTGCTTGTTTAAACCTGCCCTTGAGGCGATTTTTCGCTGGGTTTGCTCAAAGTAACTTTTCTTCATGGATAATTTCAGCAGCCAAATCGTGTTTTACGTCAGTATTGCAGAGCCATGAAATGTGAACGTATTTTAGAGATCATTGGAAGCCACTACAGAAACAGTGGCATAGCCAGGGGGGCAGGGTGCTAAAAATATAAATAATGATTTGTGTTAAAATGACATTTTGTTATAAATTTAATATTAAAACAGTCGTGAACGCAAACTCATTAAAGTACATGATGTCATTTTGTGTCTTGCCAAATCGCGATGATGATATATTTAGTACTGACAAAGTCATTGGTTTGTAAACGTCAAATCATCCAGTAATATTGTACATCACAACACTGCATAATATTTCTCATTAAGAAAATACGGAAATATTTTCCCTGTTATGAGTGGTCACTGGGGGTAATAAATATAGTTATTCATTAAATTAGTAAAAATAAACATTTTCTTCATGGTGTATGAACTGCACGAAAACAGGAAAAACTAGTAATGAAAGTTGATCGGTTACCACCGGTACAGGCCCCCAGTTTTGAAAATTTAACCATACGTTATCTCGATGCCCTCAGGCGTACGTGTCCCATCTTTTGTTTTTTAATATTATGTTAGAATTAAAGGGAAATGCCAATAACAAAACGTTTATTCATATTTGCATTATTACCAACAGCTATGTAGGGTTCTGTAAGCATTTTTGCATTATTACCAACAGCTATTAGGGTTCTGTAAGCATTTGACATGGATTATAACTAATATTGTGAGTAAAATGATGGAAATACATGGTGAAACGTTTTCAGGCCAGTTAATTTTCCCAAATATGTCCATCATTTTTGACAGAATGTGAAGGTTTGCTCCACATTTGGGGGGGGGGGGGGGGGGGGGGGAGGGGAGGAGGTAGCTAATCCTCCATCTCGAACGCGAATGCTAATAATATACCGGTAACGAGTTTCAACTACAAAGTGATGAAGTGTAAGCTATTCCTCGCTTATGTCCCTTTCCAAATCTGCGGGTAACCCATGTAAAAAGCGTGGTTTTGTAAACACGGGTAAAACACACAAATGTGAAATACACCATGGGTGTGTCTTGGTCAGGTTTTTCAGCATTTTACGTAAACCAGTGTTAAACCTAGGTTTTGATATAACCCAGACATATGAAATCGGCCCTTAGTCTTTGGTTAACAAAATATTCCTTAAACTAAGCAAATTCTCTACACATTTGAAAACCGGCAAAATCTAAATTTGTTCCAGGGTGAGCCCTGCCATTCCTTTATCTTCTTTGATTTTTAGTTCAATTTCCATCTCTTTTCTTCCTTAACTGGTAGCTCGTTCAATTTTTTACCTTCTTTTACTGTCTACCTGACACTTCACATTAATATTACCCTGTACAGTATGGAAAAATTCCAACATATATGATATACTCTTCTTAACATTTCATGATGCAGGATTTAAAAAATAGGTTTTTTATGGTCATTCATAAAAATATAAAAACATGTTTAAAACAAACTGACCCATAGATGTGTCACTGCCATTTGGTATTACATCAAAAATATTACCTTCTCTTGGATTGTACTCAAAGATTTCGCCAAAAAAACACCCCATTAATTTCACTGGATAAATTTGGGAGATTTAAAACATCTTTTACAGGATGATAGATAATGTGGAAGTGAGGTACATGTATTATTAGTAGTGTTATTAATTTGACAAAAGTTTGATGATCGACTAATAATTGATTAAACACATTATACTTTGGAAAACCTAAATATGTCTGTTACTTCATTCCAAACATCTTTGAAATGTTGTTTTGTTCCAACTACATAATATTCATTAGACCATGACACTTCATTAATTCTGTACTCACTCAAGACACTGACTAACTGGTCAAATGAGCATGATTTGATGAATTTGTTTAATCAGAAAGCCTCTGTCTGTTATAAGGAAAATTTGTTGCAGAGCTTCTTGAATTTTTATAAAAATCCACTAGCCATGGGATCAGTGATTTTTTTCATTTACTAGCCACAATTTGAAAATTCACTAGCACTACATTACTAAATACAATTTTACTAATAGTAATAATTGGATAAGTTACCTAAAGAAGGAGATAGAGAAAAAAAAACCCCACTAAGATTGGGTGTGTGTGTGTGTGTGTGCATGTGCGTGTGCGGACATGATATTCAAATTTAGAAAATATACTTAAATGCAGCATTTGACCACTTTTTTTCCACTAACTGTAGGGCATGGTAATAGTAGTTATTTACTAGCCCAACACTGAATATCACTAGCCATGGGAGTGAGGCTACCATATCTAGAAGCCAGCTGTTGTTCTGTTGAGAAGATGAAACAAAAAGAAAAGATGTCTGGCTAGACATCTAAGTATTTCAACAGACTGTCCTGAGTTTGCTATTTTGTAAGACATTTTCCACTCATATTCCCTTTTAATGACTAAAATTATAAATTAACTGAAGGCGAGACTTAGCCCAGTGGTAAAACGCTCGCTTGATGCACGGTCGGTCTAGGATCGATTCCCGTCAGTGGACCTATTGGGCTATTTCTCACTCTAGCCAATGCACCATGATTGGTATATCAAAGACTGTGGTATGTGCTATCCTGTCTGTGGGATGGTGCATATAAAAGATCCCTTGCTACTACTGGAAAAATGTAGTGGGTTTCATCTCTATGACTGTCAAAATTACCATATGTTTGACATCTAATAGCCGATGATTAATTAATCAAGATGCTCCAGTAGTGTCATTATACAAAACAAACTTTTTATACATTAACTACATTTACTTGTGTAAAAGTTGAAGTTTGTTTTGTTTAACGACACTACTGGAGCACCTTGATTAATTAATCATCGGCTATTAGATGTCAAACATTGGGTAATTCTGACACATAGTCATCAGAGGAAACCAGCTAAAAAAAATTCCTAATGCAGCATGGGATCTTTTATATGCACTTTCCAAGAGACAGGAAAGCACATACCACAGCCTTTGTCTAGTTGTGGTGCACTGGCTGGCTTGAGAAAAACCAATCAGTTGAATGGATCCTATGACGCAAGCACCTCAAGCAAGCACTCGACCAACTGAGCTAAATTTATAATAACCTGTATACGGGTTACCAGGCACTAGGTTTATTTCAAAGCCTGGCAATTGTAACTAACTTGAGACAGTCCCTTTTTGTCGTAAACTGATATCATTAAGTTCAGGTATCAAAACGGCCTTTGGCCAGGTCGCCAAATGCGACCAACATCCTGTTTGGGCGACTTAAATATTAAAAATAATGGCATTAGCTGCACAAATAATATTATTTGGGTGATCTTCTTTAGAGCTATAATATATGAGCCACTATTAATATTTGTATTGCATATATTTATTCCACATTAAAATCTTGCTCATGGTTCATGGTTCGCTTACCTTAATTTGCCAACATCCATTATTAATTTTTGGGCCACCACAAAGCCCTGAAGTTTAATTTAGTTCAATTATTATTCTGTGGTGTGAGATCGAACTGTGTTCCCAAATCTATTATGCTTTTGTGTCATGAGAGGACCGGGCAGTCAGTTGATAACCAGCGCCATCTTTATGTTGGGCATTAAGTTCATCACTCCTTTAATTTTTGTTGGCGGATGTAGCCCAGTGGTACAGCACTCGCTCGATGTGTGGTCGATGTGGGATCGATCCACATCAGTGGGCCCATTGGGCTATTTCTCATTCCAGCAAGTGCACCACGACTGGTATATCAAAGGCAGTGGTATGTACTACCCTGTCTGTGGGATGGTGTATACAAAAGATCCCTTGCTGCTAATCGAAAAGAGCAGCCCATGAAGTGGCGACAGAGGGTTTCCTCTCTCATCTGTGTGGTCCTTCACCATATGTTTGACGCCATATAACAGTAAATAAAATGTGTTGAGTGCGTCGTTAAATAAAACATTTCTTTCTTTATTTTAATTTTTGCTCTAACCTCACAACTAAGACTCCTGATGCAAGCTTGGCGAATGCGGCTGAACACTCGAGGATGATGTGGCTGCTGTCTGCTCACATAACTGACTTGGGCATCGTCGTCTTGACTGTAGTATCCCGTTTTGATAGAGTAACATCCCTGGAACAAACACACAACATGAATTAGACAGAAGAATATATGGTGATCATGTTTTAAAAATTGCAATTTTAAATTAAATACACCATGTTGTTACCTTTAAAAGTGATTTTATAGCACATGTATTTATCTTTTTATTCTTCAGCACATTGTTTATAAATTGAGATGAACCAAAATTTGTGATTCTGAACCCTGTGTTCAGTGACAGAACTATTTGACTGGTCCTCGGTGTGGTTCTTTGGTTTAACATGAAGTGCATAAACCAGTCTAGAAAACATTTGTCAACTCGGTTTGGCTGAATGCAGTCCAACAGCTGAGAAAAAACGAACATGTAGAAATAGCAATTTATTGTTAAGTTAAAAGGATTGTGCTTTCTAAAGCTAATTTAGAACATTTTATTATTTTCTTTGAAAACCACATTTCACAAAGCATCGACACAATTTATACACATATAACAGACGATGTAAGCACAATACAATACCAAAAATATAGACGACCAGAAGCCAGGGCTCGAACTTAACGGCGGCAACGATGGCAATTGCCGTCGGTGACATATAAACTGCCGTTGGTTGGGGGTGTCACCAATGGCACTTTTGTGCCGCTTTAAAAAAATTACTGACGTCGGTATAGCTCTTAACCGATGGCAACATGTATAAACGTGTATGAACATTATCTGCCAGTATTTAACATGGATATTTGGGTCCTGGTTGGAGTTAATTGGTGTTTAGTTTGTACCACACAACGGAACTATATTTAGTCATGCGCATACCCTGTGCATGATTCCATTTATAATAAATTCTTGTTTATTGAAGTTTATTGACATAAATTCAAGACATTTGACTACATGTAGCCTACATACAGAAAAATAACCTTTTCAGTCAAGTTTATTTACTGCAAAAATCAGTTTAAAAAAAAAATAGCCATTTGCATACTCAAAATTGCCGTCGGTGGGCCCTTTCACCGATGGCAATTTATTTTTTAATTGCCGTGGGTGATAAATTCTTAAGTTCGAACCCTGAGAAGCACTGATATTTCAAGACTATAGAACATGATTATAACTTGCTCTGGAGCTACTAACATATGACTTCCAGTTGTAAACAACTTACATATAGATCCCATTTATAATCAAACAATTTTGTTCACCTTCAGCCAACGTTACATGGCTTAAGATCTCAATAATTTGACCACAACAGGGACTTTTGTCTTTTCTGATTGCAGGAAGGACGTTTTTGTTCAGTACTGTCATAAACAGCTGATGGAGAGTTGTCAATATTCAGTAATGCATTTCAAGATATTTTAATCTAATTTCAGTGGTTTTGAGGTGAAATATTTTGAGGTCAGCAGGTTTGTACTTAATTTGGGCACGATTATTTTGAGCATATGTAGTTTGGGTAAAATATTTATGGACTTGACTTTGATGCAATCTAGAGCCCTGGAATGTTTTTTGTTTTTTTTCATATCTCCTAAAATTCAAGGGCTGTCAAAAATGGGTAAATTAATTGCTATGAAAGTCAAACTTGATCTGTAACAGTACATGATAAAGCTATACAAAAAATGTTAGGTCATGTGTTATGTATCGATTTCAAAATATATCTGTATATAATAAACAAAACGAATATGTACATTCAAATTGGGAATGTTTTAGTCCAAAATTGGGTATAAAAAACAGCATAGCCTTTTGTGAATGGTGGGGAATGATGCCAATTGTCGGAGTCTAGAAACATGGGTGATAAAACCGTGTATCAAAAGTACGAACCTCACAAAGATCATTCTTCATGCTGGGAAGGGATGGAGTGGCACAAGACGGAGTGTCACATGATGAGTTGGAACTCACAGAGTTCGACTTCACCCGGCGATACGACGATAAACTGGCGTCATCACTTTCTATTTCTGTCGTCGGCTCCTGCTGGCGAAAGGGCTGTGTGCAAAACACAATCCTTGGACCATGTACTTCACAAAAATGACACAAGGCAATGATGGCATTCATTATCACACAGTTTGTTTCATCGTCGCAAGCTACAAAATATGAAATGTTTTAAATAACCACTGTTCAAAATAAGCACTTGTCTGTTTGTCCCGACAAGTGAAAATCTGCTCGGACAAGCAAAATGTACCTCAACGGTTGTCCAGTGGACAGTAAAACTGTTCAATTATGTCAATATGTAGAAGAACCACATCTACGTCCCTTCGGACGTAGCCCAGTGGTAAATGCTTGTTTGATGCACAGTCAGTTTGGGATCAATCCCCATCGGAGGGCCCATTGGGCTATTTCTTGTTCCAGCCAGTGCACCACAACTGGTATATCAAAGGCCGTAGTATGTCACTATGTGCTATCCTGTACCTTAATTGCTACCGTCCCGTCTTGCCACTTCATGGTACTCACCAATTCGGGGTATTTCCCAAAAACGTCATATCTCGCGACAGTTCATGTGTACTGCGCCACCTAGCGAACGTTTCTGAAGAGAAAGCGTCCCTGGATACCGGAGAACAAAATGTTCAAGATTGCATCAATTAATGTAAGTATTATTAAACTACATTGTCAAACAAGTAAAATACATTGTTCTTACCAAAATGCATTTTATACCATTGAGCAAAATAAAGTACCGAAGTTAGTACAAGACCTGTAACATGAAAATGTATGCATCGTCTGCTCTACCTTGTTATTGTAAATTATAATCACATGACATATGTGACGTGGCTTTCGCCAATTTTTGAAACTATGGAATCGCATAAGGGCTATCTCTTATATCTGATTCCTTGTGTTTTTTTAGGATTTCACGTCACGTCATAAAAAGCGCTATCAATCATATAGCCCTACTCAACTTAAAAATGCATATGCAGATGTCACTCAAAAGGGAACTTCTGTATATAAGGCTGCCAGGCTGTATTCCGTTCCTGAACAAACACTCAGAGACAGAATATGCGGGATTATTTCCCCAGACACGACAAGGTCCGGACCTGGTCCAATGTTTTCCTTGGAAGAAGAAAACAAACTGGCAGAACATTTGAAGTTGATGGCGTCTGTTGGCTATGGCTACACAAGAGCGCAGGTTTTAAATCTTGGAACTGACTATGCCACCCACTTAAACAAACGGCCACACGATTGCAACTCTCTTTCTCTACAGTGGTTTTATGGGTTCATGGGAAGATGGCCAGAATTAAAGTTGAGAAGACCCAAATCCTTGTCAGAGCTTCGAGCCTACGCTACTTCAGAGGAAAGCATAACGAAATACTTTGATGAACTGGAGACAATTCTTGAAAAGTATGACCTCAAATCATCTCCTGAAAACATATATAACGTGGATGAGAAGGGAATTAGTATGACTCACGCACCTCCGTATGTTGTAGGATCCACAGACGAAGTTCCAATTGAAATATCGCCAGAAAGATCATCCACAGTCACTATGATAGGGTGTGGCAATGCACTGGGTCAACAAATCCCACCATATTTCATTTTTCCTGGGGCTCGAATGCGCCAAGAACTATTAGAAGGAGCCACCATTGGTACGAATGGCACTGTTAGTAAGTCAGGATGGTCCAATTCAGACATATTTCAAACATGGCTTGTAGATCATTTTGCGAAGTACGCAAAAGTTGGTGGAGATAAGAAGACATTATTGTTGTATGATGGTCACAGATCCCATATTTCACCTTATTTGGTTGACTTTGCAGTGCGGAATGGAATCATCCTGTTTGTTCTACCACCTCATACAAGCCATATCCTTCAGCCGATGGATGTGGGTTGTTTTGGACCGTTTTCTAAAGTTTTCAGTGATGAATCTCGAAAATGGCAACGTTCTCATTCTGGAACTCTCACCCGCTACAATGTCTGCTCTATTGCACGTCGAGCTTACGACATCTCGCTGAATCCCAGGAATCTTCAGAGTGCTTTCAGGAAGAGTGGGATTTATCCATTTAACCCAATAGCAATTGATTCATCTCTGTTGAAACCTGCCCAGTATGCCAAAAAGAGAAGAGCTGAACAATCTACAGAAACTGCGAGTAACAATGCCGATATTTCTCAACCACAAGACAGAAACACTGTTAACAATTTCTTTTCAAGTCACCTGCCAATTGTACACCACGATAAACCCAATCAGTCTAAACCCAGGCGTTCAGTTCACAAGTTGTTGGTGGAAAACCAATTACAGAGCCAGATGTATCATCCCAACTGTATGAATGTCTCTTCCTCTAAAAAACCCAAAGTTGTTTCTTCAAGAAAAACAAAAGCTGTAGTACCAATTAAAAAATCAAATTCACCGCAGCCAGGGCCCTCAGGAGTTGATAACGGGCTGATATCAAGTGACAACTTCTCGGAATCGGAAACTGAAGATGACGAAAAGTGTTGTGTTTGTGGGCTTTTTCAACCAGTTGAATTAAAAAGATGCACTTCACTGGTATTTACTCTGTGGGGACAGTGCATGTTCCAAAACTGTAATCACTGGGTTCATTTAAAGTACTGCTGTGATGTACGATGTCTACGACGACATGACGTGTTTTTCTGCCCGTGTCATGGCTTGCCATGCAAGCAGGAAGAATAAACATACATGTATCTTCGAGCAGCTGTGAAGAAACCAGACCTGTAAATAAGTTACATTTATGTTGGACGTTTGTGTGTTTGGATACATGTTAAATATAAGTTATATTATAACAATGACTAACATATTTTGTGCTTCGATTCTTTATGGAAATTCCCACTTTACGTTCGCGACAACAGAAACTGGTTGCCATCACTGGCCTGCCATAGATTGACTGAATGACGTATACCCCGAATTGATAGGTACGTCATTATGCAGACGGGTTTTCCAGAGGCCTCGACAGTGATCATGTGTCGGCAATTTCCATCGGGGATGAATTGATTTTATGTAGCAAAGCATAGTAGGGTAAGTGAATTTTAACTTAGTGAAAAAATATTACCTGTATGTTTCCTTTGTTTATAATAGTAACCAATTCTTCGCTAATGCCACGAAAACTCGGTACACATGGGTACTAATGGACAAATGTAGCAGGTTTTCTCTCTAAGACTATATGTCAAAATTACCAAATGTTTGACATCCATGATCCAATTGCCTATGATTAATAAATCACTATGCTCTAGTGGTGTCATTGATTAAACAAAACACACTTTTAAACAAACTTAATGAATGGCAGAGCTGACCTGGGTAGCAGGCTTAATTTTATATCAAATTGTCACAATAATTCTGCTTTTAAAAACAGAACTTACCACTTGGAGTCTTGGTTCGTATGACACACGTTTTGACTATTGAGTGTAATTAAAATGTCAATCGTTGAAATGAGTCGCTTGATAAATTCATACCACAGCAAGCAGTGATACACAACCAATTATTGTTAAAAATCATGTGATGTTGTGTTAAAAGGCTCCATTCGGACGCATTGTATCTGTAACTTTAGTGTAATATGTTAGTCCAGTAGAAGACTTTAATTTGCCATTGCAATGCACGTAGAAGATCAAACTTTAACCAGAAGTTTTGCTTCATTTTATTTGTATTTATTTTCATATATTTGTCCAGTTACGGTTCAAGCACGCCGACCTGGATATCCCCCAATTCCGATACCTACCCATATAACTGAGTTGAGTTAATTCAATAATTGTTACAAGTTTGTTAGGCATGTGTTGTTAATAGTTAGTGAGAGAGAAGTCAATGTAGTGGAATTACAACCCCTCCCCCCCCCCCCCCCCCCCCCCCCCGAAACACACACCCGCCAGTTAGCCAACACAGCCCTACTAGCCACTGGGGCCAGTTAAATACATACTGCATTTTAGAGCGCCCAAACAAGGCCATACATTACTAATATAACTGGTCCTTTTCATTTCGCTCCGCGAAAAACAAAAATAGACGTAATTTCGTAATACCTGTCTAAACCGTTTGTTATAGTTGCTGTGATTCGCCTACTAATTTGGCAATTGTCCAATCAATTTTGATTTTCTATCTTGGTTTAATACTTTATCATTTGTTTCAAAATGGAGGGAATAGTAATGTTTGCGAAACTTGGAAAAGTTCCAACATCATTCTAAGACCCGATTGCTGAGCTATCGACTCAGTGCTTCGGAGGAATAACACATACAGTGACATAATTTTAATATCTATAATTTAATTCCCCTGGTAAGTTAAATTACTTTCGTCATCATTGTCGTGAGCATGTTGAGGCCTGTTTTTAGTTTCAATTAAAGCTGCACACCCTAGTTCCATCCAGCGAAAATAAATTATAATTTGGTTAATCTACAAACCTGTAACACACTTAGATCACGTTTTGGTATAATATTCGCCCGGTCCCCTCCATTATTATTTTTAGTTAGGGTTAGGGTTAGGGTTAGGGTTGGGGTTATGGCTGGGGTTAGGACTAGGGTTGGGGTTAGGGGTTAGGGTTAGGGGAAGGGGGGACCGGGCGGATATTTTTCCGTGACAAAAAAAATTAAACTGCAAAGATAGAGATAAATCAGTTATCATTCTACAGAGCTCAGGAAATGCTTTAAAATGCAGTTTTAATTTTTGTTCTGGGTTCAATATTTAAAAAGTTATGACATTTTCAAGATGTGGCGTCACGCCCATTTTTTGGCTTTGTTTTACTACTAAAACAAAAGAAAAGTTGTGACCTTTTCGATTAATTACCGGTAACTTTTAATACAGAAAGTATCATAACTTTTTAAAATTTTAGATAGATTCTAATGAAACTTTCAGGGAAGGTAGTTTATTCAACATAGAGCCTTTTGGTGCAGTTTTCTGTTAGTTCATAGTTTAAGTTATTACCTAATTAATTATTTTAATTATTTTTTTTACCAAAATAAAACAAACTTTATCACGGTTCACTTTGAACACAAACTGTCATAACTTTTTTAAAAATTGGATAGATTCTAATGAAACTTTCAGGAAAGGTAGTTCATTCAAAATAGAGCCTTTTGGTGCAGTTTCTGTTAATTCATAGTTTAAGTTATTACCTAATTAATAATTTTAAGTATTTTTTTACGGAAATAAAACAAACTTTATCACAGTTCACTCTGAACACAAACTGTCATAACTTTTTAAAAATTGGGGCCTGGTCAGTTAACTTCTCATTTCTATCAAAATTATTTTCAAAATTTTAAAAAACATCCAGGTAAGTGCATTACATTATGATTAAATCTGAAATTAAAATAAAAAACACAAAAATAATCCAATTATGAGCATAAATAAAGAAGATAAAAAAAAGCACGTCTACTTGTGTTTGTAAACATTGGTATTGGCCAATCATATTGCTAGAATCCGGTCACGTGACCTCAAGATGGACGGCGTGCCATATTTTAGTAGGTAAAATATTCATCAAAATCGTCCATCGGCGGCGTATCTAAGTATTATTTTTAATAAACATTACCAGGATTAAGTTGTTAACATCCTAATTTATCATTTAAACTTAATCATAGTATGCTATGATTATCTAATCATTGCAAAAATGTGATCCTTTTTCAGTGAAATCTGACAAAATTTTGCATAATTTGCCCCCCGACATACTTTTTTCCCCGCCGTCAAAAACAATGTTACGATGCTCCAATTTGCCTCAAGTTATATTCTGATATGGAGTGTATAAACAAACAAATTAAATTAGTTTCAAAACTATCAAAACATACCTTTAGGTACTGTGCCGATGACTTTAGCGGCCAAAAATTTGAATGGATATTTTTTTCACTTCTGAAAATCCGACTGTAAAAATTCGAGGACGCAGTGCTAGAGGTAAATGTGAACTACGTCATCAGTATGGGTGTATTCCTGGTAGTCCTAAAGCACGGCTTCTCACAAATGAACGACAACAAATCGGAAGTTGATTGCGCGAACCGTGCACGAGAAAACAAACCGAACCAAACTGATAACGGTCACATGGTATACCAACATCTGTGACGTTTACACAGGAAGATTCCCTCTAAAAATAGATTGGACCTTTTTTTCTCGAGTGCGCGCGGCATTTTAAGAAATACAAAAATGCATTTTGTGGTTTTACAAACATCAGGATTACCAGGATTACCAAAAAGCACTTCAGGTGAAAGGAAATATATTCTAAATAATAAACAGTAAGTAAAGTGCAATTTTATTTGTGAAAAAATGGGTTTAATAGCGAAAAACAACACCGTAATGGTTAACAACTAGCCGTAACTAGGGCGTGTCCCTTTAATTATGAAACGCTGTCTCCAATAGTACTTCAAATCAAAGGCCCAAAGACCTATCTTTCAAACTATCTAAGTATCTTCCTCAGCCAATGTTACATGTAACTTTGGTGTCAAATGTCACGTCAGATTGAAAATCATTTGGCTAATTGGTAAAACAAATTCTTTGTATTTTAAAGTCTTAAGCTGGAAGGGTTAGCAAAATTAAAAAATTAAAAATAATAAAAATAATTAAGGAGTGTCAGTTATTTCGTTTACATTCATCATATGAATAAACAAAATAATCTGCAAACTAAGAATCAGCGAAGCCGTTCTCACATAAGTTTGCGGATGTAGGCCTACTTTCCACAGAGCTTATAATATGATTTTTTTTAGACAACCAACGTCACTATTCGGTATGTTGTTTGTGTGGTTTTAGTGTTTACAGGAACAATTTTCTTCTGTAGTTCAGATACAAATGAAAAGGTTAATGGTCAACGAGAATCTAAGATGAAATTTTTTCGTAGTTTTTCTCCGTCAAATTTCCTATCATAAATACAAAAATATACTTTTTGTGTGCTGGGACTAACTTGGAAGCCACCAGGTGAAAATAAAAATTAAGTTTGTTTGTCCTAACCCGACCAGCCCAGGGAAATTGACCCATGTCAAAATCTTTTTTCTCTTCTTTTGGGAAGAATTTTTATTATTTGTTATTAATTTAAAAAATATTTAACCAATTTTAGTTAGGGCGTAAATATTGATCTGTACATAGATGATATTTGTCAAACATTTTGAAACCTCGATATAATTTAATCAAAATTTATAATGTCCGTTTCGATTCATTGGAAATTAAGGTAGACAATAGTCACTTTTTGGACTCTTTTTTTTTTTTGGCTTCGTATACAATAAATAATACATATCGAATGGTAATTTTTTTATATGGTATATCTGAAAAACGGTACTTTTTATTTCTTTCATGTTTTAAAACTGTAAGTTAATATTTTGGCCAGAATTATAAAAAATATATATAAATACAACCTGTATATTTGACGGGTCAAGGTTAGTAGACCAGTTTTTATTTTAATATGGCAAAGCATTGTAATAATATAGCTAGTTTTGAATTTGAATGACGTCAGTATTCGAATGACATCAC
Organism: Gigantopelta aegis; assembly: GCF_016097555.1. Lineage (NCBI taxonomy): Eukaryota > Metazoa > Mollusca > Gastropoda > Neomphalida > Peltospiridae > Gigantopelta > Gigantopelta aegis. The sequence goes on from NC_054706.1 coordinate 65,466,222, forward strand.
TTTGCATCTCCTTACAATAACCATAAATTGTGTACATGATGTTTCCATTTTAAGAATGCTGTAAAAATTCCAATGCCAAATGAATTTTTTTTGTTTGAACATTACTAATGTACCTGAATGTGTTTGAAGAAAATCTTGTGATTAAAAATTGTACCTTTTACGAAATATGGATTTCAAGTGAAATTACTTATATATGTGCTATATTTATTATGTACAAAGCCAAAAAAGGGTGCGAAAAGTGACTGTTGTCGACCTTACAAATTCTGTAAAATGCTATTCATAGTAAATTTTTCCTGCGACGGGCAGGCAAGTTCTCACACACCACGGTGCATATTCGTAATACATGGTACATATGCTCTTGTGACAGGCAAAATGGGTTTTAAACTAAATCAATCTAACAGTAGCTACACAGGTACCTTCGCGTGAACCAGATGAGGTTATGTATTGGCATGCTTTGACAGTCACAAAGTTAATATAATTAGCAGTCATTTTGTCCAACACTAAGTACAGTCATTAGAATGCCATCGCGTTTGCTATTAATAGACCCGATTCAGTTCGAAAGAAGCTATACAAGACTTAGTGTATATATCTCAATGGCCTTAAATGTGATGGGTTTAGAATTCTTGGGTTTTTATCAACTAACACCACTAGAGCACATTGATTAATTAATCATCAGCTATTAGATCTCAAGCATTTGGTATTTTTGACATATAGTCTTAGAGAGGAAACCTACATTTTTCCTGCTAATTAGCAGCAACGGATCTTTTATATGTACCATTCCACAGACAAGATAGCACATACCAGTCTTTGATATACCAATCATGATGCACTAGCTGGAACAAGAAATAGCCCAGTCTGCCCACCTACGGGGATCAATCCCAGACCGGCCATCCATCAATTGATCATTTTACCACTGGGCTGCATCCCACCCCCTTTATCAACTAGTACATCATCAAAGGATGTGGTATGTGCTGCACTGTCTGGGAAGTTGTCTGTAAAAAGATCTCATTCTGATATATGGGACCTACATAATGTTGGATTCTCCTTTGACTTGGAAACAAATGTCTAAAGTAACAACAGTATGCTTCGACAACTAACAGTAAGGCCAAACAAAAAAATAGGCGTGTTTCCGATTGCATCCCCCCAAAAATTAGGGTAGGTAGGTAGGTGTTTTGTTTTTTTGTTGTTGTTTTTTTCCCCTTCCCTTTCTTCCTTAATGTGTGTGTACTTATATAACATTTCTATAAATAATATATATGGATTTGTGGCATAAACAGATGTTTAAAATATCGAAATAACCTGTACCAAGGCTATGTTCGTATATTCGGTTACTTCCGTGACCGACCAAGCTGTTCGGTGGTAGCTAATCAGGGGAAGGAACTCTATTACAAAAGCTTTTCCATAATTTCTCTATGTTTTTCGGAAGGGAATTACGTGTGCAAAATGTATCGTATAATAGTACGTACACAATGTGCAAGGAAGGAAATACTCTTGTTTGGTGATGTTGTCTTCTTTTATTTTTACTTCTTTTTTTTTATTTCTTTTTTTTTTAATTATTATTTTTTGTTTAATTTTTTTTTTTAAGTTTAGGTTCGGGGAGAGTAAAACTAGGGATGGTCGGTGGACCAGAAACACACCTATTTTTTTGTTTGGCCTAACAGACTTTATAATTTAAAATGTGCTGAGGTGTTATTAAACAAACATTCCTTTCTTTGTTTTGGGAGTATAGCATCAACCCTGCTTTATTCTCCCAGATTATTTAATACAGTTCAAAACAAATTAACAGTCTGATTAAGTGGTATCATATGTTAGATGCCAGTGGGTCATAGTTTAATGTACTGATGTGTCATTAAATGTTTTATTAAGAGGTTGCTTTTGGACACTCCTTTAACATATTTATGTTTTTGTGTGTAGTGTATGGTGCGTGTGCGTGTCACAATAATGAGTAGACATGTGTGGTTCTTGTTTACAGTGACAATTAATTCAAGTTGAACTGTTGCCAAGTTTGTCATAAGGAAGGGAATTCTAAATATAACATTCTTTTGTGACCGTGCTCTTGTCATGTGTGTATGTTGAATCACAGAAAAATATTACTAACCTGGATATTTTTCTAACTAATATGTCTGTTGTAACCACAACATTGTTTGTTTTCAAGGAAATGGTAAGAATAGTAATGTGTATATATATATTAAATTAATATTGAATTGTTTTTACTATGTGTGTAACTATGTGTATACATGTATATACATGTATATTTGTTGTAAAGATCAGCTGTTTATGTTTTTGTATACAAATTTATGTTTTGAACTGGTGTGGGTGGTTTTGTTATAATTGGTATGCTTTATTGCTAGGTGTGACTATTTTATTTGAACCATGATTAAAGGTACATACACGTCCCCTTTTGTTTAGACTTTACAGACATTTCCAAATTGCCTTTATTGTGAAAATATATAATTTCTTGAACTCTAAAGTTAATACATACTTGTATGTATATATAGAGAATAATACATGAGTGGCCATTAGATACCATTTATCTCAAAACAAGTTGTTTTAAAATGTTTGTAATGAGCGAAAGCGAGATTGATACGTTTTTAAACGAGTTGTGAGATAAATGGTATCTAACGGACACGAATGTATTATTCTATTTCTTACATATCCTCAAAAACCAGGTTTTAAGCAAATTTTAACATCTTTTTGGAATAAAAGTTATTTACAACCATTGCACTTGTAGCTAACTTACGCATCACAGACCCATGATTGTCAGATTAACTATACATCACAGTGTAATCGATTTCCATCATGTAGTTTTTCATTGGATGTATGGCATGGGTGACCTGATTATCGTGAATTTTTTTTCATACCCAGATGAACCTAAAAGAAATAACAGACAATACTTAAATACTTATAATTAAATTTGAATGATACTAAACATACTTCAATTATTTTTGATCCATAAACATGATGCTCAATAAGACAACTTGTCCGTATAAAATGACGTCATCAGATATGACATTCCCTGACAACGTAATTTTTATGTTCATTGAGAATTGAACAAACTCCCATTGCTATGTCTGGACCAATGGGATGCCTTTATATCGCAATGAATCTTATGGAAATTTAATGTGTATGTGTATATATACAGTCAAATTTCGGTATCTCGATGTTGAAGGGACCGAACCACCAAGCTCGAGATATCCGTGGCTCGAGATAAACATAATAGTCGATGATACAAATTATGCCAAACATGTGTTTGCAAACTTAACAACAGTCAACGATATAGTCAAGGACGATTCGAATATGAACTGTTTTATCTATATTTTCTCTGGACATTTTTGTGAATAGCCTGATATTGCATTGTTCGTTCGAACACACACACACACACACACACACACACATCATCCCCAGTCTATGTCCATGAGTATACCAAAGATACTAATATACAAACATCAAACAGTCACTTTGCCAAGCCTGTAGACAATACTAGCTAGCCAAATTCAATAACCTGTCAAATAATGTCGAATCGGAATATAAATCCGGACATCAGAGGTAATCAGTTTCACGGTTATTACCGGGTTGTGTTGGATGAGAATCGCAAATGTTATTCGTTTATATGTTTAACAATAGCTAACATATTAAAACAAAATGAAACTAAAACAATGTTATTTGTTATATTTATTTAACACAATTTTTTTTTTTCATCAGTCATTTTTGTCAGTGATGGAAACTAAGTCGGTGAAAAAGTCTGTGACCTTTGATTGCTTTGCAACTGTGGCTTTAAAGTCCCTGTCATAACCTGACTTGTGATCTGGGCTAATCCGGCTAGTAGATGGTCAGTTTTTTCTGTCGTTTCAATCCTGTTCCTCACAACATCAAGTGCATCCGTCTCCATTGTAGTAGGTCGTTTTGGAGGGGCAGTGGTGTCGTCGTTATCACTAGCATCATCATTGTCGTCATCTGGTGTTGTGTTTCTTGCACTGATTATTGTGTCAATAATGCTGTCATCAGTCGCGGTCTCACATATGTTCAAATAGTCATCCAAGCTGGCATAAGTGGCAATTGGTACATACAGTCTGTTTAATGGAATGTCGTCTGAGTCATTTTCACTGTCTGGTTCTGGTTCTGCGTGTCGGAAACAGTTCTTAATTGTGGTCAGCGTTACATTTTGCCATGCCTGATTGACCATGCGTGAAGCATCAAGCAAACTTATCTTCAGGTCTCATTTTTCATCATAGGCTTTCAGTTGACGCATAATTACCAGCTTGCAGTAATGAACTTTGAAGTTGTGAATAATACCTTGATCCATTGGCTGTTTAATAATACTAAACTTTGCACTGCTTTTATAAATGTTACATATTTTTTGTTACATGTGCCGATTAATTTATCTTTAGTAGGTAAGTAAACACTACATAAATTGCAGTGGCATGTTAAAACAGTTGTTGGCAATAACCTATATGATACTTCATTACCTGTTTTATTGTCTGCACCGTTAGTAACTTAATTAAGTTTCTATAGTCCTGATAATCCCCGCAATTGCTATTTAAATGGGCAGTTAGTAAATAGTAATTGACACAGCAACTTGAAAGTCCACATGGAGCCCATACTTGATTGGTTGATTAGGCATATCTACCTGCCACATTATTTTCACCATATGGAGACAAATTATTTTGTTAAATGAAAACAACATTGAAACAGCTATCGTTACTAAGAACAATGTTATTAGTTTGTAACAGGTTCGGATCTGGGGGTGGTGGTGGGGGGGCTGAGGAGTTCGCCTTCAAACTGGCATCTCCCTTTCATAAACGCCTGGACCTGCTCCAGTTTAATGCAATGTATACAGTGCTCTTTATTACTTGGTAGGAATTTAGGGAAGAACAAAAATGGCAAATAAAAGCAATAGTCAAAGCAGGTAATTTTTTTTATACTTTGAGGAAAAACCCCAACAAACTGTACGTAAGGACACCAAAATGTGCTCAAGCGTGGTACTTGAGGTTAGCGTGCTCGAGATAACAGTGCTCGATTTGGTAACATTACATGAGGAAAATGGACCTCGAGATATGTTGGGTACTCGATGTTACTGAGGCGAGATACCGACGTTTGACTATATATATATGTATGTATATTGTGAAAAATTATTCTATTTTATCTTTTTTAATGAAAATATTGGTTACAATGTTAAAGACTATTTACAAAACTAATAACCAAAAATGATAGGATCCTTTCGGACCTAACCTGAATGATTCGGTCAGTAAATCCACAGAAATGGATAGTTGGCATTAAGCATGATGCATGTACTAAACATGTAATCTCCAATTTCTTATTTAGTTTCCGAAAATCTTCACTGTGTTCCAACCAAAATATATTACTATCACAAGTATCAGGTTTATAAGGCTTAAATTACATGTTTATTTGTAATGCAGATGTTTGGCCTCATGTAAAAGTTCTATTAGTAGAGGGTCCATATCCCTGACTTGAATGCATAAAAAGATTCAAATTGCATTGTTTCACAGGTGTTGATTCTTGAAAAATAATCTGCTCCTAGAACAATCTGTCCCGGATCAGACCACTGGCTATCCAGAGACCGGACCCGGGACAGACATGTTCAAAACTCTAGTGGTATATGAGCATGTTAAAAATATTGGACTTGGACGTCCTAGAATAATAGTGTGACATCAAAGGTATGGATTAGATCAAGTAGAAAACATTAAGCCTCAGAACCACTGAAATGATTGCCTGTAATTAGATTTAAGTAATTTGAAATGTATAAATTCTGACAATCTACATGTACACGTCTTTACTGGCTATATGTATCAGTAATTTATTACTGCACTAAAAAGACCACCGAGTGCTCTGAACAGACGAAAAAACCCAGTTGTGTCTAAATCAGGGTTCGAATTTAATGGCAACCATGTGAAAAATTGCTGGAGTGCCCTAATGACATGCTCCAAGGTCCTGGAAATTAAACAAGTTCACAACCAAATTGCCTGTGCATTATATAAGTCCCTTATCAGTCCAACCAGAGTGGACTATATGTTTCTTCTTTTTTTTCTTTCTTTTTTTCCGGAATGCCTCAAGATATTGAGCTGATTTTTGTGTATAGCTTTGTCATGTACTGTTACAGATCAGGTGTGAATGTCACAGCAATATACCCAGTTTTGGCCCTTGAACTTAGTTTTAAAAATCCAATAATTTGGTGGGCCCGGTAGGGGACATGTATTGCTTTGGCAGTACTCTCAGAATGCTTGTTTTGTATGTTACCGTTGACGTTTCTTTATTTTGAATGGGTTTTATATTAAGACACTTGTTAAACATTGCCTAGGAATGGGTGATTTTTAACATTATTTTAGGATTGGTGGGTACCATAGTTTGTAACCTGCTTGGTTGGCACTTTATGTTGGCGATGGCTTGCACAGGCAGTTGCCTACATTAAAACACAACACGGTCTCCAAATACACACATAATTTTTATGTATGTGAAAATAAATACAACTACATACATGTATGTTTAACTTTGGTATGTGAACATTTGTATAATTGGTGCAAAAATACTAAATATTGTAACACGGTTTTTGATTACTTTTCTTTGGTACAGTCTCTCTTACCAGTTACAATGGAAGAAACCATTCGATACTTTGAGAGCCAAAGTGACCTTCTAGACCGATTTGACAACACTGCCATTCTCAGTACCTTAACCTCAAAGTATATTTCCTGCATTACTTTTAATGGAGTGCCCATACTACCGCCAGTCGTAAGTATTTACACTGTACTGAACACACAATTCAGCCATTTTAAAACATATGCTAAATCTTAATCAAACTTCACTAACAAGCTGGAGATAAAAGTCAGACTGACAGTTTTAAAATCTAATCAACCACCTATAAAATTTACAATGCTTAAAACTAGTTGAAAATAGTGAAACCCTTGTAAACACCCAAGTAAATGGTATGGTTTTAAGTAGCAAGGGATCTTTTATATATGCTATCCCAGACAGGATAGTACATACCAGAGCCTTTAATATACCAGTTGTGGTGCACTGGCTGGAACGAGAAATAGTCTAGTGGGCCCATATATAATGATATAGCTCATAGTCCATAATTTTATTATAAAATTAACCTTTAAATTCGCATTTCGTGATTGAAAACATACCCTGAATGTATTATACTTTGTGGCCGTAAAACCCTTTGTGTATTTATTAAAAAGACTGTAGTTTGCAGCCATTGTAAATGTTTCTGACTAACAAAGCCTTCTTGGCGACTACTATTACATATTTACTTAATTTTTTTCTTTAAAATATCGGGGGGGGGGGGGGGGGGGCGTAGCTCAGTGGTACTGCCATCGCTTGATGCACAGTGTTCTTCAGCGACACGGGTATAGGATCAATCCCCGTAGGTGGGTCCATTGGGCTATTTCTCGTTCCAGCCAGTGCCCCCACGACTGGTATATCAAAGACCGTGGCATGTGTTATCCTGTCTGTGGGATGGTGCATATAAAAGATCTCTTGCTGCTAATCGAAAAGAGTAGCCCATGAAGTGGTGACAGCGGGAGTCCTCTCTCAATATCTATGTGGTCCTTAACCATATGTCCGATGCCATATAACCTAGAGGCACTGATTTTCCACGATCGTGGAATCGCAGTAATACCTATCTGAAATGGAATTCCCGATGTTTTTTCCAAAATATTATTTAACTTTAAATAACGCCTTTGATTAATTAAAATTTATTTTTCGAACTAGAAACTGGACACCGACATTTGCCTGTGCTACGCTACGACACTAGTACCTTTGTATGTTACGCCAAATGTTTAATGTAGAGTATCTAGACGTTTTACCAGTCGTGTTTTCTTCGCTTATTCCCGGTGATTTAACGGGGAAAACCGAACATTGTGAGCTAAAATTGTCCGATATTTACTCAAGTGAAAGATATATTATGTTATGTTTGCTTATTAATTTTTAACATTTGCGGCATTGCCATGATGTTATATGCCACTGGCTCATTTGCATCACTGAGCGTGTGTGTGTGTGTGTGAGTGAAACAAAAGCAGAATTTGTTTAATACTGAAACGGAAAAAAACTGAATTTGTAACATGAAACGGAAAACAGTGCCGCTAATAACCGTAAATAAAATATGTTGAGTGTGTCGTTAAATAAAACATTTCCTTCCTTTAAAATGTCATTATGTGATATATTCACAGATGACAGCCAAGCGGCGGGATGAGATGCAGACTCTCAAACGACAGGCTCAGCTGTCCGAGAAGCGGGTCAAGTCCAGACAGAGACACACTTTGATGGCAAGAGTGCAGTCGATTGTTGACACCACACAGGTATAGTAAAATTATTATGCATTCTCAATAACTCATCAATTCATCATTTAAATTACATTTATTTAGATAAATTACAACCAAAATTAGTATATATTAAGTTAAAAATTATTAACAGAATATTTCCTTCCAGATAGATGACAAAATGATTGACTATAGTCTGTCCCACAAGGAATACCTTTTTTCATGCTATGGAATTTACTACAAGTTATTTACCTTTTAGCCGATTGTTTTCTAAACTGGACACAAAAATAGTAAAAAGAAATTTGTTATTTCCAAAAGATTTTTACTTTTCATTTGCCACAAAGTATTTTTGGATGTATATTTTGATAATACTCAACCAACTATGAGACATTACTGTTTTATATTGCATGAGTCAACTGATGTCCTTTGAGAACCTTTGACGAATTAACGGCAATATCAAATCATGGACTATAGGAAAACAGCATTGCCAAGTAGCGAGTAGGGTATTCTATTTATGACCAATTATCATTTCATTTTTTTAATTGAAATGTACAAGTTTGTAAAACTGAGAACAGTAAAAAGTAAAACAGTAGCACTGATGACATATTTTTCAGTTATCCATGCTGATGAAATGACAACATATCAGTCGATATCAGTGTTAATTATACATGATGCTGCCATGTTTTTATTAATCTGAAATCCTGATATATGTATGTATATATATATATATACATGTATATACTTGTAGATTTATACATCAAGATTTATTTTGCAGAATCCTGAAGATGCACACACCCACCTGGACCCAAATATGCGATCTGGAGAGACCGATTTGGAGATGTCTCGTGTGTCTGGTGAGAACTCAACCGATCCTCTGACTAGCACTAACCCCAGATCAACGTTCGCTATGCTAGACAGTGGCGATCAAGCTGATCCTCTGGCTAGCACTAACCCCAGATCAACGTTCGCTATGCTAGACAGTGGTGAGAACTCGGCCGATCCTCTAACTTGCACTAACCCCAGATCAACGTTCGCTATGCTAGGCAGTGGCGATCCAGCTAGCAGTCAGACCTTGGATTCTTTGTCCTCCGATTTCGTGTCGCTAGAAGAAACTCCCTTGCCCACTGACTTTAATGGCATTCCTCTCACATCCGTCCAACAACAACAGATTTCTCAAAGCCTTCGTAAGCTGTCTAAAGCACTGAAGCTCGAGGATACCCAGAGTCTGAATTCGACAGGAAACAGTGAGTTCAGTGAAATGCTGTCGCTGAAGCAGCCTCCGGGTCATAATCCCGTACCACAGATTGCGTCAGCTGGAGAGCCAGTTCAGTCGGTCCATCGGCAGATCAGTTCCGAGAACAACTCCAGTGTTTTTCATGACAGCCAGGATACAATAATCGAAGTTTCGCAGGAGGTTGACGGAAATTCAACGTCTGGTTTTTTAGATAACGTCAGCAGTGGTAGCAAGCCTGATGCGACAAGCTCCCAGAATGCGCCACTGCAAACGTCGCACAATGATTCTGGTAGTTTGGGTGTCAATTCTAGTTTTAACTCGGCCAACACTTCAACCAATACTGCTGACAGTCATCACAGCAGTAAAAGCAGTCCAAAGTCGCTGAAGAACACTGTGCACTTTTCGCAGTACGTCACCGAAATAACACGCAAATCCGTGGAGGACAGCATCACATGTAGAAAAATAGACCTCACTCCCACAAACAGTCCGAGGATCATGGTTACCAACAGCGATGGTTTCTCCAATTTATGTACCTCAAACAGTAACCATGATGATTCTGCTGAAAGTTCACCCGGCATAAAATCCGGAAGCCTGCTGAGCAGAGTTGATTTCAGTCCCGAATGTGACTCTACCCCATCCCCGGTCCAGGCTGTGACTGTTCCATTCCAGGCTTACTTTACAGACGCCGAACTTTCAACTTCTGACAAGGAAAACGATCAAAACCAGGCTTCTCATAGTCACAAGTATCGTATTCCATCCATGTCTGTAGAGTCGGTGTCTGGAGAATCACGTACGTCTAGCCAGCTGTATCATTCTAACGTAGTAACTGACTCACAAGGTTCATATAGCAGCAGCACAGTTATGTCTGGAGGATCCAGGACAGTGGGGAGGACATCTGAATCGGAGGGCAGCACCTTAAAGGAGAGTAATGTATCAAGGGGTTGTGACCATTTTTTACAGTTGACTGATCAGCAGGAATACATTTCTTCTGATACGGGAAGTACAAACTTACAGAAGTATATGCAGACTCTGATCAGTTCTCAAGGCAGTGTCAGCCACTCTTGTTCCTCTTCTAAGGACCACTGTGCTGGCAATGAGACAGGTTGTAACAATCATGACGTTAATGTTCCTGTGTTGAAACGAAGCCATCCATTAAGAGAGTCCTACACCTTAAGTGAACCATCCCCTGCTCTTATGAGGTCACAGTGTAGGACTGACAAAGAATCAAATGTTGAGAAGAAGGTCCACTCAGTTATGAGTGCAGAAAAACATCTCCAGCATAAAGCAGACTGCAGAGGTAATGACGGCCAGATAGAGCTTGTGAGCATTCCCTTGCCTCCAGGACCTGAACATGATGGAAAAGCTGAACATATCAACAGATACCTTTCTCAGATTCACCAACAGAACTTGAAGAATGCTGACAAATTGCCCGTCAGCCCAAAGGCGAGACCACAGAATCTAAACACGATGTATTCTCAGAATCCTGCCGGCAACAGCATCAGCATGATCCAGTCGCTACTGCAGAATATGAACTCTCTTCCCGACACGCTGACCGAGGAGGAGATGCTCAAGATTCAGGCCAGTCACTTCCAGGTTCTTCAACAGCAGGTGATCTCGCAGCAGCAGAAGGAACTGGAGGAGCTCTTTGTACGGCAGAGGAAGGAGCAGCTGAGTCTCGAGGGCGAGGTCAAGATGCACCAGAAGAGCCTTCAGGAGCAGCAGGAGTTCCTGGCGGAGAATGCACCAGAGACAGTGAAGAAATCCAAACACGTGTCGAAGGAGGTCTTTGCTGCTGGAGACCAGGTTACTGCCATGGGTGCGGAGAACAGAAACAATCTCAGTACCGGGAGTGGAAGCCAGCCCAAGTTGAATCTGTTTGAAAAACTTGCAACTCCCAGTCCGACAGGTCCGAAAGTGTATCGTCCCGTTCTGAGGTCTCCTGCGAAGTCACGGCCGTTGCCAAGGCGATCAGGAACAGTCATCACTCCAGAAAAAGTAATTTGTTTTTGGTTATTGCATTGTGCAGTGCATCATATGCAGTGTTTAATGCAGGAAACATTATATCAATTAACATCATTCTCTTACATGCTTTGTCTAAAAATAAATCAAATTATTAATATTTGTGTTTTCTTATGCCACCTATTTTATGTTCTAATTTCGTAATCCTTATTTTTAATTATTTTACCATTTTGGGATTTAAAAAATTGGTTTATTATCCAATAGAAATTGATGACTGTATGATACTAATTTAAATATTATAAATTAAATATTTTCTTTATTGCAGGCTTACCTCCCTCAAATGAGACGTAAGTTTGAAAAGATCTCGGCTCTAGCAAAAGGATTTCTCATACGCCGACTCATGCAGACGGATAAAGTTCAGGAACTGATGAAAACAATTAGGGTATAATATATTTGGTTCATTGGTAAATAACAATGTACAGTTTTAAATTTAGGTTTGATTTTATTTGTTATATTTTAAAGACTTGCAATCTAAATTTATAAACTAATAAGACCCTCTTTCCCATCCACTAATGACGCCTCTACTATGATTTTTTTTTTCCATGATACTTTTTAATTGTAGAGCAATCTTTGTGTGTTAATCTGGGGGTTTTTAAATTCCATTTATTGCTTATTTAGTCTTTTTATTTTCATCACCACTTGCAAAGTCATCATCAATTCCATTACCAGATGTTTGATCCTCTATTTGTCTGTTAAAGGTTAACTTTATAACCAAGTAAAGTTAAAACTAAACAAAAAATGTTTTGTTTGCCAAGTTGTAGTTAAATATCAGGAAATGACATTATATATGTTTTCATTTCCAATACAGGCTATTTCAGTTTTATAAAACATTTTTTGAAAATCCTGCATTTTTTTCTAGTGGAATGATGATGTAATTTTTATTATTTGTATAGTGTATGCACTGAAAACATTAAAATGATATCATGTATAAGGCGTCTTTGTTTTTGAATAAAGTTTGGTACATTTAGCTTAGGTATTTTGTAACACAATTTGCGATGCTTATGTGAAAGAAAAAGTAGGAATAATACTTGTTACTAGTTATTGTGAATACAAAGTATCCAGTAAAATCGACTTAAACCGTAAAGCTCATAGTTCATTTTATTATAAAGTTAACGTTTAACATTATTTAACTTAAAACCACAGTTATTGTTTCAGGATACCCAGGAATTTGCAGTGAATTTTACAACTGAAACTCCCATAAAACAAGGCACTTTCTCCAACCAGGATAAAGACCTTCTTGAGAGAATAACTGCACAGGTAAATGCAGTATGCATCGTTATTATTTTAATGTGTTTTTGGATATTGGGTGTAAAAAAATCTGATAATTATGAACACTTTCATGTATCTTGGAATCTGTTTTTTAAAAAAACCCCACATACTACGAATTTGAAGTGAAGTAACAGTTTGTTTTTTGTTTTTTAATCATTGGCTATTGGATGTCAAACATTTGGTAATTTTAACACTCTTAGGAAACCTGCTACATTTTTCCATTAATAGCAAGGGATCTTTTTATATGCACCATCCTACAGACAGGATAGCACATATCACAGCCTTTGATATATCAGTCATGGTGCACTGGCTGGATCGAGAAATAGCCCAATGGGCCCATCGACAGGGATTGATCCCAAACCGACCTCGTGTCAAGTGGGCACTGTACAACTGGGCTATGTCCTGCTCCGTAAATACAAACAGAGCCCTAGTACAGAGAGCACACAGATAAGCAAGGTGATGGGTGTACCAGATATTTTTATTTTTTATTTTTTTTTATTGATCAGTAACTGTCACTAATCAAAATTTGATCAGCTATTGTCACTAATCAAAATTTTATCAGCTATTGTTGCTAATCAAAATTAGATCAACTGCCGCTAATTAACATTTCAAAAACAAAATAATCCATGTTAAGTCATGATTCATTGAGACATGTAGTGTCCGGATCTGTATTCAAGAAGACTAATTAAATATACCTCTCATATACAAGCATGTATTAATAGTATAGTGCTGCATACAAAAGGCAATATATGCATTTAAAAGTGTAAAGTGCTTATTCTTTTTTCCTTTTGGTTATTTTTTCAGTTACAAGCCGCCAAACTGGATATACATGAGATTTTCTTCAGTCTTTCACAAGCAGAACAAATGTCCCTGATCGCCAGCACACGTCAGAACAGAGAGTACAAACGACTTAAAGTACTTTCCTACTTTACTTGCTTTTATAATTTAAAAAAAAATAAAAAATCCCGATCTCTTGGAACCTGATGCAAACAATTCATATAGCTTCACTTTGATTTTCTTCTAAATGTCTTCTTCTTGTAGCAAACAGTTCATATAGCTTCACTTTGATTTTCATCTAAATGTCTTCTTCTTGTAGCAAACAGTTCATATAGCTTCACTTTGATTTTCATCTAAATGTCTTCTTCTTGTAGCAAACAGTTCATATAGCTTCACTTTTCTTTTCATCTAAATGTCTTCTTCTTGTAGCAAACAGTTCATATAGCTTCACTTTGATTTTCATCTAAATGTCTTCTTCTTGTAGCAAACAGTTCATATAGCTTCACTTTTCTTTTCATCTAAATGTCTTCTTCTTGTAGCAAACAGTTCATATGGCTTCACTTTGATTTTCAAGTAAATGTTTTCTTATGGGTGTATACTACCAAATCAAATCCCATAGACGACAATAGTAACATATGTGGCTAAAACTCCTACCTGCAACGTATCAACCGACATAAACACCACGGATATAAATACTACCACCCCTTACACTTAAAGTGAATCAGAAAAAAATGGGGGTCAAGCTGCTCGTTTCTGAGATAACGGGTAGCGTCTATGACTACCCTAGTTTCGCACAAAATTCGAGTACTTTTTTTTACAGGTACCCCATACATGTTTCAAGCACAAGGCTACTTGACACATTGGTACTAGATAAAATAAAATTGCAATTTTTTTTTACCCAAATGAAATTATTATTTTTTACAACCAACACACTCACATTTATAACCAATCACAGGACTTGTGGTGTTCACTTCTCTATCAAAAGTTGGGTGCACCTCGAACTTTGACCCAGCTGGAAGTTATTTGGTTTAGTACTACCTATACTGATAACATACATTTTTCAAAAAGTGTCCAGCTATGTGTCTTTATGACAACCAGGATCTGGTGTATTCTGACATAAACTGACAACCTCACTGAAACTGTTGTTTCTACAGTGCAACCTAATATAATGTACACCTCAAAAAGCATATATATTGCATATAGTTTTGTACAAATGCAATATGTCCTATTAAACAACAAAATGTTTTAAAATAAAACTCCTGAAGATATTTACTTTCAGTTGGGTGTGTGTACTCAGGTATATATGTAGAGGCAACAGAGATAGTCAGAGTACCTCTACCCCTTTAAAGAATTCCATTAAAACACATGCACTTGATTGACCCCTAGATTATGAAGACCTTAACAGGCACAACAAAGAAATATCAGTATTAAAAAAATACACTGTCTGAGGAAGGAAACACAAACATGACTGTACCTGTATGAAGTAATGACTTAATGTCCTGAACATTAGTGTTGGGAGGAAATCCTGTATGCTGGGTGTGGGAATTTCAAATCCATCGGCCATGCTGATTTTCATAATGAACCATCAAAACTATTGGCAGCCACCAATATTCCTGACTATATTTTATTTATAGCCTACTGTAGTTGGAGGTTTTAATAGTTGTGATATCTGGAATAATCATGCAGCTTTAACACATTTATTTTTGATTAATTACTGAAAAAAATGACAAAATTACCCGAACATCTATTTTCTTGCATTATTTTCTAATCCGGATGAATACAATATGTACATTAGATGTATTCCTACAATCTGTAATCCAGCATTTTATTTAGCTAGTAATATTAGGTAATACAGCTTTAACAATAAAATAAATTATCAACTTAATCCAAGGCAGATAATCAAATCTGAAAAAATTGGTTCTGAATCTAGTATAAACTCAAAATGCTTTTCATGAGAGCTAACTAAGTGATTATTAAAAAAAAAAATGATCTAGAAATCTAAGTATATGTTTAACAACCTTATTGTTATGTACAAATAAGAACAGAAGGCACAATAGTGACAACAAATTTAATTATGTTTTTGGTAAAGTTTTTCTTCAAATTTACTTTAAATTTTGCATAAAACTACAAATTTGTCTCAAATATAACTTAGCACCCTATAAATATGTCAAAATGACAATAAAAATCAAGTTCTTTACAAATTTGAGTTTTCAGAATTTCATACATAAAAAATTAACAATGTTAATGGAAACTAAAGACATTAACCCACTATTGGCACATGCTATTTTTAATATAAAAATAAATTGCTATTAAAATCTTAGTTCAGGTTGCCTATATATAATACCATATTTAAGAGCAGTTGTATATGGCAAGTCAAATACCATGTAAAAAGAAATTATTGAAATCTTTACAGTATGAATTATAGGCCAAAACAAACTTTTCTTCAGTGCTAACTTTGATTCAAACTCCATTCAGAGCCATGTACAGAGATTATTGTCAAGGTCAAGGTCATTGTGAACTTGCATGATCGAGTGATGGCTAATTAATCAACCAGTATAGTTTAATTAAATAAAATGACAAAATCATAATATTTTTTATTATGCACTGAATATGTGCAACAGGGTGTATACTACCTAAATCAAATCCCATAGACGACAATAGTAACATATGTGGCTAAAACTCCTACCTGCAACGTATCAACCGACATAAACGCCACGGATATAAATACTACCACCCCTTACACTTAAAGTGAATCAGAAGAAAATGGGGGTCAAGCTGCTCGTTTCTGAGATGACTACCCTAGTTTCGCACAAAATTCGAGTACTTTTTTTTTACAGGTACCCCATACATGTTTCAAGCACAAGGCTACTTGACACATTGGTACTAGATGAAATAAAATTGCTAATTTTTTTTACCCAGATGAAATTATTATTTTTTACAACCAACACACTCACATTTATAACCAATCACAGGACTTGTGGTGTTTACTTCTATCAAAAGTTGGGTGCATCTCGAACTTTGACTCAGCCGGAAGTTATTTGGTTTAGTACTACCTTATAGCAAACAATTCGTATGGCGTCACTTTGCTTTTCAACTAAATGTTTTCTTCTTGTAGCAAACAATTCAGATAGCTTCACTTTTTTTTCAACTAAATGTTTTCTTCTTGCTTTCACTGTAATTAATATGATGAGTTGAGTTCACAGCAAAGCAGTATTTTATATTTTTCTCTCACCTTTATGAAGTAAAAGGCAAAGTATAGGTGTCAATATTTGTGTTTAGTTCAGTGTTAAAGTTTTGCATTAACACCAGTTTTTATAAACTATATGGACTAGATCAATGAACCTATGGTTATTCATCATAATATATTGGGAATATTGTAAATAAATTAAATTTTTATTTACTGGTAAATTTATTTTGTTTATTTAAAAAAAATATTTCTTAACATGCTTTGAGATGAGATGCTATGAATGCAAATGTCGATGACATTGAATAAATTTATAGTAGGCTAAATATTTAATTCTGTGGAATTCATGTTTTTTAAAAAAGCTGGCCTACATATATGCAGCTTTATGTGTAGCAAATAAGACATTAATGAAATTAATGGAATGACATGGTTGATTCGCAGAAATACATATCTTTTTAATTGAAAAAGATGACAGATATTTAAAATCATAAATGTTTTTACAAATATGGCTTTTTGATGGCTTAACCTATTGCTGTTTTATTTGTAGACTAGTCAGGGAAATTTTCAAAGATTTCACCGGCGCATCAGCACTGCAACAATGAAGGCTATTGAGAGAAAGAAGAAAGCACAGTATCCTTGATATTTAAAGTAGTGTCCAATCTTTTGGCATTTAAACTTTAGTATCGGAATTCGATATATTTTTTTATTCAATGACATGAAATTCTTGTTATGTGAAATTTAGGGTGGAGAGTATTTGGTGCATGAGCAGCCATTGACATTCAGATAGTTTCATAACACCATTTTAGTAAAGTTAATGTCAAGTAATATTAAAAATATTATTGCAGATCGATTTTGTAAAAGCATTGAAGACTGCAAGAGTGGTCAGTAGAAACTAAAATTTGTTAATGCAGCTTTAGGTTATCGACTACTGGGAGTGTGTTTTTAATAACAAGGGGATTAAGGACCAATGTTCTAGAGTGATAGTAGCCCACCATTGTCATTTAACTTCTTTTTTGGTTTGGTTTGGGGTTTTTTAATCGGTAATTTAAAAAAACTATTTTTTACTTTTTCATAGGTAATTTTTAGCATTTCTGATCAAATCCAAATTTGTGATAATTATTCTATGGGAGAAAAAAAAGAGGTGTAAGGGTAAGAAATTAAACTCAGATTTTTAAAAAGCTGAAAAATCACATTTCTGTGTTAGTGAGTTCCTACTCCTGAAACTGAATTCTCTAATGGAGTACCATATGCATTGTCTACTTTTAAGATGTCCATGACTAATTAAAACTGTTTGAAGCTTAACAGTGATGCAGAGGAGATAGTTTGTGTGCAGTGATGAATGCACGTCCGAGAACAGCCCCACCGAGTACCAGCAGTCCACGCAATCCATCCACCGATATCAGGTATTGGGGCATCAAAATAAGCAATCCATACACCGATATCAGGTATTGGGGCATCGAAATAAGCAATCCATCCATTAATATCGGGTATTTGGGCATCAAAATAAGCAATCCATCTACCAATACCAGGTATTGGGGCATCAAAATAAGCAATCCATCCACCAATATCAGGTATTGGGGCATCAAAGTAAGCAATCCATCCATTAATATCAGGTATTGGGGCATCAAAATAAGCAATCCATCCACTGATATCAGGTATTGGGGCATTGTAATAAACAATCCATCCACCGATATCGGGTATTGGGGCATCAAAATAAGCAATCCATCCACCAATGTCAGGTATTGGGGCATCAAAATAAGCAATCCATCCACCGATGTCAGGTGCATTGAAATAAGCGAAGTGTCTGGTAACCCATGTACGGGTTGTTATATTGTGACAGATAACTTGTCAGATGTTGTCGACTTTATTTCCCTCCTAGCCACACTACCTCCTCTCTACCAGAGTGATCCCCCCCCGAATATATTTTGTTTCAGCACTATTTGTCATATGCATTATACAACAAAGTTTACTACAAGACATTGTAAATTTATGTCTATAAACTGATGATCAAAAGAAAGTATACCAATTATTTTTATTATAAATAAACACAATACATGTTCATGGAAGGTTATAGTGTGGTATGACATGTCACGTATACTGTTCCCGTAGGATTTTATTGCTGAAATTGATTTTTTTGCTTGTTTAGGTTCATTTGGGGTCAAACTAATGGAAAATGATGGGGTTAAAATTTTCAGACCCCCGACCCCCTTCTGGGGGCCCTTTCCATCCCGGGACACCCCCCCCCACCCCCAGCGACTTACTTAATTTCTATCTCGACCAATAATGAACCGATTTTTGTGATCTTAGGGTCGTTTTAGGGGTTCTAGCTGATGCTGAGTCTATTTATCATAATCTCGAAGCTACCGGAAGTGCCCAACACTGACTTCCGGTTTAGGACATCAGCGAAATCAAGGTCGTCATCACGGTAGCGATAAACCTATACATGTAGTACCTCTTTTTCTGGGTTTTCAGGCATGAGAAACCGATTGGTGCATTCCTTTTTGCGATCAGACTATCCTGTTAATAGATAGCCATGATAAGGGTACGTAAGCTTAAGCATGGTGCTTATTTGTACTGTTCTGTGAATTTATCTGGCATTTTAAGTTGCGTAAAAGTGTATGCATGCTTAATTTCAATATAAGTAAAAACTAATATTCAAAATTGCACACAAATTTATCAACATCACAGACAATATTGGCAACATAATAATACCTCATGGAGTCTACAATAAAGCATAATGAAAATTAATTCAAATAGCACAAGTGTATCACAATCATCGTTACAGTGCATGATAATACACCAGGGATACAAAATGTAAATAATAAAAATAATATAATAATTACAGGGACAGAAAGTGTAAATAATAAAAATAATATAACAATTACATAACTAGATAATAATATAACTAGATGTATTGTCTAAGTCACTGGATGGAGCTACAGATTGCTGGATGGATTACTCATCCATGTCCTCGTGGATATCGTCCTTGAACACATTCGCACATTCACCAATATAGCACTTAAGAGATGGGTGCATGGAAGACGAGCTCGCCCAATTTCTATTGCAGTACGTCGAACAGGTGGAAAGCCTCTTGAATCTTATCATTGCCTGCCACTCGGGTGACTGGGAAGAGTACTTGGGTGCATTAGAGAACCTGATCAAGTATTTCTTTGCCCACGACCTCCTCAACTACACTCGCCTGATGAGATGATCCAGCTACCTGGGAAGCACTGGAGTCAGGAGATTTTGTTGTGGCAAAATCAGAAGTTCCTTTCACTCACCTATATACCGCTCAGACCCTTGAGCAAGAGATTAAGGGGTAGAAGTGCCATGGTGGCATGGTTGGATTAAGTCGAGACGAAGCTGCTTTGGACTGCCTTGTTACCACAACACCCCATCTCGCACGTATAGTGAAGAATTACCTACATAGCTTCCCTCAAGTCTCCAAATCTTCAAAGCGAAGTGAACACTACCAGCTCTCAGGTAGTGTAGCAGTAACATTAAGAGCCAATGGACTGAAGCTCCATCACTGCATCGAGTTGCACTGTGCTGGGAAACCTTTCAAACTTAAGTCTCCTTTGAAGAACCTAGATTAATCAGCTTTTATACCAGCAGATGCGAAGGACGACATTCTGTATTTTACAGAGAAGGGACATCAGCGATTTGAACACTTTATTCACGACAGATTGTTGCCAACGTCAACACTCTCAGTATGGGATCCTATGAAAAAACTCAAACTGAAGACGTTCTTGAACTGGATGGCGAAAGCGAAAGTTCGCCTGGGTGATGAAGTCACCCAAGTTGCGAGAGGAACGTGAGCTGCTAGGTCGATTTCTGATCATCCAAGGAAGCAGACCCGACCTGGTGCCAAAATTAGAGGAGATGATTGGGGAGTATGAGATGTCAGTGGTGCTTTGAAGGAGTGAAAGCTCAACCTGTACAAGCTGCACCTGCACTTGGTCAAGCACCTATTCCGTACAGAGTACTGATTGTCGATGCCATGGCAGTTCTTCAGAGCATGAAGAAAACACAGACCATGCGGAAGCTATCTGACCTTCAAGAGGCATTCATTCAAGCCAGTGATGTCGACTACAATGAGGGTCGAGTGATCTTTGATCGTTATATTGATCAGTCATTAAAGAACAAGACACGCCAGAAGAGAGCCGTAACATCCACATAATTCCAGATCCACCCGGAAATGAAGCTCACGATGTCTATCAAGGAGATACTCTCTGCTTCAAAGACCAAGAGTAGTTTGACAACCATGTTCGCTAGGGGCCTCCTGGAACACTTCTCCAGCAGTAACACCTTCAAGCTCGTCATGTATGACACAAAGATCAAGGGCCACGATTTTGAAGAAAATCATTCCCATGAAGAGGCCGATATACTTATTCCTCATCAAGTCCTGGCTGCTACAGATGAGAATGCTGAGCAAGAAGCATGTGTTTGGTCACCCGACATGGATGTGCTGACACTTCTTCTCGACCTCGTGTCCCATGGTCGCCTAGGATCTCACAATTGTCTCAAGTTTCTTACAGGCAGAGGAACAAAATACTGTGAAATCGATGTGGTGGAGCGGGTACGAGTAATTGGACGACACAAATGTCAAGGCCTTATTGGACTTCACAATTTCTCTGGAGGTGACTGGGGTGGAACATTTGTGGGCATTACCAAGAAGACCTGGGTTGGCACCTACATGAAGTTAGATGAAGATGACCCTGCCATCAACTGTTTCCGGGAGCTTGGGGACCATCATATCCAGACAGAGCTAGTCAGTGGTCAACTGCCACTGCAGGTCAAGGTTTTGAAGCGGTTTGTGTGCCGCGTCTACTGCCCGACAGGTACCACAACAATACCAGAGCTGAGATGGGAGCTGTTTCGTTCCAAGAACTGGGAGGGAGAGATCCTGCCTCCTGCGCGTGCAGCCTTGATGCCACATCATACGCATGAACTACATCGCCATGCGTGATAAATCCTACACCACTAAATCTCCGACTCTTCTTCCAATTGAACAAAATGGCTGGCACGTTGAGGAAGGAGTTCATGTTCCTGTCGGGTGTCTCAACCTGCCTGCCCCTCGCGCTGTGGTCGAGTTGACCAAATGTGCCTGTAAATCAGGATGCCAGGGAAGGTGCAGTTGTCGCAAGAATAGTCTTCCGTGCACCCTCCTCTGCAAGTGCTATATTGGCGAATGTGTTCAAGGATGATATCCACGAGGAGGACATGGATGAGTAATCCATCCAGCAATCTGTAGCTCCATCCAGTGACTTAGACATACATCTAGTTATGTTATTATCTAGTTTTGTAATTGTTATATTATTTTTATTATTTACATTTTCTGTCCCTGTAATTATTATATTATTTTTATTATTTACATTTTGTGTCCCTGGTGTATTATCATGCACTAACGATAATTGTGATGCACTTGTGCTATTTGAATTAATTTTCATTATGCTTTATTGTAGACTCCATGAGGTATTATTATGTTGCCAATTTTGTCTGTGATGTTGATAAATTTGTGTGCAATTTTGAATATTAGTTTTTACTTATATTGAAATAAAGCGTGCATACACTTTTACGCAACTAAAATGCCAGATAAATTTACAGAACAGTACAAATATGCATCATGCTTACGCTTACATACCCTTATCATGGCTATCTATTAACAGGATAGTCTGATCGCAAAAAGGAATGCACCAATCGATTTCTCGTGCCTGAAAACCCTGAAAAAGAGGTACTATATGTATAGGTTTATCGCTACGGTGATAACAACCTTGATTTCGCTGATGTCCTAAACTGGAAGTCAGTGATGGGCACTTCCGGTAGCTTCGAAATTATGATAAATAGACTCAGCATTAGCTAGAATCCCTAAAATGACACTAAGATCACAAAAATCGGTTCAGTATTAGCGGAGATAGAAATTGAGTAATTGGCTGGGGGTCCCGGGATGAAAAGGGCCCCCCAGAAGGGGGTGGAGGGGTCTGAAAATTTGAACCCCATCATTTTCCAATAGTTTGACCCCCAAATGAACCTAAACAAGTAAAAAAAAACAATTTCAGCATTCAAATCCTACGGGAATACATGTCATACCACACTATTAGATAGGTTCCAGAATTGTTCGTTATAATGTAGTCAATGACGAATAGTCGCACATTGCTGCGTTTGGGCAATGCCGCACGTGCAAAATGTGTTTATTCATCAAATTTATACTGCACGAGAAAAATGATACTCATGCAAATAAGGGTGTAAAAAAGGGTGCCATTGCTTAGAACATGCCTAGGTCAACAGTAAAACACCAGAGAATATGGCAAGGCTAACTGCTGAAGAAAGAGAGAGAGCTATTGGTATGGTACAGTTGGGTGCGAGTTATGCCCATGTGGCAAGAATCCTGAATTGACGATCACCAGGTTGATACAGCGTCACAGGGTGACTGGCAGGACTGCAGACAGACCACAAAGTGGAAGACCACGCATCACGACAGCCAACGAGGACCGCCATCTTCGCATCTTACATTTACATAACAGATTCCTCACTATGACGTCATCTTCAGTGACTGGCCTTGGACGTGTCATCAGTCGTCACACTGTACGTCGTCGACTACGACAGCATGGTATCAGGGCCTATGGATCATTCAGAGGGATGACATTGACGAGGCAACATCAACTTCGACGTTTACGTTGTGCACGTCAGTTTCAACATTGGCAACATCGGAACTGGCAACGTGTACTCTTTTTCTGATGAGAGCAGGTTCCAGTTATTCAGAGCTGATGGCAGAACTCGGATACACCAACGTGCAGGAGAGAGAACATCTCTGTGCTGTGTTCAGGAGACTGAACTGTTTGGTGGTGGATCTGTGATGGTTTGGGGTGGTATCTGTGGCCAACAGCGGACAGACCTTATTGTCATTGACGGAAATCCGTCAGACGTCAGGTCCATGATTACATACTTGCACATGGTGGACATGCACCCTATTAAAACATGTTATTTGTGGTCAAATTTATTCACCTTCGTTATGAGTGGTCCTTTATGAAATCGCACATTTCACCCCTAGTGCTGTTGTGAACTGTGATATTATTATTTTATTGGTTTTATTGAGTATACTCGTGTTTATTTATCGCCAAATTATTATACTTTCAAAATATAACATTTGCATCAACTTGTGTTTTGTGTTGTTTTTAATACTTTGAAAAAATAATTGGTATACTTTCTTTTGATCGTCAGTTTACATTGTGTATTACCTGTTGTACGTTTATATATTTTTGTTTCATGTTTAGCTTCATTTCTCACAAATTGTTAAGTCCTACATCAAAGAAACTTGGTTTACAGCTGACAGTGCATGTTCAATTTTAAAAAAATTAAATTAAGATTTTAACTGAATTGTTTTTTTGTAAACGTGCATAAAGATGTAACTGTTAGCATACATCAAATAAGTTTATGGTAGGAAAGACATTTAATTCTGCAGAATTCTTGTTTTAATGTTAAGCTAACTTAGCATTATTTTCTCCATATACTTCCAATTCTTTGCCAATTCGGAGTTCTTCCATTTGTGATTATTTAACAATTTTCTTTCTCTAGAGCTTTGAGGCCACTTCAAGGTCAGATATCCCCCATTACAGCAGAAGGCTCATCCAGATCAAGGTACACTTAACCATTGTTGTTTCCTCATTTTATCACTGGCTCTTTACTAGGGTTTAAGCTGAACGCCAAAAATTAATAGCAGTTTGGCGAATTTCATCATATTTATTCAAATTTATGAATCATTTAGCTAAACAGAATTATTTTTGTAAAATGGCTATCCACATATAAACGACACGTGGTTTTTGAAATTAGCTTTTTGGCCAAAATCAACTTTAAATCACATTTGGCAAACAAGTTTAAACCCACATTTACTCTCCAATCAAAATAATGTAAACACAATTTAAAGACTTTAATAAGGGAAACTGATGCTAAATATTTCATGTTACGTCTAAAATGTTTTACAATTCACAATGGGAATTCTATCCAACCAAAATGAAGCAGGATAAAGTTTTTTTCAGGAGCACGTCCCTCAAGGGCAATGTGTCGCAGTTGATGGGTTTTCTCATATTAAACCAGTGTGTGTTATTATTGGTATATCAAGGCTTTAAGAATTTTTATAAAAATCCACTAACCATTTTTACTAGCCACAATTAAAAATTCACTCACCCTATTTTAAGTAAATACGATTTTACTAATGGGAATAATCAGATATGTCACCTAAAGGAGATAGATCTTAAAAACCCTTAGATGTGAGGGGAGGGGCAGGAAATTCATATTTACAAAATTAAATATTGACAGCATTTGACAACTTTTTAGTTTTTCACTAGCTGTCTGGCATGGTGATAGTAGTTATTTACTAGCCCAACATTGAATATCACCATCTCAGAGAAGAACAGTGGTACTAAATTAAATTGAGTTAAAGTAGTAGTATTATTATTATTATTATAAATTCAGGGGTAGATTTGCTCCTTTAATAAATTATTTCAAGGTTATACTTCATCTGTTACTAAGATTGATGATTGGAATTTTTTGTTATTCGTAAAAGAGTTGAACCAGATCGACCCAAGAGTGCTCCAGAGAAAGGAGGAATAATACACCACACAAAGTTAAGGAAGCCAGATCCCACACTGTCTGCCTCTACAAACAATGTTTCTGGTATGTATTAACATGTGCTGCCTTACGCCACACCTACACCCCAGAAACCATTCGGTAATGTCAGGGCTGGGGGCCCTGAAATCATTACTTTTTGTATGAGTGTTATACATACATGTATAACACCTTTATAACATTAAATATACATGTACCACTGGTGGCGATTCTCGATCTCCGAGACCAGTATTTTTTTTTTTTAATGTATGTTTGCCGGTTCCACTTCTGTTATTCTTGTCAGTCCAAAGCATGTGTCCATTTTTATTATTTGAAGAAAAAAAAAACACACACTTTTTTGGCGGTGCATCTGTAAATGTTTATTTGTTTACATCAATAAACTGATGTGCATTTTGATGCTCAAAACTTGAACCGGTCCCAAATTTAATAAAAGGTGGTCACTTGTATGCACTACTCTACTGGGCTAGACAAAACCGCAGAGTCGGTCATGAGATTAAACAGTCATTAACAATAACACCATTCTCGGTGAGAAAGCTATCAAGGCAGTACACTCCAATTAAAACTAAAACAAAGGACCCAGAGTTTGCGACTGGTTACACAACGTCGTCAGTAATCATTTAGTCTAAACACATGCTTTGTCAAGCTGTCAAAAACCCGAATGGTGTCATATCTGCTCCTTTTTATTTATTTATTCCATTAGGCTAAATGTACACAATTTGATTATTTTTACTTTGCAGTGTGATCAAACGTTTTTAAATTTTTCATGTTTTTCTGTTTTTCCATTCATGATTCCAGATAAAAACATACAAACGGCAAAACATCACCTTGATGATCATTTGTTTTTACACTATTTGGCAAATATCACCTTTTAATAGTTACAGTTTATGCATATGTATATATTATTTATTTTGTAAAATTTTATTCTTTTTTTTGCTTTTCTTTTCTTCTACCCTTTTTTTTTTTACAATATATATTTTTCAATTTGTAGTTTATTTTTTATTATATTTTTGAAGTGCCTCAACATTTAATCTGGACTTGAATTTTCATTCTATAAATATAATATTTGACATTAATAATTAGCCAGTTAATAAATCTGTATATTTTAGTTTATGTCCAAATAAAATTATATTTTTGTCAAATGAGATGTGTTCACCTTTGGCTTGTAACCAATGTTCAACAGCTTTCCAGACTTCAGCAAATTTTGTACAATTATAAAAAAAATATTCCAATGTTTCTGGTTGGAGAAAACAAAAATGACAAATATCAAAATCTATATATTTTATTTTATGTGAAAAAAAGTATTTGTTGCTATAATTCTGTGTAAGATTTTATAATGGAACCACAATAAAGATGGGTCTTTTAAAACTGACAATGGTAAGCTGTAATAATATCCCCATATTTGTGGAGAAAATGTGCAACCTAATTTACAATACTTTATTTGTGAAGTAGGCATTGCTTTATTTTTTTCAATAATTGGTATATTGTTTGACTTCCTTTTGTATCTTTTAGAAAAATTCTTAAATTGAAAGGGAAAATTGGATTGTTCAAGGGTACAAATATTTGATTATCAGTTTTTATATTGCAAATAAATGTTCTGATTGCTCTTACTAAAGTGGCATATTCTAAAAAAAATTGATTTTATATTGTACCTTGCTTTACAAACTTCATAATTCATAAACTCTCCTTGCTCATTCAATAAATCTTGTATAAAAATGATGCCTTTTTCAATATAGTTTTTGTACAATATGGGTTTATCATCTTTAATTATATGACTATTATACCAAATATTTGTACTTGTTATTTCATTATTATTTTCCCCAAGTCTGTTTTTGTTGTATCTTTAACAACTCTGTAATACATTTTTCCAAAACAGATTTTTAATTAGTTTTTGTTTTTTCTGAAAGAAATAATCTCCGTAATTCAATATAATTTCTGTCTTTAATCCTGTTATTGCCTGGAATAAAGTTTTCCATTTTGAATTTGAAGTAAAAAATCTTCTTATCCCAGAGGCTTTTCATGCAATCATAAAAAAATTTAAAATGTAACATTTTAATGCCTACATTTTTATACTCTTGTACTAATACTTCTCATTTAATCATTTTTGATTTGTTCTGCCATATAAAAGTATACAACATTCAGAGTTCGACAAATCCGCTAGCCCGACGCCCGTGGCTAGTGGTTTTTAAGTCCGGGCTAGTGAGAAACGCAAAACCACTAGCCCCTGCGGGCTAGTGGTTTCCCCCCTCCTCTCGTCATCGCTCGATCGTGGGTTTTTTTTTCTTTCTTTCTTTTTCTCTCGGCTGAAATTTCGTTTAATAAATTTGATTGTGACGTTTGTCATCGAATAATATCAACAACGCAATCAGTATATAATAATAATCCACTTGAGATAGGTCTGCAAACTGCACTAACATGCTATCTCTACATCGTCACAGTTACAGCATGCATTGTTTACCTTTCCCTTTCAAGTTTCTGGCACAGGAAATAAAGTCTAATGACATGCGTGTTTTGATTGGTTAATCTCGCACATATGTTTTAGGCTAAGAACTTGGAAATCACCAATCGCGACGACAGGTTAATCTCAATCAAGTAAACCCCAGCCATGCTTTGAATTTCAGTGTTTGTTTTATTTACCTATTGTTTTTTAATTTAACACTTCGCTAACATGTGGTTATCGGCAATCAGGAAAACAATTTACTTTAATGGTAACCGCATATGCAATGACTCGGCTTGGCCTATTACGTGTAGCGGTTTGGATAATACGTCACAGCTGCCGATACAAGATAATACCTTTTTTGTTCATCAATTAACAACGGATTAGATGTCGCCGTTATATTCTTTTGATATCGGTCTGACACGGGATAATGCCCTGTATTTGGCATCACCGTTCCTGGCGACATAAATAGTAGGCCCTAAATATATAACCAATTACCAAATACACTGAACCATCTATTACCGTGTGTCACACTGTCGTACTCTCATTTAAATTTAATTATTTTGATAGTGTGTTTAGATACCAACCAAGAGTTTGCTCAATTATTTTTCCACGGGGGGGGGGCGGGGGCAAAAACGAAAACGGGACATTGACGATGGATCACACTTGACAAAAGACAAAACACGACAAAAAACTGAAAGTTACAACATAATTTAAGTGTTTGTTTTATTTTACTGTTGTACTCGTAAATGTGTAATGTTACAAAAATTATATAAAAATCCAGTTATAATTGATCAGGAATTTGGGCTAGTGCTTTATCTTGGTGGGCTAGTGGTTTTCACAAACCCACTAGCCCTGTGGCTAGTGACTTTTCAAAATATTTGTCATACTCTGCAACATTGTATTTATTTGTTTTGTTATTGCTTTGGATGGATTTGGTAAGGAAATAAGTCAATGGATTATTTTTGGTACTGTTAAAAGTTTTAACAACAATTCGACCCACAACAGTCAACTTTCTTGATGACCACTGTTTTATTAATTTTTTCATTTGAAGTAGTTTTTGTTCAAAATTATTTGTACTAATTTGTTCAATATTAACTGAAAATTGTACACCCAATAGATTAAAATTTTCATCGCCCCAAGTTAGTTTTCATTTTGAATGATGAAATACCTCTTTGGAAAACTTTCTACTACCAATCCAAATAATTTTAGTTTTTGAATAGTTAATTTTCAGACCAGAAACATTAGCATACTGATCTAATATTCTTCAGAGTTCTGTCCAAAGATTTGAGAGATCCATCCAAACTGAAGGTTGTATTATCTGCCTACTGAGATATTATGTATTCTTCACCTTCTATGTTAAATGGACACACCCTAGTTACGGCTATTTGTTAACCATTACGGCGTTGTTTTTCGCTATTAAACCCCATTTTTCACAAATAAAATTGCACTTTACTTACATTTTATTATTTAGAATACACATTTCCATTCACCTGAAGTGCTTTTTGGTAATCCTGATGTTTGTAAAACCACGAAATGCATTTTTTGCATTTTTTCACAAGACGTTCTGTCGAGAGAAAAACGTTAAGCAAGCGAGGTCCAATCTATTTTTAGAGGGGATATTTCCATTTCAGTGTCACAGACGTTGGTATATCACGTTACCGTTATCATTTTGGTTTGGTTTGTTTTCTCGTGCACGGTTCGCGCAATCAACATCCGATTTGTTGTTGTTCATTTGTGAGATTTTTCTTCACAGTTCGTGAACATTTTCAGTAACAATAAAGTTCAGACAAATAAGTGTCTCAATACAAAACGTTACAAACCCTTAAAACCAATAATTTTGCTAAGTCTTACGATATCTGGAGAGGGGATACAACCAGGACAGAACAGTTGGAACATGTCCAGGAGAGGTGAAACGAACGCACCCCAAGTCTGTGAAATTTGTCGTGACGTAGGCATTGTTGTGCTTCGAGCGACATCTACCAGTGACATCAGAATACTAACTTTCAAAATTATTTCAAGCAACTGGGACATGGGGATTCCCATGGTATTTATCGATATAAAACCTGCTTTTTCACTCCATTTGATAAAAACGTGATCTAGGTGTGTTACAGGTTTGTAGATTAACCAAATTATAATTTATTTTTGCTGGATGGAACTAGGGTGTGCGGCTTTAATACGTTTAATAATAATTTTCTTTAGAATTCCTTATTAATATTGCTAGTACCTCAGCACACATAAAAATATAGGGGAGAGAGGATCGTCTTGTCTACAGCCTCTTTCTAATTTAAAGCTTTCCGATAAGAAACCATTTTGCATTACTCTAGATTCTGAATTTTTATAAAATATTTGTACCCATTGTTTTATTGATGTTTTAAAATTAAAAAGCTCCAAAGTTTATTTAATAAATTTCCATGACACAGAATCAAAAGTTTTTTCAAAGTCAACTAATAAGCATCGACTGAATGGTCAGATATTTAACGATGAATTGTGTAATATGTAGTTAGCGTTAAATAGGTTGTTCTAGGAACTGACCACTGGAATGGTGGGCTTCAGCAAAGTATGTACATTTATATTAAACAGCGATAGAAATAAGTAGAAATATTCACTAGTCCACCAGACAAGTACATTTACAAATCTTAATTGTCTGCTAATATTTTCACTGGTACAAAAAAGTTGTTTTATTCAAGTGCAAGGACAATGTTTTTGATTGCTCAAAATGAAACACCGATTAAATATAAAAATGTTTATGATAGCAGGTCTTCATATGAAGATTATGAACTGAAGTTTTGTTTTTTGTTTTTAGCAACAATATATTTTCAGTTTCTTTCTCTCCATCTTTGGCATATATATTTTTATAGCATTAAATAAAAAATTTAAATTTATCACTCATGACATTTTGATAATAGCTAAGGTGTATCAAACAGCTAACGTTTTTCTTTTCTTTTTTTTATCTTTCTTTTTCGGGTTTTTTTGTTTTTTTTTTTTTTGTTTTTTTGAGGGTGGAGGGAGGTCCAATTTAAACCTTGTTGCAGATCAGACAATGACATTGATCAGAATTCACCATCAGTCTATAAAATGTTTCCGATTGCAGGTAAGCAGAACAAACTGGCTGCTGGAGGTGCTTCGACCAAGGCTAAAGTGGCACCAGTCACCAAGGTGAAAACAAAGCCTGGTAAAGCATGGAGATGACATGGTTTATGACATTCCGTCCAGTATTAAACCAACACCCAGCAACAGTATTACGTACTTACACATTCAGCAATGGTTTTGTGATTTTAAGTATAATATTGTGACAAAGGTATGAATGATTCACATGACTGTAAACCATTCTGTGTACTTACACATTCAACAATGGTTTTGTGATTTCAGTTATAGTATTGTGACAAAGGTATGAATGATTCACATGACTGTCAATGCATTCTGTGTACTTACACATTCAACAATGGTTTTGTGATTTCAATTATAGTATTGTGACAAAGGTATGAATGATTCACATGACTGTCAATGCATTCTGTGTACTTACACATTCAACAATGGTTTTGTGATTTCAGTTATAGTATTGTGACAAAGGTATGAATGATTCACATGACTGTCAACACATTCTATTTACTTACACATTCAGCAATGTCATAATTTCAGTAATCTGTATAAAATGTAAAAAAAAAAAAAAAGGTTTATATTGCTGAATGTGTAAGTACACAAAATGTATTTACAGTGTTATAATCTGTATAAAATGTAAAAACAAAAAAGACAAAAGATTCATATTGTAAACATGTTATGTGTACAGTGTATGAAGGGTGCATATTGTGAATGTTTTTATAGTATTAAATACTTAAACATACATAAATGTTATAATTTCAATAATACAGTTTGTGTGTAAAATGTATAAATGGTTTACAAATTGAATGTAAATGTATAAAGGGTTCACATAGTAAACATGTTTCTACAGTATTAAATATTTTGACATTCACCAATGATAATTTTAATAGTTTGTGGACAATATATAAAGTGTTGATATTGTAAACACATTTCTACAATATTATACCATTTAGGATAAATATATCCAGCAGTGTTATAATTTCAATATGCTATGGAAAGTATATATTAAATTATATATTTTCCATATTGTAAACATAATTCTACTATTTTCAACTGTCTCAAGAAGTGCATGTGAAAACGTTTTTAAAAATTATTTATATCAAATAGAAAAGTTAATTTTGCTTCATTAGTTACTGCCTCATCATTATTTCGAACACAATGGTAGATGAATGAAACTTTTGTCTCCTAACAATGTTGAAAATAAAGGTTTTTTACAATGACATTGATTAATAAGCTCAACAAAAAAAATATTTGTTTAACATCTCAGAATACTTTAAATTTTGACCATCTGGTGTCTAACAAATAGTTCATTGTTACTCTTTCGATTGTTAAATTATATGAAGGTCTAAAATAATTTACAGTATTTCTAATTGAGAATGTATTGTTCGTTTAAGAATTCTTTAAAAAATATATTGGGGTTGCTAAAATAGTGGATCAGAAGGAGGCAGCCTATCTTTTTCATCTTCTTTTAAGATGCTCATTCCAGCCATATATTAAAGGCCGTGGTATGTGCTACCCTGTCTGTCGGATTGTGTATATAAAAATCCCTTGCTACTAATGAAACAAAATATAGTGGGTTTTCTCTCTAAGACTATTTGTCAAAATTACCAAATGTTTGACATCCAGTAGCATATGGTTAATATATCAATGTGCTATAGTGATGTCATTAAACAAAACAAACAAAAATCTTTTAAGATGAAAAGGAATAAATGACTGGAAAAACCCTCAGCATACGTATCAGTCAGTGTCTAGGAATTGGGGGGGGGGGGGGGGGGTTGAAGTTAAGAAAAATAACAGACGGGGGTACAGTTGCTAATTTTCATACTATTACTCCAGGATTTAAAAGTCCCATGTATGTTGAAAGATGGACACCATGGTCAAGTTTCCATCCCAATTCATGTGTTCTACTGCTGCAGTATTAAAATATTTCTGACTACACCATCTGCTAAATGAAGAAGATGATTAATTTATTATTAAATTATTTTGAGGCTGTATTATTACGTTATGGTATAAAGGGAAAACCATTGTAATAAAATATTTCATGTACAAATATGATCTTGTCGTTTGTTTAGATATAATTCATGTTTCAGGCGAGATATTTTGTCAGTGCAAACCGTACACAGATGAAATTATTATTACATAATGGAAGTAGCATACAGTTCCTCCTCATGATGTGGCAATACTCTCAGTACGTTACTTGAGAGTGGTGAATACAAGACACTCAGTGTCTCTTGAAGGGACAGTCAACTCAAAGAAGAGCCTTATGTGTTAGAAAGATGCATACCCAGACCACTAACACATACTGACACTTTAATAAATGAAAAATGCGTAATTTTAGAGTTAATAAAAAAAACGTGATTATTCCTGCTAACTGGGGGCAGCCATTTTGTTTAGTTTTTGTGGCATCCAGTGTAAAAGCTTGGGGTGAAGTGACGTCACCTCCGACCAACTCTTGTTTGCACAGTGTAAACAAACCCTCTAATTTACAAGGCGCTTCGCCTTCATCAACCTGACTTGTAAGACACATAAATGACTTGATAGTATAATAAACTATTTAACTAAATATATTTCAGTTTGCATCAATAGAAAAAATGGGAGTTGCAGTATTTCACGTTTAAAAAATCCAAAGAAAAAATGCATATTATTAGGCCTATTGGTAGAGTACGATGGAGCAAAAACGACCACTCACGATACCCAAGTGATAATTTTCTTTTCTTTGAGACTACGTAATTGGTAAGTTTTGTGATTTTAGATGGGGAAAGTCTACTTAATCAAGGATTTTACAGAATTATTTACAGTAATAAAGCAGGACGGCTGATAATGTCCATTACGATTTTACAGGTGTCTGCGCGGTTATCACAATACCCTGTGATCTTAAGAAAAGAGGCACATATTTTTTGTGTCTAGATACGTTGACTGGGGACCGTCTAAATATACACCTGCCAATCGGGAACCACAGGTACAGGCCATGGAAAGAAAATACCAATTAACTAAGAAAACACTGATTATTTCAGTACATGGGTTAATTTATGGACAAAACATAATAGTTATTTCGACACTGACAATGGTGGTTTATTTTGTATTGCAAAATAATATATACTTATTGCTGGCTTACTGGGATGGATATTATTACAGAACATTGCGATGCATCCTCAAAAATCAGGTATGTTTTGTTTCTT
The DNA here is from genome assembly GCF_016097555.1 of Gigantopelta aegis. Lineage (NCBI taxonomy): Eukaryota > Metazoa > Mollusca > Gastropoda > Neomphalida > Peltospiridae > Gigantopelta > Gigantopelta aegis. The sequence continues at coordinate 65,500,321 of NC_054706.1, forward strand.
CAGTTCTAAGACTAATTCCTGACATGATACGTTAAGTATTACATAACCACTAGCTCTCCAGTGGGCGTATTCACTGGGATGGTATAAAATGGCTGCGCCCATTATATATAATAGCTGTCACATTTAACCATTTATTAACTAACTATATGATTATACTTGTATATATTAAGCAATAATGTGCATCATATATCGTTGAATATGCATACCAGTCCAAAAGCTTTGTGTGAGCATCCCTTTAAAATTAAAAGAATTATATCTACATGCATCCATGATAATGTTTCTAAATAAGTTTTTTATTTTATATTGGGTTTTTAACTGTTTCTGTGGTTCAACCATTTTCATTCATTTTTTTTTTTTTTTTTTTTAAAGATTTTATTTCTAGTTATGTTGTTGAAAGCATCATTTTGTGTTTCATCAGTTTGACTTTTACACTTTTTATGTATAATTGCAGAATTTCTTTTTATTGATATCAATTTTCAATTTGTTTGAAATCCAATAGCTGGTATCTTTTTCGTAATGGGGTGTTGCAATTCATTTATTGGAAGCCGTGTTGATTATCCTGTTTTGTCACACAAGCACAACAAATAAAACTAAAGTACAATAAATATTTAATGTATACTTTTAAACAGCACAATTTTATAACAATCCAAATGATATAAATAATATATGATCATGTACAATATAATGTATATACTGCATAAGAACAACTTTTCTCCAGTGTAAATGGTGGAGGAAAAGATTAAATGGCAATTAATACCCAGTTGTTAGCAGTGCCAAATACCAGATTTAAGATGGAAACAATGGAATATTAGTATTAGATTGAGAGCTGAAAATTTATTAATTTCATATCTTTTTTTTTCTTTTTCTTTTTTTAAATTTCATTCAAGACGCAGCTGGAGCCAATTTCACAAAACATTGTAAGTTTATGTCTGGGACTACCAGTTATACCGGTCATATTACATCATTACAGAAGATGGAGCATTTTAAGTACAAAATAAAATATGTGTTTTTAAACTATTTGTTGTACAATAATAGTAATAAGAATTGTGGTGTAGTTGTAGAGTTATGTCTACATGCAAAACTAGGCTTATGCTGTTTTTGTGAAACTGGACCCTGATTTGTATCTTTTTTTATATGATCGTATAGGTTTGGACATCAAATCCATCATACAAGTAGCAAAATTGGACAACTGCTAAATTTTATCGGGCATCGAAATAAGAACAGCACAGTCTGAGGTAATCCACGTACAGGTTACAATAAATTATGGGTATCCAATAGGTCACAACACATTCAAGTTTACATTTCCAATTGTTATTACTATGACAACAATCCTTCACAGACATACTGTTTTTATGACTTCACCTCACTGTTCTTGTACAAGACATGTACATTCATTTTATATAAGAGGGGCATGATTTAGCGTAGTCAATTGAGTGCCCGCTTGTGGTGCACTGGTTGGAACGAGAAATGGCCCAATGGGCCCACCAACAGGGATCAATCCAATGCTGACTGCGCATCGAGCGAGTACTTTACCACTAGGCTACGCCCCGCCCCACTTATTTGGATGCCCGCATGTAATATTAAATTATTTTTTGATTTTGTTTGGTTATTTAAAACGAGATGCATTCTGGAAAAAATTGTCTAAAAACAAAACCACAAACATACATAATAATGAGCCCTGCAGTTTGGGATTCTTTCAGATCTACTGATGTACAATTAATATTGTAAACTCAAGGATGTTACCGGGAATTTTTAATTTTTCAAAGCAATCAACTGTTAAAAAAAGAAAAGAAAAACGGAGAAAAAAAACAATTGTCGAAAATGGGATTCATTCACATCCATCAAACTTCCCTTGGTGATGCACCTTTATCTTTTCACCAGTCTGCTTTATTATGGCTATAACAGACATACTATTACTCTTTACTGGGGTAAAGAGAAGCTCAAGATGTTTTACAGGGACTCTTCTAGTCGTCAGTCAACAGAATCCAGATCCTGGTCTTGCGGTGTAACCAAGGCGATGAAGAGCTTGATGTTAAGAAGTTCGTTATACACAGATGAGGTCAATGGGTTGTTCTCAAAATTAACCTCTTCAAGGCATGTCAGAGATTTCAGTCGTTCAACGTCCAGATCTAAACAAAATATACACACTGTTTACTTAAAGGCATACTGTCACGGATTTAAGGACCTTATTTCTCTAAAATGGATAATAAATAAAAATTACATTAATTGTTGGAAACCAAATCTAGCTATCGCATCACCGTAACTGAACCATGATAGAGTGAAATCCATGTCACCCCTCTCGGCAATTTTAGTTTTTGAATTATGGACCATTGCCATAATTCAATTATTAAATTACAAAATGTCATTAATAAATGGATTATGGTGGTTATGAAGATGGTTGAATAAAGTACATTTAGGGACAAATTAAATTATTGTTGATCAGGTAATACTTTGTTAGACCATTAAATAGGTCAGTGGTCTGTGACAATATGGCTTTAAATAGGTCAGTGGTCTGTGACAATATGCCTTTGATTGTGATAAATGAAACCTATTCATATCCTTAAAGTATTGCGATATTGTCATATTAAAAAGGAAAAAGAACAGAATATTTACAGAATATTATTTTAAAGGGACTGTCCTGAGTTTGCTGCCATTGTATCTTTTTTTTTTTCTTCACTAAATGGAGGATACTCCCCGAGTATCTTGTGATATCATAATTTATCAGCATGAGTTGATAAAAGTGTGAAATCTGAGGCTGGCTAAAGACTTTTTAATACTTTTATCAACGAGTGCTGATAAATTATGATATCACAAGACATGAGGGGGTATTCTTTTTATCATCCATTATCATTTGCTACAATTGTAAACAATTGTCAGTAATGTGGGTTGAATCTCACTATATTTGGCAGCGGTAGACTCGTTAAATAGCAGAACGACAGCGGCGTGACGTCACTAATGATAGGTTTAGCATTGAAACATACACAGTGACATAACAAAAGAAGCGATATCTCCTAGGAGTATATCACAGGAGATATTGCAAATTATAGTGCCAACGATATCTCCTACAAAAGCCTTCAATGGATGATAAAATTTCATATTAAAGCTAATTTTCTGTTTAAAATGTCAGTATCTGAATAAACAAGGTGTTTGTTGTCCTAATCATTCAAGAAGCTCAAACTAGATTTTTGTTTATCCCACTGCCCACTTTCCTTTCTCTCCTTTGACTTCCATCTCAGTTCTTCCCAATCTGGCAGCTCCTATCTTTCAACTTATTTTGCTGTCCACCTCCACATCTCAGTCCTTGTCTCTCCAATCTCTTGTAACTATCTGTGTGTCACACGTTTGCCATATCCCATCAGCTTTTAGCTGTGGGCTTTGGGCACTTCAGAGTGTTCAGTAGTTACTTCTGACATTGTTAAGAGCAACTTGTAATCACCTACTATGCTCCCCTACTACTGGCGGTTGTTATTAGTTCCATGGGTCAGACCAGCTTTATTAGCAGCAGAGGACGAGGATATCAGGTGGATGCAGTGAAGTATGCAGAGACTGCACACATGGAGGAAGTTGAGACAGATAGGTGATGGTGTGGACAGCTCAGAAGACAGAGTCGGAGGAAACTGACAGACCGGGTCGAAACAGATTGAAATTATGGGAGAAATTGGAAAGTTTTTTTATATTAAGATAATGAGAATGATAGGCAGAGGGTGATAGATGAGAAAGATGAATGAAAGTGTGAGCCAGCTTTGATGGGATTTGAACCACTGTCATCAGCTTGATTGTAAGCAGCTTATTCACTAGACCACGGTATCAATATTTAAGGGGTGTTTTACCTCGGTATCTGTACAGTATTCTGTAATGACACAATACTGATATCAAGCGGTATTTTTTGTATACTTTGCTTTAAATGCATGCTCGAGTTAAGGCTCCCCCATTAATTTTATACTTTCTGTTGCCACAAAGTGCATGTATATGTCTTCCTGTCGATTCTGTGCACGGAACATGTTCCTATACGTTTCAAAGAGGCAAGCACATGTTCCTTTTCTCAAATCCCACACTGCCTCACACAGTGTTACAACAAGAACGGGTTCCCAGCTGTACATAAACAGTTTTGAATACACAGTTGGTGAAATAATATTAATAACCAGTCATAAAATTATGCTATTCACCTGTTATGTTATTATTTTCGGCATTTAGATGTTTAAGGCTTGTAAAACTGAAGGTAACTGTCGGAAGGCTGCGGAAATTGTTGCTGGCGATATCCAAACTGCAGAGACCTGTCATTTGTGCAAGTTCATTTGGCAACGTAGATAATCTGTTCCCGCTCAGATGTAACACTGTTAATGAAATAAAACTAGGCCTATATATGATTTATAATCTATTGACATGAGACATTCAAATACAGTGCAAATTTGGGATGCGACTAATTATATATGTACCTGAAACATGAAAATGTAGATCCCATTCTGAATCAGAATATATATTTTTATTATTATCCATATGGTTCAACATAACCGAGTTAACAATAATCATGCAAAACACACGTGTAATGACGTAATTTTGGGAAGTGATGTCATACCATGACCAGTCCTAGCTCAGACTGTGCATTTGAAATATGACATCATTTCTTCATCTTCTTCTAGTTGTGGCAAAAACATTTTGAGTTGGGTCTTGTTATTCATAAAGAAAACAACAATAATAATATGGATAATAAAGAAATTATTACACTCGCATGTGAGTCGTACTGATTTTACGAAACTCGTGTCAGGATTCATGTATTACCCTCGCTCTTGCTCACGCAATACAAAAATCCTGATACTCGTTTCGTAAAATCAGTATGACTCACACCCAAGTGTAATAATCTCTATTTTTTATGGAATTGTCAGGTATGTTCATGAGGAGACGTAGTTGCTCATGAAAAGTGCAAGTGTTTCTGTACTTGCCTTTCACCATTTTGCTACATTTAAATGTGTGGAAATGCACTCCATATTTGAATTTTTCTCAACTGGAGTTATTATCAAGAGAGCAGTGGCTTGCTCTCAATATTTTTCCAAATGGAGAGGCCTGAATGTGGTACCAAAACAAGTTAAAGTTTGTTTTGTTTGACGACACCACTAAACCATATTGATTTATTAATCATCGACTATTGGATACATCATACATGTCAAACATTTAATTATCCATTAGCACTAGCAGCAAAAAGTAAAGTTTGTTTTTTATTTAACAACACCACTAGAGCACATTGATTTTTTATCTTATCATCGGCTACTGGACATCAAACATATGGTCATTCTGACACTGGTGTTTTTTAGAGGAAACCCGCTGTCGCCACATAGGCTCCTCTTTTACGACAGGCAGCAAGGGATCTTTTATTTGCACTTCCCACAGGCAGGGTAGCACAAACCATGGCCTCTGTTGAACCAGTTATGGGTCACTGGTCGGTGCAAGTGGTTTACATCTACCCATTGAGCTTTGCGGAGCACTCACTCGGGGTTTGGAGTCTGTATCTGGATTAAAAATCCCATGCCTCTACTGGGATCCGAACCCAGTACCTACCAGCCTGTAGACCGATGGCCTAACCAGACACCACCGCACTAGCAGCAAAGGATCTTTTATATATACAATTTCTACGGATATGTGGTATTATTGGTATATGGATATATTATGATTCAAAAGAAACATAATATAGATTACAATACACCCAGCTAGTACCATTTGTTTCTTTGTTTTGTTTAAGGACTCCACTAGAGCACATGGATCTATTAATCATCGGCTATTGGATGTCAAACATTTGGCAATTTTAAAATACTGTCTTAGAGACAAAACCCGTTACATTTTTCCATTATAGTAGCAAAGGATCTATTACATGCACCATCCCACAGACAGGATAGCACATACCATGGCCAGCCAGTACTGATTCACTTAATAATTTCCGTATTTAAAGTTTGTTGTCAGTCAGAAACCTCTTAGATTCAACTGGTTTCATAAACGTGTTTAAAGATGTGATAAAGGAGGACATTTTTTATTTAACGACGCACTCAACACATTTTATTTACAGTTATATGGCGTCGGAAAGATGTGATAAAGGGAAGGACCTGACATTATTTAATAAGCTTTAGTACACAAAAGTAATCCATATATTTCATGTTTTAAATAATAAACTTTACTTGTATCATGTACTGTTTTGCGATTTGGCAAAGCACAGATACGCATTTCAACATCTAGCTATTAAATATTGTCCCTGTGACAGAGTGTTTAAATATACCCACCCACTCCTTTTTAATTAACATGATATGTAGGCCTGTGTTGAAATATTTGAACAAGTTGAACATGAATCCCAATTCCTGCTTACCTGTGATGTTGGGGAATGTGGTGCCAACTTTAGGTGGAATCTGTCTGAGAAGATTTCTAGACAAATTGCAAACTTCAATTGTTGTACTGCGCACCAGGATATATATTGCATCAGGTATTTGTGTCAGCTGACAGTCAGAAAGATCTGCAAATAGTACCACCCAGTACTGAAAATGTAAAAACTGCAAATAGTGTTTTAATTTTTAATGTATGTTTTCTGATGACACTGTGTATGGCAATGCGAGAAAAATGGGTCACAGAGACCTAATCATGATATGACAGTAGCAAAGCAGTGACGGATCCAGAAAATCCATTTGGGGGAAGGGTGGGGGGGGGGGCAAAGACATGAGGTGGAATGCTAAGGGAACTTTTGGAGGGGGGTTGTTAAAAAATTAAAATTAATATATAATAAAATTTTAGGGTGGGTGGGGCCCTAGGGCCCCCCTGGATCCACCTCTGCAAAAAGAAAAGAAGATGAGGGCCATGCCTAACCTAAAATAGTAAAGAAGTGAAAACTACTTAGTGTTTTAATTTTAAACATACTACTTTAACACTAGCTTTTTATTAATGACAATGCAAAGGAAAAGAAATTGTCACAGAGACCTACATGTAGATTTGATATCACATCAGCAAAAAGATCAAGGCCATGCCTAACCAAAAATATTTTTTTTTTTTAAATCAGTGCAGATTTATAGGATATTAAACGAGCTTCCATTTCGTATGATGTTTATGTCCCGAGTGAAATAATTTTCAATTGTCACGAGCTTTAAACATGATACGAAATGGTAGTGAGTTTAATATCCTATTTATTACCCATAATCAATCTTAATTTATATTACTCATCTCATTTCATTGACGTTCCTGTAACTTGTTTGGTTGTAGTGCGCCAATTGATGACATCATCGTGTGACGTCAAAAGTGTTACGTCCCACTTGGCATTCTAGTGGGACGTATCACTTTGATATGTATCTAGATATTTTTAACCATATGGGTAATAATAATATATAGTGGCTCTTTTAGACCTTAAAAAGAACATGTCTGATATATTCTAGGACATTCCATTACTTAAAAATTAAGGTGTGTTCAGTATCATGTTTAATGTAGGTCACAGCAATCTAGTTATGGTATGCAACACATTGGCCAGCTTTTGAGGAAAAAGTATATTTTTAACGTCACATCAAAAATGGCTATTTGGTGTTGAGAGAAAAAGAGGAAACCTGCTGAAGCTATACTTCCACCCAAAAAGCAGCAAGAATTTTTTTTTTATGCATTTACAGGTCAGTACATACATGTATATGTACCATGGCATTTGATGTACCGATTTCTTGGGAGGAAGAAAACAACTACTGGTAGTCCATAAGTTTGTTTGTTTAACGACACCACTAGAGCACATTGATTTATTAATCATCAGCTATTGGATGTTAAACATTTGGTAATTTGACATTTAGTCTTAGAGAGGAAATTAACCCACTACATTTTTCCATTAGCAGCAAGCATGCAGCCCTTTATAAAAATAAACTTTATTGCATGTAAACATTTCACTTTTGGAACTGGATGCAAAACATGTAACGTTTGAACAAGCATGCTTTATTCCACAGACAGAACAGCACATACCACAGTCTTTGATATACCAGTCATGGTGCACTGGCTGGAGTGAGAAATAGTCCAATGACCGTGCATCTAGCGAGCGCTAAACCACTGGGCTACGAACTAGTCCATAATGGTTGATCCTTTTATTTTGAGTATTGCAGGCCATAAAAAACAAAATACAATCTATGATATAAGGGGTGAGGTGCAGACACCCCCATAAATATTTTAAAGTGCCTTTTTTTATTTTATTTTTTTAGTTTTATGATACGGGTAAGACAAATTATACTATAAAAAAACAGTCAGTCAATGTTGAAAAATAATATTATTGATAATATCTAAATAATTTTGACATATATCTGTAAAAGTTGCTTGGTTAAAAAGAAATGTTCAGGAGGCCGAGCGATCGCGGTCTTTCGCTAGACTGGTGTTTGCTCCTAACGTTCAAATGAATGCGGTATGATAGAAGACGGTCGTGCCAGTCAAATTAATAGCGAGCGCTTTTCCTTCTGGACACCTCGCTCAAATTGCGTAATTTGACATATCTAAATGAATTGGTCTACCACTTGCATACTATCTTTATATCATTTAGTATTTATTTACCTAAACGTCCGTCTTCTTTTGCTTGATTACACTTAATGACGACTTTAGTTACTTCTTTGCCCGACATAATATCGATCATTGAACGAAAGTGAATCCGGACTGAACAGTCAGTCTATTATCTATGGAGGCCCATTTCGACCATGAACATTCGTTACATTGGGTGATGGTAAATAGGGTCAAAGTTTGTTTTGTTTAACGACACCACTAGAGCACATTTATTTATTATTCATCGTCTATTGGATGTCAAACATTTGGTAATTTTGACATATAGTCTTAGAGAAGAAACCCGCTACATTTTTTCATTTTCATTAGTAGCAACGAATTATTTCATTTTCATTTCACCTTATTTTCGTGCTATATCCAATTAAGGTTTAAGCACGCTGTCCTGGGCACACACCTCAGTTATCTGTGCTATTTGTCCAGGATAGTGGGTTAGTGGTTAGTGAGAGAGAAGAGGGTGTATAGTAGCTTTACATCTACCCACTCAATGAGCCCTTAATTAAGAACTCGCTCTGGGTTGGAGCCGGTAACGGGCTGCGAATCCTGTACCTATCAGCCTGCATGTAGTCCGATGGCTTAACCACTGCGCCACAAAGGCCGGTTGCAAGGGATCTTTTATATGCACCATATATATATATATATATATATATATGTGTGTGTGTGTGTGTGTGTGTGTGTGTGTATATATATATATATATATATATATATATATATATATATATATATATATATATATATATACATATACATGTATATATATATATACATACATATATATATATATATACATGTATGTATATATATATATATATATATATATACATGTATATATATATACATATATATATATATATATATATATATATATATATATATATATATATATATATATATATATATATATATATATTTATTTATTATTATTATTATTATTATTATTATTATTATTATTATTATTACTAGGGCGGATCCAGTGTTTTTAAAAGGGTGGGGTTCCAAAGCATTACAAAAACTTTGAGTTTGCCTTTGGCAAACGAATTGAGCTCCTGGAGGGAGCGAGGGGTCTGGAGGCATGCCCCTTCAGGAAAGTTTTGAAATATAGATGCCTACAGACGCGTTTTCGAGGCAGTATAGTGTTATTTTGCTACTGTTCTCTTTGGAACAGTTTGTGTGATAATTTGTGAATTTTACCAATTACATAATATGATTTAATGAGAAGTTGAACGCAAAACGTTAGTTAGAAAGTTGGTTGTGACACCGTCGCTGACATAGCCGGGTCATTCTACAGAATGTGTCACTTTTATGTCCCTGCACAATTTCTTTTTTTATTTATACATGTATATAGAAAACTAAATTTGTTGTCTTTAACGATACCTTATTAATAATATCATCCTGTCTTAGCATTTTTTTTCTCTCTCTGGTAACCAGCTGTGATAGAGATTTTATTCGAGATTAGTGTTACCTGTCCCTAGCACAACACTATACATAACAGGCACTGTTAAAATATGTAAGAGAAGACATAACACTGAATACCTTTAATGTAATACGTACTGATGGCTGACTTACACACTAAAGAAGGAATCTTGTAAATATGTTTCCGTATTCAAAAGATGGTGCGCAATATAAGCTTGTCCCTGGAGTTTTATGTCATTGGTGTTACTGTATATACTTATCAAAAACAAAAGAAACTAAATGCACTCTGGATGAAACATTCCACCGGTAGATATCAGTCATCAAACTTATTTGTCAAAAACAGCAGACATATTAACAACTGTGAATAGTTTTCTTTAAATGTCATTAATGTGTTGTCAAAATATAAAAGTATGTTTATTCACTGTCATTGGTGTTACGATCGTATTTATGTAATGGTTAATAATTTTAAGAAACTTTTTTTTTAATGTTATTATAGACATCGTATGTCTGCTACAACATGCACTTTTTCAGTTTTCTCAACTGTTTCTTTAGAGAACGTGAATTAATTATGCACGTATTTGTCATTGGTGTTACCTGTCATTGGTGTTACCAGTTACTGAGTAGCCTAACACCAATGACCATTAGTAACACCAATGACAATGCGTTTTAATAAAATGCCGTTTTCCTCGTTTTGTCTATTTTTGAAGATGATTTGAAAAGTAAAGGGACTTGTACAACATCATAGTTGCATATTGTGTCTGCACGTGCAGGCCGATTAAAGTTCTGCGTTACCAGATATAATTTTATGTTTCTTTTTTCATCTAGTTTTCAAAAGTTAATAATAAAATGTATATCTGAGTAAAATGAGTTGATCTCGAACGATGAGGTTGTGTTCTGAGAACGTGGCGATTTCTCTCCCCCCCACCCTAGGGGCTGTGCTTTGTTCGCTTGGGCCTTTGGCCAAGTACCGAATAGAGCACAATGGTGAATCAGCGACCGTGACTTTATACTACGGCAATGAGACAAAGAGACGCGCACCGAGTAGAAGAAGGAGGAGGCGACCTAAGTCTACACAGGGTGAGCCTAACTTGGCGGCTCAACCGCCAGGGGCGGTTCCACCTGTTCCGAAGAGGAGGACGAGACGCGGAACGGTGCAGGGTGATCCAAACCCGGTGGCTAAACCACCGGGGGCGGTTCATTCTGCTTTACCGGCTTCACCCACTCGACCGAAGCACTCGCCAGGAACCATCCAGGGGGGGCCAAAGCTGTCAGTTCCACTGACAGTGGAGGCTCCTCCTGTTGAGGGAACCACATCGATGGACACGGGACACGTGGTCGTTCTTGACCCGCCGGAAAGTCCACCACCACCTCCGGTTGTTGTTGTTGGAGCGGAGATCCAGCGAGAGTCCAAAAGGAGGAAGATGTCTTCGGTTACCTCACCGAAGAGGTCCGACCAAACCGATTGGACTATCGTCTGTGACAAGCTCCCAGCAAAATATAGAAGAGCGGTCATCGGGGACTTCACTGACCCACAACAACTCAAGGGACCCTGGACAGAAAAGGAATGGCGCCAACTTCCGACAGGACAAGGGAAGTACCAGATCCGGGGCTCCCCCCACTCCAAACAACTTTATGTGACAGCCCAGCAGGACGGGCTGTACAGACAAGGACTCCTGATGCCTGCGATGCCCAACGCGACCATTCATCGCATCTTAAAGATGGTGCTGCGGGACAGCTACACAGGAGCCCTTGAATGTAACACCGAGTATTTGATGGAAGGACTCCCCAACTTCTCACCCATCAGCCCATCAACTCACCATGAGTCCTGCTGCGCCAACCTTAACTAGGACAGGTAACCTCCTTTTTGGGCTTAGTTGGACTTTAAATACTTTTCGATCGAGTTCAAAATTCGTATGTTTATTTTTTTATAAATAGTCCAACGCAATTTACTTTGGCGCCCGTTCAATTGCTCAAATCACCTTAAAACCTTTTTGGTCGAGCAGTCAAACTTATTTTTGGGTTTAAATTCTTAGTCCGGACATGATGTTAGGAGCAGTTATTCTCCGTAGACTTTAGCTTTTTCTAGTTAGACCCGAAGGAATCGAAATTCAGCCAGTCAGAACACGGCCCATTTTCGGTGTCTACTAGTCGGTCCGCGCAGTCGCTGGACACAACTAAATTCTTATTCCAAAATCTGCCCACTTCAAACTTATCCCCCACCCTTTTCTGTCCTGGACTTAGTCACTGGCAAAGGCCAGAGATTATGCCCAGGACAGACATGCTTGAAACCTTCGTGGTATATGAGCATGTAAATAAATATTGGATTGGATATCTTTTAATTGTTTTATCTTGAATTTGTAGGCCTATTTTGAAAAGTGACGCTTTCTGTAGAATGACCCAGCCATGGGTGAGATTGGGGACGGTGTGGTTATATTTGCAGTTATAAACAAGAAGAAAACAGTTTTGCAACCATATTAAACCTGATAAGTGGTAGAATAAACAAAACAAAAACATCCAGGGCAAGGTGATTTTGGACAGCGCACCCAAAGCCAATGTTTCTTTCACCATATTTCAATACGTGGTTAATTATCAAAATTAAAACAAAAAACATGCTGGCATCTTAGAGGTCCTAACTTTTCACACACCATTATTCCTATTTCTAGCAGGCCCTATTCTATTGTTTAGCTAGATATACTTCTTTTGCCCCGATATTTAAAAGAAAAGAAAAGGGTAGGCCCTAATATTTTACTTCCTTATTTCAAGCCCTGCCTTTGTCAGATTTCATATTAAACTCTTTTTGGTGGGTTGTTTTTTTAATAAACAAATTATAATGTTCTTTTAATGTCATCCTAGCCTAATAATATTCAGCAAATACCGTAATCACACAACCGTACCGTTTTTTGCCGGGGGGAGGGGGGGGGGGGGATATGTAGCTGGAATCAAACTTTTTTCTCTTTTTTTTAACTTGGCCTTTGTAGTATTAAGACTGTTATGATCATCTACATTATTAGTATAATAATTCAGTGTTCTCGCTGCTCCATATAAGTGGGGCGGCCCCGCTTTTACATTTTGCCGCTCTCCTTTCACATTCTGCCGCCCGCCCTTTTTTTTTCTGCGCGTACCCCTCTTTATTTTCTCGCACCCTACTATATTTTACAGCATCTATCTCAGCTATTTCCAAATGCACACTTTTTTTTCCACACAAAAATAATCATCATTCTGCACACTGGACATTACGGAAGCCCGTTGGTGCCAGGGATGAATATATTTTATAAAATAATTATCTGGCGGCCGCTACTTATTTATCTGGCGAGTAAATTTGGTGTAAAAGAAGCTACGGCATAACATGTGCTTAAATATGGATTGTGACGTTGCGACTGCTCTGTATTTCCACACTGGATTAAGTTACATGGAAATTCTCGGTGCACTAGCAGTCAACCACCGCATTGTGATTAGCATGAGGACGCTTAAACGCTCGTTGAGTCGACAAAATTTGTTTCGACGCAGGTATTACACTGACATATTAGATGTTGCTCTTTACATTAATGAAGAAATCCGTGGTTCTGGGAATCAGCATGGTTACCGATGGATGCATCTCAAGTACCTGCAGGCTGGGATGGTTGTTTCAAGAAAGATGGTCTATACCATATTGCAAATTCTTGATCCAGAAGGTATCAAATTGAGAAAAAAAGGTCGACTGAAAAGGAGACAGTATTTTGCTAAGGGTCCCAATTACCTTTGGCACGTGGATTCATACGATAAACTTAAGCCATACGGTTTGTGTATCAATGGGTGCATTGATGGATTTTCAAGGTATATCATATGGTTGAATGTGTTTCATACAAGTAGCAATCCCAGGTTGATTGCTGGCTACTATATGGAAGCTGTAGGCGAGCTTGCTGTTGTCCACAACTGGTGCGCGGAGACATGGGGACTGAAAATGGTCACTTAGCACGAATGCAGACATTGTTATCAGGACAAGACAGTTTCCTCTATGGAGCAAGCATGCACAACCAGAGAATAGAAAGCTTTTGGTGTATTTTGAGAAAGGAGTGTGCTCAGTTCTGGATGGACACTCTCAGAGCTTTGAAAGACCAAGGTGATTTCATTGGTGATGCCACTGATACAAATCTGATCCAGTTCTGTTTCTCCAACTTGGTGCAGGTAAGATAACTGTTGCATATAACATAATTGCAATTAAGGTCGCTTTGCCATCATATGGGTTACCCTACGAATTATCCTGCTGTGGGGGTTCGGGTTTGCATGGAGGTCAAATAGAACTGACTTTTGAAACTGTGATTTGAGCAATATTGCTCGTTTGATACCCGTTCTATGGAAACTTTGCACAACGTTATAGTAGGTATTATGCCAATTCCAATTCCAGACAAGTCAACTCAACTTAATATAAGGGGCCGTTCAAATATTACGCAACGCTATTCTTGTCAAAAGTAGACCCCCGCCCACTGTAACGCTTTGTACTGCTGACTATAACGGCGCGTAAAGCTATTTTTGTTAAAATTAGACCCCACCCACCCACACACACACACCCGAGCGTTACGTAATATTTGGATGGCCTCTAACGTGTAAACTAAAAAAATGCCGTCGTAGTAGGATGCTTGGAGGGGATATGAACCCTCCACTTTAAAAAATAAGTTTGCCTCAACGAATGCAAAATGATAACTCCGTGTTATTTTAAACACACACAAATGCTAGTATTAAAGGGAGGGTCAACTCAAATATGAACCTGGTGTGTGGGAAAGATGCAAACCCGGACGACCAACACATACAGACACTTTAAGAAATGAAAAACGCGTAATTTTACAGTTAATAAAAAAAAAAAACCGTGATTATTCCTTCTAACTGGGGGCAGCCATTTTCTTTTGTTTCCGGTGCGTCAGGAATTCTAGCTTGGGGCGAAGTGACGTCAGCTCCATCCAACTCCAGTATGCAAAGTGTAAACAAAGGCAGTCATTTACGACTAGGCGCTTCGCTTTATCAACCTGACTTGTAAAATAACATAAATGATTTGATAATATAATAAACTATTTAAGTAAATATATTTCAATTTGCATTAATAAAACGAAATGGGGTTATAGTATTTTTCTCTCTAAAAAAATCCCAAGAAAAATGCATATTATTAGGCCTATTGGTAGGGTACGTTGGAGTAAAAACTACCACTCACGATAATTTTCTTTTCTTTGGGACTACGTAATTGGTCAGTTTTGTGATTTTAGATGGGAAAGTCTACTTAATCAAGGGTTTTACAGAATTATTTACAGTAATAAAGCAGGACGGCTGATAATGTCCATTATCATTTTAGGGGTGGCCGCGCGGCTACCCCACAATACCCTGTGATCTTTATGAAACGTGCTCGTATTTGTTTGTGACTAGACAACTTGACTGGCTGGTGACCATCCAAAATATACACCTGCCAATCAGGAACTACGGGTACTACAGGCCACGGGGGAAAAAAACCCCAATTAACTAAGAAAACACTCCGATTATCAATTCGGTACATAGGTTAATGTAGTGACAAAACATAATACAGTTATTTCGACACTTTGACTATGATGGTTTATTTTGTGTTGAAAAATAATATATACTTATTGCTGGCTTACTGGGATAGATATTATTACAGAACATTGCGATGCATCCGCAAAAATCAGGTACGTTTTGTTTCTTCAGTTCTAAGACTACTTCCTGACGTGACACGCTAAGTATTACGTAACCACAGGCTCGTCAGAGGGCGTATTCACTGGTATGGTACAAAATGGCTGCGCCCGTTATATATATAATAGCCGTCACATTTAACCATTTTATTAATTAACTATACGATTATACTTGTTGATATTAAGCAATAATGTGCATTATATATCGTTTAATATGCATATCAGGCCAAATGCCTTAATTGTCCCTTCCTTTAACCATACTGCATTTTGTTATTCTAACCAAAATAATGTATACTTTCAGAACGACTTAGACCGCATTGTGACAGTCTGGAACAGCCATCGAATTCGTCCTAGCAAAAATGAAAACGTTCCACATGGAAGACCTATGGTATTATATTCAATGCCCGAGGTGTTTTCGGTCAGAAACTACATGAGAGCAGTGAACCAAACAGACGTCGATATTTGCAGAACGGATTGCTTATTCCGAGATGAATTTACTTGTGATCAGGAAATGTTTGAACTACTGTTAATGTACATGTTGCAATATGGACTTGAACCACCAACAAACGCACAAGAAGGAGTAGATTTGTACCTTACACTGAAACCGCTAGTTCTGCGTGATTTGTTTGATGACGCTACTCTGCTTATGTAGTTTAAAGTTAGTTATAGTATTTAAACATTTACCAGACGACCACAGGACATACAGTCACTGTATGTACCTTTAAGGCAGTATTGGTGGCATAGTAATCTCTTGGAAGACACATATGTATTGGAGTTGCACCAGGCATGCTCAGACACGTGATCACAGGATACATT
Organism: Gigantopelta aegis; assembly: GCF_016097555.1. Lineage (NCBI taxonomy): Eukaryota > Metazoa > Mollusca > Gastropoda > Neomphalida > Peltospiridae > Gigantopelta > Gigantopelta aegis. The sequence continues at coordinate 65,516,757 of NC_054706.1, forward strand.
CATTCTTATTGTTAGTCATAGAGATACTATAAATGAAGGACACGAACGGGCATCATTGATGATGTCTATGATCTCAAACACTACGTTGATTATTAAACAAATTAATCAACATACAGATTGTTTGAAAAGAGGACGCTCGTATTAATACACTTTTCTTTTTGACATATACACCCTATATTCATCAATTTATTGAATGGTATTAATATTAGTTATGTTGGTGTGTATAGCTATTGTCTGGTCGATACTCTCACAAAATGTGATCTGGTTTGCGCAGTATGGAATTAAAACATGCATATTTAGATGTAATGGAATATATTTTTTATTAGTGTTTAACCGAAAGGTCTCTGATGTGACATCACCTTCTGATCATATTAAATGTTCATTGGTGCAGATGTAAATTGAAACTCTTGTCTGGGTTTTTTTTAATTGCTACTGTATACCACTGTTACCATTCTGTTAGCGTTTAGTAAACAGTATATTTTATCAAATACGTATTCCTGTGGACATATGGAATAGTCATTTGGTGCTCTTTACTCAGACGTTTTCTTTCTCGCAGAAATTGAAGAAGCATCGGATGAGCTTTCTTAATGATTCTGAAATATCTGAAAATTCAAATTATCCACGTAAAATCATATTTATCGACTCTTCACACCGGCCTCGGTGGCGTCGTGGTTAGGCCATCGGTCTACAGGCTGGTAGGTACTGGGTTCGGATCCCAGTCGAGGCATGGGATTTTTAATCCAGATACCGACTCCAAACCCTGAGTGAGTGCTCCGCAAGGCTCAATGGGTAGGTGTAAACCACTTGCACCGACCAGTGATCCATAACTGGTTCAACAAAGGCCATGGTTTGTGCTATCCTGCCTGTGGGAAGCGCAAATAAAAGATCCCTTGCTGCTAACTGGAAAGAGTAGCCCATGTAGTGGCGACAGCGGGTTTCCTCTCAACCTCTGTGTGGTCCTTATAACGCCATATAACCGTAAATAAAATGTGTTGAGTGCGTCGTTAAATAAAACATTTCTTTCTTTCGACTCTTCACTTGACATACATCGTGGATTGGTGCCACTAAGAAAGTACATATTCATAGATACATTTGGATTTTAATTATGTCCAATCCCTTTGAATGAACTAATCAGTGTTAAACAGAATGTATGATTAGAACATACAGGACCCTAAGACACCAGAGGCCAATTTCACCAAGTACAACGTTTAAAACGGGTCAAAAATGATGTTAAAGCAGGTCTAACTGTTGAATTAATTTCATCAAAAGTCTAAGTCTCTTAAAGTGTGGTCTAAACATGATGAATTAATCATGTAACTTCTACCCACGTCTAAGTTCTCTGTTAAGATCACTTGTGACAAATACCATAGAGGATGCAGATGTGGGTGACATACACATGTCAAATTAACTTATGGTAGATGTTGAAACAAGAAGAATAGACATTTTTAAGAATCCTGGCTATACAATGATAGAGCATTTTCAAACTGATTCAATTAGCAAAATCAGCGCAAACACTATCATTGCTAATGTTTTCGAATAAAAAGAGCATTCACCACAGTTGATGAAACAGAAATCATGCCTAAAATAAAATTATATTTAAGAAGACTCGGTCTAAGCAGTTAGATGTGGTTAGCTTGAAATTAGCTGGTGAAATCGGCCAAAGGTGCTGAATATTACCCAAAACTATTATTTTTTGTCTATCAAATATGTTCTGCCCTGGTTATCTTCTTTAATCTTCACAATCTTGTTTAATATGAAATATGGAAACTGTTTAAATCAACATTGATTCCAAGTATTATCCTACAAAGTTGGTTCTCCAGCCTTTTAAAAATGACAAAATTGAGAGGTGCCATGGAACTGCATGATTTCCATACACACACATTGGGTTTAGCACACCCTTCAGTGTAATTTTCACAAAAGCTACGGGATGATAGGTTCTCTAGTGAAATATGGTAGATATTCACAGTATTCAGTACAAGTTGCAAACTGTAACCACACGCGGAATTCGTTACCGATGGGGCTATAAGAACCTTTTTTGTTTTTAGGTCAGTTGATCAAAGGCCACTACCAGTTAATCATGAACTGCCTGGGTATTAACTTTAAGAAAAGAAATACAAGTGTATACACTGAATTAGGCACTTTATTATAAATGTTCCAAGAAAGACAGTCAATATTTTAGGGTAAAAAATCAAGATCAGAAATTTTTTTATTCATGTTTGCACTTGAAAATTTTCAAAATGTACTATCGTTTGATAACTGGTACAGTGCTCCCAATGTGGACATTACTGGGATATATGACTGGAAAATGTTTAGTTCGTGTAGAATTTGCTTAGACATATTTATAAAAGATTTGAACATATGTTAAATGTTATACAGTATGTATAGATCTGTTAAATATTAAAATATCTTCACATACATGTGCCTAGTAAACTAACCCGAACATGGATTTGAAAATTATTAACACGAGCACACTGCTGGCAAAGTAAAACATGTTATTAGCAACATTACAATGTCCATGTGAACTGATAAATATAACTGAATATTGACCAACTAGGCTAAAATGAAACCTGCTGGCAGATTAAAAAAAAAGCCCTTGCTGTCTTCAAGGTTAAGATATTAAATGTCACTGGTTAATCGATGCAACAAATCTGTTACTTTGTTGGTGTATTGAGTACCTTTATGAGGACAGCACTGAACATCCACTCAAAATAAAATAGACAAACTATAAAATGACGAACTGAAATACATAATGCTCATGGCAATTTTAAAATGTCCACTTGCCCTGGCAATTAAAACTCAACATGTACTTGGCAATATTAAAATTACCCCTACCTGGTAAACTATTTAACAGTTCTCGAATAAAAAAAATAGTATTTCTCCGACAGTAAGTTTCTGTTAAATTGCCTGTGCACTTCTGGCAAACTAAAATCAGCATCCACCTGGCATTGGTAAATTGATCTATTACAACACTTTCAAAAAGAACTTAAATATGTTTTAGCAAATCTGTAAAAAAAAGCAGAGCAGTCTTGGACATTAAACAATGTCCATCTGCCAATATCTGTTCTTGAGCAATGCAAGGAAATCGGCTTTCAGTAAAACATATGGATCTTGTGCAGAACTCTTTGGAATTCCTAAAACGCATCCAAATGTGTGTGATGATGACAGCGCACATTGGCCGAAATGAAATCTGAGGTGAACCGGATATGTATAGCCTTGCTGGTCAGGATATCAGATCCAGTGCAGAATCTAAGGAAGAGTCCCAAGTACTCTGGGTCATCCATTTTACGTACAAGTTTCTTTATATGTGAACTCAGCACCGTTTCATCTTGGCTCATCTGTTCTGGGAACATGAGTGATTTCAGCACTTTTCTTGGAGTTGGATACAGCTTGCAGTAGAGAAATTTTAAAATAAATCCTCCTGGGCTAGACTAGTGCTGTGAAGCACCTTATAGAAGCAGTCAGCAATAAATATTGGTGTTTGCACGAGTTCTTTGTGAGCTATTTCACATACATGCGTTCAACATTGTCTGCATGTATCAGCTTTTTAGCTCCATGCTGTTCCATTATATCAAGAAGGTCATCCTCATCTACAAATGCAAAGTCCTTCAAAGCAGCTTGAAGAATGGTCTTGTCCATCTCGTGCACAAACTTCAGAAAGGACTCGAGCAAATCAGAAACATTGCATGTACCAAAGATGTTCCTGCTGCATAAAAGGATTTGCGACAGCCTTTTGATCAATGGATAGACTTCTTCTTTCAGTGAAACATAATCTTGGCATAACTCTTTGGAAAGTTCTAAACGACAGCCTTCCATTGTACCTCTGTCATATCAGCGCGAACAACTGAAACCGGATATGTGTTACCTTCTATGTCATGCAGATCAAGGTGTCCCAGTGCAAGAGCATCTCGCAGGGAGCCTCCATTCCTCAGTACTCTGGTGTTCCGTCATCCTTTAACATTTTGATTTCAACGTGTCAGGTTGTCTGGTTTGCTTGGGTCTCTTTCTGTGCTTTGAATTCATAAAGGGGCAAATCAGCACATGCCCATGGAACACTGTAATCGAGGTTCATTAGATCTCTTTGGTCTATTGCCAGTGTAAATAATCCAGGAGCGATCATATCATGAGAGCCATCATACTGCAGTGCTCCATCCACTGAATCATCATGCTTGACAAGGATCAATTCACTCTGGACCATTTGATCATCATGTGCTAATTCCTCATGTGGTTCAACTGCAGAAGCTTCCATGTCATTTGATGTTGAATACTGTAAGACTTGAACGCTGTCCACAGTGTTTGCAATGGATTCAGTTGCCACAAAGTTTTCGGATACTGGTGTCATGGTTGAACCAACACTTTTTCTCTTCCTGTCACCACATTTAATCATTTCAGGTAGATTTTCATCACTGTCAGAATTGTCAAAGTTCTTTTTTTTACCCAAAAGATAACACCTGAGGTGTTTCACATGTAGCCTGTTGATAATGTCTTCCACTGATTCGCTTGTATGCATCAGCTGCGTCCCATGTACATCACTGGATATGTCAAAGACAAATTCACTGACAGTGCCATAGCAGTTCTTTCCATCTGTAAAAAACAAAGGATAAATTATTTCTATTAGCTCCTCTTTCTTTGTATGTTTCTTAACACTGGGATGTCTGATGCCTCACCCCATGGGTGCTCGAACTTGGTGGTACTTTGAGTCACTGTTTTTAGTAGGGTCACAGATAGAAAATCCAACTACCAACGATCGGTCATTTTTTGAAGCAATTGCTGCTTGCTTTGCACTAATACTTTTATTGTTCCGAAAATTGGAGAAGAAAGGCAATTTCTTGTGTTTCTTCAGGTTGGATACTGTGCTTTTCTCATCATCCGAATCTGATGGGTATTTCGACTTGGATGCTAACTTCATGTGACTTCTTAGGTTTTCAATCAGGGATAATTTCCTCTTGTCGTTTTCACTTTCAGATTGCTGTCTATTGACAAAAGCCTGGAGAGCTACCCTGTCACCCTTGCTAGGAAGGTATTCCTGGAGATCCAAATCACTCATTTCAATGATTACATCTATGTCAATCTGAAAAAAAAGAAATAATGTACCATTTTAACATTGCTAAAAATCATTCATCTGGTTTGCGAGAGGTAATTTTTGTAATCGCAGGAATTAAGAAAGCTCTCAAGAAGAAGAACAAGATGTTCATTTGACTCCAAATATCTCAAATGAAATTACACAATGTTTTATTTAGAAGTATATTGCATACTTTTTAGAAGTATATTATTGCATAACAAACCAGTAAAACAAAAACAGTAACAAATGGGCGAATTATTTACATCTACTATTGCAGTGCTTAGGTTTAAGACAAAATAAATAAAGCTTTTTGTTTTAATGACGCCACTAGAGCACATTAAATGCTTTTTAATCATCGACTATTGGACATCAAACATATGGTCATTGTGATATTTTTTTAGAGGAAACTTGCTGCTGCCACATAGGCTACTTTTTCTAAGCAGCAAGGGGTCTTTTATATGCACTTTCCCACAGACAGAACAGCACATGTCACGGCCTTTGATGAACCAGTTGTGGACCACAGGTTGGAACGGAAAATAGCCCAAACTGCAAATGAGTGCATTGAAAAAGATTGATCCAACAATCGACCGTTTCACAGGCGGACACGCTACCGCTTGAGCTGCATCCCGCTCCTGCAGGTATAAAACAATACTGATTATCAAAAATAAGTTTCTATTCAGTAAAGTATGAAGATAACGGAATAATGAATTTTTTTTCTAAGATATTTGATATTGTTGTGATAAGAGAAATAGGATATAACTTTAAAATAATATGGGATCCTCTTTCTTAAATATTGTAATTATTACTCAAGAATTTTTTATTTTATTAGGAAAAATCTAAGAATTTACCATTTGGTTTATTAACAATGTTACTTAGTCAATTACCATTATTTCAGGTTCAATTATTTTTATTTTGTTTTAGCAAATTTGATGATACCTTCGAATCTACAACAAAGATTTATGGGTAGATTATGTATTAGTTTCTTTACTGTACATTCCTCTATGTTTTGAAATTTTAATGCTAATTTGAGTTGGATGATAATCTCCTTTGTAGTTTACCCTCTGAATACTCGAATGCATGGCATCTTAAACGGTTGACAAGGCAGAAGAATAATAAATGATGGTTGCCTGTGTATTTGGTTGCCAACATGGTATTACATCGTAGGCTTAGGCCAGTGTTCAAGATTAACGGTATCCCGATATCCCGGGGATACCAGAATTTAATTTTGGATACCAGACTTCAAGAACCCAGTATCCCACCGGGATACAATATAATACTAAATTCTCAGGTGGAATACCAGATTTTGAAATGTTAGTATCCAACTGGGATACTGGCCAAAATTTTTAATCTCGAACACTGCTATTAGGCCTTAGATTCTTCCTCATACGCACCTTATCTGCTTCCATTTTATTAACAGTTTCAGGTGGGATTCCCCTGCTTCTCAGGAAAGTCTGCAGAGACATTCTGGAATGTAAAATTTATAAATCACAGTAAAAATAATATAGTAGAGAAAGCAGGATAGTCTTCAAACCTGAGCTCTAACTCTCAGTCAATATGGTGCTAGTTAAACCAAACGTCTTTGAGAAATGTGACATTTTATTAATAGACAGATGGATGGACTGACACATGATACACAGATGAAACGTGGACTGATCTTGACCATAAACATTGATTTAATAAAGACAATTAAAAAGTCAGTGTTCTAGCTAACAATAAATATAATGTAATGCGCCAGTCACGTTTTTGGCTACCTTGCCCCAATTTCATGTTACCCTGCCCTGAGGTTGTTCACAGTGTATTTCTCTGACAGCTGTCTATTTGAGGTCTATCACTTATGGGTGTATACTACCAAATCAAATCCCATAGACGACAATAGTAACATATGTGGCTAAAACTCCTACCTGCAGCGTATCAATCAACATAAACACCATGGATATAAATACTACCACTCCGCACACTTAAAGTGAATCAGAAAAAAATTGGGGTCAAGCTGCTCGTTTCTGAGATAACGGGTAGCGTCTATGACTACCATAGTTCCACACAAAATTCGAGTACTTTTCTTTACAGGTACCCCATACATGTTTCAAGCACAAGGCTACTTGACACATTGGTACTAGATGAAATAAAATTGCATATTTTTTTACCCAGATGAAACTATTATTTTTTACAACCAACACACTCACATTTATAACCAATCACAGGACTTGTGGTGTTCACTTCTCTATCAAAAGTTGGGTGCACCTCCAACTTTGACCCAGGCGGAAGTTATTTAGTTTAGTACTACCTTATGGGGTGCCAAGTATACAAATCAGTTATTTAAAGACGACGTATGCATCCCTTTGGAAAGATATCCTCATTAATTTTGCAATAACTAAACATATATGTATTTATATATGCGTTTGTGTGTTTATGTGTGTTTGTGTGTGTGTGTGCGGTTATGGTTATATGGCGTCGGACATATGGTTAAGGACCACACAGATATTAAAAGAGGAAACCCGCTGTCGCCACTTCATGGGCTACTCTTTCGATTAGCAGCAAGGGATCTTTTATATGCACCATCCCACAGACAGGATAGCACATACCATGGCCTTTGATATACCAGTCGTGGTGCACTGGCTGGAACAAGAAATAGCCCAATGGGCCCACCAACGGGGATCGATCCTAGACCGACCGCGCATCAAGCGAACATTTTACCACTGGGCTACATCCCGCCCCTTCCAAATTAGCTGATTGGGGAGAAAATAAAGGTGACATTTGAAGACAGGTGGCTGCTTGATAAAACATTTTATGTGAAACAGACACAAATTTTGCCTCACTCGCCCCCGGTTTTATTTCAATATTTTTTTTTCAGTATTAATATTGTGTTAATTATGTTAGTAACGATGAATCGCCAATAACCAAGGATCCGAATGGTACTAGTTTCGAAAAAAAAAAAAAGAGTTGACTATAGCCTGAGAAATCAAGTGTTGACCACCTATCTTCCGGTCTCCAAGTGGGACTAGCCTTGTTTTCCAATTTCACAAACCAGGACATGCCGGACCCCCTGATGGAGAAACCTCTGTCTGAGCCGATTGGGGAAACTGTCAAAGTGTAATTGGGAAATCGGCAAATCTTAATTGGGAAAAAGCTCTATTCCTAATTGGGAATCCAGTTTAGGGGAATAGGGCCGGTCACCGGCCCCAAATTACATGGTAGCTTAATCCCTGCAATGGGTTTCTCCAACTATTAACATTTCATGGATAATTTGGCAAATTTTTCCACTGACACCTGATATAACATTTTTCCGTTTGTTCGGAGGTGTCATAAAACATTTCATTGATTCATTCATTCCATTGACTTAGAAAGTCTCAGGCATGGCATACTTATATCACACTCTTGACTTAAAACTTACACTGCACAGATAACCTTGGTTTGATTGTGTTCAAAGTGAGCAGAACCACTCCAGCTCGCAAAACTGAAATAAAAAATGTTTAAAGTCAGACAAATTTAACTGTTTGTAAATGAATGTTTATTAAAGTGACAGTGTCTATTTTCCTATCTTTTATTACCGGTATGTTTTACTAAATTGCAAAATACAAGCAAAACTGCAGTTTTAATAAAAATTAATCGTGTGTTGTTTTCTATCAACGAATATTATTCACTGCCAATATCCAACTCTCAAATCTCGACAACATTTTCTCTACGTTAAATGGCAAAAGTGGTCTGCTATTTACAAAGAGAAAATGGCATAAAAATCTGAGCATTGTGTGTTAACAGTGGACGATATCTGTTGATAGAACAGACACACAAGTTTATTAAAACTGAAGTTTTGCTTGTTTTTTTCATTAGTAAAAGATATTTAAAAATAGAAAAACAGACAATGCACCTTTAACTGTATGTTTATTAAATCGCAATGACCTTGTTTCAATAAAACATACTGTACCATCCAAGCATTTTAATGTACATGTATGAATTATTGGTGTATGACATGAAACCATAGCTCTGCATAAGAAAGTGTTCAAAAGATGTTTTGATAATGATCTTATGGCATGAGTTTTAAAAATCAAGATATCCTTCTCAAAAAATTAAAAGTTCATCTGATAAAAGTCCAAAATTGGGAATTTAAAAAAAAAAGAATTTTGAGAATGTTTGAAGGAGAGTGGGGCCAATCACAGACCATCAGTGGCATTGCAAATTCATCCGTGACTCGTTTAGTCATGGACATAGTAAATGTATTTGGCTAATGCAGTAATGGTTCATCAATTTCCCTGCTTACCCCTCTACCCTTTCCCTTGCCTCTGGGGACCAAATATTTTTTTATTTTTTTATTTTTTTTAAATAAATTAAAAATTTGGTATTTTTACTTTTAGACTTCCCCATCTAAATTTGCGTTAATTTTAAATAATTATATAGGTGTAGAGTAGGGATTTCTGTATTTCTTTTGGGAACGCATTCAAAATTATTAATGTCGACATAATATATTTACTCTTTTTGACCTCCAGTTTAAAATTTCATTTTTTTTATTATAGTTAGGTTTTTCCTGCCCCGAGTCAGACCACCGATTATATCGGAGGCCGGACTGGGGATAGGCGTGCTCGAAACCATAGAGGTATGTGAGGACGTTTAAAACATATCTAATCTAATCTAATCAATTTCCCCCTGCCAAATATAATATGTTGTTACAGCTGGTCGTCCTTATCCCCCTTAACAGATTTTAAACATCTTTCCCAAGTTAAATACAATCTACCTACTGACTGACTGTTGTGTGTTCCCAAGTTGAATATAATATACCTACTGACTGACTGTTGTGTGTTGTTTAAAAACACAACACATTTCTTTCCTTTAAAGGAAGTGACATTTAAGGCATTTGGCCTGGTATGCATATTCAACGATATATAATGCACATTATTGCTTAAAGCCGCACACCCTAGTTCCATCTAGCGAAAATAAATTATAATTTGGTTTATCTACAAACCTGTAACACACTTAGATCACGTTTTTATCAAATGGAGTGAAAAAGCAGGTTTTATATCGATAAATACCATGGGAATCCCCATGTCCCAATTGCTTGAAATAATTTTGAAAGTTAGTATTCTGATGTCACCGGTAGATGTCGTTCGAAGCACAACAATGCCTACATCACGACAAATTTCACAGAGTGCGCACAGACTTGGGGTGCGTTCTTTTCACCTCTCCTGGACATGTTCCAACTGTTCTGTCCTGGTTGTATCCCTTCTCCAGATATCGTAAGACTTAGCAAAATTATTGGTTTTAAGGGTTTGTAACGTTTTGTATTGAGACACTTACTTGTCTGAACTTTATTGTTACTGAAAATTTTCACTAACTGTGAAGAAAAATCTCACAAATGAACAACAAGCAAATGACAACAAATCGGATGTTGATTGCGCGAACCGTCACGTGGTATACCAACGTCTGTGACGTTTACACAGGAAGATTCGCTCTAAAAATAGATTGGACCTCGCTTGCTTAACGTTTTTTTCTCGAGTGCATGCCTGTTGTTAAGAAATACAAAAAATGCATTTCGTGGTTTTACAAACATCAGGATTACCAGGATTACCAAAAAGAACTTCAGGTGAATGGAAATGTGTATTCTAAATAATAAAATGTAAGTAAAGTGCAATTTATTTGTGAAAAAATGGGTTTAATAGCGAAAAACAACAAAATTAGTTTTAATTTGACACACCCTTCAATTTCACTTCAATTTAAATATCTTTAAACACGTAAAAACCACATAAGATCATTTTAGTTGCCATTTGACACTCCATTCATTTCCATAAATCCAAGATGGCCACTATTTTAAAATTAAAGATTCTATTCTCACTACATTTCCCCCTCTAGATGGATTTTTTTATTACTAATAAAAAAATCTAAAATGCTATTTCAATTGGGGGTTTTTAAAAATAATTTAGTATAATAAACCTAATTAAACAAATTTAGTTACAAGTTAATTGTTCATTTGCATAAATCCAAGATGGTGGCCCACCAACCTTTTAACATACCATTTTCTCTAGCCTATATCTCCACTTTTAGATAAAATTACTGATGTCTAAAATGTCATTTTAATTTTTATAAGAATAATAAAGTTAACTTTAGTTATAATTTGACAAATCCTTCATGTGCATAATACAAGATGACATAATACAAGATCTACTTTTGTAGATTCAATGTATTTGACTAAGTAGATATTAAATACTTGTTTTTAAAACACAGTTTAGGAAATGAATTCCTGACCATTCATAGATGATTACTTTATATTTTAAATTATTGTTTCATTAGGGAAAAGCAATTTTTATAACTACAATGTAATTTGGTTTGCATTATTACGCATAATTACAAGTAATGTACATCAGATACCATATCAAATTTTGTCAGTTTAGTACCTTGTATTGAGTCCTCAGCATGACAATCACCACAATACAGGGCAAGGCAGCTTGCCACTTACAAATCCGCATCTTGTTGACACAGCATCAATTCAGTTTTAGAATCTTTTTTTGGTGCAAGAGACATATATTCATATGTAACTTTGGGCAACAAAGACTGATCTGTTATCACAAACACATCCATGCTGCAATGAATCTAGCGAGAGGTCTAGACCCAAAGCATTTCCACACAATTAACAGCCTGTAGATGCATTCATTTGACATTTTCAAGAATTGCCTTGGTTGTGGGTGGCAAGGAATTAAGCTTTGGTCTTGATCTCTTTTCTTTGTCCCCTTTGCCACCAGATTTGTCTTGTTTCAGACTTAGTGCTATACTGTTCTTTTGTCTGGACACAGCATACAAACATGGTTGAATTTGTTTCTTTCCATGTTTCAGGCAGTAATACAGTGACAAGTTAGTCAAATACAATCTATAGAAGTAGATATGACAAAACTGTATTTGAAAGGTTTGATGGACCCCATCTTGAATTATGCAAATGTAAGATTTGTCAAATTGTAACAAAATTTGTTGTATTGAGTTTATAATGTTTATAAACAAACAAATAGCATTTTAGACTAATCAGAAATTACATCTGAAAGTCAAGATATGGGAAATTGGCATGTTAAAAGGTTTGATTTATGCAAATGAGGTATTCATCAAAATATAATTATAGTTGTTTTGTTATGTTTAGCATAATGAAAAACAATAAAATAATATTTACACTGACCTAAAACTCCCTCTAGAAGTGGAGACATGGTGAGAATAGAAATCTTCAATTGTTGTTAAGTGACGGCCATCTTGGATTTATGCAAATAAAGTTGTATTGTTAGGTTTTTAATTGCTAATACCAACAAAACAGCATTTTAGATCAAACTTAAATTCAATCTAAAAGTAAAGATATGAAAAAATTGTAAGTTAAAAGATTGGAAGGCGGCCATTTTGGATTTATGCAAATTAGAAAAATTGCCCAAGGGTGACAATATTTAATCAAGCTGATTCTTCATATATATGCCCTATGGAACCAGAATCCACAAACATTAGAGAGACAAAAATTTCAGAGCAGAGCCGCATTAGTGTACAGGCCGACTAGGACCAGGCCAAGGGTCGCAAATTAAAGGGGGCGGAAATTTTTTCTTTTTGCAAGCTGCACGGAATTCCACTTTCCCCACTAAGTAATAGAATCTATTCTTGATGCCAGATCCAGCCGCCCACTCCTTCCACCCCACCCCCGCCACGTTTAAAAATATTAGTGGACTGGGGGCGCCAAGTACTCAAATACGTCTCTGGGCCAGAGACTGCAGAGTGTAAATAATTGTTTTCTTTTCTTGTTTTTGGCCCATGCTTATAAAACTTAAAGTCTATACTTTAATAAAGTCCAGACTTTAGGCCAAAAGAATGAAAGTTATAGATGTGCGTCCGAACAATTTTAAAAACACATGAGGCTTTTTTTCATTATTCATTATTTTTTATTGATCTATTATTTCCATAGTAGATTAAAGTCCAAATGAGGTCTTTGACATGTTTGAAGGTGGACCTGCGAGAGTCGAAGTTTTCCATTGGTCTATTGGATGTGCTGAAACAGAAGGACCAATCACATCGTTCCACACATCCAGAGTTCGGCAATTCTTGTAGACATTACCACTATTGACGATACTATTGACGATTTGAAACTTGAATTTGTGTGATGATCATTAAGTGCCTTTTTTGTGCAAATAATGTAAATTTTCAGCGGTACCTTTCACGGCATGCGGGCGGTGGACGCAAATCTATAACTTTCATTCTCATGGCCTTAACGTAATGCTATTTGAATGGCGTTGCCATGACAAAGTCATTCAAATAGCATTAGATTAAAGTCTAGACTTCAACTTCAAGTTTTATAAGCACGGGCCCTACAGTCTGCAGTCTACATTTGTTACACGACCGTATATTATAACTATTTCTACACATATGCCGTAGATTCTTTAACACTAAAGTTACCTGTATTTGATGGGAATGTGCCAAAATATATTCACTTAAATGAAACATGGCCGGGGAACCACCTCCGAGTACCCAACAAATGTAAATTCGCCTTGAATTTCTACCACGATGTAATGGTTGTGGTATGGAGTTGTCTTTCTTGTCACGTGACAATTAAGTGGCGGCCGCCAGATAATTAAGTAGCGGCCGCCAGATAATTAGGGGAAGCTTGGGAGAGTTGGGCCACAGGGAGAGTTGAGCCACCCCTAATATCATTGTCATAGCTCGTTGTTTGAGACAGGTGCTGCCATCTATTTGAAGCACTAAGCATTATCTTTCTATTGATATAAGGGACTTGAATTTCCAGGCTCTTGTCCATATATTGTGGACAAAAATACATTTTTCGCACAAAAGACACAATTTTTACTCCAAGGTAAGCATTTTTATATCTCTTAAACAGTATATAGAACACTGTTCTAGTGTATTCTGCGTGATAGCTGTGACAGTCTTCTTCCATCAAGGCAGTTTTGAAATCCATGTGATCACCGCCCAAGATGAAAATTTGGTTGAAATTAAAAATGGTGAGACTTGGGAGAGTTGGGACAGTCCAGGGTGGGAGGGTTGGGCAATGGCCCAACTCTCCCCGCATGGTGTCCCAACTCTCCCATTATTTACATTTGATGAATAATCCTTTCTCTAAAGCTTATTAATTTGACTACATGCTGTTAAGGATTATTATTAACAGATAGTGTGTGGGAGAATTATTGTGGGCCTAGATCAAAGTACTGCATATTATACTGAAATGTTTCTTCAAGTTTGCTTTAGTGATGTCAGTATTTTTTTTCAGATGCCACGAAAATATAAAAGAATATCCAATAGAGGGGCACCAGAGGACGTTCTACATAGAGCAAGTGAACAAGTAAAGGGAGGAAGTAGCATCCGTGCAGCTGCTAATGACTTTAATATTGCAAGAATGACCCTCACGAGATACATGGATAAGTGTAATGCACAAACTGGACAGCATGATGAACGAAATGAAGCTTTTGGCTATGAAAAATGTCGACTGACAAACATGATTTTTTCTGCAGTGATGGAAGATGACTTGGCGACACATATCAAGACTTTAGCGGAACAATTTCACGGACTTAGTAGGAATAAATGTCGCTCACTGATTTTTGAATATGCTATGAGAAACAATGTGACGGTGCCTAATTCGTGGAAAGAAAATGGAATGACTGGTGAACACTTTTGGATATCATTTAAAGAAAGAAATCATCTTGCAATCCGAACACCAGAGGCAACATCTCTCGCCAGGGCAAGTGCCTTCAATCGTTATAACGTTGGCAAATTTTATGATAACCTCGGACAAGTTATGGACCTGCACAAATTTGAATGTCATGATATCTACAACTGCGACGAGACGGGGTGTACTACAGTTTCGCCGCCTGAAAACATTGTGGCTAAACAAGGAGTTAAACAAGTGGGGTCAATCACCTCTGCAGAAAAGGGGCAACTTGTCACCGCCGTGTACACCATTAACGCGGCAGGTAGCGTCGTTCCACCAATGCTTATTTTCCCACGGAAAAACGTCCGAGATTATTTCACCAAAAATGGTACCCCCGGGTGTATTGGAGGTGCAAATCCAAGTGGATGGATCAATGAAGAGCTATTCTTGGGTTATCTGAAACATTTCATACGCCATACAAGATGCAGCAAGGAGAAGAAAGTTTTGCTGATCTTAGATAATCACGAGACTCATATCTCTCTTGCAGTCATCGACTTGGCTAAAGAAAATGGTGTAATATTATTAACAATACCACCACACACTAGTCACAAGTTACAACCTCTGGATGTGAGCTGTTTTAAACCTTTCAAGACGGCATATGCTCGAGCTGTTGAAAATTGGATGCGTTCAAATCCAGGAAAAACAATTACGATCTATGAAATCCCTGAATTCACTTCACATGCTCAGTTGCATGGTCTTACTGCCAAAAACATTATTTCTGCGTTTCAAAGTACAGGAATTTACCCCTACAACTGGGATGTGTTCAGTGAAACCGACTTTGCGCCAGCCACAATAACTAATAGAGATCTTCCAGAGGAATTAGAGGGAAATGTTGAACTGCTAGTTCCTTCTGAACAAACCACTGAAACCCCCAAGGCAGGTTCAAGTACTACAGAACCACCAGCTGTCCAGCCAGGTCCACGTACTACAGAACCACTAGTTGTCCAGCCAGGTTCAAGTACTACAGAACCACCAGCTGTCCAGCCAGGTTCAAGTACTACAGAACCACCAGCTGTCCAGCCAGGTCCACGTACTACAGAACCACTAGTTGTCCAGCCAGGTCCAACTACTACAGAACCACCAGCTGTCCAGCCAGGTTCAAGTACTACAGAACCACCAGCTGTCCAGCCAGGTTCAAGTACTACAGAACCACCAGCTGTCCAGCCAGGTTCAAGTACTACAGAACCACCAGCTGTCCAGCCAGGTCCACGTACTACAGAACCACTAGTTGTCCAGCCAGGTCCAACTACTACAGAACCACCAGCTGTCCAGCCAGGTTCAAGTACTACAGAACCACCAGCTGTCCAGCCAGGTTCAAGTACTACAGAACCACCAGCTGTCCAGCCAGGTCCACGTACTACAGAACCACCAGCTGTCCAGCCAGGTCCACGTACTACAGAACCACCAGCTGTCCAGCCAGGTCCAAGTACTACAGAACCACCAGCTGTCCAGCCAGGTCCACATACTACAGAACCACCAGCTGCCCAGCCAGGTCCACGTACTACAGAACCACCAGCTGTCCAGCCAGGTCCAAGTACTACAGAACCACCAGCTGTCCAGCCAGGTCCACATACTACAGAACCACCAGCTGCCCAGCCAGGTCCACGTACTACAGAACCACTAGTTGTCCAGCCAGGTCCAAGTACTACAGAACCACCAGCTGCCAAACCAGGTCCAAGTTCCCTAGGAACACCAGCTTCCCAACCAGGGCCAAGTAACACTTATGTATCACCTGCTGATATTGTTCCACTGCCAAAAGCTGGGCCACGAAAAGTCACCAACAGAGGTCGCAAAAGAGGGGATACAAAAATTTTAACCAATACCCCAGTACGCAATAGTATAGCTGAGGCACTAGCTGCCAGTCAAACTAACAAACGGAAGGCCAAACAACCAGTCAAACCCAAAGCAAGAAAGAAGTTGTTTAAAAGTAAAGCAAAAAAATGCCAAACTCCATCAACTTCATCAGAGGAAAGTGGTTCTGATGATGTGAAATTCACAGAAAGTGGTGATAGCGATGTTGATGACCTAGATTGTGAAATTATTGAAGGTGATTTTGCAGTTGTAAAATTTGAGTCTGCCAAATCACGTATTGTGCATTATATAGCACGGATTGATGTCATTGATGGGGATGAGTGTGAAGGGGTTTTCCTTAAACGAGAATTCAGTCGTCAGCAGACGACACCTACATTTTGCATCAACAACAATGATAATGCATCATTTCCTAAGAATGACATCATCAAGAAGCTTCCTGCGCCTAAACAGCTTGGTGGCACAGCTCGTCGAGCAGGAAAATTTTCATTTCCTTGTGACTTCACACTATGGGATTTCCACTCATCCCTTTATTAAAACATCAATAAACCTACCACCACTTTCTGTGAATTTCACATCATCAGTATTATTTTTCTCCGATTGTTACACTGAAAGTACTTTTCTAACCAAGCTATCAGTGACATCATTAAAACATTATTGAACTTGAATATTTTACCGATTTAAGTTGATTCGTCCTAGTGGAGTGCTACTGGACCAATTGTACCTACTCGTAGTCATGGGATTGACTATGATTCTCAATATTGTTTTTTAAGCTTCTGTTTGGGATCTGAACGATACTTTTCTAGTTACATGCTGTTTAAAGGGTCATTTTATAAGTTTGGAAATAAATTGAGACCATTTTCCTTCACTGGATAGTTGTTTTATTCTGTACATTTTCTGTCCCAAGTCTCCCTTTTGTGGCCCAACTCTCCTTGAACATGGCCCAACTCTCACCACCCCCAGGGAGAGTTGGGCCAAAATGACACCTTTTGAAAATCACCTTCACCTTCTACAGGTTGGCCTGCATACGGAACCAGCTAGTACATATATGTATTTTAATATCTGTACATGTCATAATCACATTAAGCAATTATCGGCCATGAATAGGAAGATTGCAATATGTTAAAATGTGAAAAGTGGCCCAACTCTCCCAAGCTTCCCCTATTTATAAAATATGTTCATCCCTGGCACTAGTTCATCAAGATTAACTTTGGCTACAAGTGCAAGCACTACCAAAGTGCTTGCACGTGTAGCCAAAGTTAATCTTGATGAACTAGTGCTTTCGTGTGCTCGACTTGGGGGTCCTTCATTTCGTTGTTTTTGTCAGCGAAACGAAGTTTTCTACTGAGATGTATGCGGCCATTGGAACTGATTGAACGCTGGAACGCTTCTCGTTTCGACAGCCTGCACCACCAGGTTGGATTCTTTTTTTGCGAGATTCCTTGCCTCCACGTCATTTCTCCGTTTGACTGTCGACTTGTTTTTACGTGACTCGTATGACGGCCATTCTGCAGAACGCCACGGTTGTTCGCGTTTAGTCTCAACATGTCCGAGCCTGTCCTAGCAGCACTGGAAGAAATAGGAAGCGGGGTCGGCCCCATCTACTCTTTTTCTAGACTTTACCTTGATTAATAGTGATACCATCTTGTATCCTCCGGAGTAGGGCCCGTCCGCACCACTATACCAACCCATCACGACTGGACTATACCCTAGTCTGATACTCTCTCGTTCAGACGGATCCAGCTTCTCAAGATCTGTATTTCAGCACAGCACTACACCTTCAACGTCTATCGACTGTGAATCTAGGGGTTTTCTTGACGGGATGCAACCCATCTCGTCCCTTTAAGCTGTGCACCCAAACGGTCTTAACGAGGCCACACGCGTGGACATATCGATCGGACTTTAAACTTTTAGATCTGCGTTCAAAATTTTATGTTGAAATTGCTTTTTTTTAATATTATTAAATAGTCCGATCCTCTTCTTTCTCTTATTTAATTTTGGACTGTCCTTCTAAAATGCTCCAAATTATATAAATATTCGGCCGAGCAGTCAATTCTTTTTTATTTTTGGCTTGTAACCTTTTTATTTTTTTATTTATTCTATTAACGTTTTTACTAATTGCTATTTTCAAAATTCTGCCCATTTTCAACCCAACCCCCCCCCCCCCCCCCCCCCCCCCCCGAGTCAGACCACCGATCTTATAGGAGGTCGGACTCGGGATGGGCGTGTTCGAAACCCTAGTGGTATATGGGCACGTTAAACTAGTTATCATCATCATCAAATCAGCCCAGCCTGAGTCGAGGAAACCAGCTACGCCGGAACCATCGACCACCGAGAGGGACAGACAGAACTGGCCAGGTATCCCGGTACTGCCAGTCGTCAAGCCACCGGCCCGATCAGCCGCCATTGGAAAGAGGAAGGCCGTCGCTCAGCCGAGCGACCAACCTGACAAGGCCCGGCCTCCTCCAACACCCGCACCGTCCCCCTCCGACTCGGAAGCCGTCTAGAAAGTTCAGATCGGGAAAATCAGGTCCGGCTTCCTGAAGTTCGTGGAGGGGGACACCTCGGATCCGGCATCACTGATGGGCGGACTAGTGAAACCAGAGTTAAAACAACTGCCTGATGGAAGCGCTTACGAGCTACACACCATCAAATCTACAGCCGGCAAGACGGGGTTGGTACTAACTCGGCGCCGAGAAGGAGTCTACCGACAAGCGGTCCTGGTTAGAGAGATGGATAGCCACACCATCCACAGGATCGTCAAGGCCCTTTTCGGCAACGACTACCGGAGTGTCATAACCATCGTCGCTGACCAGAGATGGAAGCACTTCATCCCCGCCTGTCACGGGGATTCTATAATTCCCGTAACTGAATAAAACACGATTATCAAAATCTCTCTCCTAACTGTATATCTATTAGATCTCTCTGTAACAGGCTGTTAAACCCTAGTATGGCTCGTCTCTAGGTATGATCAGAGATACGATCTTATATAAAGTATATATATTTATAGCACGTTTAGCTCACTAGAAACACAACAAAACACAATACACTTTGGAATCTGTATTATCCTACGCTGACAAATGTACAGCCGTAGTAGTAAATTAATAACAGCAATAATAACAACCCAGAACTGATCACTTAATTAGTTAATCTCTAGGTGTCTAGTTACACAATATGCGAATCACTTCACCGTTACACCACACCCACACGTGTGATAATTGAGAAACGCTTACAGGAGAAGTTAATTAATAAAGGAATTACAACACCATTCCTAACTGGTTAATTTTTAATTAACCCTTACTACTCGTTCAGTAACGTGTGATAATTTAGGAACGCTTCTTGGGGAACTTAATTAATAAAGGAATTACAGCTCTATTCCTAACGGGTTAATTTAATATTACCCCTAACTACTCATTCAGTAACCTTGTAACACAGAATTAATACTGGTACCGATCACAATAAAGACAATAACCTACAGTGTACCTAGGTCGTCTAGGATGACTGGCTAAGCTTTATATTACCAAATACTCGTATAATGTTAGAACAAAAAGTCTACGATTTACTTCGTCAGATGACCGAAGACACTGTCTAAAGAATATTGGTATAATACAGTATTAAAATATTTAAAGTCACATCAATCACATCAAGGTTATACACAGAGCAGAAAATATATAATTACCAAAGTCCCGTCTGAACTAATATATTTCGTTCAGTGGACGACGTCCGTGATCCCCTGGAGCCTTCCTAATTCGTTCTCCTCGATATCTCTAAAACACTAGCTATTTATTATAAATCAGGATTTTGTCTGGGGATACAAGGCGGTACCTCACGTATCATCTCATATTCCAACTCTACTAGAGTCGGTATATTTCTCTCTGATCGTCAGACTTACTGACGCCAACGTCGCCAAATCACGGTTGTAAAAACCGCACTCGCAGAGGTATTACGTAACTACTCACCACATGGCCTCCACAGCTGGACTAAGTGCATATTGGAATGTCCGATCGCGCGAAGTATTACGTAACAAGTTGCCCACCTGGGCTACGGGCATTAAACTGCACACGGCCCTCTAACACAATTAAAATCGCCACAGGCGAAAACAAATTTAAAGCATGTACCGTCACACACCCCCACCTCAAAAAGGATATTTCCTCTACTCTAGGAATAGGGAAATATACTACATTAAAATAAAAAGGTGCGTTACCCGACGCATACGGGCATTTATAACACATGTAATAATAAGGTGACTACCAGTAATCACACTGAGTCTCTGAGTCCCTGGTATACAAATAAAATATATATAAACAAAACAGAAATAAAGAATGTCAACACATTATCATAACGTTCAACTTCGGGACAGGGCATCGGCGATTACATTGGATGTGCCCTTGATATGTCCAATGGTAATTGGGTATTCTTGCAGAGGAAGACTCCATCTCAAAACTCTCTGGTTGGAGGCTTTCATAGGATGGTCCAGTCCGTCTTCGTCTTCTTGGAACAGCACAGCTCCAGCACAGCTCCAGCACCCACGTCACTGGCACCCACAGCTAGCTTGAAAGGCACTCGGTAGTCTGGTACTGCCATCACGGGAGACGAGTAGCGCCTCTGCTTGAGACGGTTGAATGACTTCTCGCATTCACCTGACCAATGGAACTTCGTTTCCTTCTTTTTCAGCGTCGCACGTTTTCCAGGTTTTCTCCGATAGGCATGCTGTCGAATCGGTGTAGCGTTGGGTTCCAAACGCACATCTTGGCTTAAGGTGTTGGTAACCGTTGGAAGGTTCTGACAAATGGAAACATTGTCTTGTTTCAACGTAGTCAACTTTGCTCGCTGGGGGCTCAAGTCTGCTAGAATCTGGCCGTTGGCCAACTTGACCTCTGCAGTCTTGACGTCATCACAGGAATTGAGTGTCTCTCAATTTGGACCGGTCTCTCTGGAACTATCGGCAGTCTGTCAAAATAACCTTTTAGCAAATTGATGTGACAATACCTACTTTTCCTAACCCTATCAGGAGTGTTTATCATATACCCTGTCTCATTAACCCGTTTGTGCACAACATAGGGCCCGAAATACCTGTTCTGCACAGAACCCCGTTTAACGGGAAGGTACAGCAGCACTTTATCCCCTGGTTTAAATTCCCGACTCCTAGTCTTCCTATCAAACACTGATTTTATTTTGCTCTGAGCATGGCTCAGTTGCTTCCTAGCCTTCCTATCAAACTCTGATTTTATTTTGTTCTGAGCCTGGCTCAGTTGCGTCCTAGCTAGTTCGGTTGCCGGCAACCTCCGATCTCTAACTCTCTTATTTATTAATACTCTCTCAGTTAACAATGTAGTGCGAACTGCCAACAATTTTGGATCAGCCCCCTGCTCTAGAATTAACTCTTGTCTATTACAAGGTAAATCCCCTCTATCAAAGACAACTGGTTCAATTCCCCTCTGCGGGAGAACAACAGGTTCCACCACATTTAATTCGTCAGTTGACTTATCTACCAAATTACTGATAACCTCATCCATTCCAATTTCATGGCTCACACACGTATCAGACAAATCACAACTATCCTCTGGGTCTCGTGCTAACTTACTGGCCATATCCCTAGTCATTACACACGCAGGATATTTAATCTCATCAACCTCACACTCTTCTATTGGTAAAGTGCTGTCTTTAATTAACAGTTGGTCACATTTCGGCTGACAACACTGACTAGTCAAATCATTTCCCAACAAAACTCCTATGTTTTCAACAGGCAAGTCCTTCACAACACCCATAACGACTGGTCCCGTCACAAACTTCGAACACAAGAAAACCTTATGTAACCGGACAACCATATTTTCTCCAGTAACCGAGGTTAAAACCAAACTACGTCCTATGTCTGAATTTTCAATACCAGCTAAACACTCTTGCGTTATCAGACTCTGACTACACCCGGTATCTCTATAGATTGATATTGCCTTAGGACACAACTCTTGTTTCACATCACAAACCATACCAGTGGACACATACGGGTTTACTTTCTCTGCCATGGGACTAACCATTAACTCTCTCGCTAACGGAGCTGACCTCACTAAACCGACCACTTGCGCATTATCGCGTTTCCTTTTAAAACAGTCTCCGATAAGATGGTTATCCTTTTTACAGTAACTGCAATGTGGACGAAAAGTTCGTGCATTGGCTGATAATGCAGGCCTATCCTTACTTTGCCCACCAGGTGCATTCCTTGCCTGACTAGCTGACCAACTAGATGACTCTCCCCGATAGTTACTTTCCCGGGAAAAACCTGGCTGAAATTTCTTCTTATCACCCTGTTGTAAAGAGCTACCCGGTACTGCCTGAGCTTTGTGTATTAACACGTAATCATCTGCCACTATACCTGCCTCCTCTATCTTTTTGACATCACGATCCTCTAAATGAATACGTAAGCTAACTGGTAATCCATTTTTAATGTCCTGTAAGATCAACAACTCCCGTTACTCGGTATATGACTCTACCTGATGAGACACCACCCATTTATCAAACATCCCTGCCTTCTTAGCCACAAACTCACTATAAGACTGACCCTGCGTTTTTCTCAACTCGCTATACCGTAAACGATAATCCTCAGGTCGTAATTCATAAGCCCTCAACACTGCCGCCTTAACTAGGTCGTACTGACTTGCTCGCTCATCACTCATTGAATTATAAGCTATACTAGCCTTCCCCTTAAACTTAGACACGGCTAACAATGTCCACTTAGACTGCGGCCAATTTAGCTGCTTAGCGGCCTGTTCAAAAAGTTGAAAGAACATATCTTAACTCCTGGTCATCAAATACCGGCACTGATCTATAAGCCTCCGACATGTTAAACCCATTTCCGGCTTCTCGTCTGACTTCTTCTGTATTCAACTTTAACTCATGTTCCACTTTTAATTTTTCTAACTGGAATTCTCTATCCCTCTCTTCTCTTTCTCTCTCTCTATCCCTCTCTCTATCTTCTCTATCTCTATGTCTATCTTCTCTATCTCTCTCTATCCTCTATCCCTCTCTTCTCTCTCTCTCTCTCTCTCTCTCTCTCTCTCTCTCTCTCTCTATCTAATGCACGTTCTTCTCTTTCTCTCTCTTTCTCTTCTCTTTCGTACTCAAGCTTTTTAAAAGCTAATTGTTGTTCCACACTTAACTCATTTATCTCTATCTCTGGAACAATCTCACTGTCTTCCATAACAGGCCTATCACCAAAAACTTCCTGGATAATAATTGTCTTGATATCACCTAAGGTTTTAGCTGATGTTAAATCAATTTCTCGCTCACCCGCGATTTCAACTAACTCGGCCTTACGTGCTCGCTTAATCTCCACTACACTGAGCGTAGGCCTATCCAGCAAATTCTTATCCATGTTTAGATATGACGCACTTATTATTAATTAATTTTCTAGTGAACAACGTGCTACTTCTGGTTAATTTGTAAAATTAATGTATAAAGCCCCCATTTACAAACAATACTTTTTTAAATATGCATGTCCCGCTTCAGATCCCGGACGAGCGCCCCAATTTTCTACTCCTGTCACGGGGATTCTATAATTCCCGTAACTGAATAAAACACGATTATCAAAATGTCTCTCCTAACTGTATATCTATTAGATCTCTCTGTAACAGGCTGTTAAACCCTAGTATGGCTCGTTTCTAGGTATGATCAGAGATACGATCTTATATAAGTATATATTATTATAGCCCGTTTAGCTCACTAGAAACACAACAAAACACAATACACTTTGGAATCTGTATTATCCTACGCTGACAAATGTACAGCCGTAGTAGTAAATTAATAACAGCAATAATAACAACCCAGAACTGATCACTTAATTAGTTAATCTCTAGGTGTCTAGTTACACAATATGCGAATCACTTCACCGTTACACCACACCCACACGTGTGATAATTGAGAAACGCTTACAGGAGAAGTTAATTAATAAAGGAATTACAACACCATTCCTAACTGGTTAATTTAATATTACCCCTAACTACTCATTCAGTAACCTTGTAACACAGAATTAATACTGGTACCGATCACAATAAAGACAATAACCTACAGTGTACCTAGGTCGTCTAGGATGACTGGCTAAGCTTTATATTACCAAATACTCGTATAATGTTAGAACAAAAAGTCTACGATTTACTTCGTCAGATGACCGAAGACACTGTCTAAAGAATATTGGTATAATACAGTATTAAAATATTTAAAGTCACATCAATCACATCAAGGTTATACACAGAGCAGAAAATATATAATTACCAAAGTCCCGTCTGAACTAATATATTTCGTTCAGTGGACGACGTCCGTGATCCCCTGGAGCCTTCCTAATTCGTTCTCCTCGATATCTCTAAAACACTAGCTATTTATTATAAATCAGGATTTTGCCTGGGGATACAAGGCGGTACCTCACGTATCATCTCATATTCCAACTCTACTAGAGTCGGTATATTTCTCTCTGATCGTCAGACTTACTGACGCCAACGTCGCCAAATCACGGTTGTAAAAACCGCACTCGCAGAGGTATTACGTAACTACTCACCACATGGCCTCCACAGCTGGACTAAGTGCATATTGGAATGTCCAATCGCGCGAAGTATTACGTAACAAGTTGCCCACCTGGTCTACGGGCATTAAACTGCACACGGCCCTCTAACACAATTAAAATCGCCACAGGCGAAAACAAATTTAAAGCATGTACCGTCACACCGCCTTTGCCGGTTCTCCACTCATCGGTTCGCCGTAGGTCAACCTCCAACAGCCGTAACGAGGCCACTCACGTGGACATATAGATCGGACTTTAAACATTTAGAAATTTTATGTCGAAATTACTTCTTTTTTAAAAATATTATTAAATAGTCTGATCCTCTCTTCTTTCTCTTATTTCTTTTTGGACTGTCCTTCTAAAATGCTCCACATTATATAAATATTCTGCCCATTTTCAACATTACCCCTACCCCCCCCCCCCCCCCCCCCACACACACACACACACACACCCACACATCCCGAGTCAGGCCACTGATCTTATCGGAGGTCGGACTCGGAATGGGCATGTTCGAAACCCTAGTGGTATATGGGCACGTTAAACTAGTTATCATCATCATCATCATCATCATCAAATCACTGGCATGATTTTGCAAGTAAGGTTTTGATTGGTCGAATGAAAGGCCAACTGGACATGAGCTCTAACGGGCTGCTGTTAGATCCACATGTAATAGTGGAGCTAATTTTAATTAGATTGGGACTTGTGCAGCATCATACCGGCATCGTGGTTAGGCCATCGGTCAACAGGCTGGTAGGTACTGGGTTCGGATCCCAGTCGAGGCATGGGATTTTTAATCCAGAAAGAAATGTTTTATTTAACGACACTCAGCACATTTTATTTACGGTTATATGGTTAAGGACCACACAGATTTTGAGAGGAAACCCACTGTCGCCACTACATGGGCTACTCTTTCCAATTAGCAGCAAGGGATCTTTTATTTGCGCTTCCCATAGGCAGGATAGCACAAACCATGGCCTTTGTTGAACCAGTTATGGATCACTGGTCGGTGCAAGTGGTTTACACCTACCCATTGAGCCTTGCGGACCACTCACTCAGGGTCTGGAGTCGGTATCTGGATTAAAAATCCCATGCCTCGACTGGGATCCGAACCCAGTACCTACCAACCTGTAGACCGATGGCCTAACCACGACGCCACCGAAGTCTACAACATTTGTTCATTGCTAAGTTCTGCCCGTTACCTACAGTCACATCATCCTGCTCTTCGATAAAATCTGTGTCCAACTTTTTGGGCTAATACTTTTCACCTTTAACCGTCACTCTTTCCCAAAGCCTATCTAAGAGTCCAAAACGAAAAAAATTCATTATAAGACTGCAGTCTCAGGGCCGTAGCTAGATTTTTTGTTTATGGGGGCAATTGAGTAGTTAATAGTCTAAAACTCCTTAAACAGTTAAGAAGAGAATTTTCTTTAAGTTTCTATAATGCTTTCCAGACTTTTTTCTGGGGGGACAACTGCCCCCCTTGCCCCCTCGCTAGCTACGGCCCGAGTCTATGACATTTGTTCATTGCTAAGTTCTGCCCGTTACCTACAGTCACATCATCCTGCTCTTCGATAAGATCTGTGTCCAACTTTTTGGGCTAATAATTTTCACCTTTGTTGAACATTTTAACCGTCACTCTTTCCCAAAGTTTCGTTAAATTTCATTGATAAATGTTGCTATGAACAAACAAGAAAAGAAACAAAAAAGCAATAGAGCTATTTATTTTAAAAGCCTTATATGAATACTAAAAAAGCTATATTATTATTACTACATAAACTTGTGTTAACAATATAAAATATAGTAAGTTACTTGTGATCTTTAAATTATAAAATGGTACAACACAATTATGCTAAAAATCAAATGTGAACTATTATATAATATACAATAATTAAAATATAAAGGATATGGTCGGTGATGCATTCAATCATAAAATATTGTCTTAAGTATACGTGCCGCAAAACATCTTGTAAAAACATTGTTAAAATACTTTTAAAAAACAATTTGTCAGACACTTTGATGGTGTACCTCCCGGTCGATGTCTACACACTGAAAAGAGAGGGGGTGGGGGGGTGGGGGGGGAAGAGACGTACTGCAGCTTAAAAAGCATGTCAAAATGTATAGTCACAGATTATCATTTGTTTAACTTTATGTTTGTAACATCATCTCATGTTTGCCTATTTACTTCATTTCATGAATATATAGAGAATTTGTCATGAGTGGTTTTTAATATGGAAAATATTAACTAAGTCTGTTAATCGGTATTTGTTGAGGTTCTGCAGAGACAAATACTGATTAACTAGATGAGGTTGATATTTTAGATATTAAAAAAAACCATGAGTAGCGAATTCTATTTATCCTATAACACTTCTAAAATACCAGTAACATTTTCATTCGATATTTAGTAAATTACAGTACTAAAGTCACCTCCATCGATAATATGACATCATCATGATTAGAATTAGTTTAACGTCACGCATTTTAAGTAAATCTTATGAAAACATTACGCTCAGATATACAGGTCTTGTTGTCTTGTAAACAAATGACCCATTCATAGCAACTAGAGACCTTGCAAATTTGCATATACCTTTAAATTTGCATACCATTAGGGCCTACTAACCGGGTTAATACATAGAGGATATTTCATGTTTTTTGTCAAATATGATTTAGATCTCATCGAGTGAAGTTTGAAATCATATTTCACGAGTCGCGCTTGCGCAACGAGTGTGCTATGATTGCAAACTTCATGAGATGAGATATAAATTATATTTGACAAAAAACATGAAATTTTCTATTTATTATATAACTTTTGGCAATTTACCTTTATTTTTAAAATGCCAGCAGCAAAATAGTTCTGGCTTTCTTACAGTGAAGATAACACATTTTAGAGTGAAATAGAGAAATTTTCACTCTAAAATGTGTTTATCGTCAATGAGTGACTGACAACACTTTTATTTCACTAATATTTTAAGATATTTCACTAAGTGTTATATTATAAAATAAATCATCACACAGGTTTGTGACATGGACATCATGGGCAAGTTATAGAATAAATATATATATTTTTAAAAATATATATTCACAGATTTATTCTAAAAAAAAATTTTTTTAACAACTACATGTACCTGCAGACACAGATGTGGTTTTATGGCCATGATTGCTAATAAAATAAATATCAAATTTAAACATTTGGAATTGGCCATGGGTTATGTATATATATATATATATATATATATATATATATATATATATACCGGTAGTAACTAATTTCTAAAAATGTAAACTACTAGTAGTATTTATAAATGAATGTTTGATTTCTGTATTTATGAAGTCGACCGAGTAATAATCAGGAAAGGCGCACTAAAAAATCTGCAGGATGCAGATATTAGGGTAGCTTTATTTTTTTTCAGCAATTAAATTAACAAAATGTGCCTTTTTGTTAACAATGGTTTTGAGTGTTGAATTTAACTACATGTACAGTGAAACCTCTCAAAACCGGACACTCTGTAAACCGGAATTCCCTCAAAACCAGACGTTTTTCACATTCCCATTATAAAAATCAGTTCAGAACTTGACCTCTCTAAACCAGATACCTCTTATAACCCGACATTTTAGTTGGTCCTGTGGGTGTCCAGTTTAGAGGGGTACACTGTATATTCAGCTTTGTTGCTCTCACTCTTCTACTATCACCAAACATTTGACATTAGATCATTGCTGTTTCTCTATAAACTAATGAAATATTTATTTTTAGTGCATATATGTATTCATAAATATTAATATAATCATATATTATTTGTATGGTTAAAAATAAAATGTGCTATAAATACGTATCACATATACTATACTTACTTCACCATAATTATATGCATACATATTCTTATTTAAAATATTGGATTTATACTTTATTATGTAACAGAGTTTGTGCACATTATGGAATCTACTTACTGAACCACAGAGTCTGACTCATGCAGTACAGTTTTAACTATGCAATATCTAATACAATATTTAATATAAAAGAGAATGAAATTCAATATACAGATTTTATTACAAGTGTGTTTTGATATCATCAATGTGATCTGAAAATTATTGCATATCATATTATTTTACCTATTAGGCCATAATAAAATGGAAGCTATATTTTTATCCTTTTTTCTTTTTTTTTAAAATGTGGGTGGTGGGTGGAATTTTATGTTATTTTATAGTTTCAGGACATTGAAAATACTCAAGCAAAGAAAATCTTTTGGTCAATAAAAAATATATGGGGTTGGGCCTCTACCCTTGGAGTAGAGTTGAAAATCTAGAATTTATTTTATTATGGCCTTATATGATAAAAAATATATGACTTGGTCTACAGGTTTATGGACAGATTTTAAAACTGAACATATGACACCCCTGATCTTAGGTATTAGTTAGAGTTGTATTAGTAAATGACATCATTATGTCTTTAAGTTTAAGAAGAATCCCCACTATTTTATTATTTTTATTAGCAGCAATGTTGTTTAGGGTATCTTTTTCTTACAGACAGGTCAACATTTACTACAACCTTTGATCTACTACAGACACAGATTCAGGGGGTACTGGGTGGGGAGGGGGGGGGGGTGTGGTGCACCCCACCTTAAATTTCAAAGTTCCCCCAAATATCTAGTGTGTGCTAAATTTCGCAGAGGACATGTAATAGCTTCACTGGTTTGGGGGAGTATTGCCATGTATAATGTAGGCTAAAGTATTTTTGAATACTGGAGGTGCCCTTTTTAAATGTTGCACCCATTCCTGGGGGAAATCATGCATTCACCCCTAAATGTCTCTCCTACAATAAACTAATCCAGTGTCTCTCATATTAAATTTGTATCCATAGATATTCATCTCAAGGAATGTGGAATTAATTAATTATAATTTTAAAACAAGCTAGTTATTTCATTTTGTTTTAAAAATTAAAAATAAAATAAAATACACACACACATGTAAATTTAATTTGAGATAAACAAATATGCAAGTAATAAGTAACTTTTATTGATCTAAATGCAAAAGTTGATGCTTTCTCTGCCATCATAAAAGTAGTATATACATGTATATCTCACCGTCTGACTCCATTAAATTCGTTAACATTTATAAATTCAATTTGTATTAAAACATGATAAGAATTCTTCAAAATCCAAGTCGATTTGTTAAAAAATTAATATACAAAATGTATAACTGTATTGTAATGACTAGCATTACTCACATCAATCATCATTTTTACATTAACAGGTTAAACTGACATTGGTACACTTATACAAGTAATACTTCCAGTATTTGGACAGTTCTTGTACTGTATCAATGTCTCAGTAAAATATACATGTATCTATATATCAGTATAAAATATACAGCTTAATATTAGTTGACACAAAATATTCAACAGAGAACCATGTCTCTTCAGCTTAACAGAAGTATAAATCAACTTCTATATGCAGATAATGTATGTGTATAAAATAAATAAAAAACATATCATTATAAAGTTCTTGGGCTACATCACGTTTTGTTGTTTTTTGTAAGCAAAACATTTTATTTGCAAACCACACAACAAATTTAAAATCAATCAATATCTCTCTCTCTCTCTCTCTCTCTCTCTCTCTCTCTCTCTCTCTCTCTCTCTCTCTCTCTCTCTCTCTCTCTCTCTCTCTCTCTCTCTCTCTCTCTCTCTCTCTCTCTCTCTCTCTCTCTCTCTCTCTCTCTCTCTCTCTCTCTCTCTCTCTCTCTCTCTTCCACACAGGAATAACCTACAATTACAATGTCACACGTTTGGTATTTTGAGATACATGTAATTGAATTTTAAAGTATTCAACTGTAGTAATGCAATCATGAGCTATTTATTCCTAAGAAAGTGTGTTTTGCCAACAACCCGTAATGGCCTACCATAGTTATAGCTTTTTATTTCATTGTGTTACTGTGACCTAGGCATACATGACTTTTATAGCACCGACTCTCTGTTTGGACATCACAGGCTATTCTGTTGTATTTTATGTTCTTTCATAATATGACATCTGGTTCACAATGACTCCACCTTATTTTCATTTCATTATTGACTACTTTCTATTTATTCACCACATTTGCCATAATATAGTGAGTTCAATAATTAACTCAACCGAAAGTGAGCTATCACATGTTGAAAGTTCACCTGTGTGACCTATTTTTCCGTAACATCATTGAAATATACATAGCTAGAGTGGAGTTTCCTGTTAAATGCATTTTAAATACACTTATATTGTGTGAATGAGCATGTTATATCACTGGAGTAGTTTGCAGTTAAAAAAAAGTATATACCCTAAATATGGCTTAGTGCAGATAGTCGAAAAATATGTCAAAAGTGGACATTGTAGATTATTTCTGTGGACTCTTCATATATATATATATATATATATATATATATACATAACTGAAAAACAATTAGAAAAAAAAGGGCTCACAAGCGGGTTTTTTACATTTTTGTTTTTTTCAAATACAACAAATAAATCAGGCTACTTCATGGCTAAAGTTTTTACAACAGCTCTTCATCCATGTAATAAAAATAGTAATGACATCATTTTGATTTATAAATAACAGTTACTGTTTATAAATACTTCGACATCATATTGCAATGTAAATAATATGTTAATTTTGACGTCATTTGAAATGAAATATCCAGTAGTGTTTTATTCAAAGCAAATGCTTTGCAGTAATTGAGGCAAGTTTAAAAAAAAAGGTGTCTATATTCATAAAAAGATATTTGCTGATGTAAAGAGACAATTACTAACATTGTTGGACCTGGTTATTCCAAAAAAGAAAGAAAAAAGGTTCATGTCCAGTATACCTTGGATAACTGTTAAGCCATTGTTTCTAAGACTTGTAAATGACGAGGTGTTGTTTTTAATTGCAGATACCAGCACAGAATTAACCGATTTAATTGCACAGAAAATATTATTGAACAATTGTTATCAAATATATTAAATTAAAAAAACTGTGTGTTTATGGCATATTTATGAATTGTATAACCATGGTAAAATCAAAAGGGACAGACCCTAGTTTCAACCCGTGAAAATTAACACTAAGTTTAGTTAATCTACAAACCTGTAATACATTTGGATAAATTTACAATTGAGTGAAACATTAGTCTGTGACTTTAAAATGGTGAAATACGCTTTAAAAATAGACTAAAACTTGACTCCATAGCTGTTATTTCTCAGATGCACATGCGTTTTTAAAAATATGAGAAATGCATTTTGTGATATTAAAAACACCAGGATGACCAAAAATACTTCGAATGTATGGAAATTGATAATCTAAACAATAAAATGTAAGTAAAGTATAATTTCTGTTGTCAAAAACGGCTCTAATAGTAAAAAATATACCTTAGTGTTTAAAAACTAGGGTATGTTCCTTTAATAAGTGCATTCATAAAAAACACCCCAATATTTTCAACTAAATAAATATAACATTTACATATACAAATACATGTACGTTGTATATCCACAATCATGGAACACAACAAAAAGACATGTAAAGTTAACATACAAAGTTTATACATATACATTGTATTAAAAACAATATTAAGGTAATATTAAATAATATTTTTTATTTGTGTATGTTACCAATATAATACTTCATGTTATCACGTGATACACAAGACTTAGTGTAAAAATTTAAGAATAGGAAATAGCTCTAAATAAATTCATTTATTCACGTAAAACATAAAGCATCTGCTGCACATAATCATTACAGACATATTTCTACACACATACACAAAATGGTAGACCAATCAAATGAACTATTTGTATGAACTGGAACCAATGTCATTTAATGGTTGTTTCTATTTCTGTCCAAGTATAATTGTTTCTTATTAAAATGAATCGAGTATTTAATTAATATAGATTCTAGTCTAATAAACTGCAAACATCACACCTATTTAAAAAATGATAGTCTCCAATCATATCAAGTTTTAGCATCAACAGAAATCTTAACATCAATAATTCAACAGAAAAATAATAACTTGGGTCTCTTTATATATTACAAAACAACATCACATTAACTTCAACAATATACATGTTTATCAATAATAATAATAAGAAGGAAAAAACACATATCAATAGTAATTTTGTCCATTCAGTTTTCTTAAAATATAAGCATGAGCATATGCATTAACTATTTGTGAATATGTACTTCTTAAAGTAAATCCATTTTTTCTGTAAATATGAATACAATGTACATCTCAAATTTATAATACTAAAGAAATAATTTAGTTTTGTTACCAGTATGTATACAAGTTAAGTTTTCGCAATACCTCCTAATAAAATCCACTTCTAGTATGAACTTAACATGCCACCAATCTACTTAGCAGCAGCTCCAATTAAAAGCCACTTTTAATATAAAAAGGAAAACATCACATATCTACATCTAGCTTTAAATCAAATCAAGTTTCAGAATCCACATAAATCTTAATGACAAAACAAAGCAACATGCGGTTTACATAAAGGTAAAGATACTGAAACGTAACACCACACTGTCATTTGGTATCGCGAAACACATTCAGGTTGCAGAATGGAAGCTTCCCTTTAAAAGGACGAAAATTAATTTATAACATTAAAATAAAAATATCACAAATATAAATAACATACTTAAAAAATTATAACTTCCAAGACAAACTAAAATGAACAAGTCACCAAGACAAATTCACTTTTAAGTAAAAACAAAATCCAGGTTAGTTTCTGCATAAACTAGAATACATTACATATTTATACAAATAGTAACTTCAAGTGAAATAAAGTTTCATTGTAACCAAAACACCCATTCACATAATGATCAAATCATTAGACATCTTTAACTTCAATTTATCCCATAAAAACACTGATTAAAACTCAATACTAATGCTAACAGAATACAATATATATATATATATATATATATATATATATATTTACAAAAATAATAGCTTAAAATAAGCTTAAAATAAGCATAATCAAAAACACTCCAGTTCGCATTACTTATAGACAATCCAGTTTCAATATGGACTGAACTAACATACATATATGTACATGTACATGTATTTACAGAGTAGAAGCTTCAATAATATTGAAATTTATTACCAGCAAGAAAACATCATCAGCTTAAAATAAGCTTAAATTTAAGTGTAATCAAAAGCACTTCAGTTCACATTACTTCAAGACTTCATTAATGACTGAACTTAACATACATGTATTTACAGAGTAGAAGCTTCAATAATATTAAAATTTATTACCGGTAAGAAAACATCATCAGCTTAAATAATGGTATCTTCAAGACAAATCCACTCTCTATGAGAACTTTAATACAGTACACCACACACAAACCAAATTAAATCCAGGTTTAGTATCACCATTATTAAGTACAATACATCTAACTATTCACAAAAATGGTAGTTACAAATAAAATGCAGCTTTAGTTTAAAATGAAACACATGTTCACATAATGGTATTTCTATACAGATTCAGTTTTGGTATGAACAAAACAGAACATCTATTTATAAAGCAGAAACTTCAAAGTAAAACATCAGTTTATAGAGTTCCAATATCAAATGGATCTGACTGAATGAAAAAATCACATATATTAACAAATCGGTTGCTTCAAGTCAAATATCTTTTGTCATTTCCATTCATCTGTTTCTTTGTATATCAGTTCATTTTGTTGTTAATTTGTTTGTATGACTTAAATTCAATTTCAATGCAAATTAAACTAAGCATCTATTTATAAATAGAGGCTTCAATATCAAAATGGCACATACAGGTAGTTACAAAATAATTGTAAAGTCAAATAAAGCTCCAGTATAAAAGGACACACTAGTTCATAAGATTTAAACTGACATAAACATCTATTTACAAAACAGGTTTCGATATTGAACATCATATATCTACAAGTAGGCTGCTTCAAGTCAATTTGTTTTTCAAGAAACATCAGTTCATCCAATGATACCATCACATGATCAGTAAAATCCAGTTGCAGTATTAAAACAAAAGCACAATTATTAAATACAGAAGTTGTTGACTATAGGAATAGAATACAAGTACAGCTATTTAGAAAAAGTGAAAAAATTACAAATCAAGTTCATTTATCAATACCATTTAAAAATAGATATTTAGTCTTTAAAAACAAAATAGTATATGTTCACATCTTAGTATTTAAACAAATTTGGTATGAAATTTACAAAGAAGAAGTTTCAACGTAAACTCCACATCAGTTTACATAACAATGTCTCTAAAAACATGTTTATTTTCAATATGTAATGAAATGAACACCTATTTACAGGATATTTAAAAAAATAAAAATAATAAAATATATATATATATATATAGCATACATGTATGTTCACAATTTGGTATTAATTTTTTTTTTAATGAACTGAACATAACATCTATTTACAAAGCAGAAGCTTCAACGTAAACTCCACATCAGTTTACATAGCAATTAATGTCTCGGAAAACATGTTTAGTTTCAATATATAATCAAATAACACCTATTTACAGGATATTAAAATATCTATCTATATATATATATATAGCATATGTTCACAATTTGGTATTTATATGAATTGAACATAACATCTATTTACAAAGTAGAAGTTTCAAAGTAAAATCCACATCAGTTTACATAACAATGTCTCTGAAAACATTTTTAATTTCAATATATAATGAAATTAACACCTATTTACAGGATATTTAAATATACAGTTTTGTGTGTGTGTGTGTGTATATATATATAGCATATGTTCACAATATGGTATTAATTTTTTTTAATGAAGTGAACATAACATTTACAAAGTAGAAGTTTCAAAGTAAAATCCACATAACAATGTCTCTGAAAACATGTTTAGTTTCAATATATAATGAAATTAACACCTATTTACAGGATAGCAGCTTCAGAGTAGTAAAATCCAGTTTCTGTGACAAAATCAACATCACTTGGGAACATTTCATCAAGTCATTAGTTTTGTTCAAAAAAATTCTATTTTGAACTAAGAACTTGAATTTTATGTCTGTTTCAGTAATAACCCAGTACTGTCTATATGTGAATACAATACTGATTGATATAAATTATATCTTCAGTCAAACCAAGCTTCATAATCAACACACACACATGTTCTCAAAAAGGTTATCTACTAAACATATCCAAGACAAAATTTAGTTTTAGTATCAAATGAACTTAACCCCTATTTAATTATCAATAAAAACACAATTTATCACAGAGGCATCTATGCAACTTATCGGAGACAAAATTCAGTTTAAGTATCAACTGAACATAACCCGACTTTAATTGTCAACAAAAACATATTATTATAAAGGCATCATCATGTATAAAACATATTTAAAACAAATTTCTGTTTTAGTAACAAATGAGCATAACATCTGTATGTATTTAATTATCAATAACATACCACACTTCTGAGACAAATCAAATTTCACTATGAAATGAATTTTACTTATTTACAGAAGGTTTAAAATTCAGTTTAAGTATGATGATGTAACATCAACTATTTACAAAAGCAGTATGTTAAATACATTAAGTATAAAATTTCCTCAGAGAACATATTTTCATTTAATGGTGCTTACTACACATTCAGTTTCAGTTTGAACTGAAAATAAAATATATTTAGAGAATAGAGGCTTCCGAGTCAAATCAAGTCATAGAAAACATGGTAAATTGTAGTACGAACAAAAAACCCATCAGTGAATATATTTATGAACATGGTAGATCCAAATAAAATCAAGTTTCAGTTGTCACCGGTGGGTAGTATAACACACATCATAAAAAGTCTGGTACAAAGAATGGTTGGATCAATAAGTATAATCATAACCTATGTACATGGTATATACCTGATGCAGAAAGAAATATTTACAAACATTTTGATTTAAACATGTATTTAGTTCACTTCATAATTTATACTTCTTCTATACGGAAATAGGAACTGCGTTGACAAGTCTTCATTAATTCAGCATAAAGACATTCACCTCCAACATCCTAAAATAAATGAACAAGTACTTGAATTATTAATAAAAACATAATAACGAGCAAGCAGAATACAAGAAGAAAGGAGAACAATAGGCCTATCGGCCTACAGAGCTCCGCTATATAATTTTCAATTTTGTCAGTAGTAGATAATTAATTAATTTATAAAGACCACCTTAGAATATCCATGTTTCAAATTTGAGAATTATCAAATTAAAACTGCAGGAGATGTATTGTAAGATTTGTAAAGTAACCTTTTAAAAATATTATTTTATGACATTTGTGATCTTTGTTATTTTTTGGAGACTAGAGCAAGTCTAGTAATAACTTCTTTCAGAACTAAAGAAAATGTTCAGCATGAAATTTTTATTTAAATTTTAAATTTTTGTTTCAAATTTAAGAATTATCAAATTAAAACTGCATGAGATGTATTGTAAGATTTGTAAAGTAACCTTTTAAAAATATTATTTTATGAAATTTGTTATCTTTGTTATTTTTTGGAAACTTGCTCTGATTGTAATAACTTCTTTCAGAACTAAAGAAAATGTTTAAAATTTTAAATATTTAATACAATTTCCAAAATCTCTCTCTATTAGTTTGATAAGGCTGCCCCTGAGAATATTTAGACTAGGTTTCAGAACTATAGAATTAAAACTCTATGAGGTGATAGACTTTTATCTTTTCAATCTTAACTTTTTATTTAAATGTTTAATTTTAATAAAATTCACAAATTCCAAATTTCCAAAATATCTCTGTTTGTGGAGATTGGTCCAGGAAATCATAGTACCAACTTTCAGAACTACCGATCAAAACTCTAAGAGAAGATGGACTTTCAAATTTTCAATAAATAAACATTCCATGTTTGTGTTACGATTTCTTATAAAACCCACACAAAAAGTACCTCACTCCCCACCCCCCACACCAAAAAACCAACAACAAAAAAAAAAAACCCCACAACAAACCCAACAACAACCAAAGAAAAAGAAAAAAAAACCCACAACCAAACAAATTAACATCTTATTTCATTTCAGTGTATCATTTTAACATAATATTGTTACAAATTGTTATTATTTAACTGTCATTAAATTAGCAAATTTAGTTTCAAGAAATATTGTTGTGTAAATAATTCAACATCAAGACATTCACAGTTGATATAGATTTTGACGTTCAAAAGTTTCCATCATGTAACAAGGAATACATTTTGTCAAAAGCTGTTCAGTAAAAAAAAAAAAAAATCAAACACATTATAACTTGTAGTTTTTAGGTCAAGATTTTTTCAAAAATACTTTTAGAACTAGCTCTTACCAATAAAGCAGTAAGGTATCTTTTATTTTCTCTTTCCTAGGCAGGACAGTACATACCACAGCCTTTGAGGAACAGTGAAAAACCCCAAGTCCATCACACCTTAGATGGGCACTTTATCTCTGAGCTACATCCCACACCATAATTTATCAAGAGCATTAAGATAAAAATTTAAAATGTTTTAGCCAGTCATAAAAATTAACAACAAAATTAACTAACAGATGCAAAGAAACAGATGATAGGAAATGCACATTATTAACAGTAATTCTCATGGTTCTGATGTCATCATAAAAGAGGGGCATAAAGCACTCACTTGATGCGCATTGGGTCTGGGATCGATCCTCGTTGGTGGGCCCATTGAGTTATTTTTTCGTTCCAGCCAGTGCACCACGACTGGTATACCAAATGTCATGGTATGTGCCATCCTATCTGTGGGATGGTGCATATAAAAGATCCCTTGCTACTAATAGAAAAATGTAGCGGGTTTCCTCTCTAAGACTACATGTCAAATTAACAAATGTTTGACATCCAATAGCCGATGATTAATAAATCAATGTGACTCTAGGGGTGTCGTTAAACAAAACAAAAACAACCCCATCCAAAAATAACCAACGTTACTTCTCAATTAAAACTCACCTACTTGTGTTGGCTCACTGCAGTTTCTTAACCCAAAAGGAGCGCTGTTTTTTTCGGCTTGATCACCTCGCCTTCTGGCTCAAATCGACCTTTTTTCTTCTCAATATACTTCAAGATAAAAAGCAGAACATGCATTATATAACAAAATTAATACAGTGTGTATTAAATCTTTCCAGTTTTGTATTGCTTTGTTTTTTAGGGGTTTTTTATATGGACAGTTTGATCAATAAAGTTTGTTATTTACTTTTTCATTTATAGGAGTTATTTATAAATCAAACATGTATAAATCATGCAGCAGGTGGTTGAACACATGGATTTAATATCATAAAAATTAATTCCTGTAATGACTATTACAAGCATCCTAAACGTTTTTGAGAAACACAGCAAAGCCTTGTAGCCTTGAAAATAAGCAATTTTGTCCTACTAAGGTAAATTGTTTGTCAATTAATGGTAAAAGTATCTTAATCTTTTAACTGTGAAGGCTGTTGCTTGTTTTTGTGTGTCAGAAAATGTCCCCATAAACACAGTTGACTGTTTAATACAGATTAGCTTGGGATAATAAAATGACTTCTTAAAGGTTAACTTTACAGTAAAATTAGTAACTATGAGTTACTGTATAGTTTGCATTCTCAAAAATCAGCAAAGTGTTTTTCCTACTTTTGTTTTCACATAAGTTCTGCAAAGTGTCTTATGAAATACCTAAGCTAAACATTCCAAATTTAAAAACAAGGATAACATTGTTATTTATATCTGACATCATTCTTGATGATTTTTAGTATTCAGCTGCAGATGGGGAAACTTGCACTATCAAGGGAGTTAACTCACGGTCATATTTTCTTGGGGTTTGTTCAAAAAGCAATTTTAATGCAAGATTTTCAATAATTTCTATAAAATTGAAATAGCCTTTACTGGAAATGAAAAAATATGTAATGTCATCTCCTGATATTTAACTACAACTTGGCAAAGCATTTTATTTGCTGGTTTGTTTTTGGTTTGTCTTTAACTTTACTTCATTACAAAGTTAACCTTTAAGACCGATACTGACAGCTACATACATGTAGGTACCAACTTTGCAGGTTTTACTGCAGTCCTGTCAAAAATATGCATTTTACTTGTCAATGAGGGTGGCATCCCAGTTGGTGGGCCCAGTGGGCTAGTTCTCATTCCAGCTGTGGTATGTGCTATCCTGTCTGTGGAATGGTGTATAAAAGATTCCTTGCTACTAATGGAAAAATGTAGCTCTATACGTGTTTGACATCCAACAGCCGATGATTAATAAATCAATGTGCTCTATAAATAAAGGAAACTTTAAACTTTTACTTGTCAGGGAGTCATGCTGCAGTGTTCTCACTGCTCCATTTAAGCAGGGTAACCCGTTCCGCTATTGATTTTGCCGCCCCACTTTGATGTTTTGCACCCCTCCTTTATTTTTCTGCGCCCCTCTTTATTTTCCTGCAACTTACTATATTTTACAGCATCCCACTCCTTAGGTTCCTGGGTGGGTCAGAATGACTAAATTCACACAATTTGTTTCTTCATGTGCCAAGGAACTGGTCAAGTAGTTTCAGAAGATGATTTTAAAAATTGACTTAATTTTTCCTTTTCGGACTATGTCCCACAAGCCCCATAGGGTCAGGATGACCACATTCACAAAAGCGTTTCTCCCTGGGCAATGAAGCCTCCCTCAAAATTTGGATTGATTTGGTTGAGCAGTTTGAGAAGATGCTTTTGTTTTAAGTTGCTTTTGTTTTAAGTTGCTTAATTTTTCCTTTTCGGGTCCCACCTCTCAGGCCCCTGGGGCTCAGAATGAACACATTCAAAAATGTGTTGCTCTGTGTGCCAAGGAAGCTTCCCATGAACTTTGGTTGGAATTGGTCTAGTTGCTTTGGAGAAGAATGAATGAATGAATGAATGAATGAATGAATGAATGAATGAATGTTTAACGACACCCCAGCACGAAAAATACATCGGCTATTGGGTGTCAAACTATGGTAATGCAAATAAATAAAGTGATGATCAACATCAATATAAAAATTCAAGGTTTAAACAAAAACAGTGTAAAGTACTGTGCAAAAATACAAATACAAATATCACAGAATTTTACGGACACCGAATTTTACTCTAAACTTCAATTTGTGCTGTATTGGCCATTCTCAAAGAGAATGTTACACCCCTGCACCACGGTGAGGTTACAGCACGCGCAGGGGCTTTGGAGAAGAAGTCAAAGAAATAACAGTTTAAATGCATTTCCCTATATAACTATAGTAAACTTCATCTTCTCACCAGCAACAAATTAATGACATTAACAAATTATTGACCATTACATATATGACAATTATTTGGTTATAGAATTTCTGGAAGATGAAAAGACCTTTTTTTTTTTTTTTTAAATTGGCCTAATTTCCCTCTTTTGGCCCTACCCTTCAGGCCACTGGGAGAGAGGGTCAGAATGACCAAATTTATAAATGTGTTTCTCCATGTGCCAAGGAAGCTTTTCACAAACTTTGACTGGAATTGGTCAATTAGTTTTGGAGAAGAAGTAAAAATTATGAAAATGTGCAAAAATAACAACACATTCGATGAATCTCCACCCACCCCCAAAAATGAACCATAATAAAAACCCTATAAAACAAAAATCATCCCTCAGTAATGTTATAGTGACAAATATAATCATAGATTTGACCTTTAAACATATGTTTGACCTTGCTTCTTAATGCTGGGTATAAATATAACAGACATCACTGACCCAATGTTGATAAGATTTTTAGCTATACTAACACAAGGTTCCATTAAAAAAATCTGACTAAATACAGCCACTAATGACCAACAGAAAGGATGGATGGATGCCTATTAATATAATTACTATATTCCCAATCGAATTTGAAATGGTGGGGCACCGTAAATATAGTTAGTAATTAATAATATTTAAGTTGATAAAGCATAGTAATGAAATGTATGTAGAACACTTACCCGATGCAAAAACTGTACTGTAGACTTAATATGCTCCACACACAGGTTTGGGTGAATGTCCAACTGCGTTGGTCCCTCTGGAAACAATCTTTGTGTATCACGAGGCCAGAGTACAGCATTCTGTAGTATTTTGGGACCAAGCTGGTCACCAGCGAAAACATCAGGGACATTAATATACTGGTATGCAAACCGTTTTAGAGCTGCCAACAGTCTTTCAAGTAAGTCAAGTGTATTTTTTTCTGTCAGACTTCTAAGATTTATCTCCAGCTCCTCATTCAGAGGGGTGGTGAATTTGTCCCCCAGGAAGCCAATGGCTGTGTCTGCCTCAAGACTCTCGACATACTCAAACAATGATGTCAAAAAGCAGAGTTTTATAGGATTCAGCAAACCTTCTACATGAGGTGACTTTTGTAGAAAATAAATAGGCCACTGTGTAATATAGTACTGTGCATGATAGTCAGTTTTATTCTTTGGTAGTTCTGACTTTTTCATTAAAGTAAATATGATCTCTAGGTATTCAAGAATAATTCTCAGGTAGGTGTGACTTTGACACTTGAGATTCAAAACTTTCTTTTTGATGTCTGTTGTTATTTCATGCTGCTCTACAAATGCTTCAATATCTTCAAATGGAGTGACAGATCTGTAAAGACAATCCCCTAAAAACACAATCACCGGAAAGCTAGTTGTGACTTCCAAACATGGCTTTTTCACCAATATGTGATCTGCAAACTGACGCTCTATGAAGTAAAAGTCATAATTGTGGATTCTGCCATGACCATAACCTGTACAACACTGCGAAAATTTGAGAAATGTTTCATTAAGTCTTTGTTTAGACAGGTCCATATTCAGGTGCACAATTTCTTTGTCAGTTACCTCTTCAATGGGCAGTACAGATAAGTATGCTGATTTGTCGGTCTTCTTCACAAAGCTCAAGGAAGGAGATTCTAAAGTGAGACTTATGATTGAAGCATCCTCGAGAAATTCGTTTTGAATATTCTTCAGGGCAATAAGGATCTGATAAATAGTTGAACTGCTGTTAATAATGATACAGTCTTCCACAATATTAGTCATGACTAGTTGGGGAATTCTGCCAAGATTTTTGTTGTACTTTTTAAGAAGCTTTTCATTTGAAAGCAGCTTGTTCCATGAATCCCTGAAGTTTTTAAACAACTCGTGAAAATGCTCTTTCTGATCATCTCTGTCGATGAATTCTGAGAGAAATGTCTGTTTCAATTCATTTCTTGTCCATTTGTAGCTAATCTTTTCAAAACAAAACAAATTCCACTTTACAAGTGGCAATAAACACCCAAGTAATGCCAACTGCTTTTCTTTTGCAAATACAAGAGCTAAAAATGGATACTTCTTATCCATCTTATTGATCATGAACTCGGACTTCATGTTTTCAACACTAGGTGGTAATGTATGCCTTAAAAACAGCGGGCATCTGCCTTCGTCCAAGTTGACTTCATACAAAATACTATCAAAACTCTCTGGCTCATCTGTGCATTTTCTTGTTACGTCTTGAAAGGCTGAAAATCGACGTTCAGTAATTTCATCAATCTTTTTGCAGATACTGTCTTCATAGAACTGTCTGTTCTTTGCAGTTTCAAATAAAGTTTGTTCATGGAATAGTAAAAATTCCATTTCATGTAATAACATATGAAGAAATTTACCAAGTTGAGCATTTCCACATGCTGTCAACTGTCTCAACACCTCCCAGTGTGTAGTGATGTGCTTTTTCAGAAAGTCTTGCACATCAACATCCTTTTCAAGGTTAAGATGTTCTGCAAGTTCTTGCTCTTCAAGGACTCCAAGTGCTAAAGATCCAGCAAAGCATGCATGCATCAAAAGGTGAAAAAACCTAAAAGCCACTGGAGATAATGACCGAGCAGTTGTCATCATATCATTGCTGGGTTCACAAGGAATATAACCTTTGTACATGGGCTTATCTTCCTGCATAAGAGAAAGATGTTTCTGTGCCATTTTGTCACTT
Source organism: Gigantopelta aegis (assembly GCF_016097555.1). Taxonomy (NCBI): domain Eukaryota; kingdom Metazoa; phylum Mollusca; class Gastropoda; order Neomphalida; family Peltospiridae; genus Gigantopelta; species Gigantopelta aegis. Next base: position 65,560,720 of record NC_054706.1, read on the forward strand.
TTAATTCTTTGGGAGCATACTGTACACATGTCTCCATCCGAGCCATTATCCAAAGTTGCAGATCTAAAATTGCAATCACACTCTGAAAACTGGACTTCTTTTACATCTGTCAATGAAGGGAAAAATCCTTGCTTGGTATCATCAGTCTTGGTCACTGCAGATAAATAAAATTTAGCAACATCAGAAGTATTTAGCATACATATGCACCATATTAATGGTTTGTGGTCTTGATGATTTACCAAGCAGCAGCACATAACATGAATCAGAAAAGAAGTTATCTGAAATTCCTTTTCACGAGTTTCTTCAGATAAGTTCACAACCAGAGAGGAATTAAAATCTTCCTGACAACAAAGACAACGTAATAATTTTAAAGCACTTTTTGACATCTTTGATGCTTCTGCTGCTCTGCAAATACAGGATGAATTGCGTTTGCTCTTTTCTGATAATGGATGCATCAATCTGGATAAGAAAAAATTCTCAAGTGCAAATGAAAACAATGCAAGCTGTACAGATCCACCATTTTCAGAGGCACTGATGATCATTGTCAAACTTTTTTCATCATTGGGGAATGTTTTAAATGCATCTTTGATAGTGTTTTCTTGATCTAGTTGAAAAGGTTTTAGTGGGTTGAGATCAAAAGTACTAATCAATAGTTGTTGATTTTTATCTTCCAAAAACCTGTACCGTTTACATAAATGGTTTAAAGTAATGATGCCATTACCTGCCACAGCACATTCAATAAAATGTCGCTGAAGACCATACAGTTTTTTCTCATTTTGTTCTTCCTTCGAAAACTTTTCAATTAATATGTTTTGTGACTCCAATTTGGAAAAGCGCTCAAGATGGTATTTAATATATGCAACTGCAATTATATGAGCAAGGGACATGTTTGAAGAAATGTACTTGTTCCAACAAGAAATGAATGTTTCCTCTTTGATTTCATTATCAACAATAAAGTGTTGAAACATGTCAACACAAACGCATGGAAATGATGATTCTCCCAACTGACCTTTTAAAATTTCATCTAATTTCTGGAAGAAAGTAGGATGTTGTATGGTCCTCTGATCCGTTATGATGTCAAATAGATTTATTGGACCATGATCCAAACCTAGGTTACTTGCAGTTGCTAAATGTAAAGCAGGTCCAAATAAATAAAAGTCACCTTCTTTCAATAGTTCTATGCTGACTGTCTCATCCAGGACCCATTCCATTATTGGGGTGTCAGGACTGGCTGCCATACAGCAACATACATAACAAGAATAAAACTGCAATACATGTTCAAAAGGAACCCCAGCTTCTGAGTTCAACTCCTTTAGAAATCTCAATATGAAATCAAACATCTCCTTTGAATTTAGCGTATTCTTGGTTAGCTGTTCACCAAGTTGTACAACATATTGTTCCGAGATGCCACCAAAGACAACAATCATAGTAGAAAAATGGTTGCATAGTGACAAAGAGTGTGACACATGTGGCAGTACTGACACGTCATCAGCATGGGTGAGTACCATGCTTGTGTTCCTTTGCCATGTATTGCAATTGTCCTTGTCCTTTAGTTCAGTAGAAGACTGCAGAAGCCTCTGGCAAACATGCTCTGTAATTCTGCTCCATGTGGTTATTTCAAAACAACTCTCATCTTCATCAGTCTCAGAAGTTTCACTTGGTAATTGTTCTTCTGATTCATCCAAATTGCTTTCTTGTTCTTCAGTTGATCCATCTAGTCTTTCATTTGAACCAATTAGTCTTGTAAATTCATGATAATATCCGTCTGGTTCACCAAACTGTACCTGCATACAGGCATCAACAAGATGTTGTACAGCATGCAATTTTGGTTCATTGAGCCACCAAGTTACATGCAACTTAGTAACAAACATTGGAAAAGATTCATCTGACAGTGATATCAAAGAGGTTAGAATGTTTTTGAGCATATCAACTTTTTTTGTAATGTCTAATACCACAGTACGTCTGGAACACAGCAGTGCACAAAAATCATCAAAGTAATCATCCTTTTGATTGTCATATTTATGTTGAAACATGGCAGATGCTGATTGTTTTATTGGATCCAAATATTTAACAAATATTGCATTCAGTTCTTGTTTTGGTACGAAATCTGTTCCTTTTTCAGTCATGATTAATGAGCACTCTTTTGTACATTGCTTTTGTACTTTTTCTTCAATTTGATGCAAAAATACTTTGCTGAAAGGGTGTTTTAAATCCAGCAAAATGTTGGGTCCATAAAAGCATTCTGGACCAGATGGAGGAGGTTCTTTGGATATGTCAACAACATCTTCATTGGCCAGATGATGCATCCACACATTCATTTTCTGATAACATGGCTGATCATTCACTTGCCAACTGCAGCTATTCCAAGCATTACAGGTTTCAACTTTAAACACAATGGCAGCTAGTGGGTGCTTTATGTAACTGACTACCACTTCATCCAGAACATCAAGGAACGTAGAATAGGCCAGAAGTTTACGTCTGTCACAAGCGACGTCAACCTGCCACATCTTTCCATCATGTAATTTTTTATTATTTTCAAGCCAATGCCAAATGATCTTTTCAATGCAAGACATGATGGGCTCTGTTTCTTGAATTGCTTTAATTATCTCAGACAAGTTATCTAATGTTCGCAAACTCCTGCTGTACTGTATGCAAGTGAAAGCCCAAAACATAAGCCTTCTTATTGCATCTTGAAGTGACCCTTTCATCTTTATTATATCAATAATAGACTTTTCATGCATGTCTACCAGTGTAAGTTCTCTCTGCACCAAATTGTCAATGACTATTAGTTTCCATCCACTAAGGAAAGTAATAAAACATGATCTTTCATCATCGGTTCTTTCAAGATGAAGAATAATGATAACATTTTTCTCACACGAAAATTCTACATCTGAATTTAAAAATTCACTCCTCTGTCTTTCTACTGTGGCTTTTAGATGCAGCAGATGTTTTTCATCAACACTTGGTAGACTTTGAATTACCAACAGCTTTATATGGCTGTCAAACCAGAATGTTTCAAGTCGTGATGACAGCTCCTTTTCAGACTTGAAGGTAGACAAGTGTTCAACTTGACATTCTGACTGAATACAGTTTTTCACATTTTCATGTATGTTAGTATGTGTACAAATTATAATGTTTTGTCCACTCACACCCGATTCATGCTTTTCAAAAGATGATTTCAAAAATGATCTCAATCCTTTGTGTACTGGAAGCTCAAAGTAAGTATTTAGCAAAATACCGTATTCTGTTTCATGGCGTCTTGACAAGATTGATTTCTTCCCCCGAATTAAGCCTTCCGGTGTGCAAACCTTTATCAGTTCATGTTTGCATTCTTCAAGAACTTGATCTTTTGAACATGTTCTATCCTTACTACAATAATAAACAAGAGATGGAATGAGTTCATCACTGTACACAGGAATCAGGTCATTTGGTTTAAATGTCATGTTGTCAATTGTACTCAGCTCTGCAATCCATTTCTCTAGGATGTCAACCATTTTTTCCTGCTCTAAATCAAGGATATCAGCAATTCGCAATATCTGTTTTTCAAACCTATTCAAAAATGGAGGATCTGAAATATTCAGTTTTGTCTTATCAATTACAACTATGCAGCGGAAGTTTTCATGTACTTGGCACCAAGGGTTATTGTGGGGCCCTAGAGCAACACGACATATGTTCTTTTGGTTCATACATGTGTAATTTTGATTTAGCATATCATACAAGCTTCCATATATTTGATCTAGGTCCTTCAGTATCAGCACTATACCTTGCTCCATATACAGAATGATCTTGCTGAGAATTCTGTAGCTGTACTCATCTCCAATATCACTTTCAAACTGACTTCCATAGATAGTGACAAACTTCCTATCACTTTGCTTAAGAAGATTTTCAACTACATCAAGCACTGCATCTCCTTCGGTTATTAGCATCAAATTTCTGGCTTTTTTGTCTTTGATATTATCTTCAATCAGCTCGAGAACTGTCATCGGTTCCAACACTTCATCTTGTACAACCATATTCTTTTTCTTCAACTTGTCTCTAAATATGTCCAGAAGTGAATGTATCAAAGATGACTGACCCCCAAAATTCCTTTGCATACCTCTCAATACACACTGTAGTTTATCTTCATACTTACTTTCAGGTGATAGTACACTTATATTTCTGGATACATATTTCACCAAAGAGTAAAAATCTCGGAGTCCATGAAAGTTTGGTAGAAGAGTGGTTGCTTTGAGGATGTACTGATGATATGTATGAGCTACAATGTTGAGAATATCGTTGTCAACTCTACAATTGTTTGATGCCGTGGCAACACTAATAGCTTGCCCAGTTTCTTCAAGTTCATCAGCATCCAAATCAGGTCGTGAAAGGTGTATCACACGATTCATCTTGGCAGCATCAAGGGCCCAATTTGATATTCCAACTACAGAAACTTGTGGGTTATCAGGTTCCAGCAAACTGTGCAAGACTTTCAAAGGATTGAAGGGTGAATTCTCTGCTAGGCCAACTTCATCCAGAATCACAACCGGAAGAACACTTTCATTTTCTGAAGGTTTTTTGTAAGATTTTGCGTTTTCAAACACTTTTATAATGCCAGATGATGTAGACATTTCTGACCCTTGGTAAGTAAAAAAGTAGAGCTCTGGTAATGTTTGAAAAAAGTCATTTACTGAATCTTTGCCTCTCAAATTGTCTTTAATCAGCTGTAAAGACAGTGATTTGCTACATCCTGGCTTTCCAACCAAGAACACAGGAAGTTTGTTCAAAATGCACACCAAAACAACAAATACATTTTCTTTCAAAGCAGAATTTTTGGCAATACCCTCAGGAAGATCCATCCTGTTCAAAAGATCTTCTTGCTCATGTGAAATTACAGCTGCAATATTACAATCTTGCCAAACTTTATACTTCTTGAATATAGAAAAAAGCTCATTTTTGTATCTTCGTCTGTTCTCTTTTTGTGATATTCGATAATAGTAAGTGTGAGCCAAACTAAGTATAACTGAATTTCTTTCTACTTCATCATCTGAAGCATCTTTCTCTTTATTTTTCAGCATTTTACCAAACCAGGTTATGAGTTTTCTGCAACGATCTATCTCCCGCAGACTGACACAGTAAAGATTTTGTTCAAACTCTTGTATTAGGAACTGTGACTTCACCAAGAGATCCACCAGTAGTTTAGTTTTCGGTCCAGATACCACATCCGTCACCATTCTTTGAATGTATGCAAATTCATCATTCTTGCTCAATTTACCAAAATCCCAAACATAGTCCAGCATGTTTTCAGGTAATGGATGAACCCTGTAAACTAACCCTGACTGTGCATCCACTTGTGTTTTAGTTTTCAAACCAGGAGTAAAAACATCAGAAGTTCGTAATTTGTATGGATTACAGGCAGCAATGACCACTACATTTTCAGGAAGTCTCATATCATAACAATTTCGATGACAAATAATATTTGTGATCAATCCCAAATGATCTGAAGTGTTGATTTCATCTAGAAATAGCCAAATGGACTTTTCTGGTGTACTAGATGCTTCTTCAGTGACAGAACTGATTTTTTCTACAATATGCTTCTCATCAATGCCTGCATGAAAATTTAATATAGCCATCTTTGTGCCACAAACCTGAGACAAATATTTAATGACACTTGTTTTGCCACAGCCAGTCTCACCCATCATTATAACTGGAATGTTGGCATCTATTCTCTGACTTATCAGTATCATTTTCAAAAAATTGTCAAGAGTCAGAGCATAAGAATGCTGCAGATGTTCTAAAGTACTGTCTGTTACTGCTTCAGGTTCTTTTCTTGTAATCAGCTGAAGCATCTTCTGAAGTTCAGATGGACTCATTTTTGAAAGATCAGGCAGTTTCTTCCTTTCTTGAGACAAGTACAAGTCTTGTATGTCATGGGGAACATCTCCACAATCTCTGTACACAAAAGAAGTTGTATGTTGGTCATGATTGTTAAAGGTAATAATCAAGTGATTGCTATCTGTCCATCTGATCAAACCAGTTTCTACTCTCTCTACAACTGAAGCTGCAGAAACTTGACCAGAAATCTGACTGCAATATTGGTCGACAGTCATCTTTTGACCACTTCGACAAGATTTTACAGATCGCTTGGCAAACTCCTTTGATACTCTTAGTAATGCTTTGAGCATGTTTTGCTTAATGGTTCTTCCTTTATACGCTTGCATGACGCGAAGTTGCTGTACCTGAAAAAATGCACTGCGTGACATTCTTCTCAGCTGCTCTGCAAGAACACTTAAAGAAATATTTACCAGTGTGAAAGAATTGTCATCATCAAAATGAAAAAACCTTTTAAGTAGTTCTTGGCAACTTTTCTCAGATAGTGGTTTAGCAGCAGTTTTACCTTCAAAATGTATATCATTGTCAGGCAGTGTGTTGGCATCCATTGCATCTAAATAAAGACAAACTACTTGCACAGATGATTCAACTTTTGTTGGAACAACATAATTTGAAAAAATTTCCCATTCCAAATGCTTCCTTTGGAACATCATTGTTGTGAAGAGATTGTTTTCCAAATGATTATTGATTGTGTTTGCAATCTCGATGAATATATCCTTTGTTTCCAAAATGACACAATTGGATTTATATGATACATTCTTCAAAATAATCATCTGAAACATCAGTATATCAAGGTCTAACGGCTTACTGACAAGTTCCACACTAATGTGTAGGATGTCATCTTTTGTCAGTTTCTTGTCCAAAAGTTGAGTCAGAATTGTCTTAACATTAATATGACCATTGATATACATTGTTTTCAACTCTCTCTGCTGTGTTTGAGCTGCAGTTTTAATGGTTGTCGTCTTTCCCAGGCCTGGAACTTGAGATGTCATCGTAATCACTGTTGGGAACTTCTTCTCATAGCAATTCTTCATTTCCTTTTCTGTCATGGGAATAATATGACATACATAGTCAGAGAAATAATCTAGGAATGGATGACCTGACCGACCTCTGCAAATTAGTGCAAGTCTAGATGACTGCCATTGATGTTGCTTTATTTCATCCACAAGAAAAAACTGTAAGGCATTTGGTAAATTCTCCACCATAGCAATGCAATATAGTTCAAATTCTTTGTTTCTGGAGTTTCTGTCTGCAGATCGCAAGCACCGTTGTAAAAGTAGGTTAATTTCTTCCCATGTTGTGTCTTCTCGGCAAAACAGGACCTGATGAGCAAATGGAAATGCTTGAATGGTATCTTTGTACATTGCCATTAGTGTAGGTATGACCTGACTGGAATCTTTTTCTAAACAGGCAATGCACAACTGTCCCTCTTGCACAATGTTTCTTTGGGATAATGTTTGTGAATTTGGAAAAACCACTGGCTTCAGTACCATATCTTTAAGCAAGCTGTCAAAAACCTCCCCAAGTAAAGAAAGACCAAAATCATGTTCCGTCTTCTTACCATTGTGAAAGTGTTCACAAGCCTTTTGAAAACAATCTAAATGTAATCCTGTGTACTGCATCATCTTAAGAAAGTCTTCTTTATTGCTTTTACTTTCTAAACAGTGTTTCATCTTCCACAATTGTTGGGGATGAAAATAACAAAGCCACAAGTATTTAACATAGCTTGCTTTCAGAGAATCATTCCATGTCTTTAACTGTCCATTAATTTCCAACGCTTTGCACTTTAACTGGGCAACAGGTAATGTTTCTTTAAAATTTGAACTGACATAATCTGGATGACCAGTTTGGTGAAGTCTTTCGAAGAATAAGGAAATCTCTAAAGCAGCATCAATGTATTCAATAAATGTTTTGTATGAACTTGAAGTGAGGCATAACGTTGCTTTTTTAGCATATATTTGTTTTTTAGTAGATATATTCATTAACAGAAAGGCTCTACTTCGATGATCACTGATGTCAATTTTTGAATAAACATATTCTGTGTCATTGTTTTTACATTTCATGTTTACCAAACAGATACCCTCCAAATCCATGGAAAAACTTACTGTAGCAGTTGAATTCTCAATGGTTAACATGTTGACAATTTCCTTGGTGACTGCAACATGATTTGCAACGTTATGAAATAAAGATCTGAGGCAATTGACATGCTTACTGGTTTCGGTGATCATCTGAATGAGGTACGGACAGCCAATGCTTTTAGCAGTTGTGCAAATGGTTTTAAATATAGACTTTGCACTCAGTTTCTTGACCTCTTGTTTGCAAAATGCACTGATGAAGCTCTTAACATCTATTAAGCTTGATATGGTTGACGCCTGTAATTGATGTTCAGAATGCTCTTCCACTGTGTCAATTAAATTTCTGATGTCTTCATTCACAATTTCAATCAAAAACTCAACAAGGGAAGGATACTGTGTAAGTTCTTTCAAAACTGCAGACACATCTTCGTCTATATCACCCAAGACCTCATCCATGCACACTTTAGCATCATACAGTTCTTTAACAGTGAAATGGAAACACTCTTGATTAAAACCCATCAAAAGATTCAAAGCTTTAGAGAAGCCTTTATCATGTGTAATATCAATGTTGAATTTACTAAGTACATCTTTCAAGATTGCCATTTTTTTTTCATATTTTTTGTGATCATTGAACATGAGTAATCCGATTTTAACCCAGTCAGTAAGTTTCTTCTCCAGATAATCTTCTGCAAACTCTATTTCTTTATTCAGATCTGATGAATATTTTATGAGGTCATCCATATTCTGAGAATTAACATTTTGTGCATCAAAATATGGCTCCCACATATATTTGTATTGTATAGTTCCAAAAGACTGGAATTCTTTCAGTATTGTCAAAGTGATGACAGGTTCTTTATCAATATCTTCAAATTTGATGTCTTCAAACATGATAGGTAGGCTTTGCTCAACCTCTAACTCTGGTTCTAAAGATTGTGGAATTGATTCTGAAATCTCAATAATGTTCCTGATAATGTCTTGACAGATTTTCCAAAAAATATCAGAATTGGTTAAAGGTACAATTTCTGGAACAATAGTAACAATTTCCTGTAAAATTCCCCAGAATGACAAATTCCTCAAGTCATGAACATGGCTTTGTGGATAATCTGTTTCTTTTGTCTTTAAGTAATTTGATGCATTGTCAATGTCTGGAATAACTTCACATGCATTTGCTTTTAGATGGCTTAATACCTTATGCATCATGTTAAATGTGTCATCTGCTTCTTGGATTAGTTCTTGAGCTCTCTTCCAGCTTTTAAGAATTTGTGATATATCTGGCCTTTCATCCAAATTGCATTTAGATTGTACTGCTTCGTAAACATTTCGCATGTTATCAGTGAATACATGACCACCTTCTTTTAAGATTCTCACAAAACTACATTTTAGTTCCAATGTTATAATTTTTGTTGCTATAATTATAAGAATCCTTTTTGCCATACCTACTATTGGATGATCATATATTTTTTCTTCAAAGTTCCCTTCTAGCTGAAAGATTTTTACCCAAAACTTCCAATTTTCCATGATCTTTATAAACACAGAGTCAACACTGTCACAAATGTTTAGTTTGGTGAACTCCAGTACCTTCATAATAACATCTGCATGGAGCCTGTAAAATAAAAACAAAGATACATGCTGTATAAAGTTTTTTCTTTTTCTCAAACCTAATTAAATGAGAAAATCTTTCATATTACAACATAGCTTGCTTTAATGATGACTGCTGCTAATTAATACAAGATGAATTCCATCTGACGTATGGGACACTTGATCAATAATTCCGAAATAGTATGAAAAAAATGGATAAAATTAAATAACAAATAATGGTGTGGTCTATCATATATTAAAGTGAAAGTATTTATCTTTCTAAAAATGATAAAACCTTGTAACTGGTAACTTGATTCATCCTTTCAAGAAGAAATCTAGAATCCTATTCCGACTTATGAGGCATTTACAGACTACATCTTGTGACAAAGTGTACTGAAGTTGCAATCACCATGTCAACTGGAAGGTTATGATTTTTGTTTACAACCTTTTCATTTGCAACTGCCCCTTTAATAATAGAACTGTAAATAAAATGTGTTGAGTGCATTGTTAAATAAAACATTTGCCCATGTAATATTTACCTGCAATTTACAGATATGACTTCCTGCTCATGCCACAGGTCAGCCAATGCAGCTGTTACTATGATGTCTGATTTGCATGATGTAAGAAATTCATTCAAGTGGTTCTTGATGAGATGTTTAACTTGTTCACTTTTCAATGATGGTACATCAAATATTCCAATAAACAACTCTTTGGGTTTGTTTCTCAGAACAGCATCTTTGGCTTTCTGATCAAGTTCGTTTACTATGGTTTCATTAGATGACACAGAATCCATCTGGAAGAGTAAATCCAAACAGTGGTACATGAATGGAAGATCATCCATGTGAAGGTGGACTGACTTCTTGGAATGGTTGAAGCATGCAGCTGTATCAAACCATTGCGTGACATAAAATTTACACTTTTCACCTAGACCTTTCCAGCAATCCAGAGAAAGAAACTGCATAAACAAATCATGAACAGTTTTGTTTCTTGAAAGAGACATTTCATTGACCACTTCTGACAAGTTTTCTTTTTCAAACAAATCAGTCATATCAATAAGAGCAGATGCATGTTCTGGTGTTATATCAACATTCTTAATACTGGAAAAAGAAGATGCAACAGCTTTTGCTACAATTTGACAATATTCAGCTTTGTGAGTACATGTGGTTGGCAATTTATCCACGATACATTTCATATGAAGAAAGTCATAGAGCTTTGATAGACCAACACATGTTGCTTGTAATCTGCAACAAACAATAGCAACTATGTCTTTATCATCAACAGCTTCAACTCCAGAAAGAGAAAGTTCCAAAGGGGCATAGCGGAAAACATCACAAAAGAGTTTGTTTACAGAATCACTTTTTGTTTCAATCGCCATTAGACGACTACACACACTGTCAAATAAACATAAGTTTTCTTCGTAACTCATTCTTTCATCAACTATTGGAAATGTCCTAGTATGTTCATGAACATCGAAAAACCTGGAAAAAAATGTGTAACTTAATGCTGGATAGCAAAATTCCATCAACTGTAATGCACAGGCTCCATGTTCAGGGTAGGCAAGATTACAAATCTGCACAGCCACCTTCTCAATTGTCTGCTGCATTTCAGTATCCAGTTCTCCAGATTTCACTCCTTTAAAACTCTGAAGCATTAACTTTGCTCTGTCACTTGGAATATAGATCCCTGCTTTCTGAAACATTTTACCCTGAGTCAGCATTCCCACCAGGTATGTAAGCAGGATGTATCCTGATGTAGGAATATTGCCTAATTTATCCAAATGGTTGTTTAGCGAATTCACCAAGTTAACAGTATGTGCTGGTGAAAGCTTATTGAGTGGCAGTCTCCTCAGAGATTTCACACAAACTGGCAGGGTTTTATCCAGAAATTTTGAGAAGATGATTTCAACATGAGCTGAACACCCTTCTGCTGAACTGTTGTCACTTTTGCCTATGATGTTAAAAAACAATGGGCCTTCTAATGGGTAAGACTGACTTCCTCTCGTTTCATCACTCTTGCATTTGTGTGAACTTACTTGTATAACTGTGGTTCTTACATGATAACTATAATAATATTTAGTGTTTTGTACATTTTCTTCATATATGTCACAACATTCCCACATGTGTCCTTCACAACTCTTCATTTTCTTCTCATACACTGTTTTATTATGACGCTCAAATATTAGATCCACATAGTTGATTTTTTCATTCTCATCTGAGGCAATATAAACAAAGAACTGCAAGACTTTATTCTGAAAAGATAATAATTAATATCTTGAAAACGTCTATATAAATACATGTACCATATACACTGTATCTTAAAATGTAAGTAAAATTTTGTCCATAAAGAATTTCTACTAATAAGTAAAATAATTTAGCTGCCATAACACTACTTTCATTGAGCTCTTTAAGAAGAAAAACAAGAAAAACATGTCATGGAATTATGTGTCTAACATAACCTGAGGTGTTGATGGTCACTCACTAGATTGATTTTTGCTAAAAAAAAAACCCACCAAAATAACAAAAACATTAAATGAATATCATGTGATAGAAGACAATGGTACCAGACTGGTAAAAAATGTTTGCGTCTGCCCAGTCTTCTGAATATGCCACCGATTTGTTGTTGTTCAGAGCTGTAGCCATTGATTATTGATCTTCATGCATTACATTTTATAAATCTCCTACCCCTAAGCTGCCTAATCAAAATAACAGTAATATTTCTTTTAGGATGGCAGCTGTGAGGGGATGGTGTGTTAATCTGAGATGAATTCAGCAGTTCTAAAGTCGAAACCAAATTGTTATCAACTTCGATAAATGACTCTCCTGCCTTTGATTACCATTAATTTTCACCACTTTTTGTTCAAACATAAATCGTGAAAAACCCCCGATTACACTGACATGGATTCAACATATTAGACTGAAACTATATCACCTATATCAACTTTGTTAAGATTACCTAAGACAAAACACATGCAATTTTTCACCATCTGCCATTTTGCTTTTTTGTAGAATACTCTTCAAGAGGGGTGGAAGCCTCCTATGTATGTGACGTAATTAATCTGACATCATGAGTGCAATATACCTTAGCGTATGTCATGACGTTGTTAGAATGTCATATCCATCTATCCCTCTTGAAGAGTATTCCATAAACAAGCAAAAAGGCAGACGGCAGAAAACTGCATGTATTTTGCCTACAAAAAATACTGATTAACTAGACAGGGTTGATATTTTACATATTAAAAAACATGAGTAGCGAATTCTATTTATCCTATAATACTTCTAAAATAACATTTTAATTTTATTTTTAGTAAATCAGAGTACTAAAGGTAATATGACGTCATCATGATTGGCGTAAATTAGTATGACATCACTCTTTTTAAATAATTTTATGCAAACATTACACTCAGGTATACAGGTCTTGTTGGCTTGTAAACAAATGACCCACTCACAGCAACTAGAGACCTTGCAAATTTGCATATACATGTACCTTTAAATTTGCATACCATTATTATCCGGTTAATACACTAAATTATCACATGGGTTTATGGCATGAATATCATGGTTAAGTTATAGGATAAATTCATTCACTTTTAATTAGTAGTATTTTAAATGTTAACAATCCAAATTAAAATTCTTAACGACATTGTTAACAACTATGATAAATTAGTCTCCTACCTTTAATTATTGTTAAGATTCCCCACATTTTGTCCAGGCAAATTGTGAAAAAAACATTACATTGGAATAGATTCCATATACTAGAATGTAACCATGTCACCTATATCGACTTTGCTGAGATCTCCTAGGACAAAAAGCATGTCATTTTTGTCCGTCTGTGATTTTGCTGTTTTATGGAACATTCTTCAAGAAGGGTGGAAGCCTCCAAAGAATGTGACGTAATTAATATGACATCATGATGACTGTCTATACCATAACACATGTCATGATATTAGATTACATCAACTCCTTCTACCCATCTTGGATAGTATTCCATACAAAAGCAAAATGGCAGTCTACATGTTTCTTGTCCTAGGAGATCTCAATAAGTCGATATAGGGGACATGATAACCAAGATTTTCTCTTTGGACAAAATGTTGGGGAAATCTAAAGGTAATTAAAGGAGAGGACAACTAAGGCATTTGGCCTGGTATGCATATTCAACGATATATAATGCCCATTATTGCTTAATATCAACATGTATAATCGTATAGTTAATTAATAAAACGGTTAAATGTGACGGCTATTATATATAACGGGCGCAACCATTTTGTACCATCTCAGTGAGTACGCCCTCTGGCAAGCTGGTGGTTACGTAATATTTAACGCGTAACATCAGGAATGAGCCTTAGAACTAGAGAAACACAATCTACCTGGTTTTTGCAGGATGATAAATAGTCATACATTGCAATGTTCTGTAATAATACACATCCCAGTAAGCCAGCAATAAGTATATCCAGCACTATATATATTATTTTTCAATACAAAATAAAATACCATTGTCAAAGTGGCTACACAACAAGTCGAAACAATTAACAATGTTTTGCCCATGCATTAACCTACGTACTGAAATGATACATGGAGTGTTTTCTTAGTTAATTGGTCTATGCTGTTAATTGCTTCTACCTGTGATTCCTGATTGGCATGTGTGTATTTAATTGGTAACCAGACGAGCCAATTAGTTGACGCTGTCTAGACACAAAAATACATACCGGTATTGTGGAATATTACCTGTCGCCCCTAAAATTATAATGGACATGGTTTATTACTGTAAATAGTTCTGCAAAACTATTGATTAAGTAGATTTTTCCATCTAAAACCACAGAACTGACCAATTACGTAGTCCCAAAGAAAAGAAAATTATCACTTGGGTATCGTGGGTTGTCGTTTTTGCTCCAACGTAGCATATCAATTGGCCTAATAGTGTGCATTTTTCCTTTGGATTACTTAACAGAGAAAAATACTGTAACCCCATTTTGTTCCGTTAATGTAACTTGAAATATATTTAGTTAAATAGGTTTTTTTATATTATTACGTCATTTATGCTGTTTTACAAGTCAGGTTGATCAAAGAGAAGCGCCTTGTCGAAAATTACTGCTTTTGTTTACATTGTACATACAGGAGATGGTCAGGAGCTGACGTCACTTCACCCCAAGCTATCACACTGGACGTCACAAAAACGAAACAAAATGGCTGCCCCCAGTTAGCAGGAATAATCATGTTTTTTTATTAACTCTAAAATTACGTGTTTTTCATTTGCTAAAGTGTCAGTATGTGTTGGTGGTCCGGTATGCATCTTTTCCACACATAAGGCTTTTGTTTGAGTTAACCCTACCTTTAAGGGGAGGAGAGTAATTTATTGTAGTTAACAATTTGGTTTAGACTTTAGTTAAGCCTAGTGTAACGATGTTATATTTCAGGTACCCCATTTTTTCCATTTATTGAAGACTGAGTCTTTCCATGATATTGTTACATTTTGGTGTAAAGGGTTTCTAGTGTTGGGGAGGCAACGCGGGTCAGTACAAGAGCACTAATGCGGGGTACCCCCAAAATGGAACTGCAATTTTCAACAAAAATGACGGTTGCTATTAAAAACATTAATTAAATCTCTTAAATGGTATGTGACCCACCTTTTTCTTGCAGGTAGATTATTGCTGTACTTCCTGGGTGTGTTGATACGCTGCTTATATCAATTTTATTAGTAAACATTAACATTATCAGCAATAGGAATTGATTTGGTCTATTAGAACCTAATGGTCATGTGACGCCATTAAAAAAACATGCGCTGCATTGTGTCTTCTTTTGTTTTAGATATTATAATCGCTACCCGACCCGGGTAACACTATACTAAACACTTAAACATTGCACTAGTATTTCTTTAGATTACCACAATTCAAGGCTATATTACATGACCGTCATATATATATTTATCATATAATATCTTACATTTTCAGTGCAATCAAAGTATGTGATATTTTTCAGATCACATACTTTAAGAATTTGATAACTCGGCACTAGGTTTATTGACATTTAAGCAAACGTACTTGGGTGACACGCCATGATTGACGTATGCATTCATAGTCATCAAATAAAAACATTTCAATGGCAATTTGACACTGAAAGCTGTCCAGCGTTCAGAAAACAAAAAACGTTAGGCATAACTTTCTTTTTATTTAAGGACATCCAAAATGATGTCATTCGAGTTTGACGTCATTTCCATTAAAAAATACACCGCGCCACATATTCTTACGTCATTTGAATATCTAGTAATGGCGGACTGGAATTAAAGTTGCGTGTACAGTTTACAAAAACATGTTGTATTAAGCTTGAGCTTATATTATAAAGAGGCTCGCATAATACAATTTTTACTCCTAATATATGATAGTTTCGCCGTGTATTTCAGCCGTACCATGAATGAGTTCTAAGATTTAAAAATAAATCTTGTTACAAGGTTGCCATGGAATTCTCGTCATGTGGTCCAATTGAAATGTTTTGGATAATACAATGGAGAGGTTTGGTATTCCAAATGAATTTAATTTTCATTTATAATCAATATTTAGAGAAATAAGACACTGAAATCTGTGACCGTCTGCCTTTAAATGAAAATGCACAGATCTGGATAACCTTTATTTATATTAGCATTACTACCGAACAGATACTGTATTTTCCTATGTATTATGCATACTTTTTTTCCAAAACATACAGGTTAAAAATGGGGGTGCGCATTATACATAACAATAGAAAAAAAAAAATCTTTAAAAATTTCCAGCAATCACCCATAAAAAATCGTCGATCGGTAGTTTACAGGTTATTGACAGTGTTCATTATAACGAAATGCCAAAACACCCTTAAAAATCGCTTTTCACTTGTTATGGTTGTAATAAATGTAAAATAAATATTCGAAAGCATCCATACCTCTCCAAAAAGTGCACAAAAATAGACTGTAAATATTTTTAATTTCCATGAGATTTAATTCGGCCATTTCCGTCAAACAGGAAATATACGACACTACCATAAAATTAGAAATCTCGCGCATTCACGTTAAGACATGAGAACCAAATGTAATATGCTATATTTTTGTTTTCATTTATTTATTCGTGATTTACAGTGTATGGGTATATAATTTTGTCTTGATTTATGCACGTGTGACATGTAAGTACGCAAATACTAGCCTACGTTTTGTGTGATATGTAGGTCTATGTACGTAAGTACCTAACTTAAGTATTGTTTCTTGAACATACCGCTGATTTCGCTTTTAGTTAATTTTGGTGACAGGTGGAAAACGGTACATCTTGCATTCACCATAGATTTTGCAGTTTAAAAAAATGTTGCACATTATATTGTGGTTCATGTTTTTTTTCTTCTTGAAATAAACGTTCAAAGTGTGCATAATACATGGGAAAATACGGTATATCAAATTACAAAATGACTTTCTACATGAATTATAATTAATATAGTGAGTAAAATACATGGTGAAAGGTTCAGACCAGCTAATTTTGCCAAAATGTCTCCATTATTTACTCAAGATTTCTTCACCACGGGGGTGGGGGTGGGGGAGGTGTGTGTCAAACTGTGTCTCATACGCTCATGCACATTGTCATTGGAACATCATTTTGGAATAAATTGGGGGAAGTTTTTGCCTGTCAAAGTTTGTAAATAAGGAACATCAAGTCTCCAACATCTTGGATGACAGTCGTTTTTAACTCATAAAGCACCATCTACTAGCATGCCTACAGATAAGTTTTTAGCATTTCTTATACACCCGTTGATGAAAACATAATTTGAACAAATATTTGTTAACACATGTACGTTTAATAACAATTCAAGACATATGACTGGCTGCTCCTAGGTGATGACAAGGTCACCAATGTCATACCATCCAATGATAAAACAGCATGATTGAAATCAATTACACTGTGGGCTGTAACTAACTTTTAGTTAAAAAAGATGTTAAACTTTGTTTAAAACCTGGTTTTTGAGGATATGTAAGAAATAGAATACTACATTCGTGTCCGTTAGATACCATTTATCTTACAACTTGTTGTTTAAAAATGTATCTAACTTGCTTTCGCTCGTTACATATATTTTAAAACAACTCATAAGATAAATGGTATCTAATGGCCACTCATGTAGTATTCTCTATATATATAACCAATATATGTCAACACAGTACTGTTATATTTTCCATTGTACGATCTTATGCAACCCATCAATGTTCCTTTGACATTCTTAAAACACTAATGAAGCCAAAATATTGTTTCATTCGGCTTGAGGGGAGTGAAGGAGGGCCTCTGGTTTGTTTTTTGTCTCAAATAACTATGTGAGAAATACACATTTGAATTGTTTGATCTGGTATTGGTGTCATAAAGACAGCATATTATTAAAGGGACTATCCTGAAATATCTAAATTTATCCCATAACTTATCCCATGATATCCATGTCATAAACCCATGTGATAATTTAGTGTATTAATCTCTAGGTAATGTGTTGCTGTGGATGCGTCATTTACTTACAAGCCTACAAGACCTGTGTACCTGAGCATAATGTTTTCAAAGATTTATTCAAAATGCCTGACGTTAAACTAATTTGTGCTGATCATTATGACATCATATTACCGATGATAGCGACTTTAATACTGTGATTAACTAAAAATTACATTAAAATGTTATTTTAGAAGTGTTTTAGGATAAATAGAATTCGCTACTTGTGTTTTTTAATATGTAAAATATCAACCTCGTCTAGTTAATCAGTATTTGTCTCGGCAGAGCCTTGACAAATACTGATTAACGTAGACTCGGTTGATATTTTCCATATTAAAAAATACTCGTGACGAATCCTCTATATATTTATATAACATTTTTACAGTTTAGTATGACACAAAACAACGTTTTCTTCAAATTCTTTTGTGACTTGATATAAACTTACTTTTGCCGGCTCAGGCTTGTTTTCATCAGCATCATGAAATAAATCATCACCATCATCATCATCGTCATCAGTACAGAATTTCTTCAGAACTTCATCTGAAAATACAATATTTATCAGGCATTAACTTAAGTTGCATCACCAGGTTTAAGACTGGTAGGTTCTGGCTTTGTATTTAAGTTTCAGGCCTGGTGCTGATAAAACTTTTACTAATAAGAGTCTAAGACACTAATGTCATGCCAACACCATACAAATTACATGCGTGTGACATCATAAAAGATTGAGTCTGGACTCCCAAAAGTTTTATAAGCATGGGCCCTGATTGAAACCAGAGTGAATTTAAAGAGCAGTGGGGTAGTATAAATAGAGAATAATACATGAGTGACCGTTAGATACCATTTATCTCACAACGAGTTGTTTTAAAATGTATCTAACAAGCGAAAGCGGTGCAAGTTGTGAGATAAATGGTATCTAACGGACACGAATGTATTATTCTATTTCTTACATATCCGCAAATACCAGGTTTTAACATCTTTTTGGACTAAAAGTTATTTACAGCCGTTGCATTTGTAGCGAACTTACACGTCACAGACACATGATTGTCAGGTTAACTATACGTCACAATGTAATCTATTTCCACCGTGTTGCTTTTCACTGGCTGCTTGGCACTGGTGACCTGGTCATCACCTAGGAGCAGCCAGTCGTATGTCATGAAATTGTTAATACACATTCGTGTGTTAACAACCCATGTGTTACCAAAAATAATGCATGGTGTTCTTACCAACGGGTGTGTAAGAAAGCTATGTTTCCATTAGTGCAGCTGTGACCCGGGTTGTTCTGGATATACCTTCTGTTGGGAGGCCCTTGTTTTTAAACAGCAAGGGGTTGGCATCTGCTGAATAACGTTAATAACAAGAAGGCATCCGCCGGGATGTACCCTACTCTGCAGAATTGATCAGTACCTAATTAAGTCGATAACATTTTTATCTAATCTTTCCTCTGGACCAGATGCAAAGCCTCATCCATTCCTTGTCCACCAGGGGATGACTACTAGGTCAATTGGTTGAGTAATGTTTATTTTTGGGCTGGCCGTCTAAAATGGCATGTAATTCAATAGTATTTATATTAGACTATGCAAGTAATTTAAATAACACTGTGGACCCAAAATACTATTAATGTATTTTCAATTTACTAAAATATTCCAAATTACATTCCCTCTTTCTGTCCTGGAAAGGAGAACTGACACAAATCAGAACTTGTGCCCAAAATGGAAAGAAAGAAATAAATGTTTTATTTAACGACGCACTCAATACATTTTTATTTACAGTTATATGGCGTCAGACATATGTTTAAGGACCACACAGATTTTGAGAGGAAACCCGCTGTCGCCACTACATGGGCTACTCTTTCGGATTAGCAGCAAGGGATCTTTTATTTGCACTTCCCACAGGCAGGATAGTACAAACCATGGCCTTTGTTGAACCAGTTATGGATCACTGGTCGGTGCAAGTAGTTTACACCTACCCACTGAGTCTTGTGGAGCACTCACTTAGGGTTTGGAGTCGGTATCTGGATTAAAAATACCATGTCTCGACTGGGATCCAAACCCAGTACCTACCAGCCTGTAGACCGATGGCCTAACCACTACGCCACCGAGGCCGGTGCCCAGAATGGACGTGCCTGAACCTTCAGTGGATATGGTCACTTCAAATATCATGTATCATTGTTTTATGTAACAAGAGGCCCATGGGGGCCTGAATTTGGTCACCTGCTATTAACTACACTTCTGAAAAGTGAACCAAAGTAATAATGATGGTCATTTGCCGACTGCCAATTTGACATTAACATAGCAAATGGACAAATGAAGATGTGCATATATATGTATGTATTGTAACCCAAACCAATAAATGATCTACTTGTATGACAGCATATGCTTTAACATTTTGTGAATTCTAATTTCACCTGTGACATAATTAGGCAATAAATGAAGATGTAAACTGGTGATGGTCAGAGTCATCAGAGGATCATTTGTAACAGCGGTGGTTGAAATCTTCATGGTGGAACTTGAGAAAAAGTCAAAAATCTTTAAGTCAATCAGAGGCTAGGGCAGACATATTAGATTATGAATCGTAGTGAAAAATATCCAGACTTGGTCAGCCCATGAGAAAATCACTGTACCAAGTTTGGTTAAAATCTGCATGGTGGAACATGACAATCAAATTGGATTTTGAATTAGCCCAAATATTAAAAAAACTTATCTCAGTCAAAAATCTCTCAGTCAATCAATGGCCAGGGAGGCCATCTTGGATTTGGAATCGGCCCCAAAATTAACAACACTTGGTCAGGGCCATGAGAGGATCATTTGGACTAAGTTTGGTCAACACCTGCCTGGTGGAACTGAAGAAGTAAAAAATGTGAAAAGCTGACAGATGCAAGACACCAGATGCTGCACCACTGCATAAGCTCCCATTGGCCCTTCAGGCCAGATGAACTAATAAGTATTTCCACATGCTGTTAAATACGTTATTTTTGTGTGGGAACTTAATTTGTCTGCAAATACATTCAGCACGAAATTTAAGATCCTATTACGTATAACATTTGGGAGACAATCACAGAAGAGATGAAACTATTTGTTATTATATCATGCACCTACTAACAGTGCTTCCTACTGGTTTTGGTTTTTGTGTCCTGTGTCAAATTGAAGGGTTCAATTATGATAATAAACCCTTCTTCCAACAATAGGTGTTTTTGAAGTTATTTAGTAGCTATATACAGTAGAATCTCGTTGGCTCGACCTTGGAAGGGTTGATCACACCGCAACGCTCGAACCAAAAACGAAGTCCCGAGTTTTTTGTTCGGTAAACCCTTATATTAACTGATGATGGGTCGAATACGTCCAGGGTCTACTATAAGCCTTCGCTCGAACTAAATTATCGGTCCCGTCTGTGTTATTAGCTATATATCCCTTGAACGTGTGATCCATCAAATATCAAATGGAAAACCACCGAAAAGGACCAACAATTGCCGCGCTTGCGCAATTGGTTATTACAACCTTTGGATTAATTATTTAGGCAGAACAAGCTATAGATGAATCAGAGAATTGCAACAACAGCCATGCAATCCTTTCTTTACCATACCTGTCATGTTGTGTGTTAAGCAGCTATCAGTAATGATCTTTCAAGTCCAGCTAGCGTTACGGTACCAATCAAACAATTAGTGCATAAAATGGCCTCGGCATGAAGCATTACTTTGAACACACCTACAAGACCAGTCTTAAATGAAACAATGGGTGAGTTACTTAGCTGTCATCACTTCAGCACCAAAACATTTAATTAATACCGACAAGGGCTGCTGCATTACACAATCAGAGTAATTTGTAATAAATCCTTTCACTCTGTTGTTTTGCTATATAACACCAGTTACCAAAATAATATGTAGTACCATCATGAAATATGACCCCTAGAATTGACCATACTGTGTAAAACATGGTATTAAATCATAACGAAGTGCTAATTATAAACCTCTTGTTTCTTCAAACTTCTTAGCCACATGGTCAGCTGAAACTTCTTTAGTTCTAAGTGCCAACAGCAAGGAATCAAACCAGTTTTCTTTGTACATCAATATCTTCAGCATTTCACTTGCAGCTTCATGACGTCCCCTCTGTTGCTGAACAGCATCTATATTTGACTGAAAATATAACAAATATTCTTTTGTCACAAAAAAGATCTCTTTTGTTGTTGAACATTATCTATTTTGGACTAAATATAACAAATATTCTTTTGTCATAAAAAAGATGATCTCTTCTGTTGTTGAACACTATCTATACTCTTCAAAAATAGGGGAACTCTAATAAGAATTTACAATTGCCAAAATTGTAAGGTATATTAGCTGTGGGGAATGGTTATATAATAATAGCGAATAGAGGAAAACTGACTACATTTTTCCTAATGCAGCAAGGGATCCTTTATATGCACTTTCCCACAGATAGGAAACCTAGTTACTAGTTGTGTTGTACTGGTTGGCATGAGAAAAAAACCCATTAGTTGAATGGATCCACCGAGGTGGTTTGATCCTGCGACACAGTCACATCAAGCGAGCACTGAACCAACTAAGCTGAGTTCCAGTACTAAACTAGATGAGTTCCCGTACTGAACTAGATGAGTTCCCGTACTGAACTAGATGAGTTCCAGTACTAAACTAGGCTCAATTCCGCCTTCAAATCTCAGAGCGTTGAAAATAGTTTGACCAAAATAAGACCATTTATTACCCATATGGTTAAAAATACCTTGGTACATATCAAGAAGGAAGAAGGAAACGACGCACTCAACACATTTTATTTACGGTTATATGGCGTCAAACATATGGTTAAGGACCACACAGATATCGAGAGAGGAAACCTGCTGTCGCCACTTCATGGGCGCTCTTTTCAATTAGCAGCAAGGGATCTTTTATATGCACCATCCCACAGACAGAATAGCACATACCACAGCCTTTGATATACCAGTCGTGGTGCACTGGCTGGAACGAGAAATAGCCCAATGTGCCCATCGACGGGTATCGAACCCAGACCGACCGCACATCGAGTGAGCGCTTTACCACTGGGCTACATCCCACCCCCTGGTATATATCAAAGTGATATGTCCCACTAGAATACCAAATGGGATGTGACACTTTGTGACGTCATCAATTGGCGCACTACCACCTTACAACGTCCACCAAACTAGTTGAGTGATATAAATTAAGATAGATTATGGGTAATAAATAGGATATTAAACTTGCTACCATTTCGTATCATGTTTATGTCACTCATGAAATAGTTTTCATTGTCACTCACTAAAGCTTGTGACAACTGAAAATTATTTCACTCTTGATATAAACATAATAAAAAATGGAAGCTTGTTTAATATCCTATAAATCTGGCCGTGATCCACTTTTTGTGATTATAATTGATAACTGCCAGTAGTGAAATAAATTTCCACATGTAACACTTGAATTTAAATGAATTTGATTATATGCTAAATAACATAAATTGCTTGTGGTCAATTCCATTGTAAAGTTGCATTTTCACAATTTTCTGACTTGCTAAATGAGATTTTGAGACACATTTTTGTCTGTTAATTTAAAATAATAAAACAGCATTAAAAAAAAGTCAAAGTATTAAAGTAACAAACCATTCCTTTAAGTGTTGAAAATAAAAACATTATTCGCCAAAATATTCTGCGTTACCGGTACATATATTTTAGGATACCAATTAACATAATTACAGGATAACGAATGAACACTGCTATATGCCACAAATGGTCAAATCCTTACAACCCCATTACATCTAGTCATCACAGGTCATCAGTATGACGTTTACATAATTTTTTAGACATGGCAAACTGAATGTGAATGTTTTTTGTCAATTTCGAATAACAAGTCCAGAGTTTAAAAGCATGTTAATAAAATTGCTATTGAAAATGCTGTGCAGACCATTTTTTGATGGCATTTGTTTTTGCTGTGGTCACCGTCTTAATAGCCAGGGCCGGGGCGGGACATAGCCCAGTGGTAAAGTACTTGCTTGATGCGTGGTTGGTTTAGGAAAGATCCCCACTGGTGGGCCCATTGGGCTATTTCTCATTCCAGCCAGTGCACCACAACTGGTATATTAAAGGCTGTGGTATGTGTTATCCTATCTGTAGGGTTGTGCATATAAAAGATCCCTTGCTACTAATGAAAAAAATGGAGCTGGTTTCCTCTCTAAGACTCTATGTCAAAATTATCAAATGTTTGACACCCAATAGCTGATGATTAATAAATCAATGCTCGAGTGGTGTTGTTAAACAAAACAAACTTTAATTGCTAGAGTTGGACTATAAAGCATATATAAATGCGTACCTCATTTCCTGGGTTCAAAACACTGTATGGAAGATAAAACAGAACTTCATGAGGATTAATAAAGTTCACAAAGTCGAGACGAATTGCCATTGCTAGATGACTGTTGTACCTCTGATCAGCTTTCAAAGATTCGTGCATACTTTCATTCGAAGATACCTTAAAAATAATCACAAACATTTTATTTACAATACATCAAATATTATTGTATGCATGGGAGGCAGGACAAGGTATGAGGTTCACTGTAATTAATAATATTAAAATCTAAAAAAAAAAAATTCCTTTGCACTGTAATTGCTTTTAAAGGTAAAGAAAAGAAACCCTATTTGTTTCTTTTTTCAGCACTGAACTATGGTAAGGCTGTGATAACCAGGGCACGCACACCCTTCAATTTATTGCTAGCAGTGTACATAAATGTAACGTAACATCATTAAGAAATGAATGGTATTTGACTGCTTAATATGAGAAATTTGTATTCTAGAACAGTTTAACAGGTGTGAAAGTGTTCACTAACAAATCTATTTGTCAACATTTACCAATGTCACCTATTTTTAAATAAAAAATAAATAAAGGACACCATTTATAAAAAATTTGGTGCCAAAATTAAGTTTACATGTGGCACTTTGTTGATATAAACTGTTTATTATAGTAAATCCAAAATGAAAAGACAAACTTCAACTTGCTTGCTTATTGTTCATTCTGGAAACAACTACCTCAGAAGTCAACACTCCCCCCCCCCCCCCCCACACACACCACATAACATATGAAATGGAATGCAATTTTGTAGAGAACTGAAAGAATGTTTATAAACCTGATATGATGAATATCTGATGGTGCATCTTGCAATGCTTGGATTTCATCTTGTGTAAACTCATCTGGGCCCCGTGTTATAAAATGTTTAGAGTCTAGACTCAATCTCTAATGACGTCACACGCATACAATTTGTATGGCATTGTCATGACATTACTGTCTCAGACTCTATTAAGAGTCTCGAGTCTAGACTCTAAAAAATTTATAAGCACCAGGCCAGATGGACTCACCTTACTACTGGAAGTCTTGACATCTGAAGTTGTGGATACTTCATCATACGGTCTGCTGGTTTCAGCGGATTTGTTTTCTTCATTGCTGGATGCATTCGGATTGGATGTCTGACCTGTCTGATCGGATGTCTGACCTGTCCGATCAGCTGTCTTAACATTATCTCCAGAAAGTTCACTGGCCTTGGGAAACAGATCATCATCTTTAATACAAAGAGCATCCTGCCCTTCCTCAATAATGATAAACGAGTCAAATTTTGATTTGTCAGCAATATCTTTTGTTTTGTCAGTTTCCTTTTCTATAGTTGATGTAACCTATAAAACAAATTCACATTTTCATAACAGGTGTACTCTAATGTTATCCAAATAAAGACTGGAACAATACATTTTGATCAATTATATTGTAGTAATCAAATGTAAGATATACAAATCAATACAATGAGAACAGTTATATGAATCAATAACAAAGTAATAATGTGTCAGTGAAGGTTTTTAATAGTAAAAAAAAAAGAGGGAAATCGTAAGTTGATAAATTGTAACTTAGGCTAAAACAAAGAGGGTATTTCCAGTAATATGTCAAAAGAAATTAAGGTATGTCGGCAGGTTTATTCTTATTAAATGTTTTTAATTCATAACACGTTAGATTTTTTTGTTTTCATAACAGGAAAAAACTATTATTCAGTGTGTTATTGACATAAATGTATAGCATTTGATAAATAGCGATTATTATACGAGCTTGTGTGTCGTAATGATTTTACGATACGAGTGTCAGGATTTTTGTATTGCCCGAGCGAGAGCGAGGGTAATACATGAATCCTGACACAAGTTTCATAAAATCATTACGACACACACCCGAGTGTAATAATTTCTTTATTATTTATATTATTATTATTGTTTTCTTTATGAATAACAAGACCCAACTCAAAATATTTCAGCCACAATTAGAAGAAGATGACAAAATGACGTCATAGTTCAAATGCACAGTCTGAACTAGGACTGGAGAAGCAATGTCATGTTATGACGTCGCTTCCCAAAATTACGTCATTACACTTGTTATTACACGTGTGCTTCGTATGATTATTATTAACTCGGTTATGTGGATAATAAAATATTTATAAACCTGTTTTGCCTGAATATCTGATGGTACATCTTCCAATGCTTGGCCTTCATCTCGTGTAAACTCATCAGATAGACTCACCTTCTTACTACTGAAAGTTTTGAAATCTGAAGTAATGAACACTTCATCATATGGTCTACTGCTTTCAGCTAATTTGCTTTCTTCATTGCTGGATACATTCGGATCGGATATCTGACCTGTCTGACCATCATCTCGAGAAGCTTGGTTAACTGGAGTACTCCTTTGATCAGACTGACCAAGAAGTTCACCGGCCTTAGGGAAAAAATCATCATCCCTAATAGAAGGACTTTCCTGAATTATGACAAATGAGTCAGAGGTTGATTCATCAGCAATGTCTTTTGTTTTCTCAGGGTCTTTTTCTAAAGTTGGTGCAACCTGTAAGATTTATTTTCTCATGTCATGGTTGTGCCGAGATCAACTAACCAAAATCATATCTTTAACCCTTTTAACCCAGTGAACAATTTGGGACAAGACAACTTCAAAAGAATATATAGTTCAGTGTAGTTTATTAAAATAAACCTCAGCATAAGCATGCACATATGCCAAGGTTTATTTTAATGAACTACCTGCAGTTAATGCATTCAAAATGACTGTTCATGACAGCAGGGCTCGAACTTAATGATGGCACCAATGAATCACTATAGGTCAGGGACGTTACAAATCGCAGTTTTTTTTCCACTGGATAAAAATTACTGCCATCGGATGATGGGATAATTGTTTGTTGTTGTTATATTTGTTGCAAAGTTACAGGCAGGCTCAAATTTGCCATAGATCGGTGAGCATTTTGGCTACAGCAAAAACACTTCAAAATTTCTATAGGTAAGACACTTTTAAGTTTGATCCCGGTGACAGGTCACCTGCATATCAAATGAGACCAAGATCTGACTACAATAGTAAGACGGTGTTCAGTCAAATCTCACCACAAGCCAAACCTTATATTCCAATTTAACACTAAAAAAAATGGAGAAGCATAAAGGCAAACTTTATGTGACGTCATTGTGTATGTTGCCACATTGTGATGACGTCATATTTAAGACCGACTAAGTCATTGGTTTGTGAGTTCCAAATCGTCCAATCAGATTGCACATTCTCATTGAGAAATTATTATTTTTATTTCCCCAGTTATGAGTGCCTGCTGGGGTAATAAAAATAAATGCCCCCACCCCCCGCTTCTCTTATGTTATCAATTCTGGAACAGCCCTCACAGGCCACTATATAAATTTGTATAAACTACAACCAGGGCTGGCTACATACCCAGCAAAATAATGCATAAATTTCAACAAAATGTACCAAAACAGTCATTACCTTCACAGCATCACCACCGGACGTACTTAATTTCCTGTTTTAAAAAATAAAAATTAAAAAAATTAATCAATCAAGTTTATTGTTTCCTAAGGAATCACATAAGCTCACATCTACATAACCACCATATCCCATTTATTAATAATATTTTGTAAAAATAATTGAATTATGGCTACGGTCCATAATTCAGAAAACAATAGCACTGATCTGAAATACAGACGAGAGATGTATTATAATTTGAATTACATGACAGGTATCCCCTGATTATTCGCTAAGCAGCTTAGAGACCTTCAGTTAGACCTCGACAAAGTGTGGTAAATAGAAGCAAAAATAATGAAAACAACTATTTTAAAAATAACAGATATATGCATTGAATGATAACTGAATATACAATGTATTAATTTATTTTAGTAATTATTATACAAAATATACTAAAGCACCAGTATGGGCAGTTACATATTACAGGGGACAGGATGTAGTTCATGGTGGTAAAGCGCTCACTTGATGTGCGGTTGGTTTAGGATCGATCCACGTCGGTGGCCCCATTAAGCTATTTCTCATTCCAGTCAGTGCACCAGAACTGGTGTAACAAAGGCCATGGTATGTACTATCCTGTCTGTGGGATGATGCATATAAAAGATCTTTGCTGCTAAGGCCAAACAAAAAATTAGGTGTGTTTCCGATTGCATCCCCCAAAAAATTAGGGTAGGTAGGTAGGGGTTTTTGTTTTGTTTTTTTGTTGTTGTTTTTTCCCTTCCCTTTGTGGCATAAACAGATGTTTAAAATATCGAAATAACCTGTACCAAGGCTGTTCGTACATTTGGTTACTTCCGTGACCGACCAAGCTGTTCGGTGGTAGCTAATCAGGGGAAGGAACTCTATTACAAAAGCTTTTCCATAATTTCTCGATGTTTTTCGGAAGTGAATTACATGTGCAAAATGTATCGTATAATAGTACGTAAACAATGTCAAGGAAGGAAATACTCTTGTTTGGTGATGTTGTCCTCTTTTATTTTTACTTCTTTTTTTTTTTTTTTTTTTTTTTTTGTTATTGGTTTCTTTTTCATTTTTTTTTTTCAGTTTAAGAGAAAAAAAAATTAGGGTCGGGGGGGGGGGTTAAAACTAGGGACTAGGGAAACACACCTATTTTTTTGTTTGGCCTAATCAAAAAGAGTAGCCCATGAAGTGGCGACAGTGGGTTTCCTCTCTCTATATCTGTGTGGTCCTTAACCTTATGTCTGACGCCATATAAATGTAAATAAAATGTGTTGAGTGCGTCATTAAATCAAACATTTCCTTCCTTCCTCCCATACATATTACAGTGAAACCCCTCTAAACCGGACACCCTTGGTACAAAGACAAATGTCTGATTTGAAGAGGAATCCGGTTTAGAGAGGCCGAGTTCTGTACTGATTTTAAAAAAGGGTCTTTATAAAACATTCGGTTTTGAGGGAATTCCGGTTTACAGAGGGTCTTGTTTTGAGTGGTTTCACTGTATATTAAAAACATTACATAAATTGATTATATACAATTGCTAAACACTGAATTTTTGGTGCACTTATTGGAGTGCAAAGAAAGGTACCCCTGAATCCATGCCTCTATGAACACATGATTATCCACCTTTTCTTGTCAAGATACAAATGAAGCACTCTACCCTGAAACAAGCATTCTTCATATAGCACACATTTTGTTATGAGATGACCCCAAGTGTTTATTAAAAGTGCATCTGATTTTGTATTTTTCAACAGTAAACAGTGTTATAAGATGCTGACTAGAGACCACTGTAGGGCAGGACGTAGCCCAGTGGTAAAGCACTCGCTTGATGCGCGGTCGGTCTGGGATCGATTCTCATCAGTGGGCCCATTGGACTATTTCTCGTTCCAGCCAGTGCACCACAAATGGTATATCAAAGGCTGAGGTATGTGCTATCCTGTCTGTTGAATGGTGCATATAAAAGATCCCTTGCTACTAATGGAATTTTTTTTAGCGGGTTTCCTCTCTAAGACTATATGTCAAATTACCAAATGTTTGACATATAGTCGATGATAGTCAATGTGCTCTGGTGGTGTCGTTAAACAAAACAAACTTTAGAGAGTACTGTATTAAACCTCTATTTGCATATTTTAAATATATTATCATTACTATGATGGTAACATTATTCACAATCATTAATGGAGGTATGACTTACTTGAAATGACTTTTTGCATCACGTTTTGTTTTGCGCTGGATTGTATTTAAGGACAAACAAACATGGTCATCACCAAACCCAGAACGACTATCAGCGAAAGTATTGATGAAGCCTGTAAGTTTCTCCTCTACAGAGCCATCATCAATTGCTTTTAGAAAGTTATCAAACTCCACTTCAGAAAAAACCTTGACCTCAATTCTGGACTCTTCTGTGACCTTTCCAAAGTGGACAAATGAATCATCTTTAAAAACATCCTGCAGCTGCTGCAGCTGCTGCTGTAATATACCCAGAATAATAACTTTCTGGTCCTCAGTAGCATCTAACTCCTCTTCGTCGGAACCACGGATAAGAGAAATATCAAGATCTGCATAGAAAACTGAAGAAAGAAAAAATATATATATATACCAAGTTTTTCAGCATACATGTATGAAAGAAACTGCTTATTTTTTTATTTTAAAGTGTTAACCATTTCTATATTTTATTTATTTGGAATGAGGGCTCGAAGTCACATGGACATTTTTGTCTCAATCATGTTCTATCAGTTTCATTGACAACACAATGTAATTTATGTTTTGGTTTGCTTACCCTGTTTACAAGTCCTTTGGGAAAAAACAAAGACCTTTTCACCAGCATATATTAATGTTTACTATAAGAAATTTTTATTAAAAAAATACAGCTGCATGCAAAAGGATTTGTCTCTGGTATAAAATCTAGCCTTGCTGAATGCATGGGCTGTCTATAGTTGATATTGTCTAAAGTGAACCAGCCATCTACGACCGATATTGTTTGGAAAGGGTTAATGATAACTCAGTACAATGCTTTAATCAAAATCTATAAGGTGTCAATTATATGGAACTCTCTGCCATCACATATGTTACTCAGTGTTTCTGCTAGAAAGACATTTTTGGGTATGGCTCTATGGAAATGAATGCAACCACAGTCAAAAGGCAGTACGGGGGGGCCTCCCCCAGAAAGAAAATGGGTTAAGTTTAGGGTTAGCTTTAAGAAAATCATACAGTAATGACAAGAGTAATTAATTTTGTCAAAAGGTTAACTTTAAAAAATCTGCCTTTGGCAGACACCCTGTTACTATACCAAATACATGTATATCCCTGCAGACAAAAACAGGATACACCACAGACTTTGATGTACCAGTTTGTGAAAAAATAATAAATAAACCAGCATTCTGAGAGTACTGCTAAAGTAATACATGTTCCCTACCGAGCCCAACAAATGGCTGTATCTCTTAAATTCAAGGGCCATAACTCTGTGAAAAAGGTGTAACTTGCCATGAAAGTCAAATTGCTCTTTAACAGTACATGATAAAGCTCAATATTTGAAGGCCTTGTGAAAAAAACTTACAGAAAACAAATCTTCATATCCCCTAAGTTCAAATCCCATAACTCTGTCAATAGTTGGAAAATCGCCATGAAAGTCAAACGTGATATTAACAGTACATGTAATGCTATACACAAATTTTCAGCTCAATGTCTCAAGGCCTTGTGAAAGAAAAACATGCAGAAAACAAATTTTTATATATCCTAAGTTCGAGGATCATAAGCCTGTCAAAAATGGGTAAATCGCTTTGAAAGTCAAATTTTATCTCTAACAATACATGATAAAGCTATACACACAAAACATCAGACAGACAGACGGAGATGAAACCTATAGTTCCCTATGGTTGGACTGGTAGTGGACTATTAACTTATAGGAGTGAGTGAGTTGTAAATTTACCGACAGAGTAATAAACTTACCAAATGGAGAAACTTGTTCCAATATTTCAGTAAGTGCTCTTTCGCTTTCATCATTGGCCAACACACTGTTTCCACACTCTTGTGATTCTACAATACTAGATTCAACTAAACCTTCGCTTTCATCATTGGTCGACACACTGTTTCCACACTCTGGTGATTCCTCAATACTGGATTCAACTAAGACTTCGCTTTCATCACTGGCCGACACACACACTAGTGATTCCGCAATACTGGATTCAACTAAGCCTTCGCTTTCATCACTGGCCGACACACACACTAGTGATTCCGCAATACTGGATCCAATTAAGCCTTTGCTTTCATCACTGGCCGACACACACACTAGTGATTCCGCAATACTGGATTCAACTAAGCCTTCGCTTTCATCAATGGCCGACACACACACTAGTGATTCCGCAATACTGGATCCAATTAAGCCTTCGCTTTCATCACTGGCCGACACACACACTAGTGATTCCGCAATACTGGATTCAACTAAGCCTTCGCTTTCATCACTGGCCGACACACACACTAGTGATTCCGCAATACTGGATCCAACTAAGCCTTGGCTTTCATCATTGGCCGACACACACACTAGTGATTCTGCAATACTGGATTCAACTAAGCCTTCGCTTTCATCATTGGCCGACACACACACTAGTGATTCCGCAATACTGGATTCAACTAAGCCTTCGCTTTCATCACTGGCCGACACACTGTTTCCACACTCTGGTGATTCTGCCATACTGGATTCAACTAAGCCTTCGCTTTCATCATTGGCCGACACACTGTTTCCACACACTAGTGATTCCGCAATACTGGATTCAACTAAGCCTTCGCTTTCATCACTGGCCGACACACTGTTTCCACACTCTGGTGATTCTGCCATACTGGATTCAACTAAGCCTTCGCTTTCATCATTGGCCGACACACTGTTTCCACACTCTTGTGATTCTGCAATACTGGATTCAACTAAGCCTTCGCTTTCATCACTGGCCGACACACTGTTTCCACACACTGGTGATTCTGCAATACTGGATTCAACTAAGCCTTCACTTTCATCTTTGGTCAACACACTGTTTCCACACTCTGGTGATTTTGCCATACCTGATTCAACTAAGGTTGCTATTACATCTTGATAAAATCTTGAACATCTTTTCCCTCCATCTGGTCAGTAGGATAGATCACACTACCTATGAAATAAATGTAAACATTTTTACCAATAAAATACTTAGAGGATATCTTGGCTACAATATCTGTGACAACCAACTAAATAATAGTAAATTGTTAAATGTGTAAACTGGTATTCTATAAGTTTAGTTCAACAAAGTATTAATTCAAACCTCTACAAATTGCATGAACAATGATATTGTTCATCTATGATTCTATCACTCATACAAATTTACCGTTGTGTACCCCATGTTTTGTTTGTGGATTACATTTAGCACACTCCATTTACGAGTTATGCAAAAAGAAACATTTGTGTTACCTGAATTTGGGGGGGTGAAATCCATAAATAGTGTATGCAAACCTTCATATAGAAGCCTCTAATTAATTAGTTTTTTCAACAAGAATTTTTTTTAATTTTTTAAATCAGTCCTTTTGAACGGAACAGAATGCAGATTGTTATATTTGTGGTCGACAATTGATTAGGGTGCAATGGATGTATTGGGATTTCCCTAACCATGTTTTCTTGCAATAAACCTTCCAAAGATAATGAGTTAAAGGTTCTTTTGTTTAAAAACACCACTAGAGCACATTGATTTATTAATCATCAGCTATTGGATGTCAAACATTTGGTAATTTTTACATATAGTCTAAGAAAGGAAACCAGTTACATTTTTCCATTAGTAGCAAGGTATCTTTTACATACACCATTTGATATACCACTTGTGGTGCACTGGCTGGAACGAGAAATCACCCAAATGGCCCACCAATGGGGATCGATCCCAGACCGACCGTGCATCAAGTGAGTGCTTTACCACTTATCAGAGGTCAGACTCGAGATGGGCGTGTTCGAAACCCTAGTGGTATATGAGCATGTTAAACTAGTTACCTACCTACCTACCTACTTTACCACTGGGCTACATCCAGCCTTCCCAACAACAATGAGATGCAGTATACAGAAATGTGAACTGTCCATTGTGGCTCACTATCATGTGTTGTTTCCAAATATCAGATTAACCCAGGGTACCATATTTCACGAGAACTGTTGATCTGTTTACGTGTCGGTTACACAACTTTAAAATCACGTGAACCGCCAGCTGGTTATGTGGTGAACAATTAATTTCTAAAATTAAAAGTACCCTATTAGAAGTCAAATTAAAAATCAGTTTATTTTTTTAACACATTTGAACCACCAATGTAGCATAGAACCATAGTGTTTTACAATTAGGTAGGTCTAACTCATCAGTTCATTTAACTATATTCATGTAACCGAACAATCGGTTTCCTAAATAAAACTAACGTGAACCGACTTTCGGTTACCTAAGATTTTGAAATATTGTCCCGTTAATCATAACACAAAAATACAGTGCCCAATGTTTTCTCACATTACAGCACTACAAATACAAAGCAGAAATATGAAAAATATTTTTCCATTACTTACCCTTGTACCAAATGGAGAATCCTGATCATTTTCTGACACAGTCACCCTGTCTTCAAACTCCAAATATCTGCCATACTGTTTCAATTAAACTTTGCACCATATGTTGGTAAAATCATTCTTCTCCATGTGACTAACAGGAAAGATTATTTTACCTGTAAAATGTAAT
This sequence comes from Gigantopelta aegis, assembly GCF_016097555.1. Taxonomy (NCBI): domain Eukaryota; kingdom Metazoa; phylum Mollusca; class Gastropoda; order Neomphalida; family Peltospiridae; genus Gigantopelta; species Gigantopelta aegis. The sequence goes on from NC_054706.1 coordinate 65,595,217, forward strand.
TTATTCTTTGTCAAATAAAATACTTGGTGGATATACCTTGAAACATTGTCATGCAGTCATAATATTATTGTGTATACAGTTTTTTTCAGTTCACATTTACCTGAACCAAAATATAATTATGGTCAATTCTTCAGACCAAAAAAGTTATATTAACAAAAGGAGTACAGGTAATAGTACTTGTAAAACAAGAGGCCCTTGGAGCCGTAATCGCTCATCTGGTATTAAACTAGCTATACCTCTGGTTCATGCATGAGAGGATCATTTGGACCAAGTTTGGTTGAAACTTGCTGGTTGAAATTTGAGAAGAAGTTGAAAATGTTTCACTTAATCATAGGCCAGGGTGGCCATATTGGACAATACATGTTTAAAACTTGTCACACTAGCACTGTACAGAACTACAAACAAATTAAGTGACGGTTCAAGGGAAGTTTCCACAACTGTGGATGACTGAAGCATCACCGTTATTAGCTAACAATGCATCCTGTTTCTCAAATGTAATTTCAGATTTCCACCACAAACAATTCCCCATAGATTTCTGCATGGCAGGGCGCAAATTAGCACTTTTATATTTACTTGTCAATTGGGTAGTAAATTAAAAAAACCACCTAATTAACTCAGGATTGTTATTTGCCAGGCAACATATCACATATTAATATGTATATACCTGTACTTGAATGAACGAATTATAAACACCAACCTCTGTTGTTTTATTTTACTCCAGACTACTTTGAAAACACTGTCACCAGTGAAGAAAATATTAAGTGCTTAATGTGTGCCTAATTCGCAGTCCTAAACATGGAAGTTTGTGTTTATAGTTTTGATCATCAATTATGTATATGTCTGACTGATATTGTAAAATAAGGTTTATCATAATATCAGCCAAGTAGTAGGTACTGACAAAATAAATCTACTGCACAGACAGGATAGTACATACCACAGCCTTTGATATGCCAGAGTGGTACACATGCCAAGCAGGCATACGACTCGTAGATCAAATACTTTTTTCTCCTTGAGAAAACGTGAATGTAATATTGTTTCTCTCTGTGTGTGTGCGTGTGTGTGTGTGTGTGTGTGTGTGTGTGTTTGTGTGTATGTACCACTCTCTGTCGCTTTGGTGATTGTCCAGAGCCCAGTGGTAAAGCGCTCACTTGATGCTTGGTCGGTCTGGGATCGATCCCCGCCGGTGGGTCCATTGCACTATTTTTCGCTTCACGCAGTGTACCACGACTGGTATATCAAAGGCTGTGGTATGTACTATCCTGTCTGTGGGATGGTGCATATAAAAGATCACTTGCTACTAATAATAAAATGTAGCGGGTTTCCTCTCTAACACAATGATAAAATTACCAAATATTAGACATCCAATAGCCGATGATTAATGACTCAATGTGCTCTAGTGGTGTCGTTACACAAAACAAACTTTTTTTGGCGATTGTCGGGCACTTGTCGTATTATTGTATGAGATGGCCCCTGGAAGACAGAATGGCTGAGTGGGCGATCATGTGACGCAACATATAGGGCGGCGAACTTAGAATTCTGCTGTCCGGAGTTTGCCGAAGCTTAGCTGAATGTGGGTGCTGTGGGTTTCTTTCTGTAGTGTGTGTATTAGTGATTAATATCTGAATTTCTTTTAATCAAGTAACTCGAAAATGGTCGATGTAAATGTATTTGATGTCAAACATAGGATTGTTGTGGTATTAGAGCAGAAATCTTTGACAACTTTTTGGTTGTCAGCAATTGCAAAAAATATATATATACATGTATATATATATATACACATACATATATATACATATAGATATAGATATATATATATATATATATATATATATATATATATATATATATATATATATATATATATATATATATATATATCTATATCTATATCTATATCTATATCTATATGTATATGTATGTATATGTATATGTATATATATATATATATATATATATATACACACACAGTAGAATCTCATTGGCTCGAACACTGTCGGTGCATCAAAGTCTGTTCAACCCATCGGGTGCTTTTGTAACACAAAAACCAATCAGAACACCTCGCATATTTCCGTAATACTGGCTTGGGCGAGATGGTCCGATTGACTCATGAGTAACGAAGTCGCCGTCAAATGTCAGATGAGATACATATCTGTAACTATTATTTATCACCGTTAAATAAACAAATAACAAACACACTGGTAGTCTGTATTTATAAATATTTATGAATTTAAAAAATCCTTCTTTATTATGCTGTTGTAGAATCTTTTGCGACATATTGATAACGTTGAGAAAAAATGAAAGTGCATGAAGCACAGGTGGAGGCCCTTTACCTGTTATTGTTGCAATTACTACATTACATTGATCTCTCCTGTATTTCAAGTTAAAAACAAAATATATTGACTCTCATGCGTAGTGTAGCGATTAAAATGATTAAAGTAAACCGACGAGGCCTGCCTAGGTTCACCAATTGATTGGTGTTACATGCAAGGTTCATTCAGCTAACGATTATCGTAGTACAATTGTCTGTACATGTGTACTAGAAAGATAATTACCGATAGGTGCTAAATAAACAACATGATAAGCTGGCATATGATCTAGGATTAATTCGTTCCACTTACGAATTCATAATAACTTACTTTGTGACTGACGTGAAAGGGTCAATGAAATTTTTTTACATAAATAATGTTTTGTATTTCTTCGGATAGACTTAGTCGTTCAAGCTAAATATGTTTAATTTTACAATTCAGACCATTAAATGGTTCGATAGAAAGCTTCTGTTTGATCCCAGGGATATTCGACCAATCAGCACCAAAATAAAAGGGTTTAATAGAGAAACAAATCGGGACATTGTTCTTGATTCGAGAATACCGGTAGGTTCGACCGTTGGGCGTTCGAGCCAATGAGATTCTACTGTATGTATATATATATATATATATATATATATATATATATATATATATATATATATATATATATTGTTTTTAATCAAGGAACTCAAAAATGGTCAATGTAAATGTGTTTGACGTATTAGAGCAGAAATCTTTGACTACTTTTTGGTGGTCGGCGATTGCCAAAAAATTACATAGTTTGGTCTCCGACTGTAATAAGAGCGTATTTATGTCCAAATGTCCATCTTGCTCTCTTTCCCTCTTACAGTCAGAGTACTCGGGTTAGGGTGCTTTGAAATCTGGTGTGCTTTTGCATTGTACTTGTGGTCTTGCTGGTATAACTAAGACAAATACCACACAGACAACATTTAGTTTTCTTTTTTTCTAATCTAAATCAAAATGATTCCACACATTTGACATTTGTTTTCCCTCCATGACTTATAGCCATGATTTAACCGGTGACAGGCATATATGGCAAAGTACCGGTAGTAGAGTCCTGTGGAGTCCTGTGAACAGACTCGAGTCTTGCTTGGCTTGGCCCGTGCTCCAGTACTCATGGAGACCCTACCTGTCACTAAACTATTTGTTGTTATTGGTATTGATTTTGTATGTACTCCTTGTGTTTTGTACAATAAACTGAATTGATTTATTTCCGGTGTGCATGTTTCCAATGATGGTGTGAAAATACAAATCCTTCCACTGCACACACTCTCTCTTACACACACACACACACACATACAAATTGGACTATTCTGAGAAAACCAGAATGTAGGCCTGGCTTATTATAGTCCGTCCCACAGGGAACCAGAATGTTAGCCTATTAATAGTCCGTCCCACAGGGAACACCTTTTTTCAAGCTATGGAATTTACTACAAGCATGGCTGTAGCTAGCAGGGGGGCAAGGGGGGAAGTGATTATAGAAACTTAAAGAAAAGGAGTTTTAGACTATTAACTATTCAGTTGCCCCCCTCAAACAAAAAATCCTAGCTACGGCTCTGACAAGTTATTTATTTCTATGCGGGTTGTTTTCGAAATTGGACAACAAAAATTAGTAAAAAAAATCTATTTCCAAAACATGTTTACTTTTCTTCTTATGTCAAACAAAACTGAAATTATTTATCAAAACATTTTTATTGAATGATGGGACTGACTATAAGTAGGCCAAAGTTTTACAGTGAGCATATCCCTCCTACCCCCCCCCCCCCCCCCCTTTCCTGTCATGGAGCCGGCTGGCTCTTGTGCCCATGACAGGCGTGCACTACAACAGCTTGTTCTGAATGTGCACGTAAAACCCTATGACCTGACCTGACCTGACCTGACAGTAAGCACGCAAATATGTTTCAAAGTTCACAACTCTGAAATATCCGTTTTAAAAGGCTTATAGTTTTACGAATCCACCGAAACTGATGACAAATGTTTCACTGAAACAGCTAGGCACCCGATGATGATATAAGAATGAAACGTTGTTCAAGTCGTTTATTGTTGTTGTTGTTGTTTTTTGAGAGGGTCGGGCTGGCGTGTGGGTTTTTTTTTAAAGAAAAGTAAAACGAAAAAAAGAAGAAAGAAAAAGAATTTAATGCATAGGCCTATCATTTACCTTTGGATAACAGGGAATTACGCAAGTAGGGCTGCAAAACAAGTCACAAAAGAAAAAAGAAAAGTCGACCCTACCCTATCGGAGCTGCTTTTATACTTCCTGGTAATTTAGGCCAGTCCCATACGGATATAAAACTATAGGCCGTTTCAAGAAAACATCCCATTTTCTTCCGTGATTAACTTTATAGTCTCTATTTAGTAAGGAAAAGAACACAAGAAAAAACAAGGATCCGGCAAGAACTATATAAATATTTTTGTAAAATGCTGGGAAGGGCCAATCCCTATCATGACATAACGCCAACTGATATTCTAAACAAGAAAATATATTTACAATGTAAGTTTAATCGTTGAAATATTTTATTAGTCAGAAACATCTTACACTGCAGCAAACTCGAGAATGTCCCTTTAAAATGCCAGCAGCAAAATAGTTCCGGCTTTCTTATGGTGAAGATAACATGCTCCTTCTACAATGACGATAACACATTTTTGAGTGAAATTTTCACTCTAAAATGTGTTATCGTCATTGAGTGACGATAACACTTTTATTTCACTGATATTTTAAGATATTTCACTAAATATTATGATATCGGTCGTCGAATAGTTTTCGCTAGCTGCGACGGCTGATATCGATATAACATCGACACATAGGCCTACTAAGTAGTTCTCGACATGTTCATTTGGTTTAGTGAACGTTTTCCCACTTTGTCCAGCTGAACACGACGCTGTTGTTTAATTAAACGTTTTTAAAGTTCCAATAATTAAGATAAAATATAACTAAACTAAAATTAGATTATACTACACAAGTGGCAAACAAGGCATCAAACGTTAATTGTATAAGCGTACGTACAAGTAGCTTGACCTACATGTATACATACATATTATCATCTAATAACCTTGTAAATCTATACTTACTTTAAGTAGCTTTGTTTTAAGTAGCAAATTCCACCGACATCTAACATTAAGTGAATTTTAAAAGACCTCAAAATATCGTTTTACAAAATGTAACATCGCAATAATCAATATTTCCTGGTATATTTGGGTGTATCCCAAGTTGTGAAACTATGGTTTGTTTTAATTTTCTCAACTGACAAGTGAAAATTATTTCACTCGGGACATAAATTTGATAATAACTGGTAACTCGTTTATTATTTTCTAAATCTGTAATGTATTTTTTCGTATTATTCACGGTAGCTCGAGTAGGCTACTCTGACTGTAAGAGAGTGTCACGGGGATTCTATAATACCCGTAACTGAATAAAACACGATAGTCCAAATATCTCTCCTAACTGTATATCTATTAGATCTCTCTGTAACGGGCAGTTCAAAACCGCTTTGGCTCGTCTAGGTATGATCAGAGATACGATCTTATATAAGGTATATATTATTATAGCACGTTTAGTTCACTAGAAAACACAACAAAAACACAATACACTTTGGAATCTGTATTACCCTACGCTGACACATGTACTGCCGCAGTAGTTAATTAATAACAACAATAATAACGACCCAGAACTGATCACTTAATTAGTTAATCTCTAGGTGTCTAGTTTACACAATATGCTAATCACTTCACTGTGACACAACACCCACACGTGTGATAATTGAGAAACGCTTCCAGGGGAACTTAATTAATAAAGTAATTACAGCTCTATTCCTAACTGGTTAATTTTTAATTAACCCTTACTACTCGTTCAGTAACCTTGTAACACAGAATTAATACTGGTACCTATCACAATAAAGACAATAACCTACAGTTTACCTAGGTCCTCTAGGATGACTGGCTAAGCTTTATATTACCAAATACTCGTATAAATATAGAACAGTAAGACTACGATTTACTTCGTCAGATGACCGAAAACACTGTCTAAACAATATTGGTATAATACAGTATTAAAATATTTAAAGTCACATCAATCACATCAAGGTTATACAACAGAGCAGAAATAATATATTTACCAAAGTCCCGTCTGAACTAATATAGATCGTTCAGTGGACGACGTCCGTGATCCCCTGGAGCCTTCCTAGTTCTCCTCGATATCTCAAAAAAAAACCTAGCTATTTATTATAAATCAGAATATCGCCTGGGGGTACAAGGCGGTCCTCCCCCTATCAAGTGAGTCTCCACCACGACCAGAGTCGGTATATTTTCTCTGATCGTCAGACTGGCTGTCGCCATTCCGCGAGCAATCCCCTGGCCATAAACAGCACTACCGGAGATATTACGTAACTAGTTGCCCACCTGGGCTAAATGCAATGAAACTGCACACGGCCCTCTAACACAATTAATATCGCCACAGGCGAAAACAAAAATTAAGAGCATGTTCCGTCACACACACCCACCTCAAAAAGGATATTTCCTCTACTCTAGGAATAGGGAAATATACTACATTAAAACAAAAAGGTGCGTTAACCGACGCATACGGGCATTTATAACACATGTAATAATATGGTGACTACCAGTAATCACACTGAGTCTCTGAGTCCCTGGTTGTCACGGGGATTCTATAATTCCCGTAACTGAATAAAACACGATTATCAAAATGTCTCTCCTAACTGTATATCTATTAGATCTCTCTGTAACAGGCTGTTAAACCCTAGTATGGCTCGTTTCTAGGTATGATCAGAGATACGATCTTATATAAGTATATATTATTATAGCCCGTTTAGCTCACTAGAAACACAACAAAACACAATACACTTTGGAATCTGTATTATCCTACGCTGACAAATGTACAGCCGTAGTAGTAAATTAATAACAGCAATAATAACAACCCAGAACTGATCACTTAATTAGTTAATCTCTAGGTGTCTAGTTACACAATATGCGAATCACTTCACCGTTACACCACACCCACACGTGTGATAATTGAGAAACGCTTACAGGAGAAGTTAATTAATAAAGGAATTACAACACCATTCCTAACTGGTTAATTTTTAATTAACCCTTACTACTCGTTCAGTAACGTGTGATAATTTAGGAACGCTTCTTGGGGAACTTAATTAATAAAGGAATTACAGCTCTATTCCTAACGGGTTAATTTTTAATTAACCCTAACTACTCATTCAGTAACCTTGTAACACAGAATTAATACTTATCACAATAAAGACAATAACCTACAGTTTACCTAGGTCGTCTAGGATGACTGGCTAAGCTTTATATTACCAAATACTCGTATAATGTTAGAACAAGAAGTCTACGATTTACTTCGTCAGATGACCGAAGACACTGTCTAAAGAATATTGGTATAATACAGTATTAAAATATTTAAGTCACATCAATCACATCAAGGTTATACACAGAGCAGAAATGATAATTTACCAAGTCCTAACGGACTACGTTCGTGATCCCCTGGAGCCGTCCTAATTCGTTCTCCTCGATATCTCTAAATCCTAGCTATTTATTCCAAAATCAGAATGGCCTGGGGGTACAAGGCGGTACCTCACGTATCATCTCATATTCTGACTCTCCTAGAGTCGGTATATTTCTCTCTGATCGTCAGTCTGGCTGACGCCATCGTCGCCAAAATCACGGTTGTAAACCCCGCACTCGCAGAGGTATTACGTAACTACTCGCCACATGGCCTCCGCAGCTGGACTAAGTGCATATTGGAATGTCCGATCGAGGACGGTCGCGCAGAAGTCTTACGTAACAAGTTGCCCATCTGGGCTACGGGCAATAAACTGCACACGGCCCTCTAACACAATTAAAATCGCCACAGGCGAAACAAATTTAAGAGCATGTTCCGTGACACTGGTATACAAATAAAATATATCAAAACAAAACAGAAATCAAGAGTGTCAACACATTATCATAACGTTCAACTTCGGGACAGGGCATCAGCGATTACATTGGATGTGCCCTTGATATGTTCAATGGTAATTGGGTATTCCTGCAGAAGAAGACTCCATCTCAAAATTCTCTGGTTGGTGAAACGGACTAACGTTCCCTGGGAGCCGTCCTTTTTGCTTCTCCTCATAACTCTAAAACACTAGCTATTTATTATAAATCGAATATCGCCTGGGGATACATCACGGCACCGAATATTTTTCTCTGATCGTCAGACTGGCTGTCGCCATCGTCGCCAAATCACGGTTGTAAAAACTGCACTCGCAGAGGTATTACGTAACTACTCGCCACATGGCCTCCACACCTGCTCTGGGTGTGCATTAGGCGTACAGCTCGATGACCGTCGCGCAAAGGTTTCACGTAACAAGTTGCCCAGCTGGGCTTAAGTGCAATTTGGAACTGCACACGGCCTCTAAAACAATTAGTATCGCCACAGGCGAAAAGAAATTAAGAGCATGTACCGTCACAGAGAGCTAGACGGACATTTGGACATAAATACGCTCTCATTACAGTCAGACACCAAGCTATGTATTTTTTTGGCAATTGCTGACAACCAAAAAGTTGTCAAAGATTTCCGCTCTAATACCACAACAGTTATGGAACTATAGTCCGTTTCAAGAAAACATCCCATTTTCTTCCTTGATTAACTTTATAGTCTCTATTTAGTAAGGAAAGGGACACAAGAAAAAACAAGGGTCCGGCAAGAACTATATAAATATTTTTGTAAAATGCTGGGAAAGACTAATCCCTATCATGACATAACGCCAATTGGTTCTGTCGCCAATGACCGCACCATCATTTTGGCTTCGTACACAATAAATAAAACATATTTTCAAGTTGCTTGATTAAAACAAATTCAGATATTAATCACTAATACAAATCAAATCAAATCAAATCATTTATTTATATATGAATCATATAAACATGGCATGGTATACATTGGACAACATACATAATTAGAATATAAAATGGTAAGATCAGACACATAGTAATAGTAATGATGACAATGATGACATGTACACGTAGATGTGTGCAGTGTGTATATGTATTTATTCAAGTTGGTGTTGTAGTAGAGGGTCTGGTAAGTTCATTTTGCCTATGGTTGAACATTTCATAACAGAATTGGCCAACAGTTGGAGTTACTTGTTCTGGGCGGTCAAGAAGGAAAACACATTTTTCCAGTTCAGACAAAAATGTGAACTCAGAACATATTTGACCGACTTTATAATATAGTATTTTTCTTAAATGCATATTTATTGAACATTGAGTCAAACAATTAATTTCATCTTCTGGTTCTTTTTGGCATTTCTATGGATATTCCTATAACGTCCTATCTCTATTTCCAGTCTGTGAGCACATAAACGTAGTTTTGTGAGAGCCTGTCTAAAATTGGTATTATATATATATATTTCAAGTAATTTGCCATTTCATATTTTGTTTTTAATATGTTTAAATATTTGCAGCTTTTCAGAGTTCTGTAGCTTAGGCCTAATTTTAAAGTGTACTTAATATCTGTCATCAATACACACACTACAGAAAGAAACCCGACAGCACCCACATTCCTCTCTAACACTATGATAAAATTACTAATATTTGACATCCAATAACCGATGATTAATGAATCAATGTGCTCTAGTGGTGTCGTTACACAAAACAAATTTGTTTTTTTTGTGATTGTCGGGCACTTGTCGTTTTGAGACGGCCCCTGGAAGACGGAATGGCTGAGTGGGCGATCATGTGACGCAACGTCACGACATCATCTAGGTCGGCGAACTTAGAATTCTGCTGTCCGGAGTTTGCCGAAGCTTAGCTGAATGTGGGTGCTGTCGGGTTTTTCTGTAGTGCGTGTATTAGTGATTAATATCTGAATTCCTTTTAATCAAGTAACTCGAAAATGGTCGATGTAAATGCATTTGACGTCAAACATAGGATTGTTGTGGTATTAGAGCGGAAATTTTTGACAACTTTTTGGTTGTTGCCAATTGCCAAAAAAATGCATAGTTTGGTCTCTGACTGTAATGATACAGGCTGGTAGGTACTGGGTTCGGATCCCAGTCGAGGCATGGAATTTATAATCCAGATACCGACTCCAAACCCTGAGTGAGTTCCCCGCAAGGCTCAATGGGTAGGTGTAAACCACTTGCACCGACCAGTGATCCATAACTGGTTCAACAAAGGCCATGGTTTGTGCTATCCTGCCTGTGGGAAGCGCAAATAAAAGATCGCTTGCTGCCTGTCGTAAAAGAGTAGCCTATGTGACGACAGCGGTTTTCCTCTAAAAAAATTAATCTGTGTGGTCCTTAACCATATGTCTGACGCCATATAACCGTAAATAAAATGTGTTGAGTGCGTCGTTAAATAAAACACTTCTTTCTTTCTTTCTGACTGTAATGAGAGCGTATTTATGTCCAAATGTTCGTCTAGCTATCTTACAGTCAGAGTAGGCCTACTCGGTCTATATTCACGGATGTAAGGAATGTTCAAGAGGACGAACGCTCATGGACTATTTGACTGGTAGCACCGTGTTCTATCTTATCACATTCATTTAACATCAAATGGAAAAACCAGTCTGTACATGATCTCCATTATTATTTAATTAACGTCGGCCAAGTGCATTTTTTGTCTATATTATTATGCCATCTGGGATCAGTTGCCAAAACCCTCGGTTGTAATGACTCAGTAAAGTAGTATACGGTATAATATCCGCCCGGTCCCCCCCCCCCCCCCCCCCCTTATTATTTTTAGTTAGGGTTAGGTTTAGGGGTTAGGGTTAGGAGAGGAGCGGGGGCGGGCGGATATTTTCCCCATTATTGTTTTGTCGATCCTTGTAGCAAACTATAAATATGTTTGTGATGGATATCAAAGCTCTCACTTGATATTTGATTGGTCAATTGTTATTTGCCAACCGTACCCAGTCATAGATAATGGTGATTACACATGTAATGGCTAACCTGAGCATGTGTGTATTGCACCGGCTATGTTTGCAGTCGGGTAATCTGGCTGAAGACGGCAAAGTCACAGTGGCAGTAAACGAAACAATTAGTGGCTCCATAATGATTGACAATGGTCTGGGCTTCCGGCTTTCAGAGGTACAAAGTGCACTAAATAAAATGTTTGGAACTGAATTATTCGTCCGGTGTTCAGTTTCTAAGAGAGGTTTCCAGTTTAAAGAGGTACACTTTAGTGTTAAAAGATACATAAATCACGGGACTTAGGAAAACGTCTGGTTTTGAGAGAATTCGGGTTTAAAGAGGGTCTGGTCTTGAGGGGTTTCATTGTATTATGTTAATTGTTTAAATTGTGTAGCCAGAATGTTAGTACATCAAGATAAACGTTTCCATCTCATGTGTAATAATTATATATTTATAATTGTAATGTATGTTGTATAGCCGTAACAGATATATCTGTGTAAAATGGCATGGGTTTGCTTTAATTTTAAAGTTACTTTCTCTGGTTACCATATTATAACATCATGTACAAATATGAAATACTAGCTCAAATGCACTTTTCAAAAACTCGTGTGTCTTCGCTACCAACCGAGATCGTCAAAAGTATACGCTTGATTCGCCGCCTGTGCCGCCATTGTTCGGCAAAGCACAAACGACAGCCTGTTGTCAGTTTCAGTTAACACGTGCGTTTGCGGATTTGAAATTGTAGGGGTCGTCTCAATAAATGAAATGAGAAAACTTGCGCTGTACCAAGAACGTTCGGTTGAGGATACGGTACTAGAGCATTTCGTAAAAACCGGTTTGATCTTGCCAACATAATATCGACAATCGTACCTTCTATTCCTATTTCAGAATTAATATTTTATAAAGTGTTAGTAGAACTTTCAAATTTTAGTTTGTATAAAACATTGAGCATGTGTATATATATATATATATATATATATATATATATATATATATATATATATATATATATATATATATATATAAAATATACTAAAGCAGACATTGGACATTTTCACTTCTTAATTTTACGAGTGTTATAGGCCTACGAGTGTTTAACAACATAAATGTTAGAGCATATTGATTTATTAAGCATCAGCTATTGACATAAATTTTTAGAGAGGAAACGGGTAGATGTGAAGGGGGAGGGTATTAGGGGTCGAAACACCTACCTGCCCAAACTGAACAAAATTGAAATATATTTTCTGGGGGAGCATGACGCCATATAAACTTCGCTCAGCACAGTTTGTAACCCCCAACCCCGCTAAAATCCTTGCACACGCGCCTTGGAAACCCGCTACATTTACTTTTAGCAAGGGATCGTCTATATGCACCATCCCACAGACAGGATATCACATACCATAGCCTTTTATATACCAGTCATGGCGCACTGGCTGGAACGTTGAAGATCGATCCCAGACCGACCGCGCAATTAAAAAAATAATAATAATAAATCGAATACACCGGCCTCTTCCTCTCCCCTTAGAGCGTTACATAATTATTGACACTCCCTTAGGCCTACATGTAACGTGTATGCCAACCGATGGCCACTGTTAAAATTTCAAGACAAATCCCATACCGACCCCTGGAAAGATGTATGATACCTCTATAGATATAAATATGTTTTGTTCAAAATCACGTGAGAAGCTCAGCGCCTGCGCAAATAACGTAAAGTCCCAGTTCTACTGGCGTCCCGCTAAATGAAGAAAAACAAACCTGACCATTGCGTTTGTAGTTGACCTAGATAATGTAGATAAGCGAGCGTTGCCAAACTATAGCGATGTGATGGAACCTTATATGTACCAAACAGAACTGGATCATCCATTCTAAATGCTTAAATAATAAAAAATATTCCAGGGACTGCAGCTGTTTCAAGTTGATGTGGTCGTACTATTTGTTTATAATATAACAGTTTTTCAGTCTTTTAATTTTTGTTTAAAGTATTGCCTGTAGTTGTGTTGTAGTTTTTCAGTTACTAGTTTGTCGAGTGTTTTCTTGTTCTTTGGTGTAGTGCTAATAGCTGTTATGTCGATGCAGTTTTTCTTAAGCATGTTTGCTGTGTAGTTGTGAAAGCTGTTTTTGTTATTGTTATCGAGTAGTTTGCTGTATTGAGCTGCATCAAGTAGAAGTGTGCGTTCTTGAGGTATATTTTGTAGGTATGCCCAGTAGTTTATAATTTTCTGATTGATTTCATTTATTAGTGGGTATCTGCCTAGTTCACTTTTACATGCAATAATGGTTGTGTTTCTTCCTACCTGTAAGTTGAATTTGCAACATTTTATATGTACTTTTTCGAATGGTTATGATTCTAAAATGTTTAGTAGTATATTAGGGTCATGTGTTTTCATCTTATTATTTAGTTCAGTGCCCCATATTTCACAGTTATAGAGTAGGATCAATAATAAAGAGAATAACCAACTTGCTACGAGGAGTTACGAATTATCAGATAATTCATAATTCCTAGTAGCTCGTTAGTTATTCTCTAAATTCCGCATAGGTTGACGTCATGGAATAGGCCTGTTTTGCATGGCTAGGGATGAGAGAAAAATCGGTCTTGCATGACCACGCGACTTCTGTTGTTTGAGCTGCAAGAAATGCTTTTTATATTGCATAAAAACAAGGAAGCCTAGCTGCTGTCATAATGAAATTATACTATCATTTTCGGTTTATACTTTTAGTATAAACGGTTTTTGGGTACGATCTTTTCAATGGTTATGATTATTTTATTATAAGATTAAAAAAATAAAAAAAAATGCAGGTTCTTCGCGTTTTCCCAAAATGCTTGTTTTTCATCTATTGGATGGGAGAAAAATAATCCTCCATTATGTATCCATGTGGGACGGGGCTATTCCACCCTCGGGTACATAATATGATGTCAGGGACTCGGCAAATTATGTACCCTTGGGTGGAATAGCCCTGTCCCACATGGACACATATGAAGGATTCTTTTAGTCTATTTAGTAAGGAAAAGGACACAAGAAAAAACAAGAGTAAAATGCTGGGAGAGGCCAATCCCTATCATGACATAGGCCTAACGCCACTGTCGCCAATGACCGCACCATCATTTTGGCTTCATACACAATACATAGGCCTATAACATTTTAATTTCACTTCATATTCATATATCGTAAATGGTGTCATTTTTATATTACAATATTTTGTCCAAAAACATCGATCAGTAATCTCGCAAACAAATAAATACCGGTATAGGATATTTCTTGTTTTTTTGTTAAAATATTATTCATATCTCATCGATAACCTATTATATAACTTTTGGCAATTTACCTTTATTTTTAAAATGTCAGCAGAAAATAGTTCCGGTTTTCTTAAGGTGAAGGTAACACTTTCTACAATGGAGATAATACATAATAATTTTAGAGTGAAATAGTGAAATTTTCACTCTAAAATGTGTTATCGTCACTGTGTGACTGATAACACTTTTATTTCACTACTAGTAGTTCTCGAAATGCTCATTTGGTTTAGCGGACGTTTTCCCACTTTGTCCAGCTGAACACGACTATGTTGTTTAATTAAAAGTTTTTAAAATTCCAACAATTAACATAAAATATAACTAAATTAAAATTATATTATACAACACAAGTGGCAAACAAGGCATCAAACGTTCATTGTATAAGCGTACGTACAAGTAGCTAGGCCTACATTTATATATATACATATATATTATCATCTAATAATCTTGTAAATTTATACTTACTTTAAATAGCTTTGTTTTAAGTAGCAAATTCCACCGACATCTAACATTAAGTGAATTTTAAAAGACTTCAAAATATCGTTTTACAAAATGTATCATCGCAATAATTATTATTTCCTGGGTATGTCCCAAGTTGTGAAACTATGGTTTGTTTTAATTTTCTCAATAACTGTGACAAGTGAACATTATTTCATTCGGGATACAAATTTGATAATAACTGGTAACTCGTTTATTATTTTCTAAATCGGTAATGTATATTTTTTGTATTATTCACGGATGCTAGGATGTTCAAGGATACGAACGCTCGCGAACTATTTGACTGGTATCACCGTGTTCTATCTTATCACATTCATTTAACATTATATGGAAAAACCAGTCTGTACATGATTTCAATTATTATTTAATTAACGTTGGCTAAGTGCATTTTTTGTCTATATTAATATGGCATCTGGGGTCAGTTGCCAAAAACCTCAGTTGTAATGACTCAGTAAAGTAGTATAGAAATATCTTGAGTTGGAAATAATATATATTTAGTGTCAAGAACAAAATATTTGACACAAAGTTTTATTGGTAGAGTTGCTATATAGTGAGACCTATAAGCGTCCTTATTTTCAATATGGCGATCATGTTTTACGTGTTTCAAAAAATAATGTTTCCGGGTACTTGCTAGGTATGTATTTATTTTCAAAGAGATTTATGGATTGAAGAATTACCTAGATGAATTAAAATTAACATTAACTACTGAAATCAAACAAAACTATTTTTGTATCTGGCCGTAAGAATGAGATACTGACTTTTTGTTCCCAAACCAGTTCGCCCCTGTGTGTTCATCCCCACACACCCCTAATAAATTCGACCTGCAAAATACTATTTTTTTTCTTCTTCTTTTTTTAAATGTACATTTCTTGAATGATTTTGAAGGGAAAAGAAACAACTTCAAAGAATGTACAGTAAAACTTCTCTAAATCTCGAATGCAAATAACAGTTTTAATAGAAATTCAAATTCAAAGGTATTCAAAGGTCTGACTTGATATTTAATTTTTTAATTGTTATTTGCCAACCGTACCCAGTCATAGATAATGGTGATTACACATGTAATGGCTAACCTGAGCATGTGTGTATTGCACCGGCTATGTTTGCAGTCGGGTAATCTGGTTGAAGACGGCAAAGTCACAGTGGCAATAAACGAAACAATTAGTGGCTCCATAATGATTGACAATGGTCTGGGCTTCCGGCTTTCAGAGGTACAAATTGCACTAAATAAAATGTTTGGGACTGAATTATTCGTCCGGTGTTCAGTTTCTAAGAGAGGTTTCCAGTTTAAAGAGGTAAACTTTAGTGTTAAAAGATACATAAATCCCGGACTTAGGAGAGAATTCAGGTTTAAAGAAGGTCTGGTCTTGAGGGGTTTCATTGTATTATGTTAATTGTTTAAATTGTGTAGCCAGAATGTTAGTTCATCAAGATTATTGCTCAGCCATAACAGATATATCTGTGTAAAATGGCATGATTTTGCTTTAATTTTAAGATCGCTAATATTTTATGATTTACAGTATATGAAATAGAGAATAATAGACACAAGTGGCCGTTAGATACCATTTCTCTGATGAGTTGTTTTAAAATGTATCTGACGAGTGAAAGCAACAACGAGTTGTGAGATAATTGGTATTTAATGGACACGAATGTATTATTCTATTTCTTACATATCCTCAAAAAGCAGGTTTTACGCAAATTTTAACATCTTTTTCAACTAAAAGTTATTTACAGCCGTTGCACTTGTAGCTGACTTAACGCGTCACAGACGCATGAGTGTCATGTTAACTATACATCACAGTCTAATTGATTTTTATTGGATGTATGGCTTTGGTGACCTAGGAGCAGCCAGTCATATGTCTTGAAATTAACACATGTACATATGTTAACAAGTATGTGTAATCATAAATTTATGTTTCAGTTTTCAGAAGCTATTAAAAATCATGCTTTTTTAAAATCAGTTTTGTCAGGTACAGCTTTGAAAGTGGTGATGAGGAGCTAGTTTGTGTATACATTGTACGTGTATATACAAAATTAATGTTTGTACACCTAACTCTTTTTCTTACAAAATATTATAAATGTAAGCATTGTGCATAACCGAATAAAATTGTTGAACTATTCAGTTTAAAATGTTAACCTCAATCTTTCAAAAATGTTCTGTGTAATTTTTCACTATTGTTTATTCTAAAATAGATGTGTATTTATTAGTATGTGACATTGTATGAGTGATCTGTTTTCTTTTCAGAGTGTGTTAATTGTTAGCATGGAAGAATTTAAGCATACCTTTGTTCGTTTATGCAAGGATAATCATGTTGATGTTCAAGACTGTGTTACTGATAAGCTGAAAAGGTATGGATTAAGAAAAATATTTGATTTGGAATGCCAAAACAATCTGATTTGATTCATTTATAAAATCAACATTATTACATATATATGTACATAGAGATGACTATATATACAAAACAAAATAAAAGTTATATTCCACAAAGTTTAACAAACACATGTCTCTATTCTAATTTATGATATTTGTAGTAGTTTGGGATGTCGTAAAAGCTGAACTATATATATTCAAAAGCCATAGTTTTAATGTAAGCTAATTTGGAACAATATTCTATAGAGAGGCGAGTAGTTTGCTAAGTAAGACTAATGCAGCCCTCCCAGACCTCCTATATTTCCTATATATTTTACAGGATCCTATAAAACTCCTATATTGAGATTCATTTCCTATATTTGACTCCATTGCTTTGCCAAAATGCTGATGAATAAAATATGTTACTAAGTTATATACGCAATGAAAGGCAGCCAGCCTGTCAGAAATTCAGAAGATGCTTTGAATGTGGGAGATCTGTATCAAGTGCCAATCAAGATCCTGCTCACCTGATGAAGTGAGGAGGATATACTACTGATACAAGATGCACCAACTTTCAAAGTATCCTGGATATCTGCATGGACTGCTGGCAATCCTTGGTATAAATTTTTTGAGGTAGTAGATGGTATCTTGTGTACATACATAAGGTAAGAACATACCATTAGTAATGTACATGTCTTTAGAAATCCGTGTAAAATGCTTATAATCATGATAATAGGTACACATTTTCCTATGAAACTCCTATATTTGACCTTAAAATTCCTATAAAACTCCTATATTTTGGTATGCAAATTCCTATATTTCCTATATTGTAATATGTACAAGTGGCTGGGAGGCCTGCTAATGTATATGTTTCCTTTTTTTCCATGTAAATTAGGTCACTGTGTCATGAATGTCGGGAGCCCTAGCCTGAATGCCAATTTTGATTCTCCAAACAATTCACCAATCTTCAAAACATTTTGTGTAAACTTCAATATGTATTTGCCAACTACATTTTGGCATTTCAGTAAAAAAAAATCCTCATGTTTTATGATATTAAAGTATGCTAAAATGTAAAAGTTTATTATTTAGTTTACATGTAGCATGCAGTGTTTTTCACTCATAATCTAATAGTGGAATACACTGATGCTATGTCAATTTAAAATAAGCATAGTCATATTTAGTCTGATATACATGTATCTTCCCCCAGACATATATTGGACCATTCATATACATGTATATAATACATTAAACCCTATCTATGTCAAACTCTTGTTTTCTCAAACGTCACACTATCTTGAAGGAAGAAGCGGGTCCCGAACATTTGTCCGTCTATGTAAACATTTATATCTCAAAGTTTAACATAAAAATGCTCACATTATCTCAAATAATATTTGTGGTCCCAAATGACATATTTACTATATATTTTGTGTATTTTTCTCGAAGTTGAAGTTTTCATATTTTTTCATTAATAAAAGACCTCAACGAGTTCAATAAAATTATAAAATCACTTTATTGTTACAACTTACAGTAATTAGTTGTAATAAGTGGTATTGCCAAGTATCAATAATTTAATCTACATGAAAGTGATAGCCTCCAAACTTGCAGTTCATACCAAATTCAGCTGACACTGGGCATGTATGTGGCTAGAAAATATCCCGAAGATCTGTAATATTTTATTGTGTCATGCCAGAACGTACACTGGGGTTCAAAGGTGTGAATTAACCATCATGGTATTCAAACATTTATTAAACTGCTTTTGTCTGCTGTATCCAGATCGGAACATAAGTTGATGCTACTTAGTAACTGTAATTATCAGTTAATCATGAAGCATGTAAAATGATTGTCATCAACTCGATCCCCGTTAGTGGGCCCATTGGGCTATTTCTCACTCCAGCCACTGCACCACAAGTGGTACCTCAAAGGCTGTGGTATGTGCTATCCTGTCTGTTGGATAGTGCATATAAAAGATCCCTTGCTGCTAATTGAAAAGAGTAGCCCATGAAGTGGCGACAGCAGGTTTCCTCCCTCAATATCTGTGTGGTCCTTAACCATATGTCCGACACCATATAACCATAAATAAAATGTGTTGAATGCGTCGTTAAATAAACCATTTCCTGGTAATTAGTTAATTTTACCTACATTATTTTCTATTTATATTTATCTTTAATCTTTTTGGTAATAAATTTAAATTAATAAATACATGTACATGTATATCCAGGGAACATTTTGTTTTCAATATCTTGATTAGCAATATTTCTAGTCTGGATTAAAAATTGATTAGCAACTACTGTTAAATGTTTTTAAATTGTGTAGTGATATCTGAAACTTGTGTAACGAATCGTAAGGCGATAATGAGCAAAATGTTCCCTGATATAGAAAATCATATTTTTAGAAACGAAACGGCTATGTTAATTACGTAGATCTAGTGAAATTTGCAAAAGTTCATATGCTACATGTACATAACCATAAGATTCATAAGTTGGAAATTATGTTGGATATTTTTCAGCTTCTCGAGTGGATCGGGAAAGGAAAAAACAGTGCTTGATTTGTCTGCCAACAGTCTGACAGCTAAAACCTGTGCTGTACTTGGCAAAGTGTTGTCACTTGATCGCACCTTTCTGGAAGTAAAGTTTGCTGACTGCATGCTCAATGAAGACGGTAATTTGTATTGCACTATTTTGTTGATCAGTGTTGCATGAACTCGGCCCTCGAAATTCGCGTCAACAATCAGCAGTGCCGGCGCAGAAAACTGTTGCAAAATGAATCTGCAACAACATTTTTATTTTATCATTATCGGGTATTTATTTACTATTATCCCTTGCTGCATTAGGAGAAATATGTACAGGGCGTAGCTCAGTGGTTCAGCACTTGCCTGATGCGCGATCAATCTAGGATTGATACCCATCGGTGGGCCCATTGGGCTATTTCTCGTTCCAGCCAGTGCTCCACAACTGGTGTAACAAAGGCTGTGGTATGTACTATCATATCTGTGGGATGATGCATATAAAAGATCCCTTGCTGCTAATCGAAAAGAGTAGCCCATGAAGTGGCGACAGCAGGTTTCCTTTCTCAATATCTGTGTTGTCCTAAACCATATATCCGACACCATAAATAAAATGTGTTGAGTGCGTCATTAAATAAAACGTTTCCTTCCTTCCTTTAAGTAAAATATATCAGGTTTCCTCTTATAACAACGAGTCGTAATTAACAAATGTTTGACTTCCAATAGCTGATGATTAATTACACAATGTGCTCTAGTGGTGTCATTAAACAAAACCAACTTTTTGTTATTATGTGTACAAAATTGCAGTCTCAAAATAATCCAAATTTTGGCAGTTGTGAACTGATTGGTAAACGTATTGAACAGTTGTTTCTCATGTCAGTTTGTGTGTCTATCTGTGGATCCATTGGGTTACTATTCATTCATATGGATTCACAGGTATAATCAGTATTCCGGTATAGGATAAATCCCCTTTTTGACCAGTTAACAACTACATGTGTATTGACATTATTTTTAAAATTTATTATTATTATTATTATTTTATTTTTTTATTATTATTTCAGTTTTTTTTTTTTTTTTTACTGTAATTATTTTGTGTTCTAGTATTTCTCATCTCTATCAGCTTGATAATGTCAGCAATGGGGTGCCTTGACTAATTGGTGTACAACATATTTTTAACATAATGGTAGGCGCATATATATATATATATATATATATATATATATATATATACGTACATACATACATATATACATACATATACATAGACTGTTATGTCCTATCCTGTCTTTGGGAAAGTACAGATAAAGACCAGGGGCCTAATTCAGTAAACTCTCGCAACTTTGCGATCTCGCAGTGCAATGCTAAAATACTTGCAAAGAGGATACTTTGTTGTCTAGCAGAGCCTAAGAGAGCTTTGTGAATTAGGCCCTGGGCCCTGTTCCGCAAAGTGATCTTAGCATTACTATCGCCGTAAATATCTACCATCGTAACCTTAAGTTTTTTTCTACAATCGCCAGCCCATTCCATAGCTTACTATCGTTGTAAATTACGGTGAAATTTTACAGTTGGTACGAGGCAGTTGTAAGTCACTAATGTAGATGTCAAATGGTAGGCAGATGATAATTTGATCATTTTGTAAGAAGGATACTAACTTTTTGTGTAAAAATAGATCTAATATACTAAATACCTTTTATGAAACTCTGCGTTTGATGAAAAACATGCTAGACCAAATGACTTTGACATGAACTACAGAGATAACTATATAATTAAAGAAGCACCTACGACTATCGTAAGGTTGTTGTGTGGGACGGCTGTAAAGTTTACAGTACCAGTTGTAAAACTCACCTTAAGTCACTACAATTAACCTTAGCTACGATTCTTTCGAGGAACAGGGCCCAGGGAAGCAGTGTTGCTTAAAAGAGTTCAAGAGATCTTTGTGAATTAGCCCCCTGATTGCAATGATGCAAGAGTCGGGGTAGCCTTTATTGCAACAATGTGTGAAATATTTACAGGACAACTAGGTCAAACAAAAACGTTGCTTGTTTCATACTATATGTTGGGGAATATTTAGGGTAGGTAGGTTTAGAAGAAAAAAAAAATATTTGGAAAATTATTTTATATAGTAAGTTGATCACCATAATAGTAAAGTAATTGTTTCGTAAAGGTTTCTTGGTAATTATTCAAAGAAATTTATTAGGGTCTGCTCAGCAGAGTAAAATTAGGATTGGTCAATTAACTGGAAACAAACAATATTTTATGTTATGCCCTATCACAATTGATGTTTGACACTAAATAACCACTGTTTAACCAATGTGTTGAGCTGTCTTTTAATGAAATTCCTTTCTTGTTACTGTTTAATTTAAATAAGTGGATCTATGTTTTTCAACTATAGCAATCAAAGGTCTGTGTCATTTAATGGAATTTCTTTCTTGGAACTTAAACTTAAATAAGTGAATCTATGTTTTTCAATTATAGCAATCAAAGTTCTGTGTCATTTAATGGAATTTCTTTCTTGGAACTGTTTAATTTACATAAGTGGATCTATGTTTTTCAATTGCAGCAATCAAAGGACTGTGTCATGGATTTTCTATAAACTCATTCTGTAAGAAGCTGGACCTCAAGGTATTGTAGATCTATATCAGTTACTTATCCGGTTTTGTCTGATAGTGTAGGGTAAATCAAGATAAATTTTAAAAGTATTGTGCTCTAATGTTCTTACAATTTGTATACTATAGATATCAGTTATTTATCCAGTTTTGTCCGATAGTGTGGAGTGAATCAAGATACATTTTAAAACACTTTGCTCTAATATTCACATTGTAACTGTCTATGCCAGTGTTGCTGTCAGAAAGAAATTTCTGGGTATGGCACTATGTAATTGAATGCAACCACAGTCAACAGGGGGTATGGGGGGCCTCCCCCATACAGAAAATGGGTTAAGTTTAGGGTTAGGGTTAAGAAAATCATACAGTAATGACAACAGTAATTAATTTTGTCAAAAGGTTAACTTAAAAAAATAAAATCTGCAAAACAATTTGGGTATGGCACCATACCTGTTTTACCCTCTGGCAGAAACCCTGTATGCATTTTTCACAGACTTATGGCCCTTAAACTTTGAGTTTTGTTGGGCCCTCTAGGGGACATGTTGCTTTAGCTGTACTCTCAGAATGCTTGTGGCTATTTTGGGGTGTTTTCCCCTTCCTAACCAGTTTCTTATGACTGGTTGATCATAAGTGCTGCCCTGTCTGGGAAAATGCTTATAACAGATCCATTTCGCAGGCATCGAAATAAGTCGAGAACGGTCGTTCAGGTTACCGGGAGGTTACCACATGTTAGAAAAGTCGAGAACGGTGTTTCGTTCTCGATAAAAAATTTCAACGAATGGTAGTTTCGTTTCCGAACGTAAACCAGGCAATGCATTCAGGACTTCTGCGTTAAATTTTCTCGTCAGGAATTGCATCGATGTTCGCGCGCAAGTCACTCCGCGTTTAAGCAGCGTCCACTAAATGAATTTATGTCCGCGTTTGTTTTCTCGTACAAAATTGCACCAATGTTCGTGCGCACTTGTGCAATTTTGGCAATCCACGTTTAAGCAGCGCCCACTAGATAAATTTACTTTCGGATTTCGTTTCTTGTATCGATGTTCGCACGCACCGTTACAATTTCAGAACGACCGCGTAGTAGTAACAGGAATTCAATTCTAACTTTCATATAGTTGTGGAAACCTATAGGTTACCAGACTATATTTTGTGGTAACCTGTAAATGGGTTACCAGACACAATGCTTATTTCGATGCCTGATCTCGGCTAATCCGAAAATGTAGCAGGTTTCCTCTGAAGACTGTGTCAGGATTACCAAACGTTTGACATCCAGTAGGCAATGATTATTAACTCAAAACAGAATGACAGTTCTCAAGAATATGCTCTGAATGGACGACTTCTCAATCCTTTTTTCATTAATTTTGATGAGTATGCACATTTTCTTCAGGGCAATAACATCCGTGGTTCAGGAGCTGAAGCACTTGGAAAGATGTTACAGAAAAACCACACTCTAGTCAGGTTGGTAATCGGTGGATCACTGATAAAAGAGTACAAGAATGTCTGATCATTGTATTGTAGCAGTCAGCCCTAGTGTTTACACATAACCAGAACTTGGGCTGCAGGGACCGTCTTTTATTCAACCAATGACAGACAATGGAAATTACAGAATGATGAGCCGATGCGACACCCTGTAATAAATACAATACAATACATAGAACCACATACTAGTTGTTTTGTTGTGTTGTTTATAGTGCGCAAGAATATTATACTATGAGACTGTGTAGTTGTCAAGTGGTATAAATCTTGTGCACTATAAACGAGTGCAATAAAAAAACATGGCAAAACAACTAGTATGTGGTTCTGTATATTTTACATACCACATTTCTATAGTATGATTAACAAAACTTATATTAAATAACGCAAGTTACTTTGTCTGGAAAGTTGGTTGAATTTTATGGAATTGATGGAACTCTGAGTGTTCTGGCTAGGGACATGATGTCATTCTTGGCTAGGAACATAAAATCATTCCTAGTTAGGGACATTAAGTCATTCTTGGCTAGGGACATGACGTCATTTGGGTGAACACGTAGTAGGCTACAACACATGCAAGATTTTGTATCACACATATATTTGATAAAAGATTTTTTTATTGCATGTTCAGAATGCTCTTTATTACTATAGTAAGATAGTAATAAATATGTAATAAAATATAATATCACAGTGCTGTTGTCTATACACCTACCCCAAATATTAACTAGTGGATAAATTAGAATAAAGTTTTCCAAGAACGTCTCATCACATTATTGTCATGTTGCTGTTTTATACACACATACGTTAATCAGGTTAGTTATTACTTGACTATTAATATAGTTTTATTATATATCTCATCATATTATTGTTAGTGTGGGTTTTTTTTACACACCTAAATAGAATTATTCATGAAATTTAATTGGTATCTATAGAAAATTGTTGATTACGGTACTTTAAACATTTAAAATAAAATGTCGACATTTATTGATTTTGTAAGTTGTGATCACCACTTGATGCGCAGTCGGTCTAGGATTGATTCCTATCGGGTTGTTTCTCGTTCCAGCCAGTGCACCACAACTGGTATATCAAGGGCCATGGTATGTGTTATCCTGGATGTGGGATGTGCATATAAAAGATCCCATGCTACTAATGAAAAAATTTAGCAGGTTTCCTCTCTAATACTATATGTTAAAATTACCAAATCCAGTAGCTGAGGATTAATAAATCAATGTGCTCCAGTGGTGTCATTAAACAAAACGAACTATTTTAAGTCTGATTTACTGAGTCTGATTTTGGGCTTGTTATTTCAGTTTATGCCTCGAATGGAATGCTCTTGGGTTGCTCGATAACTCGTTTGCTGTTTTCTGTGATGCTATCGGCTGTAACCGGAATCTCCAGGCTTTAGACCTCCGAAACAACCAGATCAACCACGATGAAGCTGCAGAACTAGCAACAAACCTGAAACGGAACACTTACTTAAAAGCACTCGGTTATTGTTTTGTATTTAATTATATGTTTCTATTCTTTAACAAACAAAATTTGTCATGCATTGGGGAAAAAACAAAACAAACCTAATAGTAATTTTGTTGAACAGCAGAGGACATTTCATTTTCAAAATTTTGATTAGTTACAGTTACTGATCAATTTCTGATCAACTGGCTAGTTAATATTTTTAAATTGTGTAGCGATCTCTGAATCAGTAGTGAATCACGACACGTTACTCAACAAAACGTTCCAGTAACAGTTGCTATTTTCTTTAAAAACATTGCTTCTCAAATGAAGCAGATAAAACTTATTTGAACTTACATTCAAAATGCACTTTCAGATTTGCGATGGAATAACATTGGACTGTTGGGTGGTCGCGCTCTTATTGAGATGTTGAAGACGAACAAGACACTGTCGAGACTGGAGCTGGCTGGCAACAACATCCCGTCTGATGTGCTCAAGTCTATTGGTGTGTCAAATATGCAATTTTACCCTGCAACCACTGTTTCTATTGACAGATTATGATGACAGATAAAGCAAAGTGATATACGTATAGTAGCACAATATGACTTTTGACATCAAATGCATAGCTACATTACAAAATCACTTATTTCACCTCTCGGTCATCGTACAATGTAGCTGAAATAACAGAAATAATAGGTTTTCCCCTTGATGTTTATGGGCTGCAGGATAAAGATAATAACTAGTCAAGGCCGAATGAGAAATTCCACTAGGCAGAGCCTCGCAGAATTTCCCATTCATACCTTCACAGGATAAAGCCGATATCTGACATCATTAACTAGTTATTCTCTATATTAACCAATTGGTTTAAAAATAGCTTTGTTCATATTAAAGTGTTCAGTCCCACTAAAATGTTAAGTCTATCGGTGTGTCAAACATGCAGTTATTACCCACATGGTTACAAATATCTTGGTTCTTATCAAAGTGTTACGTCCCACTAGAATATCAAGTGGGACGTAACACTTCGACATCGTATGAAGACGTCATCATTTGGCACACTACAACCTTACAGGAACATCAACCAAACGAGATCTGTGATATAAAATTATAATTGATTATGGGTAATAAATGGGATATTAAGCTTGCTACCATTTCGTATCAGGTTTATGTTCCTCGTGAAATAAACATGATATGAAATGGAAGCTTGTTTAATATCTTATAATTATGTAACAGATCAGTCAACCTGTTCTTAGAAGATTCGAACTATAGGTAGGTAGAACAACGAAAAATAAAAAAATAAATATGTGGTCAAGTTTTTTTTTTTAAACAAAAATATGAACCAAAAGATGTAAATAAATGAAAACCGGACGGAAAAATATTTAGTGGTTAGAAAATTATAGCCCTTTGAAGTTTGGCGTGCTGTGAAATATGTCTGCCAAATTTTGACCCGCTTTTTTAAATTTGCCGGTTAGACTCAACTACTGATCGCCATGTGTATATTTCACTTTAAAATGGAACTGAAATTCGCTAAATATTATGCTGGAATATGTAATAGTGTTTTTGAAGCCAGTGGAAAATGGTAACATATACAATTATAATGTTAAAATGTTTCATAACCCTAACGTGTTATAAACTAAAAGAGATGTTGTTGTTTTATAATACTTTATAGCCTTCAGGTAACAATACCCCCCATTTCAAAAGTATGCATAAATAGTGAAACAATGTTCATTAAAGGCAGTGCAATGCGTTTGAATGAGCCGTGACTAATAATGACAGGGACTAGTCCATTGTAATACAATAGGGTAAAACAGTCTGTTTAATGATAAAAATATTTGAAGAAAAATAAAGTTGGTGGTGGGAGGAGGGGGTGACGGGTCTTTGTGGGGGTGATGGTGGCGGTAGGGTTTTTGGTGGGGGAGTTCTTGATTTAAGCTGAGTAACAAACAATACATTTGGAAAAAAATATAAAAGGCTGAAATGTTTGTTTTTTTAAATGATAATACAAATGTGATTAATGATAGTGAAAATATTTTGATGTTGTGGGGGGGTTGACGTGTCTTCTTTTTTGGGGGGTGGTTGTTTGGTAGGTCTTGATTTAAGCTGAGTAACAATAAAAATATAGAAACATAAAATGCTGATTTTTTTAAAATGATTAATTAAATAATAATAATAATACAATGTGATTATTGCATGCCACTGTAAATATAGATAGAAAATGTGCGTGTTCGTCTGGGTTATGTTTGTTTTTGTTCTTCTTTTTGTTCTTTTCTTTTTTTTGGGGGGGGGCGTGTGTGTGTGTTTGCCGAAGGGGGAGGGGTATTTTGTATTTTATTTTGGGGTGGGGTTGGTGTTGTTACTGGGGTTGGGTTTGTTTTGTTGTTGTTGTTTGTTTGTTTGTTTGTTTTTTGAGAACCTCTTTGTTTGTTTTTGTTTTATTTATGTTTTGATTTGCCCGCCAGTTATGCTTACAACGTGTACAACAATGTCTTCACCATCTAGCCCTATCCATGCAAGACCACATAAACATGTTTATACAAATATTTTTACAGTTACTAGGTCGATGTTTTTAGGATAAATGATTTTTGCTGTTATTACAGCAAAATTTGCAATTTTGTATAATACAATAGTACATTAAAATTAATTTGACTGCTAAATAAGGGAAGGTCTAGACTGTGGCTAGCAAAGGGTGTTGGGATGGATGCCCAGGTTTAGCAAGGACTGTGTGCTGAGATATAATATGGTAACTATTAAAATGGTGTTACTGTCCAGTATTCTGTGCTTTAAATAAGTACGGCGAGAGGGCAGCTTTAAAAAACAGGAAGGTGAAACAACCACAGGTATAGTCATAATGATTTGGGCTAGATTCACCTCTAGGATGGTCACGATTTTCAGCAACTTAGGCAGTCAAGTAACATTCTGTTGAAATATGGGAGTGAGAGGGACAAAGGTGCGCATGCGCTAGGGTGAAAGGACTTGAAAATTCAATGAAAACATAGAAATATGATTTCAATTGAATATGTGAACTCGATGAAGGAAATATATTCAAATATTGAGTTCAGGTTTTCAAAACATTTAAAATATCACATTTCGTTATCAGTGACAAAATCGACCTTTCTCTATAATGAGCCACGTCTTAATACCTCAAACACTTCTAAATGAAGCCATTGACGTCAGACGCCGCGTTAAGACAAATTATCTCAGCTGTAAAAATTTACGCGACTAGACTTTTTACGGGAGATTGACAGACCTCTCTTGAAAATTGTTATTGGTGCAGTTTTAACCGAATTACAAATTAAATAATTATATCAGTTGGAAAGACGATAAAACGCTGTGTATGTACATGTATTTAATATCACTGTATTTTATTGGGAAGCTGTAGTATTTGTGTTGAAAAGTGAGTCATTTAAGCTGGTGGCAGATATGCAGCGCAAAGTGACGTCAAACTTTGTCATACCTACTATAGGTACACTACCAACTGAAGTATTGGGTGGGTGGGGGGAGGAGGGATGGCTGTCGGTAGACCTATTGATTTTATCCGTTTCCCAAGCAATGCTTTTGTTATAATATGACTAGAGATGATTATAAACTTTATTTGTAACTGCCCCCCAAGTTGCCGGCATCTTCCAATGCCCATAATAATGCATCCCTGAATAAAAGCAAATATTCTGTATATCTGTATATGTGTCCCAAACTGTAAACATGTATATATTTAAAAACTGATTTTCTTGTTGCTTACTCTTTCAGAGACAGCGATTTCTAACAATGCTGACCGGCAGCTGTTGACAAATGAACACACAAAGAGAACCCAAACCCTCACCAAGCACATCAAACAGATTGAAGTGCAGAAATGTGCACAGGTATTGTGACCTAGTTTACTGCTAAATAAGGGAAAGGGACATGGATGCACAGGTTTAGAAGGACAGATATGGTCCAGTATTCTGTTAAATAAGTGAGAGGGACAAAGGTGCACAGGTATTGAGATCTAGGAGGACAAATACAGTCCAGTATTCTGTTAAATAAGTGAGAGGGACAAAGGTGCATAGGTAATGAGATCTAGATGGGCAGATATTGAGAGGTCTTAACTTAGTGCTAGTTGATGACAAAGTTACCCAGGTACTGAGGTCTAGTTTACTGTTAGATCAGGGAGAGAGACAAATGCACATGTATTGACGTCTAGTTTATTACTAGTTAAAGGAGACAAATGCACATGCATTGAGGTCTGGTTTACTGTTAGATAAGGAGACAAATGCACATGTATTGCAGTCTAGTTTACCACTAGATCAGGAGAGACAAATGCACACATGTTGCAGTGTAGTTTACCACTAGATCAGGGAGAGACAAATGCACGCATGTTGCAGTGTAGTTTACCACTAGATCAGGGAGAGACAAATGCACACATGTTGCAGTCTAGTTTACCACTAGATCAGGGAGAGACAAATGCACACATGTTGCAGTCTAGTTTACCACTATATCAGGGAGAGACAAATGCACATGTATTGCAGTGTAGTTTACCACTAGATCAGGGAGAGACAAATGCACGCATGTTGCAGTCTAGTTTACTGCTAGATCAGGGAGAGGGACAGATGCACCTGTATTGATGTCTACTTTACTGCTAGATCAGGGAGAGAGACAAATCCACCTGTATTGATGTCTACTTTACTGCTAGATCAGGGAGAGAGACAAATGCACCTGTGTTGATGTCTAGTTTACTGCTAGATCAGGGAGAGAGACAAATGCACACATGTTGCAGTCTAGTTTACTGCTAGATCAGGAGAGAGACAAATGCACATGTATTGATATCTAGTTTACTGTTAGGTCAGGAAGAGAGACAAATGCACGTGTTGATATCTAGTTTACTGTTAGGTCAGGAAGAGAGACAAATGCACACGTGCTGAGGTCTAGTTTACTGTTAGATGAGGGAAAGAGACAAATCCACCTGTCCTGATGTCTAGTTTACTGCTAGATCAGTGAGATAGACAAATGCACACGTGCTGAGGTCTAGTTTACTGTTAGATGAGGGAGAGGGATAAATGTGCATGTGTACCGAGTTCTGCTTTTTCTGCTAGACATGAGAGGGATGTGGCTCAGTGGTTTGAACACTCACATGAGATATGATGGTTCACTGGAACAAGTTCCTTCAGTAGATTCTGCTATTGACAAAGAAATAGGAAGTGGGGTCGGCCCCTACTACTCTTTTCTAGACTTTACTTTGTTTTATATTGATACCATCTCGTGTCCTCTGGAGTTGGGCCCATCTGAACCACTATACCAACCCATGACAACTGGACTATATCCTAGTCTGATACTCTCTCTCGTTCAGATGGATCTGGCTTCTCAAGATCTGTATTTCAGCACAGTACTACATCTTCAATGTCTAATGACTGTCAATCTAGAGGTTTTCTTGACGGGGTTGCAACCCATCTCATCTCTACAAGCTGTGCACCCTAATGGCTTTAATGAGGCCACTCACATGGACATATAGATCGGACTTTATATTTTTAGATCTTTGTTCAAAATTTGATGTCGAAATTACTTTCTTTTTTTAATATTAAAAAGTCTGATCCTCTCTTCTTTCTCTGATCTATTTGTGGACTGTCCTTCTAAAATGCTCCAAATTATATAAATATTCGGTCGAGCAGTCAATTCTTTTTATTTTTGGGGTGTAACTTTTTATTTTATTTTTAAAAATTCTGCCCATTTTCAACTTTTAGTGACACAAATAAATAAACTGGGAGTTGTTTTCCATCTTGACCATGTGTTTATTTCTGTATTAATCTCGGGCAGATATATTGATTTGAAACGTTTGGGGTTTTGTTGTTTTTTCTAGCTGTCTGATTTGATGAATACACTTGACAACCAGGAAGATCTTCTACGCAAGACTAAGAGGCAAGTGGTCACTCATGGCAGCCAAATTTAAGTATCACCAGATTTAAAATTTAAAAGAGAACATTTTATTCATTTATCACAGTGAGATTCACTGTGCAAGTTTCAGAGATTGCTACACAATTTTAAAACATTAAACAGTAATTGCTGATCAATTTTCATTTGACTAAAACTGTCACTAAGCAAAATTGGAAAACAAAAAATGTTCCCTGTACAGAATAACATTTTGTCAGAAAAGTGAATGACAGGCAAGTTAGTAAGGTTATTACAATCAAGGTTAATTAATATTCTAAAAATGTAAAACAAAATTCAAGAGGTGGCTATTTAAACAAAATTAGCCAACATTTACTCTCAAGGATTGTAAAGTCAGTTGAGCTGTACTCCGAGACAGTTTAAAAAAAAAAAAAAAAAAAATGTTACGTTTAATAACACACTCGACACATTTTATTTACGGTTATATAGCGTCAGACATATGGTTAAGGACCACACAGATATTGAGAGAGGAAACCCGCTGTCGCCACTTCATGGGCTGCTCTTTTCGATTAGCAGCAAGGGAACTTTTATATGCACCATCCCACAGACAGGGTTAGTACATACCATGGTCTTTGATATACCAGTCGTGGTGCACTGGCTGGAACGAGAAATAGCCCAATGGGCCCACTGACAGGGATCAATCCCACACCGACTCTGTATCAAGCAAGCGCTGTACCACTGGGCTATGTCCCAGACAGTTTTAAATCATATTTATTCTGGATATTTAAGTGGCTGCTGCGTCCCAGTCTCATTATCAGTTTATGTCAGTTCATTGTTTTTCCAATGAGATCCTACATAAAAGATATTCAGAAAGAGTAGCCTGATAAAATAGTACATGTTAGTCATCAAACATTGTATTGAAAGAAAAATAATGATTTTGTGTATTATTTTGAAAGTTAATTTTTTTTTTTTTTTTTTTTTTTAGATCTTCCACTCAAAAAGTATCACACCTACAAGAAGCTTTGGAAGACAGGAAGAGCGCCTTTAATTCATTGGCATCTAAGTTAGTTATCTTCTTATGAGACCCAATTAGTCGGTCTGTTATTTATTTACCTATGAGATCAGGACCCGTGATTATAAAACTTTTACAGTCCAGACTCAATCTCTAATGACGTCACACACATACAATTTGTATGGCATTTTCATGATATTAGTGTCTCAGACTTTATTAGAGTCTCGAGTCTAGACTCTAAAAGTTTTATAAGCACAAAAAAAGAAGTTTGTTTTATTTAATGACGCCACTAGAGCACATTGATTTTTTATCTTATTATCGGCTATTGGACGTCAAACATATGGTCATTCTGACACTGTTTTTTAGAGGAAACCCACTGTCGCTGTTACTCTTTTACGACAGGCAGCAAGGGATCTTTTATTTGTGCTTCCCACAGGCAGGATAGTACAAACCATGGCCTTTGTTGAAACAGTTATGGATCACTGGTTGGTGCAAGTGGTTTACACCTATCTATTGAGCCTTGCGGAGCACTCGCTCAGGGTTTGGAATCGGTATCTGGATTAAAAATCCCATGCCTCAACAGGAATCCGAACCCAGTACCTACCAGCCTGTAGACTGATGGCCTAACCACGATGCCATCCGAGGCCGGTCTTATAAGCACCAGGCCAGAGCAGTCAATTATTTAATATAGCACAAAAACAGTTGTTATAGGTTACAATTGTCAGCATTTATTTCAGTGCTTTCATACTATATAATAATGTTGTCAAAACTGTCACAGTACATATTTTTAATAAAAATATGGCGGTTTTTATTACTAATTTTCCTTATTTAAATATCAGAGAAATTGATAATCTATTTGTTATAAAAACATTTTTCACTTAACTGAACATTCAGTTCCCTAGGTAAAACACATGTGAACCAATTTTTGGTTATCTAAAATATTGTCCATTGATAATAATGCAAATTCTTAGAGTACACATGTTCAACATTGAAATTGAAATTAGTCGTGTGGTCTTTAGTACAGCTGTGTCATCAGTCAGAAGATTAAAGTATGTTATTTTAGTTTAACTGTTTTATGAATCATTAAGACTTGTTCTGTTACAGATTGTCTATATGGATGATTAAGATTTGTTCTGTTACCGATTGTTTATATGAATCATTAATAGTTCTGTTACACATTGTCTATATGAATGATTAAGAGTTGTTCTGTTACCGATTGTCTATATGGATGATTAAGATTTGTTCTGTTACCGATTGTTTATATGAATCATTAATAGTTCTTTTACAGATTGTTTATATGAATCACTAAGAGTTGTTCTTTTACAGATTGTCTATATGAATCATTAACATTAGTTCTGTTACCGATTGTCTATATAAATCATTAAGAGATGTTCTGTTACTGATCGTTGTCTATATGAATCATTAAGAGATGTTCTGTTACCGATTGTCTATATGAATCATTAAGAGTTGTTCTGTTACCGATTGTCTATATGAATCATTAAGAGATGTTCTGTTACCGATTGTCTATATGAATCATTAAGAGTTGTTCTGTTACCGATTGTCTATATGAATCATTAAGAGATGTTCTGTTACCGATTGTCTATATGAATCATTAAGAGTTGTTCTGTTACCGATTGTCTATATGAATCATTAACATTAGTTCTGTTACCGATTGTCTATATGAATCAAAAGTTGTTCTGTTACCAATTGTCTATAGGAGTCATTAAGAGTTCTGTTACAGATTGTCTATATGAATCATTAAGATTGGTTCTGTTACCAATTGTCTATATGAATCATTAAGATTTGTTCTGTTACAGATTGTCTATTTGAATCATTAAGATTTGTTCTGTTACAGATTGTCTATATGGATCATTAAGAGTTGTTCTGTTACATATTGTCTATATGAATCATTAAGAGTTGTTCTGTTACAGATTGTCTATATGAATCATTAAGAGTTGTTCTGTTACAGATTGTCTATGACTGAATCAGAACTGGTATTAGCAGAACAGAAACTGCACGACCAGGACTCTGTGATTGCTCGTTTGAAACAGGAAATGTCTGA
Source organism: Gigantopelta aegis (assembly GCF_016097555.1). Lineage (NCBI taxonomy): Eukaryota > Metazoa > Mollusca > Gastropoda > Neomphalida > Peltospiridae > Gigantopelta > Gigantopelta aegis. The sequence goes on from NC_054706.1 coordinate 65,629,542, forward strand.
CATGGCTGTTGCACATCTAAATGAAATGAGACGGGAGAAGGAGGTACTGTTTTCTAAACAACAAATACAGTGTCATGTATACAGTATTAATTTGTCTAAAAATAGAACAACAAAAAGGTAAAGACTTTTTTTTTTTAATGTAGCATAAGATAAAAACTTTATCCAAATTTTTTAGAAGATATTTTGTAACAAAATATTAACTTTGCTAAAAAAAAATATAAAAAATGTCAGTTTATGCACTTATCATCTGTCATTTTTGGTACATTAAAAAGTAAACTTAAGGTATTGTGCTTTTTTACACAGTTAAAAGCCATGGTGTTTCTGGGTGTTAATAATGAGGTCACATTTATAAATTATAAAAATTTTAGTGTACATTTTCAGTAAAATAGATAACACTCAAATCTAAAGTCAGGCTTATTTTATGAATATGCACTAAAAGTTGCATGCATCTCTTTTTCAGGATAGAGCAACTGAGGAGATGAAATTATTGAGAGAACTGTCCGAGAGCAACGACAAGAACATACAGTTAGAGATTAAGGTAAATCTTTACTATTGTTACTTTTATTAATCCCTTACCAGAGGGGACTGTAGGTTTCGTCCCTGTCCTTCTGTAAGGGGCGGGATGTAGCCCAGTGGTAAAGTGCTCGCTTAATTTGCGGTCGGTTTGGGATCGATCCCCGTTGGTGGGCCCATTGGGCTATTTCTCGTTCTTGCCAGTGCACCACGACTGGTATATCAAAGGCCGTGGTATGTGCTACCCTGTCTTTGAGATGGTGCATATAAAAGATCCCTTGCTACTAATGGAAAAAATTTGCTGGTTTCCTCTCTAAGACTATATCTCAAAATTACCAAATAGCCGATGATTCATAAATCTATGTGCTCTAGTGGTGTCGTTAAACAAAACAAACTTTTTCTGTCCTTCTGTCTGTCTGTCTGTCCATCTATCCCACATTAGTTTTCCAGACTGTATGGTTTTTTGTATGTACAGTTTGATTTTCATGGTAAGACACCCATTTTTGACATAATTATGGCCCTTGAACTAAGGAGATAAGAAAATAGTTTGGGCCATAAATTGCTTTGGCAATACTCTCAAAATGCTTGTTTACGTTTGTTCATCTGCAGTTAAGGTGTACATTATCTTAAAAGTCATAACAACATGAGGTAGAACTTTGGACAAGCTTTATCCAAAAGTATCACAGGAGAATAATGTATAGTATTAATGGCTGTTAGGACCTGTGGTAGCAGGCATCAAAATAACACAGCTTGGAGGGATAGATAAATAGATCCCTACAAGATCACCATGTATCTCTTGAATCAATTCACTGAAACTGGCATGAAATATAGGTTGAATTTTATCTTAACCAGTTTAGGAATGGAAATATGCATGTATCTAACAGTGTACCTTAGATACCTGAGAGATGTACTATATGATCTTTATTTGGGAACTAATAAAAATGTGACTTTTATCATACTGACATTCACAATGGGATTAATGGGTTATCAGGGCTCGAAACTTGCCAAAAAATATGGTGGCCCAAAAAATAGTAATGGATGTTGGCAAGTTAACTGCGAGCATGATTTTAATGTGGAATATAAATATTAATAGTGGCTCAGATGTTATAGCTCTAAAGAAGATCTCCCACATAATATTATTTGGGCGACTACTGCCATTATTTTTTTAATATTTAAGTCACCCAAACCGAACATTGGTCGCATTTGGCGATCTGGCTGTTTCGAGCCCTGGGTTATTGAGACCACTTTCATAAAAAATATGTACATCCTACTGGGGTTTTTTGTTTGTCTTAATATACAATAAAGTAAATATTTTTTTAGAATTTTCACCACAAAAAGTTCAGTGGAGTAGCATTATTTTTATATTAATGGTACATTCATTTGGTGCTCATGAATATTGTGTATTCACAAGTTCCAAATTGTGAACACAGCTTTACCAAGTGAAGAATGTTCAGGCGATTTATAGACAATCTACACTGTCACTCCAATCTCAAACACCCCCAACTCGTAATTGCATGACTGATTTTTTCACGAGTTGTGAAGATTGAGACAGAAAATCCTACCCCATTTGGGTCATTTTGTCAAACTCCACAACTTGTGAATTAGGAAATGCTATATTCACGACTTCTAATGAGCACAGCATAATATGTTTGTCTCATGACTGTAGTTTTATTAGTAAACCTAAAACATGGTTTTAACAGAGGTATATTGAGATGATTCATGTCAAACACTGTGGCCAAATTATGTCAGTTTACAAGTTGTTGCCTATTTGGGAGGCAAAGGTTTTGGATAAAAGTCATAATTTTAAGGTATTGGACAAAAGTCATAATTTTTATTGCTTGAATGTACACCCCAAGTAAAAACATACACAACAGCTATTGGGTGGATTGTAGTTATGAACCAAGAATACGTGATGCATGCTGTATAATATTTTCTGTTTTTGTAGAGTGAAGATCTGGACAGGAAGTGCAAGAACCAGCAGGAACAGATTTATGAACTCAAAGAGCAGATAACTCACCTCCAGGCTGAGTTGAAACTGAAGTCTTCTCAGTTTGATGGTATGGTTTGATTAGACAAAGCAACCATTGTTTTAGACACATTTTCAAGGCAGCTGGATCATATTTTAATGCACTTTAATATTTTTTATTTTCAATCTCATTCAGTTGTATTGGTTTCCCAGATTCTAAAAACTCTGCATGGAAAATGCAGTGTCTTATGCAGGGCTTGAACTTAATGACGACACTGACGGCAATTGCCATCATTGAGATATAAATTGCCATAGGTAGAGAGCATCACCGACAGCACTTTTGTGCCATCGGTAAAGCTCCTCAATAATGACAAAATGTATACACCTGGTGTACATTATCTACCAATATTTAACATCTGCACGTTTGAAATATGTCTACATACAGCAAAATTACCTTTCAGTCATGTTTAGTTGCTGCAAAAGTCATGTTTGAAAACATTGCCATAGGTAGGCTCAAAATTGTCATCGGTGGGCCATTTTACTCATGGCAATAATTTTTATACGCCCATCTATGATGGGTCATATTATGGTATGGCATTGTCCGTCCGTCCTTCCGTCCATTCGTTCATCCGTCTGTTAACTTTTTCTTGTCCGGACCATATCTTGCATACAGATATATACAGGATCATCAGATCTCACATGTAGGAAGAACTTGTGATACTGTTGTGTCTCACACTATTACTAGGTCACTGTGATATACTTTTCACGGTCTGCTACACATAACAGTAAATCCTTGTCCACACCATATCTTGCATACAGATTCATACAGGACCATCAAACCTCACATGTAGGAATATCTTGGGATGGCGGTGTGTCGCATAGTATTACTAGGTCACTGTGACCTACTTTTCACTGTCTACTGCACATAACAGTAAATCCTTGTCCGGATCATATCTTGCATATAAGACCATCAAACCTCACAGATAGGAACAACTTGGGATGGAGGTGTGTCGCATACTGTTACTAGGTCACTGTGACCTACTTTTCACGGTTTACAGCACATAATAGTAAATCCTTGTCCAGATCATATCTTGCATACAGATGCATATGGGACCATCAAACCTCACATGTAGGAGCAACTTGGAATGCTGGTGTGGCACATACAATTACTAGTTCACTGTTTTGTTAATATTACATACATAAACTGTTTCTCTGCCAATATAAATGTGTCACCAGAGTATCCATGCTAAACAAAATTTCCCTTTCTAATAAAGAACAATAAATTCAGCACCTTCTCCATTGGATACAGTATCATCAGTAGTTGGTCCAAAACAAACTGTTCATCCATCCCATTGCAAAAATTTCATATAACTAGTATTGAGTCATACCTGTAACATATTCATTAATATTTATGGTTTTCAATCAAACTACTGACGGGCGTATCATGTACCTCACCGGTACTCTTGTTAAAATTGCCATGGGAAACAAATTCTTAAGTTTGAGCGCTGTTACGTGTTAAACATTTGGTAATTGTAACTGGTAATTGTTAAGTTTGAGCGCTGTTATGTGTTGAAACATTTGGTAATTGTAACTAGTAATTGTTAAGTTTGAGCGCTGTTATGTGTTAAAACATTTGGTAATTGTAACTGGTAATTGTTAAGTTTGAGCGCTGTTATGTGTTAAAACATTGGTAATTGTAACTGGTAATTGTTAAGTTTGAGCGCTGTTATGTGTTAAAACATTGGTAATTGTAACTGGTAATTGTTAAGTTTGAGCACTGTTATGTGTTAAAACATTGGTAATTGTTAAGACAAGACAAGCTTTATTCAGTATTAAGGCCACTGGCCAAAATTACATAAGAAAAGTAAACAACTTTTGTCCCATATGTGGTAAATTTTTAGATTTTGTCACTATACGTTCATGTGGCATAAACATGGCAGATAAAGCCTGCTCCTTCCAGGACAGATAAGAATTATATAGCATGATTATTTTCATATATATGGCAAAGTTTTAATGTATGGTGTATTTTGTAGGGTTTTAATATATGTAATGTATGTAATGTAATGTATGTAATGTAATGTATGTAATGTATGTAATGTATGTATGCATGTATGCATGCATGCATGTATGTATGTATGTAATGTGTGTGTGTGTGTGTGTGTATATATATATATATATATATATATATATATATATTTATTTATTTATTTACTGGATATGAATGAATGCAGTGTTTATATGTTTTTTCTCAGAAAAAAATATTTCTTAACATAAAACAATTTGTAAAAACCCCAAAAGCAAAAACATTAACCATAAAATATTTCTATTGTATCAGTACTAGTTTGTTAAAGAACTTTAAACATGGTGAAATTAGATTGATGTTTTTACTTTTTCTCTTTTTTTTCAGAACGAATTCAGCAGGAAAAAATACGACAGAAGGAAGCCATTCGTGATGTTGAACAGTATAAACAAAAAGAGGTGTTTGTTTTTAGTAAATCTCTCCGCTTACTGAAAGGCATTGGCAACTGCCAGTTGGTATAATTTTGAATCTAGTGGTTTCGATTTAGATGAATGTCTTGTGAACAATGCTAGCTGACTTGGCAATTCAGAAGAAAAAAGTTTGTTTTGTTAACGACACCATTAGAGCACATTTCATTTTAACATTAGTCTTAGAGAGGAAATCTGCTACATTTTTCCATTGGTAGAAAGGGATCTTTTATATGTACCATCCCACAAACAGGATAACACATACCACAGCCTTTAATATACCAATTGTGGTGCCACTAGCTGGAATGAGAAATAGCTCAGTGGGCCCACCGATGGGGATCGATCTTAGACCAATTGCACATCAAGCAAGCTCTTTACCACTGGGCTATGTCCTGCCCCTTGGCAGTTCAGATGAACAATTCACAACCAGCTTGCTATGATGCTAATCATGGTGTGCCTTTATATTGTTCTTTCTGAATGCATATTTCTCGTTCTCTTGAGTATTTTTAAATGAATCTTTCTGCTGGTAGTCCCCTACTGATCCAGCTGGAGAAAACTATAGGTTTTGTCTTCAGTCTGTCCCACATATAGTTTTTCGTCGCAATGTTTCTAGATATTGAAATTTTCTGTTCAACTTTATCGTGTAAAGTAAAGCTGTATCCTAACTGGAAGCAAGCGATTATTTTAGAAATCATTGATTTCAATCGGCGTATCCTGACTGCACGCATCCGGTTAGGATATGCCGATTCAAATCAATGATTTCTAAAATAATCACTTTCGTCTGATTAGGATACAGCTTTACATATCAAGTTTGACTTTTATGGGGATTTTTGCCCATTTTTGACAGAGTTATGGCCCTTGGGCTTTTGAGATAAGAAAATGTGTTGGGTGTGGTAGAAGACATGTATTGCTTTTGCAGTACTTTCAGAATGCATGTTGTATTTTAGGTTTATCAATTAATTTATAAAATACTATTTTACATATAAGGAACTAAAGTCGGTCACTTCAATGTTGTTATTAGTGGTATATATTGTTCAAATGAAACAAGAGGCTCATGACCTGGAAAAGTCACTACGTGATAGTATTCACAAGTTGTTATTATTGTTGTAGATTACTTGAATCAAGCAAGAGTCTGATGACCTTATCTGGTGCTTATAAGACTTTTAGAGTCTATAAGATGTGAACGCCATGGCAATGCCATACAAATTGTATGTGTGTGATGTCATTAAAGACTGAGTCTGGACTCTAAAAGGTTTATAAACGGGCTCTGGTAAAGGTGTTATTTGATCGTATTTAAAAGTTGTTATTATTGTTGTAGATTACTCAAGTCAAACAAGAGGCTGATGACCTAGAAAAGTTACTACGTGATAGTGTTCATCAGTTGTATTATTATTGTTGTAGATTATTCGAGTCAGACAAGAGGCCCATAACTGGAAAAGTCACCATGTGATAGTGTTCACAAGTTGTATTATTATTGTTGTAGATTACTCAAGTCAAACAAGAGGCTGATGACCTGGAAAAGTCACTACATGATAGTATTCATCAGTTGTGTTATTATTGTTGTAGATTACTCAAGTCAAACAAGAGGCTGATGACCTGGAAAGGTCACTACGTGATAGTGTTCACAAGTTGTATTATTATTGTTGTAGATTACTCAAGTCAAACAAGAGGCTGATGACCTGGAAAGGTCACTACGTGATAGTGTTCACAAGTTGTATTATTATTGTTGTAGATTATTCGAGTCAGACAAGAGGCCCATAACTGGAAAAGTCACTACGTGATAGTGTTCACAAGGTGTATTATTATTGTTGTAGATTACTCAAGTCAAACAAGAGGCTGATGACCTGGAAAAGTCACTACATGATAGTATTCATCAGTTGTGTTATTATTGTTGTAGATTACTCGAGTCAAACAAGAGGCTGATGACCTGGAAAGGTCACTACATGATAGTGTTCACAAGTTGTCTTATTATTGTTGTAGATTACTCGAGTCAAACAAGAGGCTGATGACCTGGAAAAGTCACTACATGATAGTATTCATCAGTTGTGTTATTATTGTTGTAGATTACTCGAGTCAAACAAGAGGCTGATGACCTGGAAAAGTCACTACATGATAGTATTCATCAGTTGTGTTATTATTGTTGTAGATTACTCGAGTCAAACAAGAGGCTGATGACCTGGAAAAGTCACTACGTGATAGTGTTCACAAGTTGTATTATTATTGTTGTAGATTACTCGAGTCAAACAAGAGGCTGATGACCTGGAAAAGTCACTACATGATAGTATTCATCAGTTGTGTTATTATTGTTGTAGATTACTCGAGTCAAACAAGAGGCTGATGACCTGGAAAAGTCACTACGTGATAGTGTTCACAAGTTGTATTATTATTGTTGTAGATTACTCGAGTCAAACAAGAGGCTGATGACCTGGAAAAGTCACTACATGATAGTATTCATCAGTTGTGTTATTATTGTTGTAGATTACTCGAGTCAAACAAGAGGCTGATGACCTGGAAAAGTCACTACGTGATAGTGTTCACAAGTTGTATTATTATTGTTGTAGATTATTCGAGTCAGACAAGAGGCCCATAACTGGAAAAGTCACTACGTGATAGTGTTCACAAGGTGTATTATTATTGTTGTAGATTACTCAAGTCAAACAAGAGGCTGATGACCTGGAAAAGTCACTACATGATAGTATTCATCAGTTGTGTTATTATTGTTGTAGATTACTCGAGTCAAACAAGAGGCTGATGACCTGGAAAGGTCACTACATGATAGTGTTCACAAGTTGTCTTATTATTGTTGTAGATTACTCGAGTCAAACAAGAGGCTGATGACCTGGAAAAGTCACTACATGATAGTGTTCACAAGTTGTATTATTATTGTTGTAGATTACTCGAGTCAAACAAGAGGCTGATGACCTGGAAAAGTCACTACATGATAGTATTCATCAGTTGTGTTATTATTGTTGTAGATTACTCGAGTCAAACAAGAGGCTGATGACCTGGAAAAGTCACTACGTGATAGTGTTCACAAGTTGTATTATTATTGTTGTAGATTATTCGAGTCAGACAAGAGGCCCATAACTGGAAAAGTCACTACGTGATAGTGTTCACAAGGTGTATTATTATTGTTGTAGATTACTCAAGTCAAACAAGAGGCTGATGACCTGGAAAAGTCACTACATGATAGTATTCATCAGTTGTGTTATTATTGTTGTAGATTACTCGAGTCAAACAAGAGGCTGATGACCTGGAAAGGTCACTACATGATAGTGTTCACAAGTTGTCTTATTATTGTTGTAGATTACTCGAGTCAAACAAGAGGCTGATGACCTGGAAAAGTCACCATGTGATAGTGTTCACAAGTTGTATTATTATTGTTGTAGATTACTTGAGTCAAACAAGAGGCTGATGACCTGGAAAAGTCACTACGTGATAGTGTTCACAAGTTGTATTATTATTGTTGTAGATTACTCGAGTCAAACAAGAGGCTGATGACCTGGAAAGGTCACTACATGATAGTGTTCACAAGTTGTCTTATTATTGTTGTAGATTACTCGAGTCAAACAAGAGGCTGATGACCTGGAAAAGTCACTACATGATAGTATTCATCAGTTGTGTTATTATTGTTGTAGATTACTCGAGTCAAACAAGAGGCTGATGACCTGGAAAAGTCACTACATGATAGTATTCATCAGTTGTGTTATTATTGTTGTAGATTACTCGAGTCAAACAAGAGGCTGATGACCTGGAAAAGTCACTACATGATAGTATTCATCAGTTGTGTTATTATTGTTGTAGATTACTCGAGTCAAACAAGAGGCTGATGACCTGGAAAAGTCACTACGTGATAGTGTTCACAAGTTGTATTATTATTGTTGTAGATTATTCGAGTCAGACAAGAGGCCCATAACTGGAAAAGTCACTACGTGATAGTGTTCACAAGGTGTATTATTATTGTTGTAGATTACTCGAGTCAAACAAGAGGCTGATGACCTGGAAAAGTCACTACATGATAGTATTCATCAGTTGTGTTATTATTGTTGTAGATTACTCGAGTCAAACAAGAGGCTGATGACCTGGAAAAGTCACTACATGATAGTATTCATCAGTTGTGTTATTATTGTTGTAGATTACTCGAGTCAAACAAGAGGCTGATGACCTGGAAAAGTCACTACGTGATAGTGTTCACAAGTTGTATTATTATTGTTGTAGATTATTCGAGTCAGACAAGAGGCCCATAACTGGAAAAGTCACTACGTGATAGTGTTCACAAGGTGTATTATTATTGTTGTAGATTACTCGAGTCAAACAAGAGGCTGATGACCTGGAAAAGTCACTACATGATAGTATTCATCAGTTGTGTTATTATTGTTGTAGATTATTCGAGTCAAACAAGAGGCCGATGACCTAGAAAAGTCACTACGTGATAGTGTTCACAAGTTGTATTATTATTGTTGTAGATTATTCGAGTCAAACAAGAGGCTGATGACCTGGAAAAGACGCTGCGTGATCGTATTCACAAGATGGAGGCCCACCAGTTGGATCTTGACGAGGAGATCAGTCGACTGAAGGCAACCATTATGTCAGACAAAATGATAGCTGAGGAGCAGTTGGTGCACGCCAAACAGAAAATCAAAACAGAAGAGGTTCGTGTGATTTCTAGTGCGGAAAACTACCTAATTTAACAAGCTAATTGAAATGAAAAGTATCATTGCCATAAGTATAAAAAAAAATTCATTTACAAAAAACAAACACGTAAATACTTGCATGTCAAATCTAGTGTTCATGGTTTGAAAATGGATGGTGAGGAGAACATTTGCACTCACTGTCTCAGTATAGTGAATTTAAAATATTTCTTGCTGCTGGTTTTTTTTTTATAGGAATAGCATATACTGCAGCAGCAACAGTTTCCTCTCTTTCCCTGGCTCTTTCTCCCTCCACCCCACCCCCCACCCCACCCCACCCCCAGTGTGAAAATAATGATATGTCACATACCAATAAACATAGTTTAAAATGTAATACGGAGTTTTTAAACAAATGAAGAGTGCATTTCCAAAACGCTATGTATCCATTTACATCGTTCTGAGAAAAATATGTATATCACATGACGCAAAGTTTTTACATCTTATTCAGTGGGCATAGATTGTATTTTAACAGAAACTTTATTGTAGTATTGTTGATTTGTACTAACATCAATTGATACCAACATCAATACTAACATCAATGCACCTTCATTGCTAACTAACGAAATCTGGAAATTGGTGTACATCTTTTCCTAGAAATGAACTCTTGAAATATTTTTTCCTGTTAAATAATGAACAGGAACAGCGTCAGAAGCAGCTGGAGGAGAAAGTCCGAGTGTTGCAGATCACGAAGGACGATCTTCAAAGTCACTGCAACCAGCAGGCGTCTCTGGTTTCAGAGCTCCAGTGTAAGAACTCTAACCTCACGCTTGAAGGCGACACCTTGAAGAGGAGACTGGAGGAAATGGGACAGGTATAGCCTAAAGATACTGAAAACATTCTAATTGTTTAGTTTTCCCTAAAACTTGACACGGTAGACTAAACACTTTTGGGGCATTTCTCCATTTTAGGACACTTTTTTCCCATTAAAGACAAATAAAATAAATAAAAATAAATGTAATTAATGTGCTTGTTTTAGTGAATAAATGGCAAAATATATAACAGGCATATGTAATTAATTAATAATACATTTCTGAGTGTTTTATAAAGGCAATTTTAGAATTAATCTATGAAAAAGGCCAGTTTAATCTCAGGGAAGCATGGCGCTAATTAAGGCACGATGGCACTAGACTAGTGAGGCATGGGGCCCGCACCATGCTAAAGCAAGCCAGGGAAAACACTAATTGTTTATTTGTTACATATGTACTTTTTTGTGGAACTGATTTCATTTCAACTCGCCTTGATAAAAGTTCAGAGGTGTTAGTTTTCTATCACAGGTCCTCCAAGAATTGAAAATTGGCACAAATCATTTATGGGTTATTCAAAAACAAATTCAAACTGACCCATTGTGTTATTGGTTAACCTGTCATGACTATGTAAATGATGTCCAATATTTAATACATGAAAAGTTGGTGACATGAAATTAGGTATTCGTTTTTCGACATGAGAATGAAATCGTCGTTTCTGCAATTTTTAGAGCCCTATATTACTGATGAGATGGGATCTGTGATGGTGTTATCCTCATTGTTTAGCTGTTTGTTAGGATTTTGCATTTAACTCTACTTTCACAGACTTCAGGCTTTAGATTAGTACCTCTGTGTTGATTAATACATTTTATTTTTCCATTGTGAAAAATAGAGTCCTAAGTAATAAAACAAATTCTGACTGCAGGAGCTTGCTGAAAAGAACAATGTGACGATAGCGGAGGTGAACAAGGTGAAATTAGAGCTGACCGCTACCTTGAACAAGTTAGAGAGCGAGCGACAGCTACAGAGTGAGCTTCGTAACAAGCTGTCTCAGGTGGACAGAGATATATCAGGTAAGCACAGAATCAGAGATGCATGCAACATTTTAAAAAAGGGGAAGTCACAGTATTTCACCATGCACTACTAAGGCCTTGCGCATAAAATGTGGGTGTGTTTTTTTTAATTTCCACAGTATGACGTCAATTTTTGGCGAGCTTTTCTTGCTATGGCATAAAATCGCATTTGGAGTCAAAATGGTCTATATGCTGGCTTGGACCATTAGCTCTCTTTAATTTTTCTCTAAAACAGGTCCTGTTTTGAATGAGTAGCATGGCTCGTTTTTAAAATATTTGCGGCCAAAGTCGAAATAATAAAAATTGTCTTGCTATGTGGAAAATGTAACAGAAAATATTTAGGGTACCAAGGCAAGGGGCACCATGGCCATTGAGGATGGCAGATGAGGAGGACGTAAAAAAACCTCACCTAAATATACCAACCTTTTCTGTGCAATCCATGAAAAAAGAAAGAAAAAAGGCTGCATCCCTGCATCAATTCTGGAACTTCAGTCTGATCAGAGACCAACTTTTTTTTTTGGCCACAAAAAATTTGTTACATTCACAGGAAACAGAATTTTAGAGGCACTTTAAACTTTGATAATTGGGGTGAAATCAAGCAATGCAAACCAGTTTATTTGAAAATCAAACCATTGATCATTATATTTATATTTCATGTTTTTGGAGCAGTTTATTGATGTTTTCAGAGCAGTTCAATAATCATTACATTTATTAAACCAATTTCATGTTTTCAGAAGTCCGTTGATCATTGATAATTTATTTATCAAACCTTTTTCATGTTTTCAGAGCAGCTCTTAAGACATCGGCAGGTAGTTGAGGAGAAGGACAGGGAGATAGTCAGCCTCAGTGAGAGGATAAGAGCTCTGGAATACGAAGTATCACGCATTCGAGACGATGAATCACAGCGAGCCCAGATCCTTCAGTCGGCCATCTTGAACTACGTGGCCAAGGTGCCTCCAGCCGCTCCTTTGAAGTGACCAGCACTTCATTTTAACTGTGATATCCATGCTTATATCCAATTACGGTTCAAGCACGCTGTCCTGGGCATGCACCTTGGCTATTTGGGCTGTGTGTACAGAACAGTGGGTTAGTGGTTAGTAGGTTATTTAGAACCTTTCAGATTATGTACCACTTTCCAGATAATATAAGCTTCCCAGTATCTATGCCACTTCCAGATTTTATACCACTTCATAGATTTAAAAATAACTTTTATACCACTTCACAGATACTATAAACTTCCCAGGTCCTATGCCACTTCCTGATTATATACCACTTAACAGATTTTACACTACTTAACAGATTCTAAAAAACATTTATACCACGTAACAGATAATATAAGCATCCCAAGTTCTATGCCACTTCCAGATTATATACCACGTAACAGATTTTATACCACTTCATAGATTTGAGAAAAAACTACATTTATACCACTTCACAGATAATCTGGTTACAGTGAATCTGATGTACATGTGGGTGTAATTTGCAAACATCTACTTGATGGAATATGTTGTTGGAAAGAACAAGCTTGGGACAATCAAGTCGCTGCTTTGTTTGATATCTACACAAGTAATCATTGCTCTTTAGGATGTAAAAAAATGTATAAGAAATATTAAAATTATTGATTACTCATGCTATATCACAAAGAAGTGTTTATCAGTTAATCTGTATTTTTTTTATTTTTTTTTCTCTAGTCACAAAGTAGCAAGTAGAAATAGTTGTAGATATAGTTAATGTACTAAAATACTACCTCAGATGACTGCCAGTTGTGGATGGTTTTGTTTTTTTAACACACACCTATCACAGTTCACTGATTGAATCAAATACAGTCAAACCCCTCTAAACCAGACACCCAAGGGACCTCGTAAAAAGTCTGGTTTCAAGGAGTGTCTGGTTTAGATAGATTCTTTTCTGTAGTAATATTTAAAAACAGACTATGAGAAATATTTTGTTTTGAGGGAATACCTATTTGCAGAGGGTAATGTTTAAGAGAGCCATCACTGAGAGCATTCCTCCATCCTAGGGTCAGTGACTCCTATAGGTCATTCCCGATGTGTCTGAACCATCATTTAAGAACCTCCTGGGGTCAGTGACTCCTAGAGGTCATTCCCGATGTGTCTGAACCTTCATTTAAGAACATCCTGGGGTCAGTGACTCCTAGAGGTCATTCCCACATCGTCTTAACCTTCATTTAAGAACATCCTGGAGTCAGTGACTCTTAGAGATCATTCCCGATCATCATTTAAGGGGTCAGTGACTCCTAGAGGTCATTCTGAACCGATGTGGGGTTTTAGAACCTTCACCTTTTAAGATCCTGGGGTCATCCTAGAGGATATGTCTTAACCTCGATTTTAAGAGTATCCCTCCATCCTGGGGTCAGTGACTCCTAGAGGTCATTCCTGATGTGTCTGAACCTTGATTTAAGAGCATCCCTCCATCCTAGGGTCAGTGATTCCTAGAGGTCAATCCATAACTGAGTTATCAAGGGTCATGCTGGAAAGGATTTAGATTTTGCCTCGTTTTAGAAATTTGTAGCATGGTATAAAAAAAAAAGATTGAGAAGTCGCCTATTTAGGGCACAATTTGTCTTGCGAACTGCCATTATCTTTGCGTGTCTGTTAAAGTTTATTTTGTTTAATGACACCACTAGAGAACATTGATTCTGCATATCAGTTATGCAACTTTAAATTGATGTGAACTGCCAATTATATGGTGAATCATTACACATTCTGAAAGTCTGTTTCTTAAGTATCAAAGATATTTTTAGTTTGCTTAAACTTGCAGTATCAGCAAAAAATACTGTTATTAAAATGTACAATCAGTAATAGACCTTGGCGAGCAAAAGTTTTAGGTCATGTCCCCATGGGACTAATTGGCATTGTCGTGAATCAGAATTAATAAACATCAAAATTAAAATTGATTAAATTAAATTAAAATTAAGTGACAGCAAAATAGGAGACCATGTAGGACAGTATTTTATTGTTACTGAAGAAACAAAACTTATGAACCTTTCTTACAGTTTGTGGCACATTATTAAAGATATTACATATAATTTATTTTTTATATTGTTTCACTGCTGACCTCATAAACTTGCCAGTAACCTATGCAGTTTGTATAAGATGTTATACAAACTTCCATTTCGTATCATGTTATGTCCCGAGTGAAATAATTTTCAATTGAAAATTATTTTACGAGGGACATAAATATGATATGAAATGGTAGCGAGTTTTATATCCTATTTATTGCCCATAATCAATCTTAATTTATATCACTCAACTCGTTTGGTTGATGTTCCTGTAAGGTTGTAGTGCGCCAATCAACGACGTCATAGTGTGACGTTGAAGTGTTACGTCTCACTTGGCAGTCTAGCGGGACGTATCACTTTAATATGTACCAAGATATTTTAACCATATGGGTGATAAATACAAAATAGATCAATGTAAAACAGCTTGATTGCATTTAATAATGTACAATAATAACTTTCTAGTTATGGATATTAACACCAATAATCATGTATTTTTCCATCCAGTGTTATGCAATATGTTGTAATCAAACTCTCTTGTAATATATAGTATGGATATTAACTTACATATTTATTTTTCCATCCAGTGTCATGAAAATATTCTGGTATTTGATTTAGTAGTATATTTAATAATGTAATAATTTCACGTATATTTTGATTATATTCAATTTGCTAGCAGTATAGTACATAAGACTGAATCCAGAGCACAAAGTATCACAGGATCATTAAGTTCATCTGTTGGTTAACAAACGTAAAACACGCAGATGATAAATCAGTTAACAAGTGAAGAGTTCAGGTGCAAAAACCGATAAATCCATTTTAGTAATTTTCTGCAAAAGTGTTAGGTTGTTTTGTTATGCTTTCTACGTAAAACATATCAAGTCCACAATGGGCGATCTTAATTTGAAATAAGTAAAGTAAATAAAGGACAGACTTTCAAAAAATGAGTATGAAAATCAGAACATAACGCCTTAAACTGAGTAATGATAGTAGGAGTAGTTTTTGGATAAAATGGCGTTTATAGGTTTTTGCACCAGAACTCTTCAAATGCACCCCTAGGTTCTTAAATTGAAAACAACTATTAAAAAACCAAAACAAAAACAAAAAAACACTCATCAGTAACGAACACATTACAGGTTAGATTTCGGGTATTTAGGTACGTAAAACATATCAACTGTTCTCTTTAATTTTTAACTGGTTAGCTGCACCAGCAATCATTTGTTTGACACTTCAGGACATTAGATCTCACTAATTTGGACGCAACAGATTTCGTTGTGTGTTCCGAGTGCATTTAGGCATTTTTAGAGCAATATGCCTAATGTTCTTAACATTTGCTGAATAGTTGTGGATATTCAGAAATGCATTTCAAGTTATTTTAATTTAAAGTGACAGACCCTAGTTTTTAAACACTACAACATATTTTTTACTATTAAAGCCATTTTTGATCATTTAAATTAGAAATACTAACATTTTATTATTTAGAATATTAATTTTTGTACACCTGAAGTGGTTCTGGTCACCCAGGTTTTTGCAATACCCCAAAATGCATTTTTCATAATTCTAAAAATGCATGTTCGTCTGAGAAGTAATTGTTATCAGGCCAAGCTCTAGTTATTTTTAGACAGCATTTCCCTGTTTAAACATTACAGACTGTAGTTTCTCTCTGTTATAATCTCATCCAAATGTGTGTTGCATGTTTGTAGATTAACTAAACTTGGTGTCCATTTTCACCGGCTGAAACTAGAGTCTGCACCTTCAATTAAAGCTTAACATTTTACTGGTTTTGAGGTCAGCATGCTTGTATTTAACTTGGGCGTGATTATTTTGGACATACATACTTTGGCCACAGCCTTTATTGCCTTGACTTTGGTGCAGTCTAAAACCCTACACTTACAAATTATGTAATTCATGTATATAGTTCAATCAGTGTGGGGAATCGATTAGAATTTCATCATTGATCATCGGTTATAATTAACCGATCAACTTTCAGTTACACCATCAATTAAAATTATATGAACATAAGAAGAATTTGAATTATAACAACCATGTACCTATTGCTGTGTGCACCCTATAAATGGCTCATTTTACGTTTATTAACTATTTAATATCTTTTTAAGTTTGTGTACCGGTACACGTAAAAAGCAAACCCTACCCTCAGCATATTTACATCAATTCTATTGTCTAATCTGGAGGAACAATAACAGTAAAAACAATTCCCCCATATTAGTAATAGATTATGGATTTTAAAATCGATCAGCACATTGTTAGAGCCAAACCGATTTAATTTTTGATTATAATTATCAATCATTGGAACATCACTGAAGTGGATTATCACCTACCTGGGTCAGAAAAGGTGTAACCAAAACTTGTTACATCAGGATCTGCTTTTGTGCTCTGGAATATATGTATTCTCAATATTTATAAATGTATTCTCAATATTTATTTGTAGATTTAAGGAATAAAGATCTTATTTATATCTTTGGTGTTTCTTATATATATATATATGTTTTTATGTTATGATAACTCTATGGAATGTATCCATGTAATCATATATAGATCTAATTTTACTAATTTCCATTCAACAAAGCATGGATCATTTCAAAACTAAAATATTAATACACTCTTGAATTCACTGGGACCGGGTATATCTCGATACCACATTGCTCCTTTAGTGTTTCAGGTTAATGTAAGACATTCAAGTAATAATTAGAAAGTGGTTTGATGATCTATATAATTTATTGCCCTCTGGATCCATTGGTTTATTTTTGATGTGTGCAGCCACACCCTCCCTCCCTCCCTCTCTCTCTCTCTCTCTCTCTCTCTCTCTCTCTCTCTCTCTCTCTCTCTCTCTCTCACTTTCTCTTCGTCTTTCTCGCTCTCGCTCTCTCTCTCTCTCTCTCTCTCTCAACAACATAAATATATAGTTATATGTATATAATCCTGTGTAAACAGTTGTATCTGGAATGGGGGTGGGGGTACAATCTGTAGAGGGAACACATCGGGGACTGAAAAAAACTACATTTTCGTACTGAACGTGTGTGTGTGTGTGTGTGTGTGTGTGTGTGTGAAAAGTTCATGATCATGCCTCTCACTCCCTACTAAAAACAAATATATTAATTTTCTATAAACTGGATTTTTCGGGGCACTTCAAAATTCGAGGGGTGTGTGTGTGTGCACCCCACCTCCAACTAGACCCTCGCCTCTGGTTGTTACAGGTAGGAGAAACGCGGTGTATTGATCAAACTGTTTCGGACTGGGTAGTAGACCTACAATTTTGCACAATACGAACAAACTGAATTACAAAATTTTACAATTTAAACAGTTTAGTGTTTAACTATTTTTAGCAAATTTAAATCTAAGTTACTCACGGGAGAAAATGGGTATAAATTATCAAACGGACTATAGTTTCGAAAGAACTAGGCCAAATAATCCAGGAAGTATTTGCAGCTACGACGGTGACCTTGTGCTTTATTTTTTGGGAGTTGCGTTTAGGTTGCTTTTGCAATTATTATTTGCTTGATAATTTGTAATTAATAACAGTCATTTACAGAGCTAGGTGAACTATATAATAAAAAAATAAAAAAATATGCATGTCAACAATGATAGTATTAACTGTTTCGTTGCTAAGCTGTAAGAACCAAGCTGGTGGTAATAAATAATGCGATATATTTATGCATGCAGCTGCTGAATTATTTTTTCGATAATTATAACAAATAATAATGATTATAAATTATGTAGTAGTAGTAGTAGTAGTAGTAGTAGTAGTAGTAGTAGTAGTAGTAGTAGTAGTAGTAGTAGTAGTAGTAGTAGTAGTAGTAGTAGTAGTAGTAGCAGCAGCAGCAGCAGCAGCAACAGTAAACGTATCAATATTTTCAAATTCAGAATAAATGCAGGGGCGTTTGCACAAAATGTTGCGGGGGGACGGGGGGGCTTGGTTGGTCTGGCAAGTTGAGACTGAAGGCGCAAAGCGCCCGAGTTTCTAACGGAGTTCAAGGGCCCCCCCCCCCCCCCCCCCCCCCCGGAAATAAGAAAAACCCCCACTATGAAATGCAATTTTCTGCATTATGAGCGCCATTCTCTAAGTAATTCTCTTTATGACTGTCAGATGCTAGTGAATGCAACACTTTTTTTAATGCATCTTTCATTACATATTTTGTGTTACGATGAATTTATAATATAAACACCACAGTCATGGGCCTACCGGTACCAAACTGATAGATCAAAATTAATGAACACATTATAAACAATGAACAATTGTAGGCCTACGATCCAGTAAAGTAATTCGTTTAAATTATATTCGCAAATATCGATTATTTTGAAATTAATCGTTTTAAGTGATTATATGTAGCCTATAAGTTATTCACGGAAGAAAATGTTAAAGAAAAATGGAACTAGTTTCACAACTTGGACTTGGCCTCATCAACCATGAAGTATTTTATAAAGAGTAACTTTACTAACACTGGGCTCTCCCGTAGTCTTTTAGTAATCAACGCTTTCTTTGGTAATGCATCATGATTATATCACGTGTTGTTTGCGACTTCTGTAAAAATAATTAAAACTCAACTACTGCAAAGATTAACTGTAAAATAACGTATAAATTTGCAGTTTGTGAAGATAATTAAAACGCGACTACTGTATAAGGATGGGACATTTGCCAACCGATATTTTTATCTTCTGGTTTTTTTTCTTCTAGAAGTTACATTAATCAGTAGTGCAGGCAGTGGCGTAGCGTGGGTTGCCAGCGCCCGGGGCAAGGCGCCCGGGGCAAGGCGCCCGGGGCAAAGCAAGTATTGTGCCCCCTAACCAGTGGACCGTTAGTACTCCCAGAGTCCCTTCCACCAGTCAAGAATTTTGCGCCACTGAGTGCAGGTGCAACATCAACATTTTAATACTCCCCCTGCACAAGCATCTGTTATTCAAAACACAGTCGGTTTCGGCTAGGAGGTCGGGTTTCTTCTTGTAACGTTTATACTAGATATCATCATGAAAGTTTAAAATCTGACTTACAAACTAAAGGGAAACATATTATGTATACATACGCCTATAAACAGAAATATATATATTATACATGAAGACGAGACCGAGAGGCAAATTAACATACGGATTCGAAGGAATAAAATACGTAAAGTGTAGTAACGATATTTGAAGCAGAGGGAAGCACAAACAATCTAGGGGGATGCTTTACTGTGATATTATCTTTGAATGGCTTCACAGGGGCGTATTGTGATCTGGACCTGGGGGTGGGTGGGTGGGGAGTCCAATATGAACCAAGTGGACCCTTTTTCTATTTTGTTTTTGCACCACTAGAAATTCCATTTGTATAAACCTGAATGTTTTAGCTCTGAAAGTGGACCATTTGCTTCAGCAGGGGGGGGGGGTGTCCGACCCCCCCCCCAGCCTATGCCCCTGCTTCAACTGCGATTTTCAAACATTTCGAGAATAAAATAACAATATGTTTTAGATGATGATAATTATGTATTATATTAGGACCAAAAAACCCTCAGTAAAATATAGTTGTGAATTGGAGGGAACAAGTCCCCATCCCCCACCTCCATCCACCACCTCCTGTTCCTACTAGCCTCACTGTATGCATATAACATTAATTTGTTTTCTTTTTAGTGTTTGTTAATTTACAGTATGGACGAATTGAGGCATACCTTTGTTCGTTTATGCAAGGATAACCATGTTGATGTTCAAGACTGTGTTACTGATAAGCTGAAAAGGTATGAAGTTAAATACATATTCTGTTGCCATAGTAACATGCTTTGTTAATGTTTGTGTCATTAATAAAACCTGGAAATTAGTTAAGCACCATCTAAATTGTATTGTCACCAAAATATTGTATTAGGAGAACGTTAATTTCGATAGTATACAAATTAAGGTCCTTTGTAAGTATTGAACCCTTGGTCAACTGGTCATCACTGAAGTTGCACAAATTGCACGTGCAACAACGTGATTCCCCATGTTCACGTACTAAATCAAGTTTAGCACGGTTTTCCCTAATTTTGTTTTAATTGTTCAAATTAGTATATTTTAATGTTCCGTTATATATTTAATTTTGTCTACAATACCAAGTGTTCCCGCATTTGTCTGCATCAGTATATATTGAGAATAAGGCTAGAACGCGCTTGTTTTCCTGAAGTCTGTTTTGATTGTTTAAACTAGCAGTAGGCTATAGTATATTTTAATGGTCGATTAAAACGAAAATCTCTCTGAAGCCATTATGGTAGCAGACTGTTGGCATTAAGAGACCCAGAATGTCTTGTCGCCTTATAACGAAACATCGAATAACTGATTCCATTCAGGATAGACAACATTCAGAGCAGCCACGCAACACCTCTCCCAGAGAAGACAGCATATCGTTGAGAATGGCTAGGCGATTTGCCATTATTACTAACCTTTCTCTGAAAGCGAAATAGATAAATAACCCACCTCAAGAATCGCTTGAAAACAACTTTTAATAATGGGCTAGGGCGTCCACCAAACGACCCTTGCTGACAAAGTATTATATTTGGCATGGTGTCAAGAACGACTGAGGTGGAATCTAGTGTCTTGATGGACGATCCATTGGTCAGGCGAACGTCATGGTCTTGTCACCGATCACAGAACTCGTGTGGCAGTACTGGTAGAGACAATTATATATCTCCTGTGCTGCAAAGAACATACCGGAAATCAATCCTTTTGCAGTTGGTGGAAGCTCTTATAATGACATGGTGATGCTTTATGCTAGTAGAATAAAAAGTTCTTAATGAGAAATCTGTAAAAGGGTCAGAGACAGAGTAAACGCTTGACGTTAGATCTTGCGTAGGCCTTGAAACAAAGTTACTGTTTGTTTTCTTTGTTTTTGTTTCTTGGGTTTTTGGTGGGGGTTTTTTGTTTGTTTGTTTTTTGGGGAGGGTTTTTTTGGTGTTGTTGGGGTTTGTTTTGTTGTTGTTGGGTTTTTTTGGGGGGGAGGGGTGTTGGTTGCTTTTTAAAGTTTTTTGTTGTTTCTTTGTTATTATTATTTAAAAAAAACAAAAAACAAATCGCGTTATAAAAGTTGTCATCAAACTATATAAGTATAATTATCATCAATATGAACATGCATGTCGCTAGTAGTGTAAAGTTAAGGCATATAGTCGCATACGTGATCGCGTTCAACCATTGTGGAAGTTTCTGGAAGATGTTTCCAGGAGATGCATTCGAACATATTTTGACATCTTTTACCTGATTTGCTTAAAGGCAAAATAAAGACACATGATCGCTTTGAACTGTTACTATGGTTGTGAAAACTTCAGGAAAACGTTTTCAAGAGATGAATTCGAACATATGTTATCATCTTACACGTACCTGCTTTATTTCATGGGCCAAAAATCGTAAAAGGAAACGCATTAACTGTTTGAATTTTAAATAACTCTTTTCATTACATACGCCTTGTCCACTCCAATCATTTTGTTACGATCTTAATTCTTTTTAATCGTCCCTCGACGTATAAAGGATTGCTGTTTTATCCACAGTGATATATCCATCATCAACATTTCTTTCATCTTAAATGTCAACATGTGTGGTTGAACGACGAAATGCACACAGCGATGAACTGTTGTACGATCCATAGATGTCAATCAGCTAGGTACGGTTTTGTCACAAAAAAATGGTGAAATCAGCGCTACGTTTAATCGTATCCATTAGCATTTGTACAAAGTACTTTACGTTTTGTGCGGTTTTTTATTTGGTAACGTATCTTAACGTAAGCGCTGACTTCGACATAAAGAAGATGACATAATTTGTTAGAGGACGATTAAATGATAACAACGGGCATTTGCATGAATATGGTTTTGTATATTTTAGATTTTATTATTTTTGTTTTATTATTGTTTACAAAAAAAAAAAAAAAAAAAAAAAAAAAAAAACAATTAATAAATAAAACCAAAAGATTGATAGGCCTATAACATAGAATAACCCATCTTGGCCACCACAGTGGGGTTTTTTTTGGTTTTTCTTATTATTATAATTTTTTTTTTAAATAATTTCAATTTGCCGACTCAAAAAGTATTCTGTTAATCGGTCTCTAAAGGTTTAGAATTATGTATGATATTCTTCAGCATTTCCTGTGCATCAGGAAGGAAGAAAACAGTGCTTGATTTGTCTACCAATAGTCTGACAGCTAAAACCTGTTCTGTACTTGGTGAATTACTGTCACTCGATCGCACCTTTGTAGAAGTGAGGTTTGCTGACTGCATGCTTAATGGAGATGGTATTTGTATTTCACTATGTTGTTAATTATTTACTGAATAAGCTCTCTCTCTCTCTCTCTCTCTCTCTCTCTCTCTCTCTCTCTCTCTCTCTCTCTCTCTCTCTCTCTCTCTCTCTGTGTGTGTGTTTCTCTCTGTCTGTCTGTCTCTCTCTGTGTGTGTGTCTCTCTCGCTCTCTCTCTCTCTCTCTCTCTCTTTCTCTCTCTCTCTCTCTGTGTGTGTCTTTCTCTCTGTCTCTCTGTGTGTGTGTCTCTCTCTCTCTCTCTCTCTCTCTCTCTCTCTCTCTCTCTCTCTCTCTCTCTCTCTCTCTCTCTCTCTCTCTCTCTCTCTTTGTGTGTCTGTCTCTCTCTGTGTCTCTCTCTCTCTCTCTCTCTCTCTTTTTTCTCTCTCTCTTTTTTCTCTCTCTCTCTCTCCCTCTCTCTCTCTCTCTTTCTCTCTCTCTCTCACTCTCCAGACCCAAAGCACAGTCCCCTAACATTAACTACATGTGGATAAGACTATTTTTTTGATTACAACATGGCATTAAAGGTCATGGTATGACCTATATTGTTGTGAATTGGTTGAAATTTCATCATCAATCATCAACTGATCAACTTTCAATTACACAGCTGGTTAAAATCATATAAACATAAGCAGGATTTGAATTAAAGCACCATGCACCTATTATGATGTTCACTGGGATTTAGGCCCTACAAAGATCTAATTTTATTTTTCATAACAATTTAACATCTTTTTTTTTTATGTACAAATAAAACATACACAATACCCAACATATTTACATCAATTCCATCATCAAAACAGGAGGAACAATTATAGTAAACATTTTCCCCACACAATCAATTATGAAGTTTTACAGTTTATCATCACATATGGGTAAAGCTAAACTGATAAATTTTCATTTATAATCGATCATTGGAACATCACTGATATGACTTGTTGTGTCTTTGGAAGAGTGTATAAAAACTGAACTGCTGCTAGGGAGGGATAAAGCTGAGTGGGGGTTTTTCCTGTCCCAACCAGTGTCCCACAATTGGTATATCAAATGTCATTGTATGCCCAGTTATATCTATTAGAAAAATACGTGTACATAAAAAAGATATCTCTTGTTGGTTTTCATTAGGTGTAGCCTATGTGGTGACAGCAAGTTTTCTTCTTTCCTTCTTCCCCCTCTCTCTCTCTCTCTCTCTCGTTCTGACCGGCCTTGGTGGCGTCATGGTTAGGCCATCACCCTGAGTGAGTGCTCCGCAAGGTTCAATGGGTAGGTGTAAACCACTTGCACTGACCAGTGATCCATAACTGGTTCAACAAAGGCCATGGTTTGTGCTATCCTGCCTAAGAACAAATAAAAGATCCCTTGCTGCTAATCGGAAAGAGTAGCCCATGTAGTGGCAACAGCGGGTTTCCCCTCAAAATCTGTGTGGTCCTTAACCATATGTCTGACGCCATATAACCGTAAATAAAATGTGTTGAATGCATCGTTAAATAAAATATTTCTTTCTTTCTTTCTCTCTCTCTCTCTCTCTCTCTCTCTCTCTCTCTCTCTCTCTCTCTCTCTCTCTCTCTCTCTCCCTCTCTCTCACTCTTTCTCTCATTCTTTTTTCTCTCTTTCTTTTGTCTAAGATACATGTACATGTATAAAGCATATGTTAGATGCCAAAAAACTGTAGTTTAAAAATATTTTAAGGTGCTAACAAATAATCCACCCTTCTTCCCAAATAATTGCTTCTGATGATCACTGCTTAGACAGCAAGTTCTGAAGTGATAATAAATTATTTAATAAATTTTATTTTTTAGCAATCAAAGGACTGTGCCATGGATTTTCTATAAACTCATTCTGTAAAAAGCTGGACCTCAGGGTATTGTATTCTGTAAATCTATATCCGTTACGTGTATTTATCCAGTTTTGTCTGATAGTGTAAACAGGGCCGTACCCTTGGCAGTTGCCCCCCCCCCCCCCCCAAGAATGTCACTTTATTTTTTTTACTCCAGAAAATAGCATACATATCTCAGGGTTTAATTTGTATAGTGTTTCTTTTGATTATAAAAAGTAGTGCCTAGCAAAAGGGGTAGGGCCACAAGGTTCATGGCCCTCCCCCAATCAAACGTTTTGTTTTGTTTTTACTGTGTTAATTTTTTTTAAATTATACATACATAACAATATGGGTTCTCCCCTCATCTCCCAAATATAAACTCTTGGCTACACCAGTAAGCTACAGAATGCTTGACTGTTCTCTGATGTTTTATTTTACATGATTGTGATTTCACCATGTCTTTAATTGTCTAATTGCTGCTTAAAGAGTGTTGTTAATTTAGTTTTTTTAATTTGATGAGTATGCACATTTTCTTCAGGGAAATAACATCCATGGTTTAGGAGCTGAAGCGCTTGGAAAGATGTTACAGAAAAACCACACTCTAGTCAGGTTGGTAATCGGTGGATCATTGATAAAGTTAACATTTCATTTTATTTCATTTTAACTGATTTTCATGCTTATATCCAATTGAGGTTCAAGCCTGCTGTCCTGGGCACACACGTCAGCTATCTGGGCTGTCTGTCCAGGACAGTGGGGTTAGTTGTTAGTTGGTTAGTGGTTAATAAGAGAGAAGAGGGTGTAGTGGCCTTACACCTACCCAATGAGCCCCTAAGAACTCACTCTGAGTTGGAGCCGGTACCAGGCTGCGAACCCTGTACCTACCTACATGCCTGTAGTCCGGTGGCTTAATAAAATAAAGTTTACAAGAATGTCTCAGTGTGTTATTGTACTATTTTCAGCACACCTACATTAATCAGATTGATAATCACTGGATGAATGATAAAGTTTTACTATATTGTTTCATCTAATTATTGTCCTGGTACTAATTTTTACACACCTATATTAATTAGGTGGATAATCACTGGATCATTGATAAAGTTTTACTGTATTTTTTCATCAAATTATTGTCCTGGTACTAATTTTTACATACCTATATTAATTAGGTGGATAATCACTGGATCATTGATAAAGTTTTACTATATTGTTTCATCAAATTATTGTCCCAGTGTCACAGGAAATCTATCCCCCTGGAAATCTCCCCCTTGATCATTGATAAAGTTTTACTAGAATGTTTCATCAAATTATTGTCCCAGTGTCACAGGAAATCTATCCCCCTGGAAATCTCCCCCTTGATCATTGATAAAGTTTTACTAGAATGTTTCATCAAATTATTGTCCCAGTGTCACAGGAAATCTATCCCCCTGGAAATCTCCCCCTTGATCATTGATAAAGTTTTACTAGAATGTTTCAACATATTATTGTCATGGTACAATTTTCTACACACCTACATTAATCAGGTTAATACTCATTTGACCATTAATAAAATTTTACTAGATAAATTGATCATGAATGTTTTTTTTACAATTTTGCACTTAGATCACTTTGTAAAACTGGATCCTAGTAGTTATAGTTTATATGACACATTAATCAAGTTTACAATTCCCATTATTATTACTATGAAAATCCCTCCACAAACAAACTGAATTATTGAGATGTATTCATATCACTGTTCTCATTGTACTGATAATTATTATGTTTTTAATAAGATTTTGTGGAGAACGAAATACCGTTCTAGGCTTTCTTGCAGTGTGGTACTTAACATTCTCCTGGTATCCTGAACAATTGTTCTCAACTTTTGGCTACAGTTGAAGCACTTTTGAAGCATAAGACATCCAATAGCCAATGATTAATACATCAATGTGCTCTAGTGGTTTCATTAAGCAAAACAAATAAACATTTTGAAACATAAAATCCAAGCATATTTCAAACACTGCTCTGGAATTCAAAGACTTTTCATTGTAATTAATTTGTTAATCCTGCCTCTAGAAATTGTTAGTCCTGTTAAATTGTTTGTGTATAATGCTGACAAATATGAAGCTGCATCTATACATTGATTTAAATTATTTAAAATATACACAATTTACATATACAATGTATTAAACATTGATAATAATATACAATTTTAAATATTTCAACAGTTCTTGATTTTTAAAGATTTTATCTATCTCATGGCTCATTCCTTGACGTGGTGAGGTAGCTTGCATGTCTCAATGACTCGGAGAGCTATGTCAGCTGGAGCATCAGCTCCTGGTAGGGTCACCCAAGCTGGACTGGTTAAAGGTTAGAGACTAGACTAATATGGACCCTACAGACAGAGGACGTGAGTCAAGAAAGACCACTGTCTAGGAGAAGCAAACTCCAAAATTAAAACTGGGCTGGAGAGGCTCAGAATCCTAGTAAGGAAACTATCCTTGGAGAAGGAAAACTCCAAACTCAAACCAAGTCCACTGAAGTCAGAGTACATAAATTATGCATCAGCATTAGCGTGGAAACCGAAAGGAAATGTCTGTACATGCACCAAGCTCTATGATCATGAAAGATTTTATCACTGTCTGGATTAATTTTCAGTATAGGCATTTTACTCCAAATTTACTAAATTTAATTTGGGCTTGTTTTTTTTTAGTTTATCCCTCGAATGGAATTCACTTGGGTCACTGGATACTAGTATCTCATTTGATGTTTTCTGTGATGGAGTCGGCTGTAACCAGAATCTCCAGACACTGGATCTTCGAAACAATCAGATCAACCATCGTGGAGCTGCCGAACTAGCAGAGAACCTTCAGCACAATACGTATTTGAAAACACTCGGTATGTGTGTATTGAATCACTTTTAAAAACTTTTTTTATACATTAAAAACCTGTCAAGATTTGTGTACGGTATTTAAAAAAAACCCACATTTGTTATACTAAGTATTCATAAATCAGTTTAAAAAGTTATATGTTGGTTATAATTAAATTATTTTCTGTTCACTGTGATTAATTATTTTCTGTTGGTTTAGTCAGAAAACCTTCAGCGCAATACGTATTTGAAAACACTCGGTATGTGTGTACTGATTCACTTTAAAAAAACTTTTTTATACATTAAAAACCTGTCAAGATTTGTGTAGAGTATTTTAAAAAAAACCCACATTTGTTATACTAAATCAGTTTAAAAAGTTATATGTTGGTTATAATTCAATTATTTTCTGTTCACTGTGATTAATTATTTTCTTTTGGTTTTTATGTAAAAACATGTTTATATTTGTGTACAATATTTTCAAAACCCCAAAACATTTGTTATACTAAATATTTATAATCAGCTAAGAAGTAGTTTTTTTATGTTGGTTATAATTAAATTATTTTCTTTTCACTATCATGACAAATTATTTTTTTGTTTACAGTTACATTGTAAATTAAATTCTGGTGGTTATATAGTTAATATATTTTCTGTGGGTTATTGTCAAACTATTTTCTAGTGGTTATAGTTAAATTTACCTTGTATGGGTTACACTGCCGGATTTATAAGGGTTCAAAGGGGGTATCTGCCACGGGCCCTACTGCCAGAGGGGACCCCCAGACTAAGGACTTCATTTATAAAATTAGTTCATTTTTTTATTTGGCCCCTGAACCTGAAGTGCCCTGGGCCCCTGCCCCAGGCCCCAAGGTCTAAATCCGGCCTTGATGGGTTATATATATGGCACATTCATACTACAGTTAAATTACCTTGTGTTGGTTATGACATATTCATACAACATCATTGGGTTATGCCATGTTTTTTCTTTTCAGTGAATTCATATTAAAGGTAACACTATGGCACAATATTTAAAAAATCACTGACTGACTGAAGCCCACCATGGGGAATTAAATAGAGAATAACAGTCTAATGACTTAAGTTATCACTTTTATCGTGTGAAGTTATGAATGGCGAACTCTGCAAAGCTTATCAAACAGAATTCCTTATTGGTCGTGAACAGGTTAAAACCAATGACCTTTGTTATTAACCTTTTATTATTTTTATCCTGCAACTCAACACGAAGAGCTGGGAAATCATCTTTATTCCTAACTTTCATTATGCATAAGTGAACAGACAAGCTTTTTACAGCATGACAAACAAAATTCATGACTTCATTTATGTAATATGTTCTATTTGTCACATGAAAAAATAGTTTTTAGCTCATAATTAATTCCTATATAAATCTGAACTATTATTCATGATCAATATCGTTTCTCTGCACAATGCAGTCGAATGGATATTTGCCAAAATAGTGATTGATTCCATGAATCTCTATTTGATACCTCCTCATCTATAGGATAACCGTAAATAAAATGTGTTGAGTGCGTCATTAAATAAAACATCTCCTTCCTTCGTCTATAGGAAGACTGCCACTCCCAAGATGATCCATTATTATACTGGAGTTCTCATCCTTCTTGCACTGCCACAAAGAGGACTGCCACTCCCAGACCAGTTTACTAAATCAAAACTAGCACATGACAGAGCTCATTGGAGTAAATACAGCTGTGATATGACAGGCACTCATGAATCACTGTCAAAACAGTGATGACATCATTTGTTTGTGAAACATTTTTTGTTATATTTACCACAGCTCATCACTTTATTTTAATTGAAAATGAAAATGTATTTGAACATGTAGTCACAGCAAATGAGTTGATTCAGACAGGTAGTTCACGTGACATACAATATCCTGCTAGTACAGTGAAACCCCCCTAAACCGGACATGCTCGGGGCCAAGTAAAAAGTCCGGTTTTAAGGGGTATCTGGTTTAGAGAGGTTCTCTTTTGTACTGATATTTAAAAGGGGAGGGTGAGAAACGTCCGGTTTTGAGAGAATTCCGGTTTACAGAGTGTCCAGTTTTGAGAGAATTCCGGCTTACAGAGGGTCCGGTTTTGAGAGAATTCCGGCTTACAGAGGGTCCAGTTTTGAGAGAATTCCGACTTACAGAGGGTCCAGTTTTGAGAGAATTCCGGTTTACAGAGTGTCCAGTTTTGAGAGAATTCCGGTTTACAGAGTGTCCAGTTTTGAGAGAATTCCGGTTTACAGAGTGTCCAGTTTTGAGAGAATTCCGGCTTACAGAGGGTCCGGTTTTGAGAGGTTTCACTGTAGCAGTTTATGACTTTGCTTTAAACGGACACTATAATCAAACAGCGGTTGCGGGATAAACTGCTATTTGTAATACAATTAGCAGACACAAGTACTGGTCAGTCTGCCCCATATTAATTGAAAAGAAAGAAAGAAAGATTTGTTTTATTTTATTTAACAATGCACTCAACACATTTTTTATTTATGGTTATATGACATTGGATATATATGTATGGTTACAGACCACTCACTCAGATAATGACATTGGATATATATGTATGGTTACAGACCACTCACTCAGATAATGACGTTGGATATATATGTATGGTTACAGACCACTCACTCAGATAATGACGTTGGATATATATGTATGGTTACAGACCACTCACTCAGATAATGACGTTGGATATATATGTATGGTTACAGGCCACTCACTCAGATAATGACGTTGGATATATATGTATGGTTACAGGCCACTCACTCAGATAATGACGTTGGATATATATGTATGGTTACAGACCACTCACTCAGATAATGACGTTGGATATATATGTATGGTTACAGGCCACTCACTCAGATAATGACGTTGGATATATATGTATGGTTACAGACCACTCACTCAGATAATGACATTGGATATATATGTATGGTTACAGGCCACTCACTCAGATAATGACGTTGGATATATATGTATGGTTACAGACCACTCACTCAGATAATGAGAGAGGAAAGCCTCTTCCACCACTCCATGGGATACTGTTTTTGATTAGCAGTGATAAGGGATCTTGTATATGTACCATCACACAGATATAGGACAGTACATATCATGACCTTTGTTCTCCACCTTTTGGGCTATTTCTAGTTCAAGCCAGTGCATCACAACTGGTATATCAAAGGCTGTGGTATCTACTACCCTGTCTGTGGGATGGTGCATATAAAAGATCCCTTGCTGCTAATTGAAAAGAGTAGCCCATGAAATGGTGACAGCAGGTTTCCTCTCTTAATATATGTGTGGTCCTTAATCATATGTCTGATGCCATATAACCATAAATAAAATGTGTTGAGTGCATAGTTAAATAAAACATTTCTTTTTGTTACACCTTTTGTTGAGCACTGGATGGAATTACAAATAGCCCAATAGTAACCAGGTGAACCATTCATCAGAAAAAAATAACTGCCCAGCATGTAATCAAGTATTTATACTAAAATCACCTACCCACCTTTATTCCAGTTCATATGTGCATATCAGGGCTCACCCTGTGTAGTGTCAAATTAGCCAATTGTTAATTTTTTCACAAAATGGCTATAACATTTAGTCTTTGGTTAATAGAATATTCCTTAAATTAACCACATTTTATAATTTTCAAGGAAATACTGTACATATCTGAAAATTGACTAAACCAATTTTTTTTCCATTGTGAGGCCTGCATATTCTTACACGTATCAAGTGAATAGGTAATCAGAACTATAGCATCAGAATAAGTTATATAATATTACATGGGATAGGATATTATGTTCAAGTTGATTAATAGGCATGTTAAAAGTTTTAATCAAATTATACCTAACCATATTTTTAGTTAATACAGTACATATAGGCCTAATCCATGAGACCCCTAAATTGAAAACTTTATTATGGTAGCATTATAACCCATAACAGTTATTGTTATTACAAAGTTGCCTTTTATGGATGAAATGTTTTCATTTTGATACAAAATTAGTGAAAACACTTGAACATTTGAAACAGACTATAGGAAATTAATTACAGATGTCACAGCTTGACTGAATTATTGCACCTGGTAGTTGTGATTACAATGTAGTTGATTTAAAGAATCCTTCATATGAGTCCATGTGGGACAGGGCTATTCCACCCGAGGGTACATAATTTGTTGTAAGGGACGAGGCTTGTAACAGGTCATTAGAACTCGAACACAGTTTTCATATATTTTATTTAAAGGATTTTTTTAAATTGTATATTGTAAAAAAACAAAAAACAATTGGGTATGATTTTGATTACAACTTTAATAAATATAAATATGCTGTCACACATTATGTCACATTTGCTGTGTTACTTGTACAATGCTACACACCCTGCAACTACTACTTGCACCTTTGTTTTTTTAGTTTGCTACACATCATAAATGATTGTCTTTGTGTAGCTTGCTGAATACCCTATTATTGCCATTATAATATGTGTAGCTTGCTGAATACCCTATTATTGCCATTATAATATGTGTAGCTTGCTGAATACCCTATTATTGCCATTATAATATGTGTAGCTTGCTGAATACCCTATTATTGCCATTATAATATGTGTAGCTTGCTGAATACCCTATTATTGCCATTATAATATGTGTAGCTTGCTGAATACCCTATTATTGCCATTATAATATGTGTAGCTTGCTGAATACCCTATTATTGCCATTATAATATGTGTAGCTTGCTGAATACCCTATTATTGCCATTATAATATGTGTAGCTTGCTGAATACCCTATTATTGCCATTATAATATGTGTAGCTTGCTGAATACCCTATTATTGCCATTATAATATGTGTAACTTGCTGAATACCCTATTATTGCCATTATAATATGTGTAGCTTGCTGAATACCCTATTATTGCCATTATAATATGTGTAGCTTGCTGAATACCCTATTATTGCCATTATAATATGTGTAACTTGCTTCAAGTATCAAATATAGTTTGCCCATTTAAAGGGACAGTCCCTAGTTTTTAAACACGAAGGCATATTTTTCACCTAGTCTCTAGTTTCAACCTGTAAAAATGGACACTAAGTTCGGTTAATTTACAAACATGTCACAAATTTCGATACAACAGAGTGAAACAAGAGTCTGTGACATTGAAATACCCTTAAAAATAGACTAATATATATTTTTTTAAAAATCGTTACTTCTCAGACACACATGCGTTTTTAAAAATATGAAAAATGCATTTTGTGATATTAAAAACACCAGGATGACCAGAAACACTTTTGCTGTATGGAAATGGATAATCTAAACAATAAAATATAAGTAATGTTTGATTCCAGTGATCATAAATGGCTCTAATAGTGAAAAATATGTCGTAGTGTTTAACAACTAGGGTCTGTCCCTTTAATATTGTTATGTTTTATATATGCCATATTAAAAAAATATAAAATGTGTAATCCAATCCAAACTGACTGATATATTTTTAATGCATTAATTGAAGAATGTAGCATTGTTAATGGCTTACCTAGGTTTTTTTTTATCAGCATGTCCATTGTTAATCCATTAAACATTTAATGTATTGGATGTGTAGCTCAAAAAGTTATTATAGTATGTCCATGCTTGTATTTTACCACCGAGTTTATAGTGCAGGTTTTTTCACATCAAGCAAAAATTGGTAGGTTTTATGGTACAAAATGTATTTATAACATGCAATTTGTTTAGTATTCTGATAATTAGACAAATTGTTATGTATTTTGATATCAAATGTATCACTTCAATGATATAATACTTGGAAATTACATTTAAGTTGGAAATTACATTCAAGTTGGAAATTACATTTTCAGATTTGCGATGGAATAATTTTGGACTGCTGGGTGGTCGCGCTGTTATTAAGATGCTGAAGATGAACAAAACGTTATTAAGACTTGAGTTAGCTGGCAACAACATCCCATCTGATGTGCACCAGTCTATTGGTATGTTAAATATGTAATAATAGTTTCTACTATGAAGATTATAAGATTCCATCATGTGGGATAGAAAAAGTAGGCTACACCCAAGGCAGGGTTCGAACTTAATGGTCGCCCGATCGCCCCTGGCGACTAAAAACGACGACGGGCGACTGAAAACCCACAGTAAGGTTGCCCGCCTGGCGACCGATTTAAAAAAAAAAAAAATTAAATCAATAATTAATAAATAAATAAAAGTATTATTCGGGCAAGTGAAAATAGATCCGGGCAAGTGAAAGTGCTGTCACCACTTGCCCGGATGCCAACTCAAAAAAAAGTTAAGCGCAGACACTGCCAAGGTGGTGAAAATTTCAACCAGGTATAAACAAATGTTGTTTGATCACCAGTTTGCATTAATATGATGTCATATATCACCAAGGACGTAACACTCCCCATGTTAAATGCAATGATGTCATAGCATATGAAAGACAGAAATATCTTATATAGCTTTCTTTTATGAGATAGCTCTGTCCTATATTCCTGAGGATGAGAGAAAGGCCTATCACCATCATATTGTTACTGACAGAACTTTTATTTCATTGATATTGTCAGATATTCCACTGGATCATGGGACTGTTATATAATAAATAAAGAATTTGTCATGAATGGTTTATAATATGGAAAATATCAACCGAATCTATGCTGATCAGTATTTATCAAGGCTCTGCTGAGACAAATATCAACTAATTAGACATGGTTGATATTTTCCATATTAAAAAACATGAGTAGTGAATTATATTTATCTTATAACACTTCTAACATAACGTTTTAATTTGATATTTAGTAAATCAAAGTTTTTTTGTTTTTTTTTTTTTTTTTTTTTTTATTCACAGAACACTTGTATCCATTACAACCACAGGATATTTTTACATATGAATGTATTACAATTGATTAATTATTCTTACATTTATCAAACAAAATTATCATTAACTATTCACTGAAATGGATACTTTACAGAGTGAGAGAGACGAAATAAGCTAGGTGTTAGTAAATCAAAGTTCTTGATAATATGAATGAATGAATGTTTAACGACACCCCAGCACAAAAATATACATTGGCTATTGGGTATATGACGTCATCACTATTTTTGCACAACTGTTGTTTGACGATATGCATTTTAATTAAATCTTATTAAAACGTTGCACTCAGGTATACAGGTCTTATTGACTTGTAAACAAACACCCCTGTGCATGCTGTAACCTCACCGTGGTGCAGGGGTGTAACATTCTCTTTGAGAATGGCCAATACAGCACAAATCCCCTTGTTTTCTTCGAGATACAATTGAAATTTTGAGTAAAAGTCAGTATCTATCTGTGATATTTGTATTTTTGCACAGTTCTTTACACTGTTTTTATTTAAATCTTGAATTTTTATATTGATGTTGATCATCACTTTATTTGTTTGCATTACCATAGTTTGACACCCAATAGCCGATGTATTTTTCATACTGGGGTGTCGTTAAACATTCATTCATTCATTCATTGACAACAAAAATTATTAACATGTAACAAAGCAAAATATCAATTTGCTTTATGACATGGAATTATGGGTAAGTTATAGGATAAATGTTTATACTGACGTGACTGTAAAATGCCTAAATGCCCATGAGATATGTCTATATTTCAATATGGTTTATTTGTTTAAATGTCCCATTAGATACATTTAAGCATATTCATGATGTAGTGTATCATGATGAAATACATGTATTACATGTTCCTGATTAAAAAAACAAACAATAAATGTACCCATCCCAACAATCTGAATCTTACTATAATCAAATACAATGTACTTAAAGAATCTTTCATAATGTGTTGCTGTGTAATATAGGGTTAGTTTACACAAGGACACCTAATTTGAATGAGGTTTGTCAAATTTCCTACATCAAAGTACCATATGCATGCATCCAAGATATCCTGAATAAAGGCAAACTGTCCATGTGATCATCAGTTCTGTAATGTATCTAAAACTATGTTTATGATTTTTTGGTATTTTTAAAACTGATGTTTTAGGTTTTTTGTGTACTGTTTTAGAGACAGCAATGTCTAACAATGCTGATCGGCAGCTGATGACAAATGAACACCAAATGAGAACCCAAGCCCTCACCAAACACATCAAACAAATGGAACAGGACAGATGTGCACAGGTATTGATCGAGGTGTAGTTTACTGCTAAATAAGAATATATATTTTTTTATAATAAAGCTAGTAATTATTCACATCAGTGTAACTATTTGTGGTAAATTACTATATCAAGGTCTGGCAGTCAGAATTGATGTGTCCAAAATCACAGGACCTGTGTTTAAAAGACATTTTCAAAACCAAGGACTGAATCAATACAATATTAATTGAAGACATAATGTGGAAATTTGATTTAGAACAAATAAAGATATACATACATAATCAAATCTAAAGTTTATGTTGTATACATACATAATCAGATCTAAAGGTTATGTTGTATACATACATAATCAAATCCAAAGTTTATGTTGTAATCTAAAGTTTATATTGTATTGGTATAAAAAAAATAATTAAAAGACAAATATTAGACTAACCCAGGTTAATTTAACCATGCTTTGAATAACTGGGCCCAGGTTTTCAGAAGAAAAAAAATTAAATAAAAAAAGAAAATATTTTTGTAAAACATGTGTGTTTTTCAGTATCAGTAATTATTTTAAATAGATTTTATTCTCCTAGTTGTTTGATGTGATGAATACAATGGATGACCAAGAAGATATTCGATGCAAGAGTAAGAGGTGCATGTAAGTTTTCCAATTTTTTGTTTTAAATTTTTTTAAAGTTGAAGTTTTGAATGGAAACCACCCATGAAAATATTCATCATAAATTTCTTTTCAGTGAAACAAAATGACAAATAAATTGGCAATATTTTAATACATTTAAGGCTGGCTTGATAATTAAAAGAAATGTTTAAAAAAAAATGAAGCAAAAACAATTAGTTTACATTAACAATAGAGAAATCAGGTAAAATCAGTGGAGTTGTACGCATATCATTCCATATTGATACACATTGACAATTTTTAAAATCACGTTCTGAAAAGTTACATGGCTGCTTTCCTAATCCGATTATATTATTTCACTTTCACAATATTTCCTTATATGTAAAGTTTTCAGAAAGAGTAACAGGATAAAACAGTTCATACTAGACAAAACATTTATTTTGAGAACTAAAATGGTTTTTGGTCTTCATGCATTTAAAAAAAAATAATATTTTGTAAAAAAAACAAATTGCTATTTCAGATTTTCTACTGAAAAAATAGCAAATCTACAGGAAGCTTTGGAAGACAGGAAGAATTCCTTCAATTCACTAGCAACTAAGTTAGTGATTTCCCTACAAGATAGCAAGTTATTTTCCTATAAGATACAATTGTCAGTTATTTTGTCTATCAGTTATTGTCTTAAAGGACTCAGTCTAGTTATTGTCATATTGTCACAAGAGCAGTTGATTATTTTGCTCTAGGATCCATGCAGTCAGTTATTTTCAATAGGTTTCAGTTGTTAAACAGTCAATTTAGCAATTTATATTACTTATAGTATTTATATATATTTCCATTCACTACTATTTAGCTTACAATCGGTACACTCTGGTGATGATCCTAGGTATTCCTTTCACTTACAACTTTTTACGACTCCCATGATTTGTTGGGAAGACACACGCTGGCAATGTTGATTTAGTCCAAGTTTAATATATTGCAGAGCTCAATTATTTTTTTGGTATAATCCTTATAAAGTATTATACTATAGTTAAATTCCGTTGATTCAAACAGCACTGACACTTGAAAAAAAGGATAGAACAGAATGCACTCAAAGTGGATTATTTTGGTCACATATATATATATGGTCTTGTTTCAATAATAACAATTACTGAAGTTTCAGTAATTATGTATGAATTTAGTTTTTAACATTTAATCAGAACAACAAAACCGTATTCCAATATTCAAATCATATCTCTGCACAAGGCAGAGCCAAAAAGATGTTAGGTAAAGTTGTGATTGCTTCCATGATCCACTGTCAGGTGCTCGTCCTTGGGAGGACTGCCACTCCTGTAGGAGATATGTAACAGGATGTTTCATCTCTCTTGCACTGCATATAGGCTTGCTACACCCAAGATTAGCTTAGAAAACACAAACTTGCACAGGATAGAGAACAATGGAATATATACCTACAGCAGTGAATTTAACTTAGACTTTGGAGGGGGGGGGGGGGTGTGCGGGATTTAGCTCAGTTGGTTGAGTGCTCACCTGAGGTGCTTGTGTCGCAGTATCGAACCACCTTAGTGGATCTGTTCAGCTGATTGTTTTTTCTTTCTCGTTCCAACCAGTGCACCACAACTGGTATATGAAAGGCCGTGGTATGTACTTTCCTGTCTGTGGGAAAGTGCATATAAAAGATCCCTTGCTGCATTAGGAAAATGTAGTGGGTTTCCTCTGTTGACTATGAGTCAGAATTACCAAATGTTTGACATCCAATAGCCGATGATTAATTAATCAATGTGCTCTAGTGGTGTCGTTAAACAAAACAAACTCTTTTTTTTAAAAAGACTTTTAAGCCACAGCACTAAGGGATGTTATTTTATTTCATCTGTTTTATACGGAGTCTAAAAGTATCAATAAAACAATATGGAATCTTTTCTGTTATAGATTGTCTACGACTGATTCGGGGCTGGTATTAGCAGAACAAAAACTGCATAAGAAAGACTCTGTGATTGCTAATTTAAAACAGGAAATATCTGACATGGCTTTCACTCATATGACTGAAGTAAAACAGTTAAAGGAGGTACAGTTTTCTGAATTAAAAACACATTTAATTACCTTTATTCCACAAGCCATATATTTTAACTAATTTTTTGAATATAGTAGGATAAAAAAAAAATATATATTTTGGAGAAAATATTTGGAATATTATATATTTTTAAATTAAAAAATAGGTTTTTGCTATTTTTAGTCATTTTGCATTTATTATCTACTGTCCAGTTTTGTTTCTGTAACATAGAGTTTAAAACAGAAGGGATTTTATTTTATTTTTGACACATTTAAAATACATGATCAGTGTTTTGATACGTCAAGATTGATGTTGCTTTTTTTCACATTTGTTAAAATTAATTCTGAATAAAAGTTCAAATTCAATTTAAAAAACAGTTACCAGGTAACTAGGCCTGTGTCTATGTTTTAGGATAAAGCAAATGAGGAGAAGAAGTTGCTAAGAGAACTATCTGAGTTTGAAGATAAGAATAAACAATTAGAGATTAAGGTAAATCTTTACTGCTTTTACCAGAATTTAACATCGTTCATCCTCAGCCAACGGGTGGGATTTAGTTCATTTGTTTGAGGGTTCACTTGAGGTGCTTGCGTTACAGGATCACACCACTTCGGTGGATCCATTCAACTGACTGTTTTTTTCTCATTCCAGCCAGTGCACCACAACTGGTCAAAGGCCATGGTATGTGCTTTCCTGTCTGTGGGAAAGTGCATAGAAAAGATCCCTTGTTGCATTAGGAAAAATGTAGCGGGTTTCCTCTGATGATTATGAGTCAGAATGACCATATGTTTGACATCCAATAGCCGATGAGTAATTAATCAATGTGCTCTAGTGGTGTCATTAAACAAACCACATTTTTTCTCCTCAGCCAGAGTTTAAATAATTAAGTAAGATACAGCTGTAAATGCAAGTGTAGTATTAATGATACAAGAAGAAATAGCACACTGTATTTTTTCTTTTAAAATGCATTCTAACCTCAAACTGTAATAATATACTCTTCAAAAAAAGAAACGCAAAAGGGTACAAATGGGTTATAACTCCGATTTTATGTTTCCTACCGGTTCATGCTTTGTGAATATAAGGTCATTGCATGTCCCAAACACATTCCCACGGTTACATTCGATAAAACGCAGCTACTGTACAATAAAGTTCCAAAATGTGAATATTCGCAAAAACGCAGCCACGTGCAAACCATGTCACCACTGCACGTGCGTTGTCTGCACGTGCAACATGAACACCGACAGTATAAAAGTGCAGGGTGTTCGCTTGCCTGGCCTCTGTATCTGGCCGACAGTTGACAATCCAGGACATGCCACGTCTCAGTGAACCGCAGAGAAACAATGCCATCGGCCGACTAGACGCAGGCGAATCCAGAACGGCCGTTGCCAGGGCATTCCATGTGTCCCCAAGCACCATCTCCAGACTGTGGGACCGTTACCAGCAACATGGATCAACACGTGACCTCCCTAGATCCGGTCGACCACGGGTCACTACCCCCGGGCAGGACCGCTACATCTGGGTACGCCACCTTCGGGAACGATTGACTACTGCCACCTCCACAGCCGCAGCAATACCAGGTTTGCGCAGGATATCCGACCAGACCGTACGGAACCGCCTACGTGAGGTAGGAATTCGTGCCAGACGTCCAGTTCGAGGTGTCATCTTAACACAACACCGTCGACTCCGACTGCAGTGGTGCCAGATTCATCGACAATGGCCTCAACTGCGATGGAGACAGGTGTGGTTCAGTGACGAGTCCCGATTTCTGCTCCGACGTCATGATGGAAGATGGTCGCGTGTATAGGCGTCGTGGTGAACGTTATGCGGCAAACTGCGTGCAGGAAGTGGACAGATTCGGCGGGGGTAGTGTCATGGTGTGGGCAGCCATCTCACACACTGGCAGAACTGACCTGGTCCACGTGCATGGCAACCTGAATGCACAGGGCTACACTGACCAGATCCTCCGGCCACACATCGTTCCAGTTATGGCCAACGCCAACGCAGTGTTCCAACATGACAACGCCAGGCCTCACACAGCACGTCTCACAACGGCTTTCCTACAGAACAACAACATTAATGTCCTTCCTTGGCCATCGATATCACCGGATTTGAACCCAATTGAGCATCTATGGGACGAGTTGGACCGACGCTTCCGACAGCGACAACCACAGCCCCAGACCCTGCCCGAGCTGGCAGCAGCCTTGCAGGCCGAGTGGGCCACCATCCCCCGGACGTCATCCGTACTCTGGTTGCTTCAATGGGCAGGCGGTGCCAGGCAGTTGTCAACACACGCGGAGGCCACACCCGGTATTGACTCCAGATGACCTTGACCTTGGTGGTGTGTCCTATCACTTACTCACAATGGACTAGAGTGAATTGTGAACAATCCTGCAACATTTGGTAATTATCGGACTCACCATTCAATAATTAAATCAATTCTCCAAATGTTACGACAATGTGGTTTTGCGTTTCTTCTTTTGAAGAGTATATTATAGTGAAAGCTCTTAAAACTGGACACTGTAAACTGGAATTCCTTCAAAACTCAATGTTTTTTTCATGGTTCCTGTTTAAATATCAGTACAGATCAGAACTTCTTTAAACCAGATACCTCTTAAACCAGTCTTTTCACTTGGTCCTGTGAGTGTCTGGTTTAGAGGAGTTTTACTGTACTTTTTTTGTCTTTATACAATGGGGACCAGCCTTGGTGGTGTCGTGGTTAAGCTATCGGTCTACAGGCTGGTAGGTACTGGGTTTAGATCCCAGTCGAGGCATGGGATTTTTAATCCAGATACCGACACCAAACCCTGAGTGAGTGCTCTGCAAGGCTCAATGGGTAGGTGTAAATCACTTGCACTGACCATTGATCCATAAATGGTTCAACAAAGGCCATGGTTTGTGCTATCCTGCCTGTGGGAAGTGCAAATAAAAGATCCCTTGCTGCCTGTCATAAAAGAATAGCCTATGTGGCGACATCGGGTTTCCTCTAAAAAACAGTGTCAGAATGACCATATGTTTGACGTCCAATAGCCGATGATAAGATAAAAATTCAATGTGCTCTAGTGGCGTCGTTAAATAAAACAAACTTTACTTTTTTTATACAGTGGACTACCAAAGCTTAACACATCAATAAATGACTTGCCACATAGAAAGGATGTTAATCATATGATAAAAATGAAGAGAAAATAATGTAATACTTTGTGTTATGACCACACGTTTGATCCACCAGTTCCACAAAATAATAATATATAGTTTGTATGAAGGAGATAAGAACCATAGATGAGAGAAAAATAAAGGTTTCTTTTAAAAAGAGAAACATTCTTAGTTTTCTTCAGTGATTACAAACCAAGCAAACAGTTATTAACTAAGGAATCTGTGTTATTTTGAAAATTCTCTATGTTTTCATAGTATGAAGATCTGGACAAAAAGTGCAAAAATCAGCAAGAACAGATTTTTGAACTCAAAGAGCAGATCATTCATCTCCAGGCTGAACTAAAGCTGAAGGCTTCGAAGTTTGATGGTATGATTAGACAAAGTGTCCATTGTTCCATAGATTTATCAGTGGGTCAAAATATTGCCATCCCGACCTCTTTTTGCCAGTCAGCATCACCAGGGCCAGGGAGATCTTTTTGTCTGCCATCCTGTTGGACCAGGGTCAGTACTTATACAAAATTTCAGTCCAGTCTCAATCTCTAATGACGTCACATGTGTATGGCATTGTCATGGCATTAGTGTTTTAGACTATTAAGAGTCTTGAGTCTAAGACATTAAAAGTTTTATAAACACCTGGCCTTAAATTATACATTATGATAGTTTGACACCCAATAGCTGATGTATTTTTCATTCTGGGATGTCGTTAAACATTCAGTCAGTCAGTCAGTCAGTCAGTCAGTCAGTCATTCATTCAATTTATACATTATGATCATGTTTGT
Source organism: Gigantopelta aegis (assembly GCF_016097555.1). NCBI lineage: Eukaryota > Metazoa > Mollusca > Gastropoda > Neomphalida > Peltospiridae > Gigantopelta > Gigantopelta aegis. The sequence goes on from NC_054706.1 coordinate 65,671,626, forward strand.
AGCTTGTAGCAGAATTCGTAGCTTGCTGGACTAAATGTCTGTAATGGAATTTCATCCCTGCTTATATTTATGACATAGATTATTATTATTATTTCATGCATTTTCATTTTGTTGTGATTGGTTTCCTGCTTGTCAAAAAAACAAAAACCTGCATTGAGTAGTAAGGTACAAAAGGCATTTGCTAACCACAGCTTGATGCAGCATTTATTAAGTGTAATAATTTCATGTTATAATAGTTTATATAGTTTAAAGTAGTTTAAAGTCTGCTCTCTCCCTCAATTAATAATATCTCAGTTGACCAAGAGTCATGTATGAAGATTGCTAAAATATTGAACCAAATCCCTGTCATCTAGATTAATGATTTTGAAGGCAAATTTATTATATTTGAATATTCAAAAATGTCTGTAAACATTTTCAGTTGGTGTGACTTTTTTAGAAACTTATTCAGCTACAGTATAGTGATGATTATTGATGCTGCTTGATGTGTATGTTTTACCTTAATATGTCGATTATTCAAGCTGGATAATTGCCATGTTTGTTTGTGTATCATATGACAAAATCAGATGTCATTTTGTGGAAAGTCTATTGCACAGTCAATAACAAGTATTAATGATCTAACAAAAACAAAAAACTGTAAAAAGAAATATATCATAATGGTCTTGTATGTCTTTTGTGAATTCTTTAAAATAGGGTAAAATTAAATGATTTTAAATTTTTTCAGAAAAAATTCAACAAGAAAAATTCCGACAGAAGGAAGCTATACGTGAAGTTGAACAGTATAAAGACAAAGAGGTGTTTATTTTTAGTAAATCTCTCCTATTTTTGATAAGCATTTTGTAACTGTATTTGTTTTATGAAATTTTCAATCCATTAGATGAATATCTTGAGAATGCTACCTGCCTTGATAATTAATGAGACGGGATTTAGCTCAGTTGGTTGAGTGCTCGCTTGAGGTGCTTGCATTGCAGTATCGAACCACCTCAGTGGGAAAATTCAACTGATTGGGGTTTTTCTCATTCCAACCAGTGCTTTCCTCTCTGTGGGAAAGTGCATATAAAAGATCCCTTGCTGCTAATGGAAAAATGTAGCGGGTTTCCTCTAATGACTATGAGTCATTATTACCAAATGTTTCACATCCCAATAGCCAATGTTTAATAAATCAGTTGATAGTTAATAGATCAGTGTCTCTCAATTAGGATGCCAGTGTGTCATTCAAGGTGTATGACTATTTCCTACCGCTTTCCAGATGGTTCGTCCACTGGACAATTCGTCCACGGATGATTCGTCCACTCATCTCGGACAATTCGTCCACTCGATGACTGCATTTTTTTCAAAAATATTAATAGTTATTTCTTTGACTTTGTAATAGTTTTTTAACATTATTTTGTGGTATACTATAACCAAAAAAGTAAAATAGAGTTAGAATTAGAGTACATTATCTCACATGTCACGATGTGGTAAATGGGTAATGCAAGCCTCCACGTCGGAAGACTTTATTACCCCCCCACCCATGTCATGTTCTCCTTCAGTGGCGTAAATTCTATCCACTGTACCCTCCCTCATCATGTTATCCCCATATGCCTAATAACCTCTAAATGAAATAAAAACTCGTTGTCTTCAATTTCAATTTAATTAAATTTAATTAAAACATCTACCAAGCATAATCTAATGCAATATAATTTATTTTTACCTTTGTAAATTTATGACACAGCAAAAAAAATACGGAGTAAAATATATCTAATAATTTATTTAGCACCCACGTACATATAGTACACATTATTTAGTCCGTGGACGAAATGTACTGGGGAAATAAAAACCCAGTGGACGAATCGTCCGGAACTGATTTTTTGTAGTGGACGAATTGTCTCGAGTTCCTTAGTGGACGAATTTTCAGTGGACGAATCGTCCGTGGCGAATTGTCCAGTGGACGAATCGACTGCATCCCTTCATACTGTGCTATGGCCCGACTATATGGGGTAACTTTTCTCAAATACACTTGGAATGAATAATCAGTGGACCAATTCTGTGATTGTTTTTTTTCTCTTCTCAGCCAGTGCAGAATAACTGTAATATCAAAGGGTATGTCCTGTCTATGGGAAAGTGTATATAAAAGATCCCCTTCCTGCTAATGGAAAAATGTTGTGGGTTTCATCTCTAAGACTATGAGTCAAAAATTACAAAATGTTTGACATCCAATAGATGATGATTAATAACTCAATGTGCTCTAGTGATGTTGTTAAACAAAACAAACTTTTAACTTTATAAAGAATAAAGTTTGTTTTGTTCTGTTTTAACGACACCACTAGAGCACATTGATTAATTAATCATCAGCTATTGGATTGGATGAATAAATGGCATCATCTGCAAGGACTTTTGGCCAATACAGGTTTTGTATTGTAACATTTATTTGTGGTTAACATCATATCCTTCATTGACATCTCTGAGAGGACCTCTCTCTCTTATCTTTCTGAATGTGAATGACAAAACCATAAGATATGATCAATACTCATGCAAAGAAAGAAGGAACTTCTAGCAACGTCTGTTATTGACAAGTATGAAAAGAAATTAAGGAAACTTTGATCCTTCTTTCTTTGCATGAATATTTAACCTGACATCACATGTCTTACCCACCCAATTTATATACTTCTGTATTCCATTGGTTGTTCTAGGAAATGTACAAAGAATAGGTGGTTACATGTCTGGAAATTACATAACAGAAAAGTATGGCCATTTGATTGAAAGTTGGGACCAGTTCATGGGGGGGGGGGGGGGAATGTAAGGAAATGCACATAAGTGAGAGGTCAGGTTAAGTGTTGATGAAAAGAGAAAATGATCGAAATATTTTCTTCATTTAATCATTTTTATAATTACTGTAGATTATTAGAATCAGACAAGAGGCTGATGATATGAAAAAGTCATTGCGTGAACAGATTCGTAATTTTGAGACTCATCAGTCGGATCTTGATCGGGAGATCACTCAACTAAAGGCGGCCATTGCGTCAGAGATCATGAAGACTGAGGAGCAGTTGTTACATATCAAGCAGAAAGTCAGAACAGAAGAGGTTCGTACAATTTATATACATAAAAAGTTTGTTTTGTTTAACAACACCACTAGAGCACATTGATTCATTAATCATTGGCTATTGGATGTCAAACATTTGGTAATTTCGACATTAAGTCTTAGATAGGAAACCCACTACATTTTTCCATTTGCAGCAAGGGATCTTTTGGATCTTTTATATGCACCATCCCACAGACAGGATAACACATACCACAGCCTTTGATATATCAGTCATGGTGCACTGGCTGGAAAAAAATAGCCTGATAGACCCACCAATGGGGGCATAAAATGTTTTATTTTTTTTATTTTGGTTTTAACTATAATATGGCCCATTGCATTGTTTAGTTTTGATAATTTGTTTTTAGTTCGTTTTATATATGGACACAGTATTTTCAATACTCCTGAGGAAGCTTGCATTGTCCAGGTTAAATGTTTAAATATTTTGTTTTTAAAATTGGATAGTTCTAAGACAATATTTTATACTTTTTTTTTACTAAGGTTTAGATATATGGTTTGACTAGCTAACTGAATACATGGCATACTTCCATTATATCAGTTGTCCTGTTTAAAAATCAATTTAAAAAATCATGACATATTGCATATAATTGTTTGCATAATGACCAATTCAGACCTTGTTGTAAAAATGGACACTAAGTTTAGTTAATCTACAAACCTGCAACACACATTTAGATACGGTTATAACAGAGAGAAGCTAAAGCATATGATGTTAAAACAGGGAAATACCGTCAAAAAATAACTAGAGATTGTCTCATTAACTATTACTTCTTAGACAAACATGCGTTTTTAAAAACTAGAGTATATAAGAGTTATCACTTTCACTCCCCATCACTCCACTGAGACTAGTTCAAGGTTAGGAATTTTTAGCTCCCTTTAATTAGCATTTAAATTTATATGGTATCAGTATGGTAATATTTTAAATTATTGCTCTCTATAATCTAAGTTAGGAAAACAATTTTGACTTCCCTTACCATGTGAATTTATATGGTGTCAATATATAGAAGATATTTCATGGTTTTTGTCAAATATGATTTATATCTCATCTCATGAAGTTTGCAATCATATCTCACGAGTCACACTTGCGCAACGAGTGTGATATGATCACAAACTTCATGAGATGAGATATAAATCATATTTGACAAAAAACATGAAACTTTCTATTTATTATATAACTTTTGGTAATTTACCTTTATTTTTAAAATGCCAGTAGCAAAATAGTTCTGGCTTTCTTACAGTGAAGATAACACTTTCTACAGTGATGATAACACATTTCCTGAATGACTGATAACACTTTTATTTCACTGATATTTTAAGATATTTCACTAAATGTTATATAATAAATTAATATCTTAAATAGCTCTCCATAATCTAAGTTAGGGGAGCAATTAATCACTCACCTTAAATTTGTTCATGGCGAGGTTATGTAAATGCACCAGTAATAGTTTACCCATTTAAAAATCATATATTATGCCCTGACAGGAGGAGAAAATTCGAGTGTTACAGATCTCAAAAGACAATCTTCAAAGCCACTGCAACCAGCAGACATCACTTGTTTCAGAACTCCAATATAACAACTCTAACCTTACACTGGAAGTTGACACGTTGAAGAGTAGGCTGGAGGAAATGAGACAGGTATAGCTTAAGCCTCAGTCACAAATGCAACAGTCGCCATACGGTGGGGGGGGGTAACCATACAGCGTCCTGTCGTCCGCGACATCCGGAAAGAATCATAGGGTTCTTCCAAAAATCTTTGCCATGGTCACATTAGATACGGTGTGTTTACGGGGACCCTATGGGCTGACATATGGGCTGACATATTTTTCGGGCCATCATATCTTAAGGAAATTGTAAGGGCATCGTAAGTTGACCTTATGGCCACCATAAGGTCATTGTACGATGCCCGTATGTAGTCCCAACATCATAGGGGCATCGTGTGGCCTCCCTGCGATGTCTCCAGATACCGCAAGGTCACCTCAAGGTCGCAAGGTGCCCCAACGATATGTCTGCAGTGGGTTTCTGATTTTAAAAATCATACGGTCTTCAAAAATTTTAATTTTGCATTAAAAGTTTTTCGATGACCCTACGATGCCCCAAAATCGGCCAAAAACTCAACGATGTCCGTAAGGTGTCACCAATGCCCATAGTATATCGTCAAAAACACACATCATATGGGCATCTTACCCACTTATGATGCATTTGTGACTGAGGCATTAGTTAACAGTTTTATTGTTGGTCCTTGTAGTCATTCAGTACAACAGGCCATCGGTCTACAGGCTGGTAGGTACTGGGTTTCGGATCCCAGTCGAGGCATGGGATTTTTAATCCAGATACCGACTCCAAACCCTCCGCAAGGCTCAATGGGTAGGTGTAAACCACTTGCACCGACCAGTGATCCATAACTGGTTCAACAAAGGCCATGGTTTGTGCTATCCTGCCTGTGGGAAGCGCAAATAAAAGAAAAAAAGAAAGAAATGTTTTATTTAACGACACACTCAACACATTTTATTTACGGTTATATGGCATCAGACATATGGTTAAGGACCACATAGATTTTGAGAGGAAACCCGCTGTCGCCACTACATGGGCTACTCTTCCGATTAGCAGCAAGGGATCTTTTATTGCCCCCCTGGGTCGTACGCCCATGTGTGGGATGGTGCATATAAAAGATCCCTTGCTACAAATGGAAAAATGTAGCGGGTTTCCTCTCTAAGATTACATGTCAGAATTACCAAATGTTTGACATCGAATAGTCAATGATTAATTAATCACTTTTAACTTTAACAGTGGTTGCCTGGCAATATACCACTTAACTGTCAGAGAAACCAATTAAAAATGTTCCATTATGCACTCAAGATATAAATATCTTTTTTTTATTTACCATTTCTTTGGAGAATACCGCCACCACTTACTCTGCAGACACAGGTGTTTGTGCAGGAATTTATGACTGTGGCGAGTGAAGTTAATAGGGGTTAGAGTCATACTTCCCTGAAAAATATATTGAAAAAAAGAAAATTTGCAAGAGCAAGAGTGGGGTTTGATTTCAAAATCCTCCCCCGAGACAACATTAATTATTAAATTGTATTCAAGACTTTAAGGCACTACTTCACAACCCACCCCTTTCCAGTACAAAATCTTTCTCAAAAGCCAACAATTTTGTATGGAAATTATATTTTTTTCCATCGCCAAAAATGGAATGTTAATTAATAGCTTTTTCTGACTACAGGAATTTGCTGTGAAGAACAATGTGACGATAGCTGAGATGAAATTAGAGCTGACTGCCACCTTGAACAAGTTAGAGAGCGAGAGACAGCTACAGAGTGAGCTTCGTAACAAGCTGTCTCAGGTGGACAGAGACCTGTCAGGTGAGCACAGAATCAGGGGTGATTGCAGGGTTTTCTTTGTGGGTGGGGCTGCAATTTTTTTTTAATGGATCCCTCACTTGAGGTGTGATGTGTCTCAAGATTGATCACCCTTTATAGATTCAGATTTTCCCCATCCCTACCAGTGCTTCACAGCTGGTACATCTGGGTCCGTGCTTATAAAACTTAAAGTTTAGACTTTAATAAAGTCCAGACTTTAACGTAGTGCTATTTGAATGCCGTTAAAGTCTGGACTTTATTAAAGTCTAGACTTTAAGTTTTATAAGCACGGGGCCTGCCGTGGTTTGTACTGTCCTGTCTACGAGAAAGTAAATATAAAAGATCCTTTGCTGCTTTATCAATAAGAGTAGCCTATATGGTAACAGAACATTTTGTGCCATTTCACTCATTCACACACACACTCACTCACACTCACTCACACTCACTCACACTCACTCACTCACACTCTCTCTCTCCCTCCCCACCCCTCTCTCTCTGTGTGTGTGTGTGTGTTTGTTTGTTGTGTGTGTCTCTCTCCAAAGTGTCAAAATAACCATATATTATACCTTATTATGCTTATAGGCCCACCAGTTTGTTTGTTTATTAACCTGATGATGTTGGTTATTACATTGATGAAACGTTAAATATCTTAAGTATTTTAAAATAAATTTAACTTTAAGGTGGTATCAGTGGAAATGATTTTTAAAACACTTTATTAAAAAATAATCATTTGTTAGACATCAAATAGTGTAAAATGTGCTTCAGTCTCATAAAACAAATATTCTTTTCCATTCCATTTTGTGGGCGTTTGTACTGTAGGCCTACTTGTTTCTTGTTTGAACATTACAGCAAAGGACCGAGAAATTGCCAGTCTGAAGGAGAAGTTGAGAGCACGGGAGTATGAAGTGTCGAGGATTCGAGAAGATGAGTTACAGCGAGTTCACATGCTTCAGTCAGCAGTCGTTACATACATGGCCAGAGCACCTCATGTCTCATCATCGAAGTGACCACTTTCTACACAACTTCAGATTATATGCCACTTCAGATTCTACACAACTTCAGATTATATGCCACTTCAGATTCTACACAACTTCAGATTATATGCCACTTCAGATTCTACACAACTTCAGATTATATGCCACTTCAGATTCTACACAACTTCAGATTATATGCCACTTCCAGTTTCTGTACAACTTCACATATTATATGCCACTTCATTCTACACAACTTCAGATTATATGCCACTTCCAGTTTCTGTACAACTTCACATATTATATGCCACTTCAGATTCTACACAACTTCAGATTATATGCCACTATCCAGTTTTGCTGTACAACTTCACTTACTGAGGATATATGCCACTTCATTCTACACAACTTCAGATTATATGCCACTTCCAGTTTCTGTACAACTTCACATATTATATGCCACTTCAGAATCTATACAACTTCAGATTATATGCCACTATAACAAATTCTGTAACACATTTCATTTGCACTTCCAGATTCTATACAACTTCACTGAGGATATGTGTCATTTCAGATTCTGTACAACTTCACAGATCATATGGCACTTCCAGATTTTATATAACTTCACATATATGCCACTTAAGATTCTATACATTATATTATATGCCAATTTTCATGTATATTGATTCTATACACTATCCAGAGACTATACTTAATTCTATACACATGTGCAGGTTATTTTCACTTCAGATTGTGTACAACTTCACAGATTATATGACACTTTCAGATTCTATATAACTTTACAGAGGATATGTGTCACTTCAGATTCTATACAACTTCACAGATTATACGGCACTTCCATATTCTATACAACTATGTGCAGATCATGTTATTTTCACATTATATACTGATTCACAGATTCTATACAACTTCTATACAACTTCACAGATTATATGCCACTTTCATATTATTATACCACATACCGTACTGCACAGATTTTGTACCATTTCACAGATTACTGTATATACTGATTAATGGATTATATACCACTTCACAGTTCTATACATATTGTGTACAGACATAAGCTCATTCTACATTGAACACAAATACCAAATAGGCATATGTTATATTGTATTAAAATATTAGAATACCATAGGCATATGCTATAATGTCTACTGTTATAATTGAATCACATATATACAGTAAAGAGCATAGTGATACACTGAATAAATACAATAATACACATGCTATCATATAGTATGTATTATTGTTCACCACATGAGTGCATGGAGTACATGTATGTTATTTCTGCCTGTAAGGTGTATGATACAAGGCTGCCTTGTGGTCAATAGAGTTTTATATTTAAATCAATGAACATAAAAACTCTAATAATATTTCTTACAGATTTCTTACAATTCTTCAAAAAATCATGTATTTATTACAGATAATACCGGTGCATGCATGATATTATATATTTCTAAAATAGTTAATTGTAGGATAGAAAGATAATTAAACATGGCATGTACATATTAAAACTAAAATAGTACATGTATTTAAAAGTAGTTAATTATTTGCGTAGGATAGAATGCTTCTCAAGAAGCATACAAGAGATTCTTTTATTGTTGCTCAAGCCACTTGCTAAAACAATGATTCGTTGTTGGTGGTGGTGGTTGGGGGAGGTTGGGTGGGGTTTTTTTTTGGGGGGGGGGTTTGGGAGGGGGGGGCATAGGTTTTTTTTTATGGCACAGTATTAAAGATATTATGATTTTTTTAAATGTTTTTCTATTGACTGCACAAACTTTCCAGTGTACATTTTAAACAATAACATTATAATAATAATAAGAAGAAGAACTTTACCATATGAATTGCAATATTCAATATGGATATTAAGTTTAGATATATAACTTTTCATTCAGTATCATGAAATATGATGTAATGTAACTGTTATAATTTACAATAATATTATGGAAATGTTAACTTAAATGTCTTTTTGTGTTTTGTTTTTGTCCATTTCATTGTCATGAAATATGATAGAATCACATTATGTTGTATTGTACAAATATGGATATTATTACAAAAACATTTCATCCAATGTCATGAAATGTTATGTAATCAAATTACAATATAGATATAACAAATATTTGTCCATCAAGTGTCATGAAATATACTGTAGGCCCTAATCAAATTCAAATGTTAAATATCGAATTACAATACAGATATCAAATTAAATATTTTTCTGTCCAATGTCATGAAATGTAATGTAATCAAATTACAATATAGATATACCGTATACACAAATATGTTTGCGAACACGTTGATAGCACCGCAAATTTAATTACGCGCGTACTTATTTCCGATTTGGTATATTATTTACCTTATAATATATAGTCTTATCTCTACACGCCCAACCCATATCAGAATCAAGCAGTCAGAGGTCCGCAAGGTCACGTGATTCTGTAAACCTGCCTGGTCACGTGGATTTGATCGAAGTGACACACATTTGCGCGTAAGTCTGTTGTTACGTAACCTCAGTTTTCTTTGTTTTCTTTGTAACCTTGAATGGAAGTTTTTGGGTACCACCAATAATTAAAAGTTATTTCTTCTGATATTTGCGTTTTTCAATTTTCTGTATCGCATGTGCGTGTTCCATCAATAACATGTCTTATCAGACATACATACAACATTGATGTCTCCCTGACAGCATGTGCGTGAAATTGTCATTGAAAAGAGTTTGGCAAATGAAATATGGGTAATTTTGATTTTATTATCGGGGGACACAATCGCAAAAATAATTCCTCGCGAAAATGTAAAATGAAAGCCTGATCGTGAATTATTTTAGCCGCGAAAATATTTGCGTATACGGTAACTTAAATATTTGTCCATCCAGTGTCATGAAATATACTGTAATCAAATTCAAATGTTAACTTAGTATCGAATTACAATACAGATATCAAATTAAATATTTTTCTGTCCAGTGTCATGACATGCAATGTAATCAAATTACAAAACAAATATTAATTTTAATTTTTTTTTGACTATGCTTATAAATATTAACTTAAATATTTTTCCATCCAGTGTCATGAAGTATGATGCAATTTAACTGTTATAATGTACAGTAATGTTATAGATACGTTAACTTGCATGTCTTTTTGTGTTTTGTTTTTGTCCAGTGTCATTTGATATGATAGAATCAAATTGTGTTGTATTGTAGTACATGTATATGGATATTATTACAATTTTTGTCATCCAATGTCATGAAATGTAATGTAATAAAATTACAATATAAATATTACCTTAATTTTTTTCCGTCCAAAATCATGAAATGCAATCAGATTAGATATTACTTAATATTTTACCATTTAGTGTCATAAATTATAATACAATCAAATTACAAGATACATGTAGGTATATATGTCTCCGTCCAGTATCATTAAATGTAATGTAATAAAATTACAATATAAATTATCAAATTGTGTTGTATTGTAGTACATGTATATGGATATTATTACAATTTTTGTCATCCAATGTCATGAAACGTAATATAATAAAATTACAAAATAGATATTAACTTAAATATTTTCCATCTATGGTTATAAAATACATGTATAACATAATCAAATTACAAGACATATTAACTTGAATATTTTTCCGTCCAGTGTCATGAAATGTGATCAAGCACAGCTAGGTTTTCAAATTAAAACTAACTAGTAATCAGTAATAACCACTTCAAATTATGTATTAGGGCTCAATCTCACACAACAGTTGTAACTTTACTTTCATCATAATTACCTACTACGCAACTTTAAGCATCTTATTTTATGAGACAACAAAGGTTACTGTTGTAAGTTAAGTTACGAGTTTATATTGTAGTGAAAATCCATATTAGACAAAAGGCCACAGGCCTTGAGTCCAATACAGGTTTTTACTACATTGTGTAATAACCTTTATATCTTGCAAATAATATTAAAACGTCAATTTTTTTGTGGCAATAAACAAAACACAGTTTAAATTTTTATTCCTTAGCTACTTTTTGTTGACGGACTTGACCTACAATACTTATTACCTTACTTGATGTCATGTTGCACAACAGGGGTGATTTGCTGTCCAATAACAGTTTTTAAGCACCCAGTAACACTTTTTAGTGTTCAATAACATGTTTCTTGTATAAGACAGGAAATTACTGTTTGATCATGTTACAATTGAACTATTTAGATACATATATAGATGTATAATCACTAATTAATATATATATATATATATATATATATATATATATATATATATATATATATATATAGTCAAGCACCATATTGTCGAACTTGCTTGAGTCAATATTTCAGTTGTGTCAATATGACTGGCCAGTCCCAGCCAAAACGTGTATTAACTATCATGTTTTTATCTCTGTTGAGTAGATATTACGTTTGTGTCGATATATTTTTGGGTCCCAACGTAGACTTTTATATGGAAAAATGTCTCCATGTGTGAATATTAATATTATGTGTTAAAATAAATCAAATATGTTCAAAGGTAAATATGAATTGCACGACCTGAAGTCAATGCCGTACCAGTATTGTGAGCATGTAACCAACTATCAAAAGAGTTACCAACATTTGACTGTAAACACATGATTTTTACATGTAGTTACTGTAACATGTAAGATGAACAAATAAAATTATCTAAACCATTGAACAAGGTATTAAAATGGTCTTATTGAGCTTAAAAGAAAACACTAGCAGACGACAATTGTTACAGAATGCAACTAGTCATGTGATTTGTGGTTTTGAGAAATTTGTCTTGATAGTTAATTGACATAGAAGGCAGCGATCTCAGTGTTTATTCAGCGACACCACTGTTTCCATTATGCTGACTTTCTTATGGAAGGAAGGAAGGAAGGAAATGGTTTATTTAACGACGCACTCAACACATTTTATTTACGGTTATATGGCATCGGACATATGGTTAAGGACCACACTGATATTGAGGTAGAAAAACCGCTGTCGCCACTTCATAGGCTACTCTTTTCGATTAGCAGCAAGGGATCTTTTATATGCACCATCCCATAGACAGGATAGCACATACCACAAACTTTGATGTACCAGTCGTGGTGCATTGGCTGGAGCGAGAAATAGCCACTGGGCTACATCTCGCCTGCTTTTTTATGGCAACTGAGTCGAGATATTCAGGTATTACCCGGACGACCATATTCCATCATCATACCTAGTAACCAACAGTGTGTGTGACTTAAGACGATTATACACGTGCCGACAACCGAGCGCTTTACCACCTATGCGACCAAGTCGGACGACAGCATTGTTAAAGAGGTGTTAACTGCCAATGGCCCTATTGTCTCTGAAGTTGATGCAAGGATTGTCACGGAAAATGACGAGACGTCGATGTGTAAATGTTTTAGCTCTACAACTTTCATACCACGAACCAATGCGTGACAAACATTATTTTTATACTATGAATTGGGTATGGAATTTTTTCTTTGTTCTTCTACAAAACATTTGGTGTAACTGTATTTTGTTATTACAACTTTCTTATAAATTCATATGTTAAAAATAAAATTTAGATTGTTCTAACTTTCACAGTGATTTTAATTTCACAATTTACAGTCGATATTTGGTTAACTCGATATTTTTTTTTGTGGTCCCCACGATATCGACACAACTGTGCTCGACTGTATATATATATATATATATATATATATATATATATATATATATATATATATATATATATATATATATATATATATATATATGTATATATATATGTGTGGAAGTATGTGGTATTTGTTTTAGTTAGGATTTGTATTTAATGTTTTATTTGCAGATATTGCCTGCTATCAGCTTTTGTAATTAATGTATGTTTTTATTTACAGCTTGCCTGCTGTCAACTTGTAATTGTGGTAATCGTTTCTTTCAGCTTTTATTCCTAATATATGATATTGACGATACCGAAAAACACTCTGGTAATAACGTCTATTTATTATACGTATTCTTAATATTTATATACACACATGATTTATATATGTATATACATTATTCTCAATATTTCTTTTTACATTTTGTAAGGAATGCAAATTGTATTTTGAATTTTGCTGTTTCTTATCTTTTAATGTAAAATGATTTTTCATTGTGAGGAAATTTATTGATGTATAAGTCACAAAATGCAAAGCACTGCTTAGCAAAGTGAATTTATACTATATACATATATCTGTTTCATAATATTTTATATACTCGTCAAAAAATAACAAATCAATTGCTTTTGTCATTAATGCCATTAACTTGAATAATAACATAATTTTCTGTGTTTTATGGAAGGATAACATGTACTTTTTAAGTTGTCATCCATTCAGAAGTCAGCAAATCATTTAAGATAAAAAAAAGTCTGCAGTTATATCTGGATAATATTATGGAATGTATTACTGTAATCACAGGTCTCATTTCACTCATTTCTTTTCAGCGACATGGGGATACTTTTAAGTAGATATTCTGGGGCCTAGCTTCCATATATGCAGGTACGCATGTATGCGTGTATGTGTATGCGTTTTATTCCATCGCAGAAAAAGTCTGCGTACCACCTGAAAATCCCAAGCTAGGCCCCTGAATTTATTATCAAAATAATTTAACTGAAATTAAAATATTGATGTATTCTTCAAGTGGAAGGATAATAATAATAATAAAATCTTTATTTATAGAAGGTAACTCAGTTAGTTCTCTACTATTCTCCCCTGAGGCCTTCTTACTAATTATAACAATAATAATAATAATCATATTAATTATTAAAAATAAAAACTAACAAAACCATACATGTATGTACAATATATACAACCATAAAAGATATTAAGACATAATTATGTAGTAGAGCAATCATGTTTCTAAGAAGTGTTTGTAACATTTTTTCTTAAATATATTTAAACTAGTACATTTTTTAACATCATTAGGTAAACTCTTCCAGATACCAACTCCAGAAAATTGAAAACTTTTATTGTAGTGCTCTATTTTCGGTCAGGGAGCTAACATATTTCCGTCATCAATGGAGCAAAGTTCATAAACTGATGATATTGGATTAAACAGGTCTTTGAGGTACCGAGGAATAAGTCCGTTTAGTGTTTTATATACAAGAATGGCTTTTTGATATTCCACTCTTCTGTTTATTTTTAGCCACTGTAGTTCATAAAAAAGTAAATCAGTTGGATCATCAGGTGATTTGTCAAAAATAATACGTGCTGTTCTTTTTTGTAATTTATTTATTCTTTCCAAGTCTAATTTAGAACAATTTCCCCATATGGTCAAGCAGTAAGCTTGATACATTGTTCATTTAGTTTTTCAAGATACGCAGGCTAGGAAATTTAAATAACAATGCAATGAAAATTGTTACTTAACTGAATACTTTCTGGAAGCAAATGTGGAGATTTTTATAAAAAATAGCTTTTTTAGACTTCTGAATGGGATACAGCTTGTTTGCCCAAAACACAGTAATTCCTAGAACCAATTCCCCTCAATGAACATATAAGGTTATTTCATTGTTTATCAAAGGTTGTGGTACATACACATGTATGTTAATGTCAAAATAAATCCTATAAAGCTTGTTGGGATACCAGTTATATACTTTTTATTATGCAATTTTCCACCATTTTGTTTTCGGACATTTTGAACTGTAAAATATAATTTTTCAGATGGCCAACATATTTTTTCAGATTCAGCATACCAAAATTAGGTTCAAAATCTATGTTGAACCAAACCCTAAAAAAAATGCTCATACATGTCACATTTCTGGAAAATGGGACCCGACTACGTACCTGTCAGACATTCAAATAATAATTTGTATAACTGTAAGTCTGATGTCCCTTTTAAAACATACAGTGAAACTGGCATTTTAACCTTTTATAAGACCTCTTTATTTACTTATTTTAAATACATCTTTTTCATTTCAACTTATTTTCGTGCTTATATCCAATTAAGGTTCAAGCACGCTGTCCTGGGCACACACCTCAGCTATCTGGGCTGTCTGTCCAGGACAGTAGGTTAGTTGTTAGTTGGTTAGTAGTTAGTGAGAGAGAAGAGGGTGTAGTGGCCTTACACCTACCCATTGAGCCCTTAAGAACTCGCTCTGGGTTGGAGCCGGTACCGGGCTGCGAACCTGTACCTACCAGCCTGTAGTCCGATGGCTTAACCACTACGCCACCGAGGCATCTGAATATTTAATACATCTGAAGATGGATAATATTCTAATGTAAATACAATTACATGTATGACCATTTTTACAATATTCAAGTACATGAATAATAAAGCACCATTTCGAATATTATTTTATTAAAAATAAAAAACGAAATACTTCCTTTCATAAAAAAAACTTAACCTACAATAGTGACACAGTGATTACACCCTTCTGTAAATGTACATTAACATTCTCCAGTATTTCAAATTACTTACTCAGTGATGGAAATAAGCAGAACGTTTCACTAGTCCACCGGACAAATACATCTAGAAATCTACTTGTCCACCTATAATTTCATTTGTCCAATAAATGATTTGTTTTATTCAAGTGCAAGGACAATGTTCTTGATTGCTCAAAACGAAAATGCATTGAAATTTAAAACATTTTCACCGAATAACCACCAAGGTACATTTTACTTGTCCAAGCAGATTTTCATTTGTCAGGACAAGTGGACAAGTGCTTATATTTCGAACACTCTTATTATGGATCAAAGTTAATGTCTTTTGTATACTTATCATGAGTGAACAATACAGAATTGGTATCACCATCATCTAGCATATTATCAAGAGGTAGACATACGGGTGATATTGCACGGGTTGACTCCAGCACACCCCAGGGTGAACAGATCCATGGATCTGCGGTGACATTTTGCCATCGGTTGAGTTCTGTTTTTAATACTTTAACAATATCGGCATATTCACTTTTGTAAGCCACATTGGTCAGTTCGTGTGGATCATTGAGCAAGTCGAACAGCTCCCATGACCGTCTGTAATAATACGACTTTAATGTCTTACTCCAGTGGAGAGCTTCTTTCCTCCGAGTTCGGTTGAGCAGATCTTGGAATGTCCTCGATATGTAGAAATCTTGGTCAATGGGAAAAGGCATTTTATAGTTGTGATTTTGTATTAGTTTGAATTGTTTTGTCCTGAGGACTCTCATTGGATAATACATGGTGACCTCATGCAGGTCGTGGCTGGCGTACACCCTGTCCCAACCAGTGATTGGATCAGATCTGAGTAAAGGCAGCATTGTTTGGCCAGTTAGGATCACAGGCTGTCTCTGTAGATTGTAGTGTGGGTACTGAAGGCCAAACCAGTCGAGGACTGTTGGTACAATGTCAACCAGGCTTACCATTGCTTCACTAACCTGAAAAAAAGAAAAGAGTAATAATAATGTTAACATTACTAGTGTTAAACTAGATTTGTCTGTTTTTGTCTTTTGGTCTAAGTATAGACAGATAAGTTAAAGGTTGTTTTGCTTAACACCACTAAAGAACATTGATTTATTATTAATCATTTGCTATTGGATGTTGTTGATAATTCTGGCTGTCTTCAAAGAAAACCTGCTACATTTTTCCTTTTGCAACAAGGAATCTTTTATATGCACTTTCCCACAGACAGGACAGCACATATCACAGCCTTTGATACACCCACCATGGGGCACTGGTTGGGATGGTGAGAAAAAACCGAATCAGATAATGGGTCCACCAAGGGGATTCGATCCTACAACTCGGGCACCTCTGGTGAGCGCTTCACTACATACCATGGCCTTTGATATACCAGTCATGGAGCACGGACTCTGAATAGAAAACAAAAATAAATCTATGATCCATCAAATGTCAGGCAGGTACGAGTATTCCATCAATAAACTATATTAACTACTCCACATAAGTGAACATAAGAAAATCATAAAGTAGATTTGAAACGAATAGAAAATGAGTTAGGTCATTTTATGAATGGAAGCTGCGAGAGGTACTGTAATTATTACTTTACACCTGATGCATCACCTGTAATGTTTTCTCTATGCATACTTGGTTTAATTCTGGAATAGCCTATATAAAATACACAGGACTGTTGTATCTCAAAGTTGTGGTATGTGCTGTCCTGACTGTATAGTAAAGTGCATCTTAAAGATCCCTTGCTGCTAATGGGCAAATCCAGACCTGTCAACCCTCCCGGATTCCGCGGAGTCTCCCGGTATTTGCTCAAATCTCCTTTCACCTGTGTGGGAGACAATTTCTCCTGTTAAATGACATTTTTGTGAGCATAAAAAAAAATCGATCCTCTTTTGTCAAAATAACATAAGGGAAGTAACTCTGCCTCTTTTTCTCATTCGGAAAATGTTGACTACTTTCGGTTTCTGAGAATGTAACAGGCCGAATTGTCCCGACTGTTAACCTTTGCCGAAGTGAGAATTGTGGGATAGCCTATTTATATTTTTCAAAAAGCACATGGAGTTTATAAAATGACGTGTTATTATAATGTTTGTTGTCATCGTAATCATAATGGCTATGAAGCGTGTTGCCGCTAATTCAATAGGCTGTGTATTGACATTCAGTGTTGCCATATATAAAAAAAACACTATCCAATTTAGTTCTAATAACAACTCTGAATTGTAAAATGTCTTCCCACTGGTTTACATAATGCAACTATGACGAATCTGAACTGCCAGACTCCCGAGTTGACAGCGATACACACGATGCATTATGATGTTAAAATCACATGTCACAGCAAGACAACGAAAAGACCAATTAGCTGTATAAACATACTTGTGTCAGTTAATTTTGTATGTTTGTGTAGTAAAATGTTGGTTGTAAGGGTACACTTCAAGAAATTATTTTTGTACAATTAAAAAATGTTGTGTTTGACATTGACATAAAGTTACTCACGGAAATGGGTATAATTCTGGTATATTTCACACGATGTCCGTAATGAGGTTTTACTTATGATTAATGCAAATACAATGTTTATTGCATCATTATAATGATTTTAAATAAGTACCACGCCACCGTTCCTCATTATATTAAAAACTGAATATTAATTTATATAAATTTGTCTTTGGTACTTAGGTACACTAACCATAAATGATAATGTAACGCAACCTGTAAGGCTGTAAGTGTAATACCGTAAATGTACTAATTAATTTTTTAATGTCTTGTTCATGTTCTTAACATTTTTGGATAACATATATATATTTTTTTTAAATATGTATTAAATCATAATAATATTTAAACTTTAAAAAAATAAAAATTAATTAATAATTTTAAAAACAATTTTTTATTTTTTTTAATGCCAAGATCTAAGGTTAACAAGTATATATGACATTATATAGTATTCATATAACTTATTGTAATAATGTTTTTTTTAAATCTTGCGATTTTGGGTTAAATTGTGTGAATTTAAAAAATCTCCTGCTTTTTCAACACACACCTCCTGCTTTCTCTTGACTAAAGGTTGACGGGTCTGGGCAAATCTAGCAGGTTTCCTGTGAAGATGATGTGTCAGTTATGAAATATTTAACATTAATCCAATAGCAGATTAATTAATAAATGTGCTCTAGTGGTGTCATTACACAAAAAAACCTGTTATAAATACCTGTCCCCATCTTTGTGTGTCATAAGGTGATGACACTAACAAGGGTTCTCCCATTCCTGCATCATAGAGGTTTGTGCGTCCATTGGGAAATGGAATTCCATTATCCGATGTGAACACTATCAGTGTATCATCAAGATGGCCAGCCTTTGTCAGCTCCTCCATAATCAGTCCAACACCTGTGTGAAAATACAGGTAAATAAGTCTACATGTAAACTTGCACTAAAGTAAAAAAAAAAATAAAAAAAATAATAATAATAAAACAATTCTTTATTCTACACCTGCCTTGGTCTAAATAATATTTAAAATGACAGATTCTAGTTTTTAAACATTATCATTGCAGGATAAAACCACACAAAAAATAAGAAAAAAATAATATTTAAAATTCTTTATTATACACCTGCTTTGG
The DNA here is from genome assembly GCF_016097555.1 of Gigantopelta aegis. NCBI lineage: Eukaryota > Metazoa > Mollusca > Gastropoda > Neomphalida > Peltospiridae > Gigantopelta > Gigantopelta aegis. The sequence continues at coordinate 65,691,038 of NC_054706.1, forward strand.
TCATATAGCAACACAACTGGTCAAAGGCCGTGATATGTGCTTTCCTATCTGTGGGAAAGTGCATATACAAGATCCTTTTCTGCGTTAGGAAAAATGTAGCGGGTTTTCTCTGACGACTACGAGAATTACCAAATGTTTAACATCCAACAGCCGATGATTAATTAATCAATGTGTTCTAATGGTGTCCTTAAACTAAATAAACAAACTAACTTTTAAACACTACGGGATATTTTTCACTACTGGAGCCATTTTTAATAATTGCAATCAGACATTACTTAGATTTAAGTGTTTAAATGTTTCTGGGATTATCCTGGTGTTCGTAATACCATGAAATGTTTCTGGGATCATCCTGGTGTTCGTAATACCATGAAATGTTTCTGGGATCATCCTGGTGTTCGTAATACAATGAAATGTTTCTGGGATCATCCTGGTGTTCGTAATACCATGAAATGCATTTTTCATATTCTTAAAAATTCCCATACCTCTGAGAAGTAACAGTTACTGAGACGAGCTCTAGTCTATCGTTTACGGGTATTTCCCCACTTCAACGTCACAGACTCTTGTTTCACTCTACTGTAACTTCATCTAAATGTAGATAAACCAAACTTAGTGTCCATTTTAAGGGGTTGAAACTAGGTTCGGCGACTTTAATCAATATAGATTAACCAAACTTAGTGTTCATTTTAAGGGGTTGAAACTAGGTTCGGCGACTTTAATCAATATAGATTAACCAAACTTAGTGTCCATTTTAAGGGGTTGAAACTAGGTTCGGCGACTTTAATCAATATAGATTAACCAAACTTAGTGTCCATTTTAAGGGGTTGAAACTAGGTTCGGCGACTTTAATCAATATGTGTATTTAACAATAACAATTTATTTCACATACATAAACTAATATTTTTAACAACTGCCATTTATTTGACATGGAAAACAGATTCTGTACTATAAAATTGAAGGTTGTTCTTCAGATTTACTGTTTGTTTTCAAAGATAACCTAATAAAATAAAATGTCTCAACTAACAAATTGTTACAGAATGTTAAAGTCACTGACCATATGGCATAGTAACAGTGTGTGTTTGAAGATAACCTAAATTGTCTTGTCACATTTGAATTAATGAACTAAACTGATGTTAATATACCTACTTGTAGTTCCTAAGGCTAGTACCGTTCCTGTTTTAAATAACATGCATTTCTCAGCTACTACAGATAACAGAATGACCAAAAACTCATTTAAATTACCTAATAATAATTTAAACAAGAGGTGAAAAAGCTGTAATAGCTGCACAAAAATATACTAATTAAGTGACAGAAAAAATGCAAACTGCCAAATAATAAAATGTGTTGTCTTAGACAGTGTCAGGCAGAAGAACACTGAAATATTGCAATTCTGTGATTTCAAGCTAGTTTCTTTTTTGATTAATATTGTACAGTTATTTTTACTACGAGGTATTTGTATTTACTTGCATTTTGTTTTATCACTCAGTATATTTGTACATAGCCTAACTACTACATGAAGTGTTGTAGATTTAACTCTCTCCCTCTCTCTCTGTCTCTCTGTCTGTCTGTCTCTCTCTGTCTGTCTGTCTGTCTGTCTGTCTGTCTGTCTGTCTGTCTGTCTCTCTTCACCTTGAGCTGAATAGTTCAGACCCTTTTAAGGGCCCCTATGGGCAACCTAGGGAGACATGTCAGCACCACAGGTCCAATTAACGAGCTACTCTTGGCCTACTAACTTCCAAATCTATTCGTAGCTCCCTACCTTTCCATTTAGATTGACTGTTCAAAATTGCACATAAATTCCTTCATCAAAAATGTGCACCCATTCTCTTTGGCTTAATCCTACGGGACATTCCAAATTCCATAGCACCATACCACCCTCCGCCTGTTACCAGCTACGGTCGGACTGCTGGTGCTCCCTTGCACCTGCCAGTGCAGGCAGTCCCCCCTCCTACCCACCCCCTACCTTTCCTGTCGTGGACAAAGGAGCTGGCTGAGGCCGGCAACTGTGCCCAGGACAGGTGTGCACTACAACATCTTGCTCTGAATGTGCACGTTAAACAACCATTCCATTCCATTCCACTCTTCACCTTGATCCATCCTGCCAATAGTGGTGTACTGTGATGCAATGTCTGCTCTTGCAGCTGGTGTGTCTTGCACAAAGTAGGGCACAATCACCTCGTCAGGGTTATAATACACGGGCTTCCAGTCGGGAATCAGCCCCATCCCCGGTCGGCCATTTCCAAATTTTTCACAGAAGCTGCCAAACTCTGGATGGGTGTGGCCACATCGGTGAGGGTCGTGGAACCCAATATACAAGAAAAATGGCCTGAAAAATTAAAATAGAGAACACTGGTTGTTAAGATACCATATTTATCTGACATCAAGTTTTTTTTAAAACGAATCTAATGAGCACAAAAACAAGTTGGATATATTTTTAAAGCTGTGAGATATATGGTATCCAACAGACCCAAATGTAGTGGTATTTTCTTACATATCCTAAAAAACCAACCCCTAGTTTTAAAATAAATTGAAACCTCTTTTCAAACTAAAACCTATACAGCCCTAGTGCTGAGCGTCACAGTGAAATCAGTTTCATTTAACGTATACACCATAGTGCAGTCAATTTCCATAGTGCTTTTTTTCACTGTACGGCTATGGTGACCTGATTATCACCTAGGAGAAGCCAGTTGTGTGTCTTCAAATTGTTATCACACATATGTATGTTATCAGTATGTGTTAACAAAAATAATCCATGATGTTCTCATCAATGAGTTTGTAAGAAGCTAAATAATACAAAGTAGATGTTTTTCTTCTTGAAATAATGCATGCAGAATTTGGCATGGGCTATATGATTTCCAAAACTTTACATCGTACATTTTAAGCCATCTTAGTACTGTAAGTTCAAGTCAAGATGTACTCATTAGAAAAAATTTGAGCATTTCTGTCACTTCAATCATATACCAAAAGAGACACGTTTGACTTCTAAGCATATTTGTAATACCCATAATGAAGAGCTCTCATTTTAACAAAGAGAACATACACCTAGATTTTTGTTTGTCCAAGATACTGATGGCCCTGTTTCAAAAGATCTGAAGGGAATAATGACGAGGCATCAGATTTATGCACAGACAAAAATGCAATATACATATACACCGCAAAATTATTTATTTTTTATTGTCCAATATGGTTCCAGATAAAGACAAGTGTAAATATCACAGATGCTGTAAACATTTCATGTGCAGGTTTGTATCCGTGTGATTCCAAGGACTCTTGGCTTTGATGAAACTGATAACTTTGATCTATATCACCAGTTTAGTCTTTCATTGAAAGAGGGGCGGAATTTAGCTCAGCCGGTTGAGTGTTTGCTTGAGGTGCTTTCATCACAGGAGGGGACGGGATGTAGCCCAGCCGGATGAGTGTTTGCTTGAGGTGCTTTCATCACAGGAGGGGACGGGATGTAGCCCAGCCGGTTGAGTGTTTGCTTGAGGTGCTTTCATCACAGGAGGGGACGGGATGTAGCCCAGCCGGTTGAGTGTTTGCTTGAGGTGCTTTCATCACAGGAGGGGACGGGATGTAGCTCAGCCGGTTGAATGTTTGCTTAAAGTGCTTTCATCACAGGAGGGGACGGGATGTAGCTCAGCCGGTTGAGTGTTTGCTTGAGGTGCTTTCATCACAGGAGGGGCGGGATGTAGCCCAGCCGGTTGAGTGTTTGCTTTCATCACAGGAGGGGACGGGATGTAGCTCCGCTGGTTGAGTGTTTGCTTGAGGTGCTTTCATCACAGGAGGGGACGGGATGTAGCTCAGCCGGTTGAGTGTTTGCTTGAGGTGCTTTCATCACAGGAGGGGACGGGATGTAGCTCAGCCGGTTGAGTGTTTGCTTGAGGTGCTTTCATCACAGGAGGGGACGGGATGTAGCTCAGCCGGTTGAGTGTTTGCTTGAGGTGCTTTCATCACAGGAGGGGGCGGGATGTAGCTCAGCCGGTTGAGTGTTTGCTTGAGGTGCTTTCATCACAGGAGGGGACGGGATGTAGCTCAGCCGGTTGAGTGTTTGCTTGAGGTGCTTTCATCACAGGAGGGGCGGGATGTAGCTCAGCCGGTTGAGTGTTTGCTTGAGGTGCTTTCATAACAGGAGGGGTGGGACGTAGCTCAGCCGGTTGAGTGTTTGCTTGAGGTGCTTTCATCACAGGAGGGGTGGGACGTAGCTCAGCCGGTTGAGTGTTTGCTTGAGGTGCTTTCATCACAGGAGGGGCGGGACGTAGCTCAGCTGGTTGAGTGTTTGCTTGAGGTGCTTTCATCACAGGAGGGGACGGGACGTAGCTCAGCCGGTTGAGTGTTTGCTTGAGGTGCTTTCATCACAGGAGGGGACGGGACGTAGCTCAGCCGGTTGAGTGTTTGCTTGAGGTGCTTTCATCACAGGAGGGGACGGGATGTAGCTCAGCCGGTTGAGTGTTTGCTTGAGGTGCTTTCATCACAGGAGGGGCGGGATGTAGCTCAGCCGGTTGAGTGTTTGCTTGAGGTGCTTTCATCACAGGAGGGGACGGGATGTAGCTCAGCCGGTTGAGTGTTTGCTTTCATCACAGGAGGGGCGGGATGTAGCTCAGCCGGTTGAGTGTTTCCTTGAGGTGCTTTCATCACAGGAGGGGCGGGATGTAGCTCAGCCGGTTGAGTGTTTGCTTGAGGTGCTTTCATCACAGGAGGGGACGGGATGTAGCTCAGCCGGTTGAGTGTTTGCTTTCATCACAGGAGGGGCGGGATGTAGCTCCGCCGGTTGAGTGTTTGCTTGAGGTGCTTTCATCACAGGAGGGGACGGGATATAGCCCAGGACAGGTGTGCACTACAACATCTTGCTCTGAATGTGCACGTTAAACAACCATTCCATTCCATTCCACTCTTCACCTTGATCCATCCTGCCAATAGTGGTGTACTGTGATGCAATATCTGCTCTTGCAGTTGGTGTGTCTTGCACAAAGTAGGGCACAATCACCTCGTCAGGGTTATAATACACGGGCTTCCAGTCGGGAATCAGCCCCATCCCCGGTCGGCCATTTCCAAATTTTTCACATAAGCTGCCAAACTCTGGATGGGTGTGGCCACATCGGTGAGGGTCGTGGAACCCAATATACAAGAAAAATGGCCTGAAAAATTAAAATAGAGAACACTGGTTGTTAAGATACCATATTTATCTGACATCAAGTTTTTTTTTAAACGAATCTAATGAGCACAAAAACAAGTTGGATATATTTTTAAAGCTGTGAGATATATGGTATCCAACAGACCCAAATGTAGTGGTATTTTCTTACATATCCTAAAAAACCAACCCCTAGTTTTAAAATAAATTGAAACCTCTTTTCAAACTAAAACCTATACAGCCCTAGTGCTGAGCGTCACAGTGAAATCAGTTTCATTTAACGTATACACCATAGTGCAGTCAATTTCCATAGTGCTTTTTTTCACTGTACGGCTATGGTGACCTGATTATCACCTAGGAGAAGCCAGTTATGTGTCTTCAAATTGTTATCACACATATGTATGTTATCAGTATGTGTTAACAAAAATAATCCATGATGTTCTCACCAATGAGTTTGTAAGAAGCTAAATAATACAAAGTAGATGTTTTTCTTCTTGAAATAATGCATGCAGAATTTGGCATGGGCTATATGATTTCCAAAACTTTACATCGTACATTTTAAGCCATCTTAGTACTGTAAGTTCAAGTCAAGATGTACTCATTAGAAAAATTTTGAGCATTTCTGTCACTTCAATCATATACCAAAAGAGACACATGTTTGACTTCTAAGCATATTTGTAATACCCATAATGAAGAGCTCTCATTTTAACAAAGAGAACATACACCTAGATTTTTGTTTGTCCAAGATACTGATGGCCCTGTTTCAAAAGATCTGAAGGGAATAATGACGAGGCATCAGATTTATGCACAGACAAAAATGCAATATACATATACACCGCAAAATTATTTATTTTTTATTGTCCAATATGGTTCCAGATAAAGACAAGTGTAAATATCACAGATGCTGTAAACATTTCATGTGCAGGTTTGTATCCGTGTGATTCCAAGGACTCTTGGCTTTGATGAAACTGATAACTTTGATCTATATCACCAGTTTAGTCTTTCATTGAAAGAGGGGCGGAATTTAGCTCAGCCGGTTGAGTGTTTGCTTGAGGTGCTTTCATCACAGGAGGGGACGGGATGTAGCCCAGCCGGTTGAGTGTTTGCTTGAGGTGCTTTCATCACAGGAGGGGACGGGATGTAGCTCAGCCGGTTGAGTGTTTGCTTGAGGTGCTTTCATCACAGGAGGGGACGGGATGTAGCTCAGCCGGTTGAGTGTTTGCTTGAGGTGCTTTCATCACAGGAGGGGCGGGATGTAGCTCAGCCGGTTGAGTGTTTGCTTGAGGTGCTTTCATCACAGGAGGGGACGGGATGTAGCTCAGCCGGTTGAGTGTTTGCTTTCATCACAGGAGGGGCGGGATGTAGCTCAGCCGGTTGAGTGTTTCCTTGAGGTGCTTTCATCACAGGAGGGGCGGGATGTAGCTCAGCCGGTTGAGTGTTTGCTTGAGGTGCTTTCATCACAGGAGGGGACGGGATGTAGCTCAGCCGGTTGAGTGTTTGCTTTCATCACAGGAGGGGCGGGATGTAGCTCCGCCGGTTGAGTGTTTGCTTGAGGTGCTTTCATCACAGGAGGGGACGGGATATAGCCCAGGACAGGTGTGCACTACAACATCTTGCTCTGAATGTGCACGTTAAACAACCATTCCATTCCATTCCACTCTTCACCTTGATCCATCCTGCCAATAGTGGTGTACTGTGATGCAATGTCTGCTCTTGCAGTTGGTGTGTCTTGCACAAAGTAGGGCACAATCACCTCGTCAGGGTTATAATACACGGGCTTCCAGTCGGGAATCAGCCCCATCCCCGGTCGGCCATTTCCAAATTTTTCACATAAGCTGCCAAACTCTGGATGGGTGTGGCCACATCGGTGAGGGTCGTGGAACCCAATATACAAGAAAAATGGCCTGAAAAATTAAAATAGAGAACACTGGTTGTTAAGATACCATATTTATCTGACATCAAGTTTTTTTTTAAACGAATCTAATGAGCACAAAAACAAGTTGGATATATTTTTAAAGCTGTGAGATATATGGTATCCAACAGACCCAAATGTAGTGGTATTTTCTTACATATCCTAAAAAACCAACCCCTAGTTTTAAAATAAATTGAAACCTCTTTTCAAACTAAAACCTATACAGCCCTAGTGCTGAGCGTCACAGTGAAATCAGTTTCATTTAACGTATACACCATAGTGCAGTCAATTTCCATAGTGCTTTTTTTCACTGTACGGCTATGGTGACCTGATTATCACCTAGGAGAAGCCAGTTATGTGTCTTCAAATTGTTATCACACATATGTATGTTATCAGTATGTGTTAACAAAAATAATCCATGATGTTCTCACCAATGAGTTTGTAAGAAGCTAAATAATACAAAGTAGATGTTTTTCTTCTTGAAATAATGCATGCAGAATTTGGCATGGGCTATATGATTTCCAAAACTTTACATCGTACATTTTAAGCCATCTTAGTACTGTAAGTTCAAGTCAAGATGTACTCATTAGAAAAATTTTGAGCATTTCTGTCACTTCAATCATATACCAAAAGAGACACATGTTTGACTTCTAAGCATATTTGTAATACCCATAATGAAGAGCTCTCATTTTAACAAAGAGAACATACACCTAGATTTTTGTTTGTCCAAGATACTGATGGCCCTGTTTCAAAAGATCTGAAGGGAATAATGACGAGGCATCAGATTTATGCACAGACAAAAATGCAATATACATATACACCGCAAAATTATTTATTTTTTATTGTCCAATATGGTTCCAGATAAAGACAAGTGTAAATATCACAGATGCTGTAAACATTTCATGTGCAGGTTTGTATCCGTGTGATTCCAAGGACTCTTGGCTTTGATGAAACTGATAACTTTGATCTATATCACCAGTTTAGTCTTTCATTGAAAGAGGGGCGGAATTTAGCTCAGCCGGTTGAGTGTTTGCTTGAGGTGCTTTCATCACAGGAGGGGACGGGATGTAGCCCAGCCGGTTGAGTGTTTGCTTGAGGTGCTTTCATCACAGGAGGGGACGGGATGTAGCTCAGCCGGTTGAGTGTTTGCTTGAGGTGCTTTCATCACAGGAGGGGACGGGATGTAGCTCAGCCGGTTGAGTGTTTGCTTGAGGCGCTTTCATCACAGGAGGGGCGGGATGTAGCTCAGCCGGTTGAGTGTTTGCTTGAGGTGCTTTCATCACAGGAGGGGCGGGATGTAGCCCAGCCGGTTGAGTGTTTGCTTTCATCACAGGAGGGGACGGGATGTAGCTCCGCTGGTTTGAGTGTTTGCTTGAGGTGCTTTCATCACAGGAGGGGACGGGATGTAGCTCAGCCGGTTGAGTGTTTGCTTGAGGTGCTTTCATCACAGGAGGGGACGGGATGTAGCTCAGCCGGTTGAGTGTTTGCTTGAGGTGCTTTCATCACAGGAGGGGACGGGATGTAGCTCAGCCGGTTGAGTGTTTGCTTGAGGTGCTTTCATCACAGGAGGGGGCGGGATGTAGCTCAGCCGGTTGAGTGTTTGCTTGAGGTGCTTTCATCACAGGAGGGGACGGGATGTAGCTCAGCCGGTTGAGTGTTTGCTTGAGGTGCTTTCATCACAGGAGGGGCGGGATGTAGCCCTGCCGGTTGAGTGTTTGCTTTCATCACAGGAGGGGACGGGATGTAGCTCCGCTGGTTGAGTGTTTGCTTGAGGTGCTTTCATCACAGGAGGGGACGGGATGTAGCTCAGCCGGTTGAGTGTTTGCTTGAGGTGCTTTCATCACAGGAGGGGACGGGATGTAGCTCAGCCGGTTGAGTGTTTGCTTGAGGTGCTTTCATCACAGGAGGGGACGGGATGTAGCTCAGCCGGTTGAGTGTTTGCTTGAGGTGCTTTCATCACAGGAGGGGGCGGGATGTAGCTCAGCCGGTTGAGTGTTTGCTTGAGGTGCTTTCATCACAGGAGGGGACGGGATGTAGCTCAGCCGGTTGAGTGTTTGCTTGAGGTGCTTTCATCACAGGAGGGGCGGGATGTAGCTCAGCCGGTTGAGTGTTTGCTTGAGGTGCTTTCATCACAGGAGGGGCGGGACGTAGCTCAGCCGGTTGAGTGTTTGCTTGAGGTGCTTTCATCACAGGAGGGGACGGGATGTAGCTCAGCCGGTTGAGTGTTTGCTTGAGGTGCTTTCATCACAGGAGGGGACGGGATGTAGCTCAGCCGGTTGAGTGTTTGCTTGAGGTGCTTTCATCACAGGAGGGGCGGGATGTAGCTCAGCCGGTTGAGTGTTTGCTTGAGGTGCTTTCATCACAGGAAGGGCGGGATGTAGCCCAGCCGGTTGAGTGTTTGCTTTCATCACAGGAGGGGCGGGATGTAGCTCCGCCGGTTGAGTGTTTGCTTGAGGTGCTTTCATCACAGGAGGGGACGGGATATAGCCCAGTGGTAAAGTGCTTGCTCGATGTGTGGTTGGTCTAGGATCGATCCCCGCTGGTGGGCCCATTAGGCAGTTTCTCGCTCCAGCCAGTGCACCATGACTGGTATATCAAAGGCCGTGGTATGTACTACCCTGTCTGTGGGATTGTGCATATAAAAGATCCCTTGCTACTAATCAAAAAGAGTAGTCCATGAAGTGGTGACAACAGGTTTCCTCTCTCTATATATGTGTGATCTGTAACCATATGTCTGATGCCATATAACCATAAATAAAATGCATTGAGTGCGTCGTTAAATAAAACATTTCCTTCCTTTGTCACAGGATCAAACCACCCTGTGGATCCATTCAGCTGATTGGGTTTTTTCTCATTCCAACCAGTGCACCACAACTGGACAAAGGTCGTGGTGTGTGCTTTCTTGTCTGTGGGAAAGTGCATATAAAAGATCCCTTGCTGCATTAGGAAAAATGTAGCAGGTTTTCTCTGATGACTACGAGTCTGAATTACCAAATGTTTGACATCCAATAACCAATGATTAATTAATGTGCTCCAGTGGTGTCGTTAAACAAAACAAACTTTTTTTTATTTTATTGAAAGAGTGAGTGTTTATTAGGGAAGATGGGGATAACTTCTGTACCATGAAAAGCCATACCGAGATCAAAAAATAAGTTGGGCGGCTATAAAGATATGACGTGTGTGCCTAATACAGCATGCTTGAACCTCATTGATGGGATATAAGTAAAATATAAAATGAATGAATGGATGACTCTTTCTGTGCTAGTCATGGCTATACCATGCACATGCAGTACGTGATAAATCGTTATACAGTGAAACACCTCTAAACCAGGGGCCTAATTCACTAAACTCTCGTAACTTTGCAATCTTGCAGTGCAATGCTAAAAGACTTACAAAGAGGATGCTTTGTTATCTAACAGAGCCCAAGAGATCTTTGTGAATTAGGCCCCAGGCCCTCAATAAACCAGAATTCCCTCAAAACTGGACATTTTTCACTGTCCCTGTATCAGTACAGAACAGAACAGAACCTTTCTAAACTGGATACCACTAAAGACCAGATTTTTTATCTGGTCACATAGGTGTCCAGTTTAAAGGGGTTTTATTGTATAATATACATATTTATTACACACCAGTGTAAGATATTACTCATGTCATAACAATTATTCAATATCTAACTAGTGTAATATATATTTATTTTTTTTGAATGACATCGTTATTCGAATGATGTCACTTTTCATCTCCCTGCAATAAAATAACTGGGTGCATGACACGTCCTTTTTATGAATGCTACAAAACATTAAGTGAAAAATTGCTGTTGAAAATGTTTTGTTCAGAGATTATTAACATATCTAACCGTGTTTGTACAAAATAGTGTAATTTAAAAGTGTTTAGTCTACCAGGCTTTGCCAAATTTCTAAGGAAAACAACATACATGTGTATATATAAAATATATATATATATATATATATATATATATATATATATATATATATATATATATATATAGAGACTACGGGACAGGCAAGCTTGTTTAGTATTCTATATATAGACAATAACTTAAGAGTTACTCGGAATTACGAATTATCTGTCCCGAGTGAAATTAATGTTGTCAGGCACGAGCTTTAACGAGTGACTGACAACATTAATTTCACGAGGGACAAATAATCTGTAATTCCAAGTATCGAGTGGGTTATTGTATTTATTACCCATAGTGTAAACTTCTTACATGACATTTCTTACATGACACAAACTATATAATATACAAGACGTGAAAGTCTGAGGAAACTGATGATGTCATGAAAGAAAAGCAATGACGTCAAAAACTATCTTTAGGTACACAAATCAAATGTAAGCAAGAGAGGTCACATTCATAATGAACTGATGTTTCTAGTAGGAAGTGAATGAACTACAAAGAAATTAGTTTAGAGCATGTTTAATTGTTAACAAGAATAAATTGCTTAAACAATTTCAACAAAAACTGAACACTGGTGGAACTAAATATTTTGTAAAATCTCATCAACAAGAGACGACAGTCGAGGAAACCGATGATATGTCACCAAACTAACGTCAAGGGAAAGATAGAAAATATATTCACCTGCATCTCACTACCCATATGGGTAATTATATATATATACTGTTTTCCCTAGAAATTTGGCAAAGCATGGTAGATTAAAAAAATTTGAGGCATATTCATAATGCAATTAATGTGCTTGCTGTAATAAATGAATGAATAACAAAATGTATAAAAGGCAATTTTAGAATTACTTGTAGAAAAAAGGCTTCTTTAACCTCAGGGGAGCATGGTGCTAATTAAGGCAAGATGGTGCCACACCATCCTAAAACAAGCTAGGGAAAACACTATACATGTATATCTATATTGCAATTTATTATCCACATAGTTCAAGATATTCAGGGAACTATAACCAGTATGACCCATGTGTGTCATAATGAATTCATGTGCACAACGAATGACGTAATTTTGTGAAGCGACATCATAACTTAATGCGACTTCCCCAGTGTAAACGCTTATCAAAATGACATCATTGTGGAAAATGGCGTTGTTTCATCGTCTCTTTTTACTTACTTTTGAAACATTTTGACATAGTCCTAGCTTGTTATTCAAGAAAATAATATTTCGGATAATGTGGATAATAAAGAAATTATTACAATTGCGTGTGAATCGTACTGATTTTACCAAACTCCTGTCAGGATTCGTGTATTACCCTCGCTCTCGTTCGGGTAATACAATAATCCTGACACTTGTTTCATAAAATCAGTACGACACACAAGCTCGTATAATAATCTCTATATATACTGTATTGCAAAAACTGTGAACAACTAATATACTTCATCTCTAAAGGTGGGTCAGTTATTAGTAAACTTAAAAGCACAGCAAACCTTTCGTCCTTGACTGAGAGAAATTCATTTGCATACTGCTTCATCAAAGTGATGTTTCTTCCGATCTGAAGAATCGGGTGGTTTTCTTCCGTCTGAGAGAAATCAAAGGGATACACGTGCTCTGGGCCTACATGTTTCTTACCAATGATACCTGTAAATAACAACAGACTAACATCAACAGCAATCACACTCAGGACTAGCTCTGGATGTGCACTCGCCAAATTTGTGAAATTGTGAATTTTGAAAGCAGTTGGTGAATTTTATTTTAATTTGGCGAAATAATTTCATATAATTGACATTTTTTAAAGAAAATAACTGTTGATTTCTGCAATTTTTAAAGTTTAATAGACAATTTGGCGAAATATTTTGCTCACCCAGATCTAGCCCTGATGTGGGTAGATAATTTCACAAAATTATCTATTTAACTTTAAAAATTACACAAACTCACTGTTATTTTACAACAAATGCAATTATTTTGCCAAATTATAATCAAAATCAACAATAGTGTTTAAAATTTGCAAATAGTTAATTTGCTGAGTGATATAGCTAGCCCTAAATATTTAGCAACGAAAAAAATGTCAAACATATATAATACATACAGATAAACTTTAAACTGAAATACATTTTAAAATCTATTTAAATCTATTAAAGCATCTTATAACTAAGTTCTTGTTTTACAGGTCCAAAACAGATTATCATGAAGGAGTACAGAAGACAAAGTAAAGTTTGTTTTATTTAACAATGCCACTAGAGCACATTAATTTTCTATTTTATCATCGGCTATTGGACGTCAAACATATGGTCATTTTCTGACACTGTTTTTACAGGAAACCCGCTGTCGCAACATAGGCTACTCTTTTACAACAGTCAGCAAGGGATCTTTTATTTGCACTTCCCACAGGCAGGATAGCACAAATCATGGCCTTTGTTGAACCAGTTATGGATCACTAGTTGGTGCAAGTGGTTTACACCTATCCATTGAGCCTTGTGGAGCACTCACTCAGGGTTTGGAATCGGTATCTGGATTAAAAATCCCATGCCTTGACTGGGATCCGAATCCAATACCTACCAGCCTGTAGACCGATGGCCTAACCACGATGCCACCGAGGCCGGTACAGAAGACAAATTATACATTAAAATGGGGGTAAACCTACCGTTAGAGAAACCAGTTGGATAAAATCTTGTGGCAACAACTGCTAGTTTAACCAGCAAAATATATCAACCTGCATATTTTATACAGTATTTGAAAAGTAATTATTATGCTTAGGACATGCATCTGTTATTGAATTACAAATCATGGTGTTTTACCATGTATGTTTCTAGTACATGTATTAAATATGGAAGTACATGTATTTAAACAATTGAAAATGAGTTGAAATGGCTCTACTTGGCAAATATAATGCTTTAGACATGGATCACTGAATTACATAGCATAGTCTTTTGACAGGTTATATGTTCCTAGTATTGTCTAACCTGTTCTGATGTTGGCTTTCTGCAGTAAATATGGAAGACTCCGAACACTGTCAAATGAGACGAAATGGTGAACTGAATTGTGCAAACCGTACATTCCATTCTGGTGCTGAGGTAGGCCAGTCAGGATAGCAGATCTGTGCAAAAATTAATCTTTTTATTTTCTCTCTATAAATCTATAACTTTTCTAAATCATGTAACAACATGAAATTAGTAAAACATAATTCTGCATATTGATACAAATTGAAATAAGATCCTTGTATAATAAGATTGGTTGACTGATTGAAGTAAAATTAAAGTGTTGTTTAACAACACCATTAGAAACATTCGTTTTGTTTAACGACGCCACTGGAGCACATTGATTAATTAATCATTAGTTATTGGATGTCAAACATTTGGTAATTCTAACACATAAGTCATCAGAGGAAACCCGCTACATTTTTCCTAATGGTCAAGGTCAAGGTCAAAGGGTTTTACGTGCACGTTCAGAGCAAGCTGTTGTAGCGCACGCCTGTCGTGGGCACAGTTGCCGGCCTTGGCCGGCCTCTCTGTCCAAGACAGGAAAGGTGGGGGGGGGGAGGAGAAGGGACCGTCTGCACTGGCAGGTGCAAGCACCAGCAGTCCGATTGCACATGCTATGGAATTTTGAGTGGGAGCCAGTTTTGTTGAGTGATTGGCGCAATTTTGAACGGTCGGTCTCGAATTTAATTCGAGTATACCTACGACCTGACACTACTCAGGTCGTGGTACTGTCAGGAGAATAGAGTAGGCAAGGCAGTTGTTCCGGGGTGTAGTAGAAGCGCAGGTGTTGATTTGGTCTTCAGTTTGCTCCTCAGTGACACAAGTACAAGCTTGATCCAAAAATGCTGGGTGTTGGGCGGATGCATTGTTATCATTATCAAGCGTGAGCATGCTGTTAATTGTCTTACGTCCCATTCTAGTGTATCCAACTGTCATCATGCTCCCCCCATGCCTCTGTGTTGGTTGATTAACCAGTGGCCTATTCTGGTTATCTAATTTGAACACGCCCATTAGAACATACATTGTTGGTTATTAATCAATAGTCAACACATATTGATCCCCCGTTATTTGAATTATCTATCTATTGGTTGGGTAGCGCCATTAACATGGTTGTCTTTCAGTATGACTTACCGCGTCTGCTAGTGTTATTCATTACTAAGTTTGGCGGCTGAAAAGGGAGAAGTTGATAATTAGTAGTCCTACCCTGATTGGTACATAGGTTTGGGGTGGCTGGTTACTTTCTTGTTCAGCTGTATTACTGTGGTCACATACGGAATGGTATGCATGATTTTACCAAGTTGTTTTTAGAAGCATAGTTAGTAACCTGTTGTATTGATATATTCGCTACCTCCCCACCTTTGACCACCTATAGTAGAGTGCATCGTTTCCTAGTTCTAAGTGGTAGCAGCTCGTATATAAGGGCTTACAAGCGGGTGGTTTTGAACATTCTTTATGTATAGTTTAGTTAACAGTTTAGTATAATGTTTTGGTTTAGAGGGCCGGGTTGATTGTCAAACCTACTAATAATTTGATAATATAATATGTACATCAATCTATACTGAAATTATTACAACTCTTGTGTAGGGGTGTACAGGTGGTTAGTTTTGAAGATTATTTTATTTATTTATAACTCTGGTTTGGTGGACTGGACGAACCGATAAACTGCTTTGAAAGTTTTATGCTTTAGGCATTTATCCGGGTTTAGTAGAAAGTTAGGCGTTATATGTTTGTTATGGTTATCTTGATTGATTTTAACATAGTTGTCTCTGGGTGGTATGTAGCGTGCAATCCAGGAGATAGTGTTTCATATCTTCCCGGGTTGCCACAATCACATTCTGGGTTTAATTAGAGGAGCAGCTGTTTAGTTTTGACGATTGTCCTAGGCGTAGTTTAGTGATTAGCTTATCTACATACGGTTTTTGTGTTTAGGTCTAACTAGAGGCTGTTATAGTGCCTGTTTTTAGTTAGGTCCCAGCTAGCTTGCCATTGGTTTAGGTAGTGTTTTTTTGCTTTTGACATGAGCTCTGTTATTCCTAAATAATTGTGCTGGTAATTGCAAGTGCTGTTTTTGCTCCATAGTCGGCTACTTCGTTACCAATTATTCCACGTGGGCTGGGACCCATTCGAAGACTACTGTTAATTTAAGTTGGTTTATCTCGTTAAGTACTTTGTGGATGGGCTAAGATGTCAGGCCTAGTAGATTTATTAGTTTGTAGCGATTGGATTGAGCTAAGGCTATCAGAGAAAATGACGCTTTTAGGGTATTGTTATTTTTAATCCAGATTAGTGCTTCGTAGATGGCTGTCAGTTCTGCTGTGTAGACTGATAAGTTGTCTGACAGCCTGGCGTATTTAACTATTTTAGAGTGTTTAGATATTTTTCTTCTGCCACTGCAAAGCCAACCCTGCCATTGTCCGGGTTTTTTTATCCATCTGTGTAGACGTGGACGTGTTCTGGGTAATTTTCATTGGCTGCTGCTTCAAACAGGACTTTTTTGAATGGCGGAAACGGTGTTTGTCAGTGGCTTTTTTAATAAGGTATGGAGTGTGGCATTCCATAGGTTGATTAATGTTTTATTACTGGTGTGTTATCAATTCCGACTTCTATTTCAAGTTTACTGGCCCTAGTGGCAAATGAGTCGTTAAGTTTTTTATTTTTATTAAATTCTAGCCCTGGTTTAGCAATTATAGGGGTAAGTTCTTGAACTGGGTGGTCTAATTTAAGCGAGTGAATTTTTAGGTGTATTTTAGATGTTGTAGGTTACGGCGAAATTTAAGTGGCATGATGTTAAATTCTACCTCGAGACTTTGGCCGCTGGTATACGTGGGACTTTGGCTATTGTTCGTAAGGCTTGATTTTGTATGATATCTAATTTTGTAGCAGTTTGGGGTCGGCGCAGCTGTAGGCTTGGGCTCCGTAGTCTATCCTGGAGAGGATACATGCTTTGTAGACCAAAAGCATTGCTTCCGTTTGCGCTCCCCAACTGGTGCCTGAGATTGCCCGTAGTAAGTTTAGCGTGTTTTTAGACTGTTTGATTACGTTATTTATATGGTCGCTAAAACGAATGTTACTCCTAGGAATTTAAAGGTTTTGACCCTTGGGATTGGTTTGTTATTAGAGGTTATTTGGTGATTATCGGATGAGTGACCTTATGGAATAGCATGCAGACTGTTTTACAGTTTTATGCCCCAGTCCTGGGCCCATTTATTGAGTTTATTCATGTCGTTCTGCATGAGGCTAAATAATTGTTTAGTTACTCTGCCTGTGCGCCAAATGGCGCAGTCGTCAGCGAAGAGGGCTGTGTTTAGGGGGGTGGTTGATTAGTTTTACTCTTGGCGTTGAGCGCTTTGGTTATATCATTAATAAAGATGTTGAACAAGGTTGGTGATAAGACTGAACCTTGTGGGATACCGTTTATTATTTCTGTTTTTGGGAATAGTGTCCGTTTACTCTCAGAAACATTTATGTTAAACATATTCTTAATGCCGTTATTTCATGAGGAGTCCCTGTCGCCATACCATCATGCTTTTTCAATATCTATAAAAATTGCTAGTACTTTATTGGATTTGCGGAAGGCGTCATTTATGCTATTTTGTAGTCGAACTATTTGGTCAATTTTCCTAATGCAGCAAGGGATCTTTTATATGCACCATCCCACAGACAGGCTAGCACATACCACAGCCTTTAATATACCAGTCGTGGTGCACTGTCTGGAATGAGAAATAGCTCAATGGGCCCACCAACGGGGATCGATCCCAAACCGACCGCGGATCAAGCGAGCACTTTACCACTGGGCTACGTCCTGCCCCAACACCATTAGAGCACATTGAGTTATTAATCATCAGCTATTAATTGGGTGTCAAACATTTGGGAATTTTTTGCTTGAAGTCCTAGAGGAAACCTACTTAATTTTTCTGTTAGCATCTGGAATCTTTTATATGTACTTTGCCACAAACAGGACAGCACATACCATGGCCTTTGATTTACCAGTCATGGTACACTGACTGAAACGAAAAATAACCTAATGGGCCCAATGATGGGGATCAATCCTAGACTGATTGTGCATCAGGCGAGCATTCTACCACTGGGCTACGTCCCGCCCCTGATTTCAATAACAACAGTAATGACTCTTTTTTAAGTAATTTTAAGCATTTCCTATTAATTTATGAATTTCTTTTATTTTGAGGAGTGGAACTGATGTGGTCACTGGAGTTGTTAGGTTCTGACTCTGTGATGACTTAGTTTAAACAAACTATCTGCAGTTCAGTTTGCACGAACTCACTGAAATATAACCTGGGCATAATAACTTAGTAACTTGAAAACTTACATTAGCTCAGTGTTGACTAATATATCAGTTACCAGGTTGTGCCTTTTTGCCAAGGTTCTCTGCTGCTAATAAATCTGCTCTGACCCATCACACCAACTAATGATAGCTAGTAGAACTTAGAAGAATGTAGCAGCTGCCTCTTAGCAATACCCATGACATCTACTAATAAACTCTAATAGAAGGAACAAATAGTAGATGGTTACAAGTGCATCTTAACAACTGACCAGAAGTAATCAACAGACATTCTCCAAAGTGGTCAGATTATGGCCATGGAAAAAGCTGATGGGAAATGGCAGGTGTCTGGCCATAAGAGACAAATACCTCTTGTCACTGGAGAGACAAGGACTGGGATGTGGGGGTGGACTGCAAAAAGAAGTTAAAAGATGGGAGGAGCTGCCAGATTGGGAAGAAATGAGCTGTAATTCAAGGGAAATGGGATTTTTAAAATACTAATCAAGATGAAATAAAAAAAAAAAAAATTGCCTTTTACAATACTAAAATACTTATTAGGAAAACATTATACAAAAACATTTTTTTCTTTTATAAGTAGCAATGTAAGATGACACCGAATACCTGCTTGGAGAACAACTGCTGACTGAAGTATACGCATGTTTGAAAATGACACTTCTCTGAGCAAGTCTGTTCAAGTTGGGTGTCCAACACACACTGTTGTTGTACACTTGACTTTCAAAACCAGCATCATCTCCTGCAAGAAAAAACCCCACATTACGATCTGGGACATGCAAGCTAGCGCTTCATTTATTTCCACTTATTTTCATGCTTTTATATCCAATTATGGTTAAAGCATGCTATTCAGGGTACACACCTCAGCTTATTGGGGTTTCTGTCCAGGATAGTGGGTTGTGGTTAGTTGTTAGTGAGAGAAAAGTCGGTGTAGTGGTCTTACACCTACCCATTGAGTCGATAAAACTTGCTCTGGGTGGGAGCCGGTCCCTAGCTGCAAACTCAGTACCTATCAGTCTTATGTCCAATGGCTTAACCATGTCACCACCGAGGCTGGTGATAGCACATGTACCACTAAAACCGCGTCACCACCGAGGCTGGTGATAGCACATGTACCACTAAAACCGCGTCACCACCGAGGCTGGTGATAGCACATGTACCACTAAAACCGCGTCACCACCGAGGCTGGTGATAGCACATGTACCACTAAACGTCACCACCGAGGCTGGTGATAGCCGCGTCACCACCGAGGCTGGTGATAGCACATGTACCACTAAAACCGCGTCACCACCGAGGCTGGTGATAGCACATGTACCACTAAAACCGCGTCACCACCGAGGCTGGTGATAGCACATGTACCACTAAAACCGCGTCACCACCGAGGCTGGTGATAGCACATGTACCACTAAAACCGCGTCACCACCGAGGCTGGTGATAGCACATGTACCACTAAAACCGCGTCACCACCGAGGCTGGTGATAGCACATGTACCACTAAAACCGCGTCACCACCGAGGCTGGTGATAGCACATGTACCACTAAAACCGCGTCACCACCGAGGCTGGTGATAGCACATGTACCACTAAAACCGCGTCACCACCGAGGCTGGTGATAGCACATGTACCACTAAAACCGCGTCACCACCGAGGCTGGTGATAGCACATGTACCACTAAAACCGCGTCACCAACCTGGTGATAGCACATGTACCACTAAAACCGCGTCACCACCGAGGCTGGTGATAGCACATGTACCACTAAAACCGCGTCACCACCGAGGCTGGTGATAGCACATGTACCACTAAAACCGCGTCACCACCGAGGCTGGTGATAGCACATGTACCACTAAAACCGCGTCACCACCGAGGCTGGTGATAGCACATGTACCACTAAAACCGCGTCACCACCGAGGCTGGTGATAGCACATGTACCACTAAAATGTCACCACCGAGGCTGGTGATAGCACATGTACCACTAAAACCGTGTCCCACCGAGGCTGGTGATAGCACATGTACCACTAAAACCGCGTCACCACCGAGGCTGGTGATAGCACATGTACCACTAAAACCGCGTCACCACCGAGGCTGGTGATAGCACATGTACCACTAAAACCGCGTCACCACCGAGGCTGGTGATAGCACATGTACCACTAAAACCGCGTCACCACCGAGGCTGGTGATAGCACATGTACCACTAAAACCGCGTCACCACCGAGGCTGGTGATAGCACATGTACCACTAAAACCGCGTCACCACCGAGGCTGGTGATAGCACATGTACCACTAAAACCGCGTCACCACCGAGGCTGGTGATAGCACATGTACCACTAAAACCGCGTCACCACCGAGGCTGGTGATAGCACATGTACCACTAAAACCGCGTCACCACCGAGGCTGGTGATAGCACATGTACCACTAAAACCGCGTCACCACCGAGGCTGGTGATAGCACATGTACCACTAAAACCGCGTCACCACCGAGGCTGGTGATAGCACATGTACCACTAAAACCGCGTCACCACCGAGGCTGGTGATAGTGGTGAGGCTGGTGATACACATGTACCACTAAAACCGCGTCACCACCGAGGCTGGTGATAGCACATGTACCACTAAAACCGCGTCACCACCGAGGCTGGTGATAGCACATGTACCACTAAAACCGCGTCACCACCGAGGCTGGTGATAGCACATGTACACTGTCACCACCGAGGCCACATGTACCACTAAAAAACCGCGTCACCACCGAGGCTGGTGATAGCACATGTACCACTAAAACCGCGTCACCACCGAGGCTGGTGATAGCACATGTACCACTAAAACCGCGTCACCACCGAGGCTGGTGATAGCACATGTACCACTAAAACCGCGTCACCACCGAGGCTGGTGATAGCACATGTACCACTAAAACCGCGTACCACTAAAACCGCGTCACCACCGAGGCTGGTGATAGCACATGTACCACTAAAACCGCGTCACCACCGAGGCTGGTGATAGCACATGTACCACTAAAACCGCGTCACCACCGAGGCTGGTGATAGCACATGTACCACTAAAACCGCGTCACCACCGAGGCTGGTGATAGCACATGTACCACTAAAAAACCGCGACACCACCGAGGCTGGTGATAGCACATGTACCACTAAAACCGCGTCACCACCGAGGCTGGTGATAGCACATGTACCACTAAAACCGCGTCACCACCGAGGCTGGTGATAGCACATGTACCACTAAAACTCACCACCGAGGCTGGTGATAGCACATGTACCACTAAAACCGCGTCACCACCGAGGCTGGTGATAGCACATGTACCACTAAAACCGCGTCACCACCGAGGCTGGTG
Source organism: Gigantopelta aegis (assembly GCF_016097555.1). Lineage (NCBI taxonomy): Eukaryota > Metazoa > Mollusca > Gastropoda > Neomphalida > Peltospiridae > Gigantopelta > Gigantopelta aegis. Next base: position 65,712,587 of record NC_054706.1, read on the forward strand.
ATAGCACATGTACCACTAAAACCGCGTCACCACCGAGGCTGGTGATAGCACATGTACCACTAAAACCGCGTCACCACCGAGGCTGGTGATAGCACATGTACCACTAAAACCGCGTCACCACCGAGGCTGGTGATAGCACATGTACCACTAAAACCGCGTCACCACCGAGGCTGGTGATAGCACATGTACCACTAAAACCGCGTCACCACCGAGGCTGGTGATAGCACATGTACCACTAAAACCGCGTCACCACCGAGGCTGGTGATAGCACATGTACCACTAAAACCGCGTCACCACCGAGGCTGGTGATAGCACATGTACCACTAAAACCGCGTCACCACCGAGGCTGGTGATAGCACATGTACCACTAAAACCGCGTCACCACCGAGGCTGGTGATAGCACATGTACCACTAAAACCGCGTCACCACCGAGGCTGGTGATAGCACATGTACCACTAAAACCGCGTCACCACCGAGGCTGGTGATAGCACATGTACCACTAAAACCGCGTCACCACCGAGGCTGGTGATAGCACATGTACCACTAAAACCGCGTCACCACCGAGGCTGGTGATAGCACATGTACCACTAAAACCGCGTCACCACCGAGGCTGGTGATAGCACATGTACCACTAAAACCGCGTCACCACCGAGGCTGGTGATAGCACATGTACCACTAAAACCGCGTCACCACCGAGGCTGGTGATAGCACATGTACCACTAAAACCGCGTCACCACCGAGGCTGGTGATAGCACATGTACCACTAAAACCGCGTCACCACCGAGCTGGTGATAGCACATGTACCACTAAAACCATTACAATCGAGTCTCCACACTTTATAAAATGGTGTCCAGATGATATTTAGAATGTGTGGGCATGACTTTATTACATACCCATTTAATCTTACTTTAGTAATAAAGACCATTCTGATTGTACAATAAAACAAATCTGTTATTGAACAAATACAAAACCTTGCATGTACAGTTCACTCAAATGATGTCATGTCCCTAGCCAGGTCGCTCAACATTCCGTCAATTCCACAAAATTTAACTAACTTTTCAGACGAAGTATAAGTTGCATTAGTTAATTAAACTTTTGTTAATCATAATATACAAAAATGGTATGTAATAAATACAGAACCACATGTGGTCTTGTGGTATAATATTCATGTACACTATGAACTTGTGCAATAAACAACATGAGAAAACAGCTGGCCTGTAGTTCTGTATATTTATTGAAAATAATAAAGTTTGTCTTGTTTAATGACACCACTAGAGCACACTGATTATTAATCATCGGCTATTGGATGTCAAATATTTTGTTATTTTGACATATAGTCTTGGAGAGGAAAGCTGCTACATTTTTTCCATTAGTAGCAAGGGATCTTTTATATGCACCATCCCACAGACAGGATAGCACATACCACAGCCTTTGATGGGGATCGATCCCAAACAGGCTGTGCATCAAGCGAGTGCTTTACCACTGGGCTACATCCCACCCAGTATATTTATTGAAGCCTTGAGTCTAAACTTTAAAGACGGGCTTGGTCCAATGCTTTTAAAACTTCAGGGCCAAATTTACAAAGACCGTTTGTGCCTGACACACATGTAATTAAAACTTAAAGTTTGTTTTGTTTAACAACACCACTAAACCACATTTATTTATTAATCATCGGCATTTGGTAATTTTGAAGGGGCAAAACGTAACCCAGTGGTAAAGCACTCGTTTGATGTGCAGTCGGTGTGGGATTGACCCCCGTCAGTGGGCCCATTGGGCTATTTCTCGCTCCAGCCAGTGCACCACGACTGGTACATCAAAAGCTGTGGTATGTGTTATCCCATCTGTGGGATGGTGCATATAAAAGATCCCTTGCTGCTAATCAAAAAAGAGTAGCCCATGAAGTGGCGACAGTGGGTTTCCTCCCTTGAAATCTGTGTGGTCCTTAACCATATGTCAGACACCATATAATTGTAAATAAAATGTGAAGAGTGCGTCGTTAAATAAACAGTTTCCTTCCATTTCCTTGGTAATTATAACATATAGTCTTAGAGAGAAAACATATTACATTTTTCCATTAGTAGCAAGGGATCTTTTATATGCACCATCCCACAGACAGAATAGCACATACAACGGCCTTTGCTATACCAGCCGTGGTGAACTGGCTGGAATGAGAAATAGCCTAATGGGCATATACCAACAGGGATTGATTCCAGACTGACAGCTCATCAAGCGAGCACTTTACCACTGGGCTACGTCCTGTCCCTTTACAATGGTTAAACACCTGCATTTAAGAAAAACAGCCTTTGTAAATAAAGGTTTAAAGTGAAGAGTTTAGAAAAATTCCAGTGATACAAACAAGATTCATTTGGTCTGGAAATGCAGAAAAATTAAGTCTTGAATCTGGATTTAGTGTTACAAGCAGGATCCTGTTCTCAAAGTATCAGCAAATTTCCAAGTCCTCTTCATTAATACTGCATAATGTGTCAAATGGCACAAATAGCTTTCTTTTTGAATATATAGAATAAAAATGTAAATGCAGCTATTTCAGGTTAAATAATTTTGAATATTGTATATTTTGTAAACGAAACCCCTCTTTCAGTATACAGTGTGGGTCAATGTTTATAGGCCTACACCTTTTAACTATCAGTGATGGATGTTTTCTTGGGGTTTTTGTTTGTTTTTTGTTTTTAAATGCCACAAACATTTAACACAGAGACAAAGACAACTACCAATGTTGTTAGCAGACAATAAGATGAAATGAACTAATTTTATATGTGTTATTTAAGTCAAAAAATTAATTTTGTCTGTCAATCCTGTAACATATTTTGCTGATTTACAAAAACAATTTATAAGTTAACAAAATGTGTATTTAATTTTTTTATCAATTTGACTGTTAAGTTTGAATATACAAAGTTAATATGTTTACCATATTTTTAATTAAGTTATATACATTACAAAGATGGGATTTAATTTTACAATATCAAATAAGTAAATTTCCCTTACATACATTGCCATTTGATGTCATCCCACTGGTCCAGCCGCAGTAATGCCAGTTTGTACATTTCTCGATGAACGTAAAAATAATGTCAGCCCCAAACTATCTTTCAAACTTATTAATATATGTTGGAGAAAACTATAACCTTTGAAATGTAGAGGATGGAAATCTGTTAATGCCAAAACCTAAAATGTCTCTATTTAAAAATACTTTCAGTTACCCTGGACCAGTACTTTTGAATCAATTACATAAAGCTATTCGATCATCACCAAATACTGATGTTTTTAAATATAGACTCGAGAAATATTTTCTAAAATAATATAATTTTTACATATGTTTATTGCCATATATGTATTTTCTATTTGTTCATAAATGTATGTATTGCAATTCTGTATTGTTTGTACCTGAGGGCCTTGGGGAAGATTAGTTTTTGCTGTGTTACTCTCACTAAATAAAGAATTTATTATTATTATTATTATTACAGTGAAACCTCTCAAAACCGGACCCTCTGTAAACCAGAATTCCCTTAAAACCGGACATTTTTCACGGTCCTTTTTTTAAAATCAGTAAAGAACTTAACCTCTCTAAACTGGATACCTCTTAAAACCGGACATTTTACTTGATCCCGAGGGTGTCCAGTTTAGAGGGGTTTCACTGTATATTATATCTGAAGTCATCACTTTATATCAATTTGGTACTTTGTCTTATTGACCATTACTTTTTAAGAACCAAAAATAAAATTCAAAATAAAATATAATTTAGTATATTATTAGTATGTGTTAAATTTAATTATAAGAATCGTCTGTTATTTGTTTTACGTTAATCCACAAACTTATATGTGTACGTAAAGGAAACAACAGAGAATCCTTAATTGTAGTTCAGCTTTCCAGTATCCACCAACTGTAAAAAAAAAAATGTTTTATGTGCATTACATTTGTTCCCAGGAAATCATACCATACAAAAAATTTAAAAAAGTAAATATTTGTTTATTTTTTAGACTTGTGTTACAGGATTATGATAAGATGGGTACAGGATCACACTAAGTAAATACAGTATTACATGACACATATAGGACACATTGCAGCAGCAGCAGGTGCAGATCCAGAGGAGTGTGCTGGTGGTGCACACGTCCTCCCCCAAATTTCAAACTAACATGAAAATCTTGATTAATTAATCGTTGGCTATTGGATGTGAAACATTTGGTAATTATGACATAAGATTTTAGAGAAGAAACCTGCTACATTTTTTCCATTAGTAGCAAAGGATCACCATCTCACAGACAAGATAGCACATACTGTGACCTTTGATATACCAGTTGTGGTGCTACATTTATCCTAATACAGCAAGGAATCTTTTATATGCACTTTCCCTGACAGGAAAGCACATACCACAGCTTTTGACCAGTTGTTGTTCACTGGTTGGAATGAGAAAAAAACCTTCTATATAATGCATGTTAATGCACTTTCGAATACTGTACTGCAGGTGCTCTGTTTTCTGATGTTGCACTCCTCCTGCTGGATGCATAAATTTCAGGAACTGCAAATAGCAATATACAAGATATATTGGTTGCCTCTCACTACCCTCCCTCAACCCAATGTTACAATTTGTGTGAAGGGGCAGGATGCAGCCCAGTGGTAAAGAGCTCGCTTGATGGGCAGTCGGTCTAGGGTCGATCCTCCTTGGTGGGTCTATTGGGCTATTTCTCGTTCCAGCCAGTGCTATGTACTATCCTATCTGTGGGATGGTGCATATAAAAGATCCCTTACTGCCAATCGAAAAGAGTAGCCCATGATGTGGTGACAACGGGTTTCCCCTCTCAATATCTGTGTGGTCCTTAACCATATGTCCGATGCCATATATCTAAATAAAATGTGTTGAGTGCGTCATTAAATAGAACATTTCCTTTCTTCCTATTGGGCTATTTCTCATTCTAGGCAGTGCACCATGACTGTAGTATGTGCTATCCTGTCTGTGGGTTGGTGCATATATAAAAGATCCCTTGCTATTAATGGAAAAATGTAGCAGGTTTTCTCTCTAAGACTGAATGTCAAAATTACCAAATGTTTGACATCCAATAGCCGATGATTAATAAATCAATGTGCTCTAGTGGTGTTGTTAAATTAACAACTTCTGTGAAGAAAAAAAAACCAATCCATACCATGACTAGTAATATATTTTTTTATGGTAATACAAAATACCAGATAAGTGTTTTTTAAATATGTAGAAACACTGTGGTGCGGTTACTACAAGAAAACGTGACATTGTATGTGCTGGAGGCTACATACTTAGAGTAAAGGTAACCTTCATAAATGTGACTGTTATTCAAATAAAGGACACATGGGTGCAATAAGTAACCCCCCTTATCACCCACGAGCAAACAAGTGAATGAAATGAAGGATCCAAATTCTACAAAGTTGATTTACAACCAGCTAAATCAGTTAGCAGCAGTTGTATTAAAAACTGATAGTATATTGTTGTTAAAGTAGTGTTCAATAAACTTGGAATAAGACTTTTTTTTACCTTAATATACTCTGACAAAAAAGAAATTGTGCATTTTGTTTTACCATTGTGTATCACATTTATAAATATTGAAGAAGGAAGGAAGGAAATGTTTTATTTAACGACACACTCAACACATTTTATTTACAGTTACATGGCATCGTATATATGGTTAAGGGCCACACAGATATAGATAGGAAACCCGCTGTCACCACTTCATGGACTACTCTTTTTCATTAGCAGCAAGGGATCTTTTATATGCACCATCCCACAGACAGGATAACACATACCACGGCTAATGGTATACCAGTCGTGGTGCACTGGCTAGAGCGAGAAATATCCCAATGAGCCCACCGACAGGGATTGATTCCAGACCGACCGCACATGAAGCAAATGCTTTACCATTGGGCCGCTAAATATTGAAGAAAGATGAATGCAATATTGCAAAAAATAAAGTTATTTAAAAATAAATAAATAAGAAGTATGCACTGGGTGTTTTAATTAGAGGAAACCTGCTATATTTTTCCATCAGCAGTTAGGAATATTTTATATCCACTTTGCCATAGATGGGACAGCACCTAACATGGCCTTTAATTGATACACAGTTTGTAGGGTACTGGTTGGAACAAGTAACTATAGGAAAAGTAATATCTGTTTAATATTCCTAGATATATACATTGTTCAATTAGAAGCTATTTTGTCTTGAGTGTTAGAAAAGATACCCACAGCCACCACATAGTCTACTCTTTTTGTATAATAACAATGGATCTTTAGTATGAGGCACTTTATCACAAATAGGGCAGCATATATAAACAGGATGTGCAGTTCCAATTGAAAGAGGAAATAAAGCAATGGGTGATCAATCCCATTATGCAACACACGGCTGTGATGGAGAATGTTTGACTACTGCCAGTTCTTTTATCCAGGCCAGGATAAAAAAAATTTTAGTAGCAAAGCATTTTTTTTATTAGTATGGTAAAATGCTCGCTTGAAGCTTGGTTTGCCTAGGATCGATCCCTGCCGGAGGGCCCATTTAGCTATTTTTTGTTTCAACCAGTGCACCACAACTGGTACATGTATATCAAAGGCTGTGGTATGTGCTATCTTGTCTGTGTGATGGTGCATATAAAAGATCACTTGCTACTAATGGAAAAATGTAGTGGGTTTTTTCTCTAAGATTATATGTCAAAACTGCCAAATATTTGACATCCAATAGCTGATAGTTATTTAACCAATGTGCTCTAGTGGTGTCATTCAGTAATTAGCATGGATTGCCAGAAACCATACCCAAAATGTGTATAATAATATGCATAATATATAGGATAAGAAATGTAGTCATTATATACTGATGTGCAACACATTGTAAAACTAACATTGTTTTTTTAAATGCCATCTTAAGTTTTGGTGGTTTTGGGGTGGGGGTTTTAAATAATAACAAAATTAATTTTGGGGGGTAAATCTTGCACATGTGTGCCAATTGCCTAAATTGTTTTGAGTAGTATAACACAATAGGTTGGTAACAGAGGAAGTTCCACTTACTTCTAAAGCCTATGTAAACAAGTTATGCTACTTAAATCCGTACAAACTAAAACATGCCATTCCGTCTATTTGGTCTCAAATTTTAAATTCAATTTTTTTTTCCATTGAGAAAATAAACATTTCAAATCGGATACTTATGCAAGACTTATACATCATAAAACATTTGCAAACAGAATGCCGACAAAAGAAATACACGACAAAATCGAAATGCAAGTAAGTGCCTGATCAATCTATGTAGCTGCCCATTCTCTTTGGCATGTTGATTCTTAAACTTAGTAGTGCAAAGGGGCCATGCAAGGGCTCATTTAGTACTAAGCAAAATGTTTTTAAGATCTCTTTTAAGTACTTTTCAAGCAAATTTCTGATATTTTCAAGGACTACGTACATTTCTCAACCTATACCATTACAAAAATATTAATTGTAGGCTATATACATGTACATATTTCATACTTTTGTTTACAAATAAGTATCCACTGACTTGGCATCACGTACACTCATGTTTCTCGTAATTTTTCTTGTTATAGTTTCTGAATTTTACTTAAAAATTAATAAAAAGTATGTTTATTTTTTTAACAGACAAATTCTATTCTATTTTCTTTCGCAAATTCAAGATGTTTTTTTTATAAAGCTTAACAGTGGTGTTTTTAAACAAACCAAAATTTAAACTTTATAAAGCTTAAGCACTTGAATGTAAAATTCAAGCATTTTTTAAGCATAGTGTTTGTAGAATTATGTCTTCTTCCTGTGTTCATTGTAAAAAGATATTAGCACAGTGTATCTCAGCCAGTTTGCAATGAGACATCAGTCAGGGCTTCTAGATTATTGATATTCAATGTTGGGCTAGTAAATAATTACTATTGCCATGCCTGACAGCTAGTGATTGTTTTGGGTCAAATGTTGCAGTTAAGTCTATTTTGTAAATAGGAACATCCTGTCCCAATCCCAACCCCCCAGTGTTAGTCTTGTAAAGCTATATCTCCCTCTTTAGACGACAAATCCGATTTTTACTATTATTTAATAAAATTGTATTCACGTAAAGTAAAGTAGGGCTAGTGAATTTTTAATCGTGAATAGTAATTTTTTTAAATCACCGATCCCAGGGCTAGTGGATTTTATAAAAATTCTAGAAGTCCTGTCATCAGTATCAAAACATTGTTGATCCCAGCTAGTGAATATTTGGTCTGGGCTAGTGGAAATTATCATCCACATTACCATAATACATAGGCACTAGCCAAGGCTTCCAAAAGGGCTAGTGACTTTCTCAAACATTTGTCAAATACTGATTGTTTTTGGGTGGCCATTAAATACCATTTTATTTTACAAGTTACAATAGAAACAAGTTCTTTAAAAATGTATCTAACAAGTGAAAGTCAATAGGATATGTTTTTAAATGATGTGTAAGATCAATGTTATCTAACAGGTATGAGTATAATGTTTTATTTCTTATAGATTCTCAAAAACAAACAAAATCAACAAAAGAATTCAGTGTCTTCAACTAAATGTATTTACATTTCTTAATTGCACATGAATAGTTAACTTAAACACATAGATAGCAATCAGGTTCAGCTGTGTTAATTTCTGTGGATGATTTGACTTTGACTTTGGCCATCACCTTGGAGCAGCCATCAGATGCATTTAAATTGATCTCTACCATATGTAGGACATTGCTATGAATTACCATTGCATCACAAAGATTTCCCTTCAATGGCTGTATAACAAAACTGACTTTTTCCAAAGAAATGCTTATGCCCAACCAACCATTCATATCTCATCCGCCAGCATTTTCACTAATATACTAAAAAATATTTTCATTACTTCTTGAAGTATATTAAATATGTCTTGATAAAATGTTGGTTAAATTTAGCAGTATCTTCCGTACTGGTTCAGCCAGGCATTAAATTTGGTCTAGACACAACCCTGCTTTTAATTATTAAATTTTAATTAATTATATGTATTATTATACAAATTATTTACTGGGATGCTTTGTAGTTATATATATATGTTAGTGTGTTATTAGGCAGAATAATAATTTTAAAAATCAGAAACAATTTAATGCATAAATACCGCAATCTAATTAAAATTAGCTCCACTATTACATGTGGATCTAACACCAGCCAGTTGGAGCTCATGTCCGCCAATCAAAACCTTACTTGCAGAATCCTGCCAGTGATTTAAAAATAATTTGAAAACATTCCAAATTATCCTGAGGGTATACGACATGTTTTGTGTGAAACATGTTTTATTTTATAAAATAAATAATTTGTAATGTAAAACTGAAGACTGTTTTTTTTTTTTGATTTTTTTTTTAAATAAATAAATAATTTTTAATGTAAAATTGAAGACTGATAACCCACCCCGTACGTATTGGTATGGTTCGCTGTACTGCGGCCACTAAAATAGACTTGCCCGATATTTTTAGAATGTGTATGCTCCCAAATAACGTTATAAAAGGTGAAGTGTGATTGGTCAATATTTAAATTATTATTTACAGACGAAATGTTACCTGGACATTGGGGACTACGCAGTGTTGTTAGTTTTAAATCACTGGCAGGATTCTGCAAGTAAGGTTTTGATTGGTGGACATGAGTTCCAACTGGCTGGTGTTAGATCCACATGTAATAGTGGAGCTAATTTTAATTAGATTGTAAATACCGATATACAGAAGTACTTGCAGAATCCTGCCAGTGATTTAAAAATAATTTGAAAACATTCCGAATTATCCTGAGGGTATACGACATGTTTCGTGTGAATTACGAATGCCTTAAAACATGTTTTATTTTATAAAATAAATAATTTGTAATGTAAAACTGAAGACTGATTTAGTTTTTGATTTTTTTTTTAAATAAATAAATAATTTTTAATGTAAAATTGAAGACTGATAACCCACCCCGTACGTATTGGTATGGTTCGCTGTACTGCGGCCACTAAAATAGACTTGCCCGATATTTTTAGAATGTGTATGCTCCCAAATAACGTTATAAAAGGTGAAGTGTGATTGGTCAATATTTAAATTATTATTTACAGACGAAATGTTACCTGGACATTGGGGACTACGCAGTGTTGTTAGTTTTAAATCACTGGCAGGATTCTGCAAGTAAGGTTTTGATTGGTGGACATGAGTTCCAACTGGCTGGTGTTAGATCCACATGTAATAGTGGAGCTAATTTTAATTAGATTGTAAATACCGATATACAGAAGTAGATGCAGGATTTTACTAATGAGGGGATGCAATTTTAAAACAAGAATTCCACACACTTAAATGTGTCACCTACCATAAACGTTTTCCGTGCACTTTGATGATAAACCAAGTTCACTGATCTTAGCTAAATGCAAAACTTTAATGCAAAACTATAAAACAAAAGTTGATGCCAATACCACCGCCAATCGTGGATCCAAAAAATCCATTTAGGGGGCCCAATGACATGAGGCGAAATGCCATGGGAACTTTGGGGGAGGTTTGGAGGGGGATCGTAAAAAAAGAAGAAAATTAATATATAATAAAATATGTAACTGTCGCAAATTTAGGGGGGGGGCGGGCCCCTGGGGCCCCCCTAGATCCGCCATCAGAAGAGTAATACCTATAAAAGCGCAACTACATGAACAGTATTCAACTTTACACTATCATGCACTAAATACAGATAACCTTCCCCAGAAATACTCAGCTGACCAATAATATTATATTTCCCCTACTAAAACCCCCCACACAATTCTTTATATTCATTCATTATGCACTGAAAATTTGGGGCACTTTGATGCTTGGGGATGACATGTACATCCTCAGCACCCACCCTTGGATCAGCACCTGGATGTAGACAAAACAGTTTTCACAGAGCAGATTGTGTTCTTAAAAATTAAATTATATATAAGCCCTGATTACAGACATATTGGACACACTGTAGAAAGACTATGAGACCAAGGGGGATCGGGTTGCTACACAAATTCATTATTGTATTTTACATTTTTATGTTATAACATCAGACTGTAAAGATATACCCCAGAATAGCAATTGAGGTCAATGGAACTTGAGTCTCATGGCGGAAATTAATGTTAAACACATTATAGACTTTGAAAGCGGGTCAAGTCTTTGAAAGTTAGGGTTATCTACATGATATATATGTGTTAAAGATTTGTTCAGCATGTGAAAGCAATTTCGCCTGCCCTCTGTCTAGCTACCTATATGTTAAAACCCGTATTCAAATTTATAAGTGCAACAGATCTATTGTTGTGGCATTTAGCACCAGATCCTGATCATAGTACACGTGTACCAGCCTCGGTGGTGTAGTGGGTAAGCCACTGAGCATAAGGAAGGCAATGTTTTATTTAACAACACACTCAACACATTTTATTTACGGTTATATGGCGTCGGACATATGATTAAGAACCACATAGATATTGAGAGAGGAAACCTGCTGTTACCACCTCATGGGCTACTCTTTTTGATTAGCATTAAGGATTTTTTATATGCACATCCCATAGACAGGATAGCACATACCATGGCCTTTGATGTACCAGTTGTCATGCACTGGTTGGAGCGAGAAATTTGGACATGAGGCTGCTAGGTACTGGGTTTGCACCACAGTACCAGCTCCCACCCAGAGCGAATTTAATGACTCAATAGGTAGGTGCAAGGCCACTATAACGACTTGTCTCTAATTAACCACTAACAACTATTAACCCTCTGACTTGGACAGACAGCCCAGATAGCTGAGGTGTGTGTCCAGGACAGCATGCTTGAACCTTAATTGGATACAAGCACAAAAATTTGTATAAATGAAATGAAATTGTACATGTAAAAAAAAATAACCTGTTAAAAAATTACTTCAGAATCTCACCAGGATATTCAATTATTAAATTATTTGCAATTAGCATGAATATTAAATTATTAGTAAATCAAAGTTTTCCTATATTCCCAGAAGACCAGCAGACTGTCCCCATAAGCTGTCTCTATCCAAACAGTAATTTTCCCTATCCAGACAGTAATTTTCTCTATCCAGACAGTAATGTTCTCTATCCAGACAGTAAGTATATCTTTGCCACCACTGAAAATTACTCCACCCATTGTAGTAAATGTATACCCGTATATATAATAATTAATTACAAAATTGTTTATGGTTTTAAAAGGAAAAAAGAGAGACCAATATTCAAATAAATGTCTGTTTAATGACACCCCAGCACATTGTTTTATCTGAATTTTAGACAGAAATTTAAAAAATGTATTAAATATATTCACCACTGCTGTGGTTATTGTAATGACATTTTGTTTGTCATGGCGACCTTCAAGGGCTGTGTCTTCGATATACCAGTCGTGGGGCACTGGTTGGGACAAGGGTAAAAACAATAAATAATAATAAGAGGGGATTTGAACCTATGACCCAGCATATGAGGTGAGTGCTCTGAAGAATGAACTAAATCTCGCCCTAATAGTAATAGTAGCAAGTTCACAACTATGAAGGAACGTTAATGTTTGTTTTAACAACACCACTAGAGCACATTGATTTATTAATCATCGGCTACTGAATGTAAAACATTTGGTCATTCTGATACGTAGTTTTAGAGGAAATCCACTACGATGCACCATCCCATAGACAGGATAACACATGCCACAGCCTTTGATATGCCAGTTGTGGTACACTGGCTGGAACGGGAAATAAAGAATGGAAGTATGAAGGATTCTAATAGAACCATAAAAGTTGTAGAGTTTGCAGAAAATTAAGGTAGGAGCATTATGGCAAACACTGCACAATTTGCTTGTGGTATTTTATCCATGGTTAATGGAGATCTGTGCAAAAAAACCCATGATCATTAAGTACTGGAGAACCTGTGATTGACAATCTTAATATAAGATATGGGGACAATATTTCAAAATCATCGGTAACTTAAGTCGGTTCACATAATGTTTACCTACATGCATGTAGGTAAAAGATTATTCAGTTATATTTGCGTAACTACCGTAAATCCTTGAATAGAAGCCTGACTTGAACAGAAGCCTGCCTTGAATAGAGACCTGACTTGAACAGAAGCCTGCCTTGCACAGAAGCCTGCCTTGAATAGAGGCCTGCCTTGAACAGAGGCCTGCCTTGAACAGAAGCCTGCCTTGAACAGAGGCCTGTCTTGAATAGAGACCTGACTTGAACAGAGGCCTGCCTTGAACAGAAGCCTGCCTTGAACAGAGGCCTGCCTTGAATAGAGACCTGACTTGAACAGAAGCCTGCCTTGAATAGAGACCTGACTTGAACAGAGGCCTGCCTTGAATAGAGACCTGACTTGAACAGAAGCCTGCCTTGAATAGAAGCCTGCCTTGAATAGAGACCTGACTTGAACAGAGGCCTGCCTTGAACAGAAGCCTGCCTTGAATAGAGACCTGACTTGAACAGAAGCCTGCCTTGAACAGAGGCCTGCCTCGATTAGAGGCCATATCTTAAAGCATCACAAAATAAATAGAAGCCTGCCTTGAATACAGGTCTGCCTTGAATAGAAGCCCGCCGTGAACAGAGGCCTGCCTTGAATAGAGGCCTGCCTTTATTAGCGGCCGTATCTTAGAGCATCACAAATAAATAGAGGCCTGCCTCGATTAGAGGCCGTATCTTAGAGCATCACAAAATAAATAGAGGCCTGCCTTGAATAGAGGCCTGCCTTGAATAGAGGCCTGCCTTGAATAGAGGCCGTATCTTAGAGCATCACAAAATAAATAGAAGCCTGCCTTGAACAGAGGCCTGCCTTGAAAACAGGCCTGCCTTGAATAGAAGCCTGCCTTGAACAGAGGCCTGCCTTGATTAGAGGCCGTATCTTAGAGCATCACAAAATAAATAGAAGCCTGCCTTGAATAGAAGCCTGCCTTGAACAGAGGCCTGCCTCGATTAGAGGCCGTATCTTAGAGCATCACAAAATAAATAGAAGCCTGTGCTGAATAGAGGCCTGCCTTGAATAGAGGCCTGTCTTGAACAGAGGCCTGCCTCGATTAGAGGCTGTATCTTAGAGCATCACAAAATAAATAGAAGCCTGCCTTGAACAGAGGCCTGCCTCGATTAGAGGCCGTATCTTAGAGCATCACAAAATAAATAGAAGCCTGCATTGAATAGAGGCCTGCCTTGAATAGAGGCCTGTCTTGAACAGAGGCCTGCCTCGATTAGAGGCCGTATCTTAGAGCATCACAAAATAAATAGAAGCCTGCGTTGAATAGAGGCCTGTCTTGAATAGAGGCCTGTCTTGAACAGAGGCCTGCCTCGATTAGAGGCCGTATCTTAGAGCATCACAAAATAAATAGAAGCCTGCGTTGAATAGAGGCCTGTCTTGAATAGAGGCCTGCCTCGATTAGAGGCCGTATCTTAGAGCATCACAAAATAAATAGAAGCCTGCGTTGAATAGAGGCCTGTCTTGAATAGAGGCCTGTCTTGAACCTGTCTTGAATAGAGGCCTGCCTTGAATAGCGGCCTGTCTTGAATAGAGGCCTGCCTTGAATAGAGGCCTGCGTTGAATAGAGGCCTGTCTTGAACAGAGGCCTGCCTCGATTAGAGGCCGTATCTTAGAGCATCACAAAATAAATAGAAGCCTGCATTGAATAGAGGCCTGTCTTGAACAGAGGCCTGCCTCGATTAGAGGCCGTATCTTAGAGCATCACAAAATAAATAGAAGCCTGCGTTGAATAGAGGCCTGTCTTGAACAGAGGCCTGCCTCGATTAGAGGCCTGTATGAATAGAGCATCTGTCTTGAATAGAAGCCTGCCTTGAACAGAGGCCTGCCTCGATTAGAGGCCGTATCTTAGAAGGCCTGTTTTGAATAGAAGCCTGCTTTGAATAGAGGCCTGCCTTGAATAGAAGCCTGCCTTGAATAGAGGCCTACCTTGATTAGAGGCCTGTATTGAAGAGCATCACAAAATGAATAGAAGCCTGCGTTGAATAGAGGCCTGCCTTGAATAGAGGCCTGTATTGAATAGAGGCCTGCCTTGAATAGAGGCCGTCTTGAATAGAGGCATGTCTTGAAAATATTGAATAGAAGCCTGCGTTGAATAGAGGCCTGTCTTGAATAGAGGCCTGCCTCAATTAGAGGCCGTATCTTAGTGCATCACAAAATAAATAGAAGCCTGCATTGAATAGAGGCCTGCCTTGAATAGAGGCATGTCTTGAACAGAGGCCTGCCTCGATTAGAGGCCGTATCTTAGAGCATCACAAAATAAATAGAAGCCTGCGTTGAATAGAGGCCTGTCTTGAACAGAGGCCTGCCTTGAATAGAGGCCTGTATTGAATACTGGCCTGTTTTCACAAGAAGCCTGTCTTGAATAGAGGCCTGCATTGAATAGAGGCCTGTCTTGAATAGAGGCCTGCCTTGAATAGAGGCCTGTCTTGAATAGAGCTGTCTTGAATAGAAGCCTGTTTTAAATAGAAGCCTGCTTTGAATAGAGGCCTGCCTTGAATAGAAGCCTGCCTTGAATAGAGGCCTGCCTTGAATAGAGGCCTGCCTTGATTAGAGGCCTGTCTTCTTAGAAGCCTGTCTTGAATAAAATAAATAGAAGCCTGCGTTGAATAGAGGCCTGCCTTGAATAGAGGCCTGTCTTGAACAGAGGCCTGCCTCGATTAGAGGCCGTATCTTAGAGCATCACAAAATAAATAGAAGCCTGCGTTGAATAGAGGCCTGTCTTGAATAGAGGCCTGCCTCGATTAGAGGCCGTATGAATTAGCCTGCATGAATAAAATGCTGCATTGAATAGAAGCCTGTCTTGAATAGAGGCCTGCCTTGAATAGAGGCCTGTCTTGAATAGAGGCCTGCCTCGATTAGAGGCCTGTATGAATAGAGGCCTGTTTTGAATAGATCCTGTTTTAAATAGAAGCCTGCGTTGAATAGAGGCCTGTCTTGAATAGAGGCCTGTCTTGAACAGAGGCCTGCCTCGATTAGAGGCCGTATCTTAGAGCATCACAAAATAAATAGAAGCCTGCATTGAATAGAGGCCTGTCTTGAACAGAGGCCTGCCTCGATTAGAGGCCGTATCTTAGAGCATCACAAAATAAATAGAAGCCTGCGTTGAATAGAGGCCTGTCTTGAATAGAGGCCTGTCTTGAACAGAGGCCTGCCTTGATTAGAGGCCGTATCTTAGAGCATCACAAAATAAATAGAAGCCTGCGTTGAATAGAGGCCTGTCTTGAATAGAGGCCTGTCTTGAACAGAGGCCTGCCTCGATTAGAGGCCGTATCTTAGAAGCATCACAAGAAGCCTGTCTTGAATAGAGGCCTGTATTGAATAGAGGCCTGTCTTGAACAGAGGCCTGCCTCGATTAGAGGCCGTATCTTAGAGCATGAATAAAATTGAATAGAGGCCTGCGTTGAATAGAGGCCTGTCTTGAACAAAGGCCTGCCTTGAATAGAGGCCTGTTTTGAATAGAATCACTGAATTGAATAGAGGCCTGCCTTGAACAGAGGCCTGCCTCGATTAGAGGCCGTATCTTAGAGCATCACAAAATAAATAGAAGCCTGCTTTGAATAGAGGCCTGCCTTGAATAGAAGCCTGCCTTGAACAGAGGCCTACCTCGATTAGAGGCCGTATCTTAGAGCATCACAAAATAAATAGAAGCCTGCGTTGAATAGAGGCCTGCCTTGAATAGAGGCATGTCTTGAAGAGAGGCCTGCCTCGATTAGAGGCCGTATCTTAGAGCATCACAAAATAAATAGAAGCCTGCGTTGAACAGAGGCCTGTCTTGAATAGAGGCCTGTCTTGAACAGAGGCCTGCCTCGGTTAGAGGCCGTATCTTAGAGCATCACAAAATAAATAGAAGCCTGCGTTGAATAGAGGACTGTCTTGAACAGAAGCCTGCCATGAACAGAGGCCTGCCTTGAATAGAGGCCGTATCTTAGAGCATCACAAAATAAATAGAAGCCTGCCTTGAATAGAGGCCTGCCATGAACAGAGGCCTGCCATGAACAGAGGCCTGCCTTGAACAGAGGCCTGGCTTGAATAGAGGTCTGTCTTGAACAAAGGCCTGCCTTGAACAGAGGTCTGGCTTGAACAGAGGCCTGCCATGAACAGAGGTCTGTCTTGAACAGAGGCCTGGCTTGAACAGAGGCCTGCCTTGAACAGAGGTCTGTCATGAACAGAGGCCTGGCTTGAATAGAGGTCTGTCTTGAACAGAGGTCTGGCTTGAACAGAGGCCTGCCTTGAACAGAGGCCTGCCATGAACAGAGGCCTGCCATGAACAGAGGCCTGTCTTGAACAGAGGCCTGCCTTGAACAGAGGTCTGTCTTGAACAGAGGCCTGGCTTGAATAGAGGCCTGCCTTGAACAGAGGTCTGTCTTGAACAGAGGCCTGCCATGAACAGAGGCCTGCCATGAACAGAGGCCTGCCATGAACAGAGGCCTGCCATGAACAGAGGTCTGTCTTGAACAGAGGCCTGCCTTGAACAGAGGTCTGTCATGAACAGAGGCCTGGCTTGAATAGAGGTCTGTCTTGAACAGAGGCCTGCCTTGAACAGAGGTCTGGCTTGAACAGAGGCCTGCCATGAATAGAGGCCTGCCATGAACAGAGGCCTGCCATGAACAGAGGCCTGGCTTGAACAGAGGCCTGCCTTGAACAGAGGCCTGCCATGAACAGAGGCCTGCCTTGAACAGAGGCCTGTCTTGAACAGAGGTTTGTCTTGAAAAGAGGCCTGCTTTGAACAGAGGCCTGCCTTAAATAGAATTCTGCCTAGTTCTGCTATTCTAGCTTTGTCAGGTGCAATGAATAGAGCGTTGTGAAATTTTTTTAGAAAAGAAGGATTTATGGTAACCTGTATTCAATTAACTCAAACTTGCAGTGAATTTACATCTTAATGACAGTATTTCCAACTGATACCGTAAGTTTAAGCTAAACAAAATACTTTTTAAAACATATTTCACTGGATTTCATAAAAGTACTACATAAGCATTTGATGGTTTGCATGAATTTAAATTTCAGGGCCCAAATGAGGAAACAAAATATGGCAGACTGTTATATTTTTTTAGGATAGCTGAATATTTCCTGCTAAGAAAAAATCTGGCTTCCTAGAAAAAAAGGATATCGCACAGGGTGGGGGTTTGGTATGGTGTATGAAAAATTATGACCTCTGAGATAACAAATTCAATTCAAATCATATTTTATATATGGATCATATAAAATGGCATGGCATACATTGGCATACATTAGACAACATAATAAGAACATAAAATGGTTAAATCAGATATATAGTAATAATGGCAATGATTATATACATGTAATATAGCACAAGAAAACATGAAAGTTTTTTCCCTTTTTGTCTAGCTGAAGCACTAACCCATCAGCACCTACATATTTAACCGGAACATTACGGAAAGGGGATGCTCTCGGGTGCCTTCCTGTAGTGTGTGTATTAGTGGTTAATATGTGAAATATTTAATTGTTATGGGCAAACTTGAAAATTATTAATGTACCGTAATGGTATTTAGCATCAAACATAGAGTTATGTTGTTGTATTAGAGCGGGATTCTTTGCCTACCTGGTGGTAGGCAGCATACTGTGTTTTTGCTATAGTTATCTCTGGTGGTAGCAGGTCAACTCGCCCCCTACCAAAGTGGTTGGTCAGCTTGCCCCACACTGTTTAGTCAACTCATATATCATTACCATTTCATTAATCACATCTATCGTTACTTGTTTATGATGGATGATATTATTTCAGGAAGACTATCTTTGGGTCAAATCCTCTTGGTCTAGGGACGAAATCAGTGTAAATAAGTGGCAAGGAGAAATAACCCGTATGCACTATAAGCATTACATCTGGATATTCAAAGCCTTTTCAAAACTTAAATTGTGGAAGATAACCGTCTAGGAATCAGTAAAAGATTATAGTTTACAGGACTTTCAAAAAAGCCTTGCCTGATCATTCCTTTAAGGATATAAGGGGCAAACTGAAAAAGTCGTTAAAATAGGCATGACAGTTCACTGTAATTGATTATTGGATCTCCCCAATATAAAACCATTGTAATAGCAGAGTTTCACTATAATAATAATAAATAAAATTACACCAAAGTTGTAGACGTCCATTTTTAATTTTGTCACAATTATTTATGGACAGTAAAGTTTGGGGCGAGTTGTCTAAACAATGGGACGAGTTGATCAAATGGTTTTGGGGCAAGTTGATCAGCATTCTCTCTGGCTGAGAGAGCGATCATAACCATCCAAATGTCTGTCTAGCTCCAACAAGCTGAAGAATCAAAAAGTATGTTAATTATTTAAATTGCTATGGGGGTAGGCAACCCAGACCACCAAAGGTAGGCTACAAGCCTGTGATACTCTTTTTGTAATGTGGCTTTTTCTACCACAATATACTGAATTACAGATCTCATAATTTTGTGAACATTATGTTATTATTTTTTATATATGATTATGAATATTGATTATTGTCTGATGTAAGTCTTGTTTAGGAGAGCACTTATATAGGCTCTGCCTGTTGTGCAATCCTTTTGACTTTTTTCTGATCAATAAAATATCTCAAAACAATTTTGTGAACCCTGTTACCCTGGTCCTTTTTTTTCTTCTTCTTCTTCTTTGTCTTGCATCAGCCACCAATTTATTTTAGGTCACATATGGTATAGGTCTTCATCATCCCATTACATAATAAACATGCCCGAACACGCACACAAGAACATCACTAAATATGGCACTAGCAACTACGATACTTCACCTTTAAACTTACCGACAAAAACCAGCACATTTCGTTTTAGGCCATTCAGATTTTCAAACCCGACAACGAACAGGAATAGCCCAATAAAACTGAACATGATGATTGGAATTGTCCATTCGTCTGTCGTCTGGAAGATATATGTCTACAAACATATAAGATTATAAAAACGAAGCATTGTATTTGAAAAACTAAATCACACTTCCTGATCTTTAATTGTACGAAATCACATGATAGTCACGTGATACGAAGAAAAATTAAGAAGAAAGAACAAACGATGAACTGAAATGTCATTAGTAACATGCATCAGCCGTTGTTGGTAGGATTTTACTTGATATTATCATTTTTATTTGATATGACTTAGATAACTCTACTGTTCATTTGACCTAAATGTTTTCACTTAATAACTAGTTTCAATTTTAATTTATCGGGCGTATAATTAGGCTTACCGTGTAGTTAACACGGAAGAGGAAGCGATTTCTCCATTAAATTCTTTCATTAAAGCAAAGTAAAATTTGTTGTGTTTAACTTTAACGACACCAATAGGGCACAACTTTCATTAAGCTTTTTAATTAGCATGTAACTTATTTTGAATAAAATAGTGCTGTGCATAATCATTAAAAGCCCCAGAACATTTCACAATTCAGGTCTAAAATAAGTTGGGGGAGGGGCAGTTATAGTTCAAGCAGAACATGATTGAGCTGTTTATATAATAATAATAATAATAATAATTCATAGAAAGAACGATCCATTTGCTATGGTGTTTGAACAGGGTTTAATTATTTTTGTTTTGACATGGGGGGGAGGGGGAGGAGGGCATGCATCTATCAGTTTGTTTCTTTTGTTTAACGAAACCACTAGAGCACATCATTGGCTACTGGATGTCAAACATATGGTAATTTTGACACAGTCATAGAGAGGAAACCCGCTACATTTTTTCATTAGTAGCAAGGCACTGGCATAGGAAGCGGGGGATGAGGGCAAGGGGGCATGTACCCCCCACTTTGTGGGGGGGGGGAAACAGCAATGTTTTATATTATATATTTATATATGTATTTATATATATATATATATCTCTGTGTGTGTGCCCCCCCCCCCCCACACTTTTTGGCACCTTCCTACGCCTGTGCAAGCAATCTTTTATAACCATCATCCCACAGACAGGATAGCACATACCACAGCATTTGATATACCAGTCGTGGTGCATTTAGCTGGAACGAGATCACCTAGTTATCAGTGTCTTGTGAACATGGGGTTGGGATGGCTGACTGACTGAGAAGGAGAGCATGAACAACCCGATAACTTCCTAGGAAGGTTCAAGGGCATGCTCCCCCAGGAGGGCGAGATTTAGCTGTCAGTTGAGTACTCACCTGACGTGCTTGTATCGAAGGATCAAACCATTCAACTGATTGTTTTTGTTTTCTCATTTCAATCAGTGCACCACAACTAGTCAAAGGTCGTGGTATGCGCTTTCCTGTCTGTGGGAAAGTGCATATAAAAGAGCCCTTACTACTAATGGAAAAATGTAGCGGGTTTCCTCTGATGACTACAAGTCAGAATTACCAAATATTTAACATCCAAAAGCCGATGCCTATGATTAATTAATAAGTGTGCTCTAGTGGTGTTGTTAAATAAAACTTCTTTTTTTTTTTTGCTCCTCCAGACAACAAATCTACATGTAGATGTGCTGATAGGCATCACTATTTAAATACATTTTTGAAGAAATATAATTTTTAAACCCGGCAATCATTTACTCTAAATTGTTAGTTCAAATGAAATACTAGTAAACTAAAATGGACATTATTTTGTATTTTTTACCCTCCACTTCCCTTCCCCTATTAGTTTTATAATGGCTTAATAATTTAATATGTTCTTTTGTTATTTTCTTTTAATTTATTTTAGTGTTTATGTCTGTTAACAGATGCAGATCTGGGGGGGGGGGGTGGGGGGCAGGGGCCCAGGCCCCCCCTAAATTTTGTGATTGTTATAATTTTGTTATATATTAATTTTCACTTTTTTTTTTATCCCCACCCCCTCCAAACCAGCCCAAAAGTTCCCTTGGCATTTCATCTCATGTCACTGGGGCCCCACCTAAATGGAATTTCTGGATTCACCACTGGTTAACTCTGTTAATGTGCCTATATCCAATCAAGGTCCAAGCATGTTCATCCTACGCCTAGTCTCTGACATGGCCAGTGGTTGGGTGTAGGACAGATTTGATGAATTAAAAAAAAAAAATTCATCCTACTCTATATAATTAAATATGGCTTATGCACCCTCTCCCCCCCCCCCCCCCCCCCCCCCCCCCCCACCTTACAAGAGACTGTACCCCTTCAGTGGAGATTGTGTCCCCCATATCAGATGTTGTTCCTACAGGCTTGTCCTGTTATATACATGTAGTTGTCTACCCTTATTGTTGTGCTTATATCCAGTTAATCTTCCTGCCCCGGAATTGGTCCCTGAAGAAGTCAGAGGCTAAGTCCGGGGTGGGCGTGCCTGAACCTAACTTTGGATGTGGGCACGTTAATATAGTTCCCATACCCATATCCAGTTAAGGTTTAAGCTCCTTGGACACACATCTCAGCTATCTGGACTGTCTGTCCAGGACACTGGGTTAGTGGTTAGTTGTTAGAGGTTAATGAAGTCAATGTAGTGACCTACCCACTGAGTTGTTAAATTCTCTCTGGGTGGAGCCATTACCAGGAGTCGAACCAGCCTTATGTTCAATGGCTTAACAATCAGAACACCGTAGCTGTATACCCGAGCTGTTTGTTGAGTGGTTATAAAATATAGTGGTTAGTGAGAGAGATATCAGTGTTGTGACGTACATCTCCCCACTGACTTGACAACTTTATATGGTTGCTTCCCTTCTCTAGAAGCATCACAGTTTTTAATAGAAAGAAAGAAATGTTTTATTAAACGATGCACTCAACACATTTTATTTACGGTTATATGGTGTCAGACATATGGTTAAGGACCACACAGATTTTGAGAGGAAACCTGCTGTCGCCACTACATGGGCTACTCTTTCCGATTAGCAGCAAGGGATCTTTTATTTGCGCTTCCCACAGGCAGGATAGCACAAACCATGACCTTTGTTGAACCAGTTATGGATCACTGGTCGGTGCAAGTGGTTTACACCTACCCATTGAGCCTTGCGGAGCATTCACTCAGGGTTTGGAGTCAGTATCTGGATTAAAAATCCCATGCCTCGACTGGGATCCAAACCCAGTACCTACCAGCCTGTAGACCAATGGTCTAACCACTACACCAACCGAGGCCGGTCACACAGTTTTTAATAGATGGCAGAAGCCCTAATGAGAGGCTTGCCACCAGAAAATAAGTAATACTTTTACAACCATCTGATATAATCACTGCTATAGACACTTTAGTGATGATCTGATGAACACAGATATGTTGCAGGAACAATTTTACCTCTAGCTATCAGTTTCAGTTGGGAATGAATGAATGAATGAATGTTTAACGACACCCCAGCACGAAAAATACATCGGCTATTGGGTGTCAAACTATGGTAATGCAAATAAATAAAGTGATGATCAACATCAATATAAAAATTCAAGGTTTAAACAAAAACAGTGTAAAGAACTGTGCAAAAATACAAATACAAATATCACAGAATTTTACGGACACCGAATTTTACTCTACAGTTTCAGTTGGGAAACAAATATATATATATTCTTCAAAAAAAGTAGGGGAACACTAATAAGAATTTACAATTGCCAAAATTGTAAGGTATATTAGCTGTGGGGAATGGTTATATGATAATAGTGAATTAATTGGGCAACATTACAACCGGTAGTTCAGTATTACAGTAGGTTTTATGACCACCAGAGATCTTGAAAGATAATTGAGGTCAGAAGTAAAATTTGAAAGTTGGCATTTTTTATTATTGAATCGCCAATTCAAACAATAAAAATGACTAAAAACAAAAATCAACAGAATGAAAACGATTGACAGAAATAATGTTCCACAGTAATTAATCGACCTTCCTGGAAATTGTCAAAAGAGATAATGACACCCCACACACGTGTACAGGGCAACTGCGTGATGCATGTGCAAACTATGGAATGTGTTTTGGTGTCTTGATAAACAGAACGTTCTTTACTAGGATGTCTGTGGTCAAAATATATGTTCGGTCTAATAGTTGATATTAACAATATATACATTAATATTTCAGGTTCCCCTACTTTTTTTGAAGAGTATATATAATATATTTAATTTTTTCAGATTTATTTTTATTTTAATTTTTGATTATTTTATTACTGTATTTAAAAAAAAATCTATTCACAGATCCCCTGTTTACAGATATATCTCGACATACTCTCAGGGAAGAGTGGAAGAGAGTATAGATGTTAAGGGGAAAATCAAGACAATTTTTGTTTTCAAAACCATCACCCTATGTTGCACAAAAATGTAAAAAAGAAAGAAGAAGAACATGTTATCCCTTAAAATAATATTTGAAACAAGTACATTTGGTGCCAGTGTCAACTGACAAAATTTATCACTAGATACCAGTAATTTTCTAGCAGCTTTTATATTTGGGGGTGAGGGAGACAAACTACACTATGTATGATTTTATCAAATTTAAAGGCATACTGTCACAGATTTAAGGACCTTATTTCTCTAAAAATGGATAATAAATAAAAATTACATTAATTGTTGAAAACCAAATCTAGCTATCGCATCACCTTAACTGATCCATGATGGAGTGTAATCCAAGTCAACCCTCTCAGCAATTTTAGTTTTTTAATTATGGACCATTGCCATAATTCAATTATTTTTACAAAATGTCGTTAATAAATGGAGTATGGTGGTTATGAAGATGATTGAATAAACTACATTTAGGGACAAATCAAATTATTTTTGTTCAGCTAATACTTTGTTAGACCATTAAATATGTCAGTGATCTGTGACAATATGCCTTTAATACAGTAAAAAAAAAGAAGAAGTTTGATTTGGGGTGTGGAGGCATGGTGTACAAGGAACTCTTTTAAAAACTCTAGACTACCATGTTGTGTTATGTGATATTTTTTGTGGGAAGAAAAAGAGAACAAACGTGTAGGGGTTACCTGTATTAGAGTAGCTGTAATGGTAATGCACTGAAAACACAACTAATAAATTTTGTCCAGGTTAAACACAAAGTTGTGTATTTTTCAGGGATGTGATATATCCATGTTAAAAAAATAAAAAATGTAAAGAAAAGTTGAAATCATGCAAGGATCACACTGGAAAGAAATTTCTTTTAGCCAATTTTCAGATATGTAGGGTATTTATTTTATTTCTATAGTTTGTAGATGTGGAATATATTATAATTATAGGATATTAAACGAGTTTCCATTTCATATCATGTTTATATCCCCAGTGAAAAAATTCTTTCCTGAGGGACATAAACATAATACAAAATGGTAGCGAGTTTAATATCCTATTTATTACCCATAATCAATCTTAATGTATATCACTCAACTTGTTTAGTTGACGTTCCTGTAAGGTTGTAGTGCACCAGTTGATGACATTATTGTTTGAAAAAAATAAAGAAATGTTTTATTTAACGATGCACTCAACACATTTTTATTTACAGTTATATGGCGTCAGACATATGGTTAAGGACCACACAGATATTGAGAGAGGAATCCCACTGTTGCCACTTCATGGGCTACTCTTTTCGATTAGCAACAAGGGATCTTTTATATGCACCATCCCACAGACAGGGTAGTACATACCATGGCCTTTGATAAACCAGTCATGGTGCACTGGCTGGAACAAGAAATACGTCATCATATGACGTCAAAGTGTTACGTCCCACTTGGTGTTCTAGTGGGTCATATCACTTTGATATGTACCAAGATATTTTTAACCATATGGGTAATAAATGGTGTGTATTGTTGTCTTTCAGGATGATGCGAAGGAGGACACCGATAATGCTGAGTATGCTGGTTTTAAAGAGGATGCAGCAGATATGAAAAATGTCCAGCTCAAAGACCAGTGTCGCCAGTGCGGTAATAAACTGTGTTCCATCAGCACCCTCAGGAAGAAGCTTCCATGCATCAAGTGGATTCCTAAATATGGGTACCGTAGCATGTTTGACTGTTGTGATTAAATTATATTAATATATCATGTAAGCAGTGGTATAATGTAAGCTTGTCAGTATACTATATTAACTGGCCATTGGTAAAGTTCATTGGCTACAGAACGTCTGGAACCATCTATATATTAAGGCAATGCCACATGATACAAGTGACTCAAATAAGAATAGCCAATTGCATAACAACCAATGAAATCGGGATGTTGTTTTGCCACAATCGGCTCTCCTCTTGGCTATTCTTGTACAATGCACTCGTATCATGTGGCATCATCTTTACAAGTACTAGTAGCAATATACCAAATGGTATCTCACCAGGTCAAAGTTCAAAGTGCACATACACCTAACTTTTCATATCGCATTTAATAAGATCATACCATTCAGTTTAACAGGACTTGTTGTCATAAAATGTTGTTTCATCTGGCTAGTAAATTAAAGTCATTTAATTTGAACTAATGTCAATGTACCAGCTACTATTAAGCATGTTAGGATGATACCTTTTGTGCAGAACTAGAGTAGTCATCTGGAGATGCTTCTCATTATGTTTAAAACTAGCAGTTTAACCATTCCATTTTTCAGATTTTTTAAAACTTGGGTGACGGGCTGTTGTAATTATATTCATCGTGTATATGTTGATATATGTTGCATGTAGCAGTTTTTGGCCAGATATTAATATACACTATCATCACCTACAGTATGGTATATGAGTTTAAGGTGTATCCCCTGCAGTAAAATGTTCTGACTACATTACTTCATATTGAATAAAAAAATATTAGGAAGATGTTTTACAAAATGTACTTTCAATAAGCAGCTGCCTGCTGTATAATGGGGTGAGATGTAGCTCAGTGACAGAGCACTCTGCTGAGGTGCATTGGGTTGCAATGTCAGTTGCTCCCAACTGGTACATCAAAGACTGTGGTATGTACTGTCCTGTCTATTATAATAGTGCTGCATTTTCTGTAGGAATAGACTGTGTGGCTGCACAGATATGATGCAATATTATGTTAGAAATCAAACTACAGGTACTAGTGTTGTATTCTGAGAGACAAAATAGGGGACACTAATTGGTATTGTAGTCCAAATTTCAGTCACTATTAGTATCGTAATGTCTCTTTGAAGTACAAAGATGTATTGTGAGACTGAATGTCAGTAATGTGAGATTGAATGTCAGTAATGTGAGACTGAATGTCAGTAATGTGAGACTGAATGTCAGTAATGTGAGATTGAATTTCAGTAATGTGAGATTGAAAGTCAGTAACACGGTTAACGTCCTGACACTGTGGACGAGGGATTTGGCTGTTTTAGTGTTGGTCTGACCCCTTATTTCTTTTCATCAATATAAATCTGTTGGTGTGTATTAGTCAGTATTTTATTATAATTTCAGTTTGCGGGAGCTTCAGTGTGACGCGATTGCGGGGTTCACTGTTGGACTTACAGTCATACCGCAGGGATTGGCATATTCCAAGCTGGCTGGGCTCCCACCTCAGGTAACAGAGCACTAGGGTTTCCTCTCTCAATATCTGTGTCACTAGTAATATACAGACGATTCATCATGAGGGTGACGCGATTGCGGGGTTCACTGTTGGACTTACAGTCATACCGCAGGGATTGGCATATTCCAAGCTGGCTGGGCTCCCACCTCAGGTAACAGAGCACTAGGGTTTCCTCTCTCAATATCTGTGTCACTAGTAATATACAGAGGATTCATCATGAGGGTGACGCGATTGCGGGGTTCACTGTTGGACTTACAGTCATACCGCAGGGATTGGCATATTCCAAGCTGGCTGGGCTCCCACCTCAGGTAACAGAGCACTAGGGTTTCCTCTCTCAATATCTGTGTCACTAGTAATATACAGACGATTCATCATGAGGGTTTTTAATATGAAAAATATCAACCAAGTCTGTTTTAATCGATATATGTTGAAGTTCTGTTTATATTTTACATATTAAAATAAGATGAGTAGCAAAATTTGTTTATGCTATAAAACTTCTAAAAATTTAAATAGCATTTTCAGTCAGTATTTAGGAAATCACAGTTCTAAAGTCACCTTCATCGGTAATATGTCATCACGATCGACACCAATATAGTTTGACATCACACACTTTAGTTAATCAGGTGTACAGGTTTTGTTGACTAGTAAACAAATACTGGAAATCAGAAAAATAATGAAGGAAGAAAGGAAATGTTTTAGTTAACGACGCAAACAACACATTTTATTTTCGGTTATATGGCGTCAGGACATATGGTTAAAGACCACACAGATATTGAGAGAGGAAACCCGCCATCGCCACTTCATGGGCTACTCTTTTTGATTATAGCAGCAAGGGATCTTTTATATGCACCATCCCATAGACAGGATAACACATACCACAACCTTTGATATACCAGTTGTGGTGCACTGGCTGGAGCAAGAAATGGCCCAATGGGCCCACCGACGGGGATTGATCCCAGACTGACCGCACATCAAGGGAAAAATAATGTGTCCTGATATTAATGCATTGGTATGGATTTACACTAAAATGCATATTTTTATTCATGCGTCTGGCAAATGAAACATTTCAAGGGTTCCACTTTTGTCCAATTAATGTTCAAGCACACTGTCTTGGGTACCTCTCTCAGCTATCTAAGCTGTCTGTCCAAGACAGTTTGTCAGTGAGAGAAAAATTGGTGTAGTGGCCATCATAAATCGGTCTGGATGGGAACCAGTCCATATCAGAGTTCAAATCCACTAGTTACCAGTCTTAAGTCCAATGGCTTAATCACTATAGCACTGAGGCCAGTCATTTAAACATTGACATTATGGTCATTATTCAACAAATATTCCCTTGCTTTGTTTCTTACAGTATGGTTTATATACTAGCCTTAAGTTCAGTGACTTAACCAGTTCACCACTGAGGCCAGTCATTTAAACATTGACATTATGGTCATTATTCAACAAATATTCCCTTGCTTTGTTTCTTACAGTATGGTTTATATACTAGCCTTAAGTTCAGTGACTTAACCAGTTCACCACTGAGGCCAGTCATTTAAACATTGACATTATGGTCATTATTCAACAAATATTCCCTTGCTTTGTTTCTTACAGTATGGTTTATATACTAGCCTTAAGTTCAGTGACTTAACCAGTTCACCACTGAGGCCAGTCATTTAAACATTGACATTATGGTCATTATTCAACAAATATTCCCTTGCTTTGTTTCTTACAGTATGGTTTATATACTAGCCTTAAGTTCAGTGACTTAACCAGTTCACCACTGAGGCCAGTCATTTAAACATTGACATTATGGTCATTATTCAACAAATATTCCCTTGCTTTGTTTCTTACAGTATGGTTTATATACTAGCCTTAAGTTCAGTGACTTAACCAGTTCACCACTGAGGCCAGTCATTTAAACATTGACATTATGGTCATTATTCAACAAATATTCCCTTGCTTTGTTTCTTACAGTATGGTTTATATACTAGCCTTAAGTTCAGTGACTTAACCAGTTCACCACTGAGGCCAGTCATTTAAACATTGACATTATGGTCATTATTCAACAAATATTCCCTTGCTTTGTTTCTTACAGTATGGTTTATATACTAGCCTTAAGTTCAGTGACTTAACCAGTTCACCACTGAGGCCAGTCATTTAAACATTGACATTATGGTCATTATTCAACAAATATTCCCTTGCTTTGTTTCTTACAGTATGGTTTATATACTAGCCTTAAGTTCAGTGACTTAACCAGTTCACCACTGAGGCCAGTCATTTAAACATTGACATTATGGTCATTATTCAACAAATATTCCCTTGCTTTGTTTCTTACAGTATGGTTTATATACTAGCCTTAAGTTCAGTGACTTAACCAGTTCACCACTGAGGCCAGTCATTTAAACATTGACATTATGGTCATTATTCAACAAATATTCCCTTGCTTTGTTTCTTACAGTATGGTTTATATACTAGCCTTAAGTTCAGTGACTTAACCAGTTCACCACTGAGGCCAGTCATTTAAACATTGTCATTATTCAACAAGTATTCCTTTTTTTTCTTTCTTTCAATATGGTTTTTATACTAGCCTTAAGTCCACTGGCTTAACCACATTACCATGGAGGCCAGTCATTTAAATATTCTCATTATTCAACAAATATTTGGGGTTGGATTTAGCTCAGTTGGTTGAGTGCTCACTTGAGGTGCTTGAATCACAGTATCTAACCACCGCGTTGGATCAATTCAACTGATTGGGTTTTTTTTTTTCATTCCAACCAGTATACCACAACTGGTCAACAGTTGTGGTATGTGCTTTCTTGTCTTTGGGAAAGTGCATATAAAAGATCCCTTGCTGCATGGGTTTCCTCTGATGACTACGAGTCAGAATTACCAAATGTTCGACAGTCAATAGCCTATGATTAATTGTTTAACTTTTTATTCAACAAACATTCCTTTCTTTTCTTTTTCAGTATGGTTTATATTCTGCATTCATGGGTTCTTTCATCTACTGCTTTCTCGGCACCTCCAAGGACATCACGCTGGGGCCGACCGCCATCATGTCTCTGATGACGGCAACATTTGCCACATCACCCATCCCGCAGGATCCTACATATGCTATCATTCTCTCCCTGGTGTGTGGAGTCGTTCAGCTAGTCATGGGCACTCTTAACCTCGGTCAGTATATTGTAGACAAATCTCTTCAAATCATAATCTCTGTTAAGTGGCCTATTTCATTATCCAAAATTATTTTTTAAAATAGAAGAAGACCACAGTTTATAGAATTTAAATTAACTTTTTTTTTTAAATCAACCCTTAGTACAATTAGATTTGCTCAAGTAAAACTCTCTTTTATATGGACTATGTTATTATCCAAAATTATTTTAAAAAATAGAAGAAGACCACAGTTTATAGAATTTCAATTAACTTTTTTTTTAAATCAACCCTTAGTACAGTTAGATTTGCTCAAGTAAAAATCTCTATTAAATGGACTGTTATTATCCAAACTATTCTTTTAAATATAGAAGAGCACAGTAGAAAAAATTTCAATTAACGTTTTAAAAACCCATCTTTTAAGGAAATACACCACCATTTATCATGTCATTACTTGCTGTAGCAGCTTAATATAGTCCGGTTTAGGAAATAGTTCCTCATAAAAAAAAAATACTACAAAATTTTGAAATGCTTTTTGAAATCTTTCTTTGATGATTACACGTAGGTTGACCTCTGTAGTATTTAAATAACCCATTGGTTTGAAGTACTCCTACCCTTCCACATTCGATTAAGGCTGGATACCTCAACATTCCTGTTGAGCCTTTCATTCCTAATCCACTTCGATGCTTCAAATGCCAGAAATATGACCATGGTCAAAATACCTGTCGAGGCAAACTGACATGTGCTCGTTGCGGTCAGTTTGACCACGACAGTAAAACTTGCAAAAAAGACCTTGTATGTACAAACTGCAAGGGAGATCATTTCGCGTACTCGAGAGAGTGCCCGATGTGGAAAAAGGAAAAGAAGGTTCAGGAGGTTAGGGTTGAGAAACGTCTAACCTTTGCTGATGCCAGAAAACTGGTGGAGAGATTTCAACCTGCTAGAGTAGCAGCATCATATGCTGTTGCTGCTGCAGTGAAGGTCTCCACCAGAAGTATTTCAGTAAATACAGACTTGACGTGGCAATGCGATGATGCAAAGTACAAAAAACTATCTGATGTTGTAAACTTGGAGAAGAAAACTGCAAAAGCTGCTCAGCAGCAGAAGGAGGCAGGTGAGAAAAAGAAGCAAGCTCCTGCCAATGCTACCACCTCCACACAGGTGTCCTTGGACACAAACAAATCATCAGTTGGGTTGAGTACTGGGATGCCAGTTCCCAACCTACTCTCAAGTTAAAAAGCAAACCAGCAAAGAAGGATGACACCTCTAGGTGGCTTAAAAAAGCCGAACAGAACTTAACAACAAGTAATATGTTTCAGGCTCTGGATGATGGAAGTGATGAGATGGAAGTCTCATCACTTGATTATCCAGAAACAAAATGACCACCACCAAAGCCAAAGATAACTCCCATACTTCCTCCTGATGGCGAATAAAGTCATCCAGTGGAACTGTTGTGGGCTTAGGCCCAATTTTGATGAATTAAGTCTTCTAATTCAAAAATATAATCCTATTGCGGTATGTCTTCAGGAAAACTTTCCTGAAGGACACTGACAATGTTAATATTAGAGGGTTTAACCTCTATAACAAGTTTTAGGAAACTGATAACAGAGCTGGGGGTGTTTCCATTTTAGTAAATGAAAATATCACTCAGAGTGTAATTACATTAAATACTAATTTGCAAGCTGTGGCTGTAAAGGTCACAGCCCATAAAACTATAACTTTATGCTCTCTCTATTTGCCTCCTCGTAATAATTTCAACTTCAATCCCAAAGATCTTCAAGATCTCTTCGACCAACTCCCTAGCCCTTTTGTGGTTATGGGAGATTTCAATGGTCACCACTTTGTGGGGATGCAAGGATGTAAATACTCGAGGCAAACAATTAGAAGACTTAATTCTCAAAAATAACTTAATTATATTTAACGATAAAAGTCAAACTTATTTTCACGCTGCAAGTGGCTCTTTCACTTCAATTGATCTAACTTTATGTAGTCCATCACTGTTTCTGGATTTCTCCTGGAAAATCGGTCAGACCCCTGTGGCAGTGACCACTTTCCGATTTTTTTGGAGCATGATGGACCACCATCACTTGAAAGAGTTCAAAGATGGAAGTTATGGAGGGCTGACTGGGATCAGTTTCAGCATCTATGCAGCAATCGTCTGCAACAATCTGCCATTGACGATGCTGATGATCTCATGTCCTCTTACACTTCCATTTTGAAAGAAACTGCAGAAGAAACTATTCCCAAGACTTCGGCAGTGCCGAAACATTTCACTAAACCATTGTTCAATGAATCATGCAAAGATGCTATTAAGGAACGAAACAGGCACATTGAGAGGTTTAAACGGTAACCCACCTGGGACAACCTCTCTGCCTATCGTATTGCTAAGGCAAAGGCCCGCAGAGAGATCAGACAAAGTAAGAAAACATCTTGGAGAAAATATGTCTCCAAGTTGAATTCCCAAACCTCTGTGAAATCTGTTTGGAATAGGATCCGTAAAATCAAGGGAAAAGAATCCAGTAGTACTGTCCATCATTTGTCTGTCAATGACACAAACATCACATCTCAACGTGACATCGCCAATGCACTGGCAGACAACTTTTCTCATAACTCCTCTTCTGCTTTCAGCGCAGATGCTTTTACATCTGTCCGTACTAAAGCTGAAAAGCAACCTATTAATTTTTCATCTGAGAATGCTGAAGTATACAACAGGCCCTTCTCTTCGGAGGAGTTGCAGGATGGTCTTCGAAAAGCCCATGATACTTCGGTGGGACCAGATGAAATACATTACCAACTACTAAAACACTTACCCAAATCTTCTCTTTTAGTTCTTTTGAACATCTTTAATAAAATCTGGAGTTCTGGTGACTTTCCTCCTGATTGGAGGAAGGCTATTATAATTCCTATTCCAAAGCCTGGCAAGGATCCTACTGACCCTACCAATTACCGCCCCATCGCTCTCACAAGCTGCATCTGCAAAACTATGGAACGAATGATCAATCGTAGACTTGTCTGGTTTCTTCAGTCCCACAAATTGCTTACTAACGTGCAATGTGGGTTCAGATCCAGTCGAGGTACGGTTGATCATCTCGTTCGATTTGAAACGTTTTGTCGTGAGGCCTTCGTCAATAATCAACACCTGGTTTCAGTGTTCTTTGATTTGGAAAAGGCCTACAATACCACATGGAAGTATGGAATTTTAAAAGACCTCCATCGCATGGGCCTAAGAGGTCTTCTTCCAAATTTTATTTCTAACTTTTTAAAAGATAAAATTTTTAAAGTGCGAGTGGGATCCACGTTTTCAGATTCCCACTCACAAGACATGGGGGTGCCCCAAGGTAGCATCCTGTCGGTTACCCTATTCTTAATTAAAATTAACAGCATCGCCCAGTGTTTAAAACCTGGTGTCGATTGCTCACTATACGTTGACGATTTTCAGATTTGTTACAGGTCGTCCAATATAAGTATCATTGAGCGTCAGTTGCAGCTTTGTTTGAATAAGCTTCAACAATGGACAACTGACAATGGCTTTCGATTCTCAAAATCAAAAACGGTCTGTATGCACTTCTGCCAGAAAAGAGGTCACCACCTAGACCCTCAGCTGTTTCTGGACAAAAGCCCGATTCCCGTGGTCGAGGAGACCAAATTTCTGGGAATTATATTTGACAGGAAGCTATCTTTCATACCTTATTTAAAATATGTTAAAAAGAAAGGGCTAAAGGCCCTAAATATTCTCAAAGTTATTGCCAGCACAGAGTGGGGAGCAGACCGTAAGGTTATGCTCCGACTGTATTGATCTTTGATTAGGTCTAAACTAGATTACAGCTCTATTGTGTATGGGTCGGCATGCAAGACTTACTTGCAGATGCTTGATCCCATACACAACCAGGGACTTAGGCTTTGTCTTGGTGCTTTCAGAACATCTCCTGTGGAAAGTTTGTACGTCGATGCACACGAACCTAGTTTGGGTGCTAGATGTGCAAAGCTGTCTCTGCAGTATGCTACCAAGATAAAGTCAATGTCAAAACACCCCACCCATAACACTATCTTTGACAACCGATTTATGAAGTTGTTTGATGTGAAGTCAAATGCAATCTGCACATTTGGTCTTCGCATTAGGCAGCTTTTATCTGCTTCCAACATTGATCTTTCAGACATTTTGGAAACACCTTCATATTTTGTTTTGCCACCTTGGTGCATAAAACCACCTAAAATTGTGTTGGATCTCGTGCATCTGAAGAAAGATCGCACGGATCCAATTATTTATAACCAATATTTTATGGAAGTCAAAGAGAAATACTGTGACTACATCCCTATTTACACAGATGGGTCACGGGATGGGAATTCTGTGGCTTGTGCCACAGTTTTTCCATCAGACAAAATAATCTCTATGAGATTGCCTGATTTGGCATCTATATTTAGTGCCGAAACTTGGGCAATTATTAAAGCCCTAGAGGAAATCAAAAACTCTAGGTCCTCTAAATTTATAATCTATACCGACTCACTTTCGTGTCTCCAGTCTTTACAATATATGAAGCTGGAACATCCCTTAATTGGGATGCTGATACGAAAGTGTGTCTTTTTATCTATTAATAATAAGAATATTGTGTTTTGTTGGGTACCCAGCCATGTTGGCATCAGAGGCAATGAAAGGGCAGATTGTGCTGCCAAGTCTGCTTTGACTTTGCCACATGCCAATGCTGGTATTCCCTATAGTGATCTCAAACATCACGTAAATAATTATATCTTTTCTACTTGGCAAGATGATTGGAACGGTGTGGTCGCGAACAAGCTTCATTCTGTTAAGCAAGTCCTGAGAGAGTGGCAGTCCTCCTATAGGCGGTGCAGAAGGGATGAAATAGTCTTGTGTCATGCTCGCATCGGACATACTTACATTACCCATTCATTTATTCTCAAGAAGGATCCTCCACCTCAGTGTGAGCATTGTCAGTGTACACTGACGGTGCACCATATTTTGGTGGAGTGTAATCATCTGATCCAGACTAGAAAGGATATATTCGAAGCAAGAGATTTGGTGGAATCCTTTAGATTCCACCCTGAACTTGTACTAAAGTTTTTAAAAGAAACTGGATTTTATTCCAAATTTACTTTTGTGTAATATTTGATTTGTAACATGAATTTTACCTTTATAACAAATGTGATATGTATTATTTTGTATAGCTCTTTACACTGTCTTTGACTTAACATTTCAAATTTCATGTACCACCGCACAGCTCTATACACTGTTTTTAACCTAACCTTTTATTTTTTATTTTTACCATTGTATGACACCCAACAGCCGATGTATTATTTGTGCTGGGGTGTCGTTAAACATCTATTCAATTCAATTCAATGAAGTAACTTGTTATATGTACTTATATGTCGTTGCTCTTGCTCCCTCCCCATAATGTTTGGTAATGCATCCCATGAAACATACTAAAACGCCCACTAGAGCATTACTTAATTTAATAGTTGAACTTCCCTTTTGGCAACAGCCACTTGTAGTAAGATAAATTGTCTCCAATTGATATATTTTCAGCTCCAGTTCCAAAGCTTATGTTTTGTTTTTTATAAATAGTCCAACACAGTTTATTTTCAAGTCTGTCTAAATTGCTCAAAATGTTTAATCACCAGAAACATTTTCAGCCAAGCACTCAAAGTTTATTTTTGGACTCAACTTTTCCCCAGACATGAGTATAGAATGACTGTGTTCTCCATTTTAGGTTTAGGTCTTTGACCTTTTTCTAAATTTTAGTACAAATTCCACCCACTTCAAACTTACCTACCCTCTCCTGTCCCGGACTTAGTCACTGGCGATAGTCCATGATAGGCGTGCTCGAAAACATAATGTTATATGAGTATGTTAAAAGATTTCACGATCACGATATATTTGTGTATTATTCCCTGTTTACAAAACCAAACAGTTTAGGTGTGAAACATGGCCTGGTGGTGAAGTATTTGCCTTATGCACTGTTGGTGTAGGATCGATCCCCATCAGTGGGCCCATTGGGCTATTTCTCATTCCAGCAGTGGTATATCAAAGGCTGTGGTATGTGCTATCCTATCTGTGGTATGATGCATATAAAAGATCCCTTGCTACTAATGGAAAAATGTAGCAGGTTTCGTCTCTAAGACTATATATCAGAATTACTATATGTTTGACATCCACTAGCCGATGATTAATAAATCAATGTAAATCAATGTGCTTTAGTGGTGTCATTAAACAAAACTGAAACTATTTTTTTTAACTACTCTTTGTAGGTATCTTGGTAAACTTTATCTCATACCCTGTCATTAATGCCTTCACATCAGCTGCTGCTGTTACCATATCGTTTGGACAGGTCAAGGTAAGTCACTTAAACATTATTCCTGCTTTTAATGTGAATGTCTTCATTTCTCCATGTTGAGCCCATAGGGCTATTTCCTGTTCTAGCCAGTGCTCTACAACTGGTGTAACTATATAACGCTGTGGTATGTACTGTCCTGTCTATGGGATGGTGCATATAAAAGATTCCTTGCTGCTAATGAAAAAAATGTAGCATGTTTTCTCTAGTACTTTGCGTTCCTAGCTCTATCAAATAAAGGGGCTCATTTTCCAGTCAATTTGTAAAATGACTGGAAATTTCAGGCACTTTGTAAATTGACTGAGTGAATCAGGCAGTTTATAAATTGTCTGAAAATTTCAGGCATTTTACAAATTGCCTGATTTTAGACATTGACTGTAACATATATAAAAAGTTAATTTAGCACATACAGTTTATTATATAAGACCATGACCTTCCATATCAACATTCAGGGCCGTCTATCTACCTTCTGTATCTTCTGTTATTTTATCATTTAGAACATCCTTGGCCTGAAAAACATTCCAAGAGAGTTTGGACCAATGGTTTACGAGACATTTGCACATATAGGAGAAACAAGGTGAGATCATGTTTGTCTGTCCTTGTCGAAATCAAATTGCATTATATATAGATGTTACCTTTGTGATGGCAGTGATGACATTAACTGTACATTTAATGTAACATAAGATACAGTTGAATCCTATTGGCTCGAACCCCGTAGGTGCATCTCAATATGTGTTAAAACATTTTTAATTTTTTTTTATTTGATTTTAAATTAAAAACAAATTATTATTATGTGTAATTTGTAATGTCTAATGTTTAACATTTTGTTTGCAGGATTTGGGATACCATAATGGGATTGTGTTCTCTGGTTATTCTCTTTTTATTAAAGGTACGAGTAAAACACTGCATTTAATTAATTACTGAAATTTTTCGCCAGCCTCGGTCGCGTCGTGGTTAAGCCATTGGACATAAGACTGGTAGGTACTGGTTTCGCAGCCCAGTACCGGCTCCCACCCAATGGATAGGTGTAAGACCACTACACCCTCTTCTCTCTCACACTAACAATTAACAACTAACCCACTGTCCTGGACAGCCAGCCCAGATAGCTGAGGTGTGTGCCCAGGACAGTGTGCTTGAACCTTAATTGGATATAAGCATGAAAATAAGTTAGAATAAAATGAAATTTGTCTAAATGTTTGTCGTCTGTCTACACTCTGTCCATCTGCCTCAAAACCGGGCCAGGTTGTAGCTTAATGGTAGAACTTTCGTCTGACGTGTGATGGGTCACAGGATCGATCACCCTCAGTTGATTTTTTTTTTTTTTAGTCTGTCTGTCTGTCAATCTGTCTGACTGTCTGTCCATATGTCCGTCTATCCATGTCTGTCCCACATATACATGTAGTTTTCCTGACTTTTTTTGCAATGCCTTGAAATATTGACCTGACATTTTGCATATAGATTTATCATATATTGTTACAGATCAAATTTGACATTAACAGATATTTATCCATTTTTGATAGTTATGGCCCTTGAACTTAGGAGAGACTGGCCTCGGTGGCGTTGTGGCAGGCCATCGGTCTACAGGCTGGTAGGTACTGGGTTCGGATCCCAGTCGAGGCATGGGATTTTTAATTCAGATACCGACTCCAAACCCTGAGTGAGTGCTCTGCAAGGCTCAATGGGTAGGTGTAAATCACTTGCACTGACCATTGATCCATAAATGGTTCAACAAAGGCCATGGTTTGTGCTATCCTGCCTGTGGGAAGTGCAAATAAAAGATCCCTTGCTGCCTGTTGTAAAAGAATAGCCTATGTGGCGACAGCGGGTTTCCTCTAAAAACAGTGTCAGAATGACCATATGTTTGACGTCCAATAGCCGATGATAAGATAAAAAAATCAATGTGCTCTAGCGGCGTCGTTAAATAAAACAAACTTTTACTTTTTTGAACTTAGGGGATACGAAAATTAGTTTTCCAGACTTTTGTTTGCAATGCTTGACCTGAAGATTTGTGTATAGCTTTATCATATACTGTTACAGACTTTCATGGCGATTTACCCATTTTTGACAGAATTATGGCCCTTGAACTTAGGAGATGCGTAAATTTGTTTCTGGTAGAGGACATGTATTGATTTAGCAGTACTCTCAGAATGCTTGTTTTACCGGTCTCAACTAGTGCCTTACAGCTGGAACATCAAAAGCTGTGGTACATACTGTCCTGAATTTGGGAAAATGCACATTGTTCTTTTATTTGTAGCAGTAGCCTATGTGGTGGCCTTGCTCCAGCCAGTGCACCACGACTGGTACATTAAAGGCCATGGTATGTGCTATCCTGTCTATGGGATGGTGCATATATAAGATCCCTTGCTGCTAATCGAAAAGAGTAGCCCATGAAGTGGTGACAACAGGTTTTCTCTCTATATATCAGTGTGGTCCGTAACCATATGTCTGACGCCATATAACCGTAAATAAAATGTGTTGAGTGCGTTGTTAAATAAAACATTTCCTTCCTTCCTATGTGGTGGCAGTTGGTTTCTTCTCTTTCTGTTGACCAAATGTCAAAATGACACAAGTTGGACAATAAATAGCCATAGTTTAAAATGTGCTGAGTTGTCATTAAACTATTATTTATCAGTTATTTGAACTATTTTATCATTAACTGGCAGAACCGATATTGAAATTTCATCTATCAAACTTGTTAGATATGTGAACCATTTATTGCCAGTTTATTAACAGTGGGCTTCAACTTGGTCATTTGTACACTTTTAATTTTGTTTATTTTATTATATTCTGAACCATTGCTTCTGATAGTGAACTGACAACCTGAATCCACCGTTAATTTGGAATGATGTAATAATTAGATTAAATTACCTGAATATATATTTTTAATTTTAGAAACTGTAATACATGGCCCCGTTGTAACTTAAGGTGATCTTAGCACTACGATTGCTTCATGGAATGGGACAAATGACCTTTTCTTCTTTTCTTTTTTCTTTTTTAAACTGCAACACTAACTTTTTGCTTTTTCTTTTAGAAATTGCGAACCATTGATTGGAAGGATGAACCAGGTGCAGAGATAAAGCTGTCACAGAAAATAGCCAGAAAAGTTCTCTGGCTCATTGGTACAGGTGAGAGATCTGGTGTGGTGCTTATAAAAGTTTTAGAGTCTAAACTCGACTCTAATAGAGTTTGAGACACTAATGTCATGACAACACCATACAAATTGT
Source organism: Gigantopelta aegis (assembly GCF_016097555.1). Classification (NCBI taxonomy): domain Eukaryota; kingdom Metazoa; phylum Mollusca; class Gastropoda; order Neomphalida; family Peltospiridae; genus Gigantopelta; species Gigantopelta aegis. Next base: position 65,752,568 of record NC_054706.1, read on the forward strand.
ATGCGTGTGACGTCATAAGAGATTGAGTCTTGACTCTAAATAGAGTCTGAGACACTAATGTCATGACAACGCCATGCAAATTGTATGCTTGTGACATCATAACAGATTGAGTCTGGACTCTAAATAGAGTCTGAGACACTAATGTCATGACAACGCCATACAAATTGTATGCATTTGACGTCATAAGAGATTGAGTCTTGACTCTAAATAGAGTCTGAGACACTAATGTCATGACAACGCCATTAGAGATTGAGTCTGGACTCTAAATAGACTCTGAGACACTAATGTCATGACAATGCCATACAAATTGTCTGTGCGTGACGTCATTAGAGATTGAGTCTTGACTGTCTGAGACACTAATGTCATGACAATGCCATACAAATTGAATGTGTGTGACATCATTAGAGATTGAGTCTTGACTTTTAAATTTTTATAAGCACGGGCCCTGCTATTATATTGAAGTCACTGATTCTAGTTCCTAGGTTTGCATCTTTCCGTTTCCACATAAAATACATTTTGAGATACTACAAACATAGAGATGACAAGAAGCACAATAGATTTTCCAAGATTGATAATTTAAGCAGTAAGTTGTAAGTGGAATGTAATTTAATGATTACAAAAGGGGCTAGATTTAGCTCGGTGAATATAGTGATTGCCTGAGGTAAGTCGCAGGATCAAACCTCCTCAGTGGACCCATTGTTTTTTCCCATCCCAAGCAATATACAATGATGGGTATATGAATGGAATTGGTATGTGCTGTCTTGCTTAAGGGAAAGTACATATAAAAGATCCCTTGGACACATCCGGAAAATTTTGTGGATGTGTCTAAGACAGATGTTCTTGAACCTTCAAATGTCAAATTATTAATTGTATAGTTTTTCAATTATTTCACCACTTAATTAGGGACGACAGATTGTATTTGAAAGTTGTAGGGGAGAGGGCATTGTCAGTGAAATTTGAAAGGAGGGGACACTGTCAGTACAATGGCACAGGTGATGGAACTTGTTAGAGGAAGTTGGGTTCATGCTTCCCTGAGAACATTTAGTATTTTAGGTCTCCAAACATCGCATTTCCAGAATTGTAACCACAATAGATGGGAAAAGGGAATATGGTCCCCATAGAAACCTTGTCAGTTGTTTTCATTTCATTTCAACTTTCTTTTGTGCTTATATCCAATTAAGGTTCAAGCACACTGTCATGGGCACACACCTCAGCTATCTGGGCTGTCTGTCCAGGACAGTGGGTTAGTTGTTAGTTGTTAGTGGTTATTGAGAGAGAAGAGTGTATAGAGGTTTTACACTTACCCATCGAGTCATTTAAACTCGATCTGGGTAGGAAACGGTACCCGGGCTGTGAACCCAGTACCTACCAGCCCTATGTCTGATGGCTTAACTACGACACCATCGAGGCTGGTTGTTGTTTTCAAACATTGCTGGACTCTTATCCTGTGAATACAGATGAAAGAAACCCTGTAACTTGAAACTACGCTTGTGTAACAGCTGTTTAATTGTCACATCTATAAGCTGTATGGGTTGGCAGTCGACAGTGTTTCATTTCATTTTAATGATATAAACTGCTGTTCAAGCAATGCCCTGATTTAGCTCTTATTACAGCCACACTGGTAACTGTACGTATGACCCTAAGAGTCCTTGTATTAATTAATACACACATTTCTCGTTGGGTCTTATACCTTCGTATTATTTAACACAATTTTATGTTTTATGGTATCAGTTGAATAATATATTCCTGAAGTCTTGTAATTTCAAAATATTTATTATAGCAGTAATGCTTGCACCAAATGTTTTTTTGTTTTTTGTTTTTTGTTCCTATTTTGAAGACATAAATTAAAAATGAAGAAAAAGACATAGACTAGATTGGGTTTTTTGTGTGGGTTGACAGCCAGTGGTCATTGGATTTTTTGTGTTCGAGGGGTGGTGGTTAAATTTTGATTGACTTACTGACTGACTAACTGGTTCTTTTGTTTGTGTGTTTGTTTGTTTGTTTGTTTGTTTGTTTGTTTGTTAATTTTTTATAGTTTGAAATCCTGTCATGGTTGACTATAAACAAATTATATTTTCACCATGGGTATGAGATACAGAAATCTAAATTCAATCTATTAATTAGCCTACCACAGATCTAATTTTCAATTCATTTTTATTAAGAAGAGAACCATATTACCTAAGACATTCATTTCCATTATAGAGACCTCTACTCTAGTGATAAGTAAAATAGGATTAGCAGTCAGAGCCAGATGGTGATAGCGAAATTTTATTTAATTTAAAAAACAATTTGTATAGCATTGAAAAACAAAAATCATTGTGTTGAAAATTTGATGAAGATATAAAAAGGTAAATTTATTTTGGTTTCATTTTATGTTATAAATGGGTGTTCATCCAAGTTGATTGGTCTCCATTGGTCATGCTGTTGTGAATCGTCAGTGTACATACATTGTCGGCACTAAGGTTGAGGATATCCTTCTTAAAAATAAATGAATTTGTCATGTATGTGTGACCAATGCAAGCATGACACAAGACTATTTCATTATTTTTGTTTTTCCAGGTGCCAATGCTGTAATTGTGATAGCGGCGGCGGGCATTGTAGCTGTTCTCCATAGTCAAAACATCACTGGCCACCTGTCACTCACAGGACACTTGAAAGAAGGGTTGCCTCCCTTTAAAGTACCTTCATTCTCTGTAACTAATGGTACTGAAACATACACAGCTGGTGATATTTTTAGTGTGAGTTGCTTCGTTCTCAGTCTTAAAATAAATACATGGATCTTGAAAATAGGGGGTTCTGTGATCCTAGACCTCTCTCTCTTTCTTTTGCTTACTCACACACACACACACAATACACACACACACACACACACACACACACACACACACACTCTGTCTCTCTGTCTCTGTCTCTCTCTCTCTCTCCCTCCCTCCCTCCCTCCTCTCTCTCTCTCTCTCTCTCTCTCTCTCTCTCTCTCTCTCTCTCTCTCTCAAGATAAATCTAGATCTAGATATATTTAAGATTAGGATCCTCTTTCCTATATTTTTTTCACTCTTACAAATACTTTTTATAATTTTTGTCGTCTCTCCTTGCTCGGTACCACTTTGGATACTGGGTTGTTGATAAAGTCATACATGCCCATTAGGATAGGGACAGAAGCGTTTGTCTTTATTCCATAGAAAGTATTTGAATTTTAACAAATTTTTCCAGATGTTTTTTTTTCTTTTTTCGTATGCATAACAATTATATAATTATGTATTTTGTAGCTAGAGTAAAATATCCAACATATATTATCTCTGTCATTAAAAAACTGAAAAAGTTTACAAGAAGCAAAATTATGTTGTTAATAATAATGTGAGACATACATTTTGTGAATGTTCTATTCTTTGTATAATATGATATTGAAATAGATTTCTTCATTGTCCGAACTTTTGTCTTATTCACATAAAGTGCATGAATTTGGATCTCCCATTAAAAAAAAAAATCATTGATTGTGTAATTATGCATGTATTTTATTAATGTTCTATTCATTGTCTTATAGGGTATTGGAATGGGTTTCTTCATTGTGCCTGTTCTAGGTCTTGTGGAAACTATAGCTATAGGCAAAGCTTTTGGTGAGTGATGGTGACTAAACTCAAGTTACATTTTACTTCACTCTACATACATCTCATCAATCAGGACCTACAGTAAACTGGAATTCCCTCAAAACCCAATGTTTTTCACAGTCACCCTTTTTAAAACTCAGTATAGAACAGAATCTCTCTAAATACTGGATATCCTTAAAACTGGACTTTTTATTTGGTCCTGTGGATGTCCAGTTTAGAGGAGTTTCACTATAGTTTTTAATAACGTTTTATTATTGGATTTGAAGATAATGAACTTTATTTAACGCTATTATATCTTTTTATTATTGGATTTGAAGATAATGAACTTTATTTAACGCTATTATATCTTTTTATTATTGGATTTGAAGATAATGAACTTTATTTAACGCTATTATATCTTTTTATCACTGTTAGTTTATTACTTTTACTGGATACTGTTTACTTCTTGTGCATATAATTTAGAACATTTCTGTGATTGTTGCCAAACTTGTGTGAAGTAACTCCTTGAAAAATAAACTATATTTGAAGGGAAAAAAAGGTCTATTGAGAGAGAAAAAAAGGGAACACTTTGTATTACAGACCACATTTAGTTAATTATTAGCATCATTATGTTTGTATAAAATACAAAGATGTGATGATGGATTGAATGTCAGTAATGTGGAATTAATGTCAGTAACACAAGTGATTTCCTGACACTGTGGAAGATGTTTCTTGCAGTCATTCTTTGCTGTTAATGTTGGTGTGAACCCTCATTTCTTTCCATCAATATGGTAAGATATGACATGCTATATTTATTGGCTAGTGTATCGTGTGTAAAGCTTGTCAAATAATATTAATTTACTGCTTGTATTTTGCATCGTGATTTCTGGATTTAATATGTAGTAGTTTCTTCATTTTTGTTTTTCAGCAAGACGTAATAATTATGTTATTGATGCCAGCCAAGAACTTATAGCAATAGGTATGTTGTATTTAATGTTGTAAAGCCAAAATTTAAGTTCACTGTAAGAAAGGTTTTTCAACATTGTCCAATGAATTAATAAAATGTTAGCATTGTAGGGTGTTTTACCATTGTTCAAATAAAACAAAGTGCATTTTTGATATGTGCTTCTTTTCATATGCAATTAAATGTGGTTAGTACAATTAAGTTACTGTGAAATCACTTTTATTAATGGTGGTCTAATTTTCGTCTAAATTATGGACTAGGGCAGTCAACAAAAAATAATGCATATAATATTAATTTATGATACCACCTTTTGATCCACAAATTTATGTACTTAATGAAATTTGGGTTTTTTAGCAAAATTATAAAAATTTAAGCCTATGAAAATAAAGAATTTCACAGTATATTGTATGATAAATGTTTAGAAATGAATGACATTGAGACTGTCCTTGAGAGTATGCTCTTTTGCAGACTTTTTAAGGCTTTGAAATTAAATGTCTTACTTTAAATAACATTAGCAAAAGAAAAATGTTCTTAGTATTTAACATTATAAGAAGAAAAATGTTCTCAGTATTTAACATTATAAGAATAATTTTTTTCTCAGTATTTAACATTATAAGAAGAAGAATATTCTCAGTATTTAACATTATAAGAAGAAGAATATTCTCAGGATTTGACATTATAAGAAGAAAAATGTTTTCAGGATTTGATATTAGCAGAAGAAAAATGTGCTCAGGATTTGAAATTGTATATTGGGCTTCCATTAAAATTTGTAGCATGTACTAATATACTGAACAGCAAAAGAAACACATTAATTTGTTTTATTTAAGAACAGACTAATACTTATTGAGATTCAGGTGAATTACATCTTGATATGTTGTTGATCATTTGACAGAACTGAGTGTTTGTAATCAAGTAAACCCATTCTAATTACAAACTAATCACAACCCTGATTTGCATTTCTTTTAATGTTCAGTATATACAGGTATATACACATTGAGAATGCACAAGTAATGAGACACCACAGCATCGTAGAGGTCTAAAATTAACAAGCTACTCTCGATTCACTAATATCAAAACCTATATTAGCTCGGCCTTTTACCTTTCGACCGACTGTTCAAAATTGCACCAAATTCCCTCAATCAAAATTGCGCACACTTTTCTCTTTGGCATTTAACTGCTCCATTCAAATTCCATAGCACCACTACCACCCCCACCCGCCTGCTACCGATTTGATCGGGCTGCTGGTGCTCCCTTGTACCTGCCAGTGCAGGCGGTCCCTCCTCTCCCCTCCCCCCACCTTTCCTGTCATGGACGGAGAAACCGGCCAAGGCCGTCTCTTGTGCCTATGACAGGCATGCGCTACAACAGCTTGTTCTGAATGTGCACATAAAACCCTATGACAAGTAATGTCTAAATAATTTTTGTTTTACAGGTGCAGCTAATATTATTGGTTCATTTGTATCATCATATCCTGTCACTGGAAGTTTCTCCAGGTAAATTCTTTTAATACAATAATGCAGTGAAATATGATACAAGATTTGCCGAATATAACAGCAGTCTGTTCGTAGTTGATATAGTGCCCTTTTATCAGACAATAAGACAAATGAGCTGCCAGTTTTTTCTCAATTTACAAAATGATTCAGAAGCTTAAAAATCTATGGTACTATACTTAGTTTTGTTTGTTTTGTTTTGGGTTGTTGGAGGAGGGAATTGGAATGGGAAAGGTGAAAGATCAGAATATGTATTTCTGAAAATGTACATCACTAAAAGTTTACCTCATTTTGTAACTAACACACCTTTTCAAACAATGAAAATTGCAGTTGTTCATTAAGGCCTAAAAGAAATTGTGTGTTTCTGGGAATGTGCCCGAGAAAATTAGGTAGGGTAGGTTGATTTTTTTGTTTGAATTTTACTACCTTGATCCTTATGGGTCTAGATAAAATCTTATGTTTGTACTCTTTTCACATAACAGTGCACCAACACCATCACAGTATGTATTAATGTTTTAAAATATATTTAACACCATCACAGTATGTATTAATGATTTAAAATATATTTAACACCATCACAGTATGTATTAATGATTTAAAATATATTTAACACAAAGTGTCACCTGCCTTACCTATGATGCATCTTATTTTCAGAACTGCTGTCAATGCTCAGAGTGGAGTGAGGACTCCTGCAAACGGAATATTTACAGGTTCGATCTTTCATTGATAACACTGATTAGTTCTGACAAATACACCTCGATACTAAATATTTAATGTTTATTTGACAAGGTTTACATAAGGATATACAGGCTTTTCCCCAGGATTTTTTTAAGGCACTTACATTTTTTAGCATCAGTATAACACAAATCAAGCCACAATAAGTGGGGTAGTGGGTTGAAAACAGTTAAGTGTTTGCCTTCAATCCAGCTAATCGGTGCATGGAAAAAAAGTCAAATAAAAAAAGTCAAGGGAAAATAAGTCATGGGGAAAAAAGACATAAGAAATTTTTGTTTGTTTCCCCAGTAATCACAAGTAACTAAGTAAGTGCTAACAATAGAAAAATATTTTGTATATCGTATGTTTTGTTTTGCAACAAATTGTGAATGTTAGTCATTGTCGATCAGGCAAATGTTTTGATAGAACTATTTTCTTCCAACAAATATAGCAATGTTATCGGTTGCGATGACAGAGTTTCCAAGTGGTATGCGAATAATGTAAAGTTGGCAGAAGATGTCCGGTACCATTGAGAAATTCCCATCCAGAAACCATGTTTCTGCTTCAGCAAGATGACGGAGCCCTTCGTTGGTTGCAAATAGCAGCATTCGATTTTCATTGTATAGGTACCATTATCATATATTAAAGTCGTTTTGATCACCATTCACAAATACTGTATATTCATGAGGAATATCACCAAGTTGCATACGCGTTGGAGGTGAGGGAAGACTGGGTTGCTGATTCCTGATTGTTTTTTCGCATGCCTCTTCACTCGGCACATGGGTCCTCACTGTTGGAAAGATTCATTCTACAGATTCAGTAAAAATTTGCATTGGGAAGTAGGACACCTGCTGTGCTTAATAAATACATATTTACACTTTTGTTCCATTTTTGTTATGTTTTATATGTTTAAAAAAAAATATAGTTTGACTTTTTTCCATTGACTTTTTTTCCTTTGACTTTTTTCCTTTGACTTTTTTCCTATGACTTTTTTCTCTTGATTTTTTTCCTTTTGACTTTATTTTCATGACATTTTTTTCCTTGACTTTTTTCCTTTTACTTTTTTTCCTACAATCGGCTAATTATGCTTTTTAAAAAAAGAAAGGTAAAATACGGTAAACCCATCAATTTCCCACCCCCAACAATTTCATAATTTGTGCTATGTTGTTGCTGTTGATTTCATCCTGTTAAATGCTTGTTGTTATTTCTGGTTGTAAAATACCTAGGCTAAGAATGCTGACTTCACAATATATTACATTTATTAAAAAAAAAAAAAACTTTAATAAAATCCAGCTAACTATTAAATCCAGCTAACTATTAAATGTCACCTCAAAGTCTTACAAATATATATATCTAACAAATATGATTATTGTAAACTAATTCAGTGTACGTTTAACTGAAATTTGTATAAATACTACATGTTCATTTCCCACGATCGCGATCTGCATGCGTACTCTCGACCATAAGTACAAAATTACAAAGACAAAGGAAATAAACAAAACTGCAGTTCGGTATTCATTGATGCAAACAACTATTGTTTTTCTACAAATTTTCATCAAGATTTACTTTTGTGTAATCGTATTGTTTAGAGTCCGCAATGATGTCTCTTGACACGTAGGTGTCAGCTGACTGAAGCATGACGTATATTCGCACCGAAAGCTCTCCTCAGTTCAGCCAACGAACCTTCTTCCTAATGTTCGCCAACTATTTGATTGAACCGGCCTCTGTGGTGTCGTGGTTAGGCCATCGGTCTACAGGCTGGTAGGTACTGGGTTTGGATCCCAGTCGAGGCATGGGATTTTTAATCCAGATACCAATTCCAAACCCTGAGTGAGTGCTCCGCAAGGCTCAATGGGTAGGTGTAAACCACTTCCACCGACCAGTGATCCATAACTGGTTAACAAAGGCCATGGTTTGTGCTATCCTGCCTGTGGGAAGCGCAAATAAAAGATCCCTTGCTGCCTGTCGTAAAAGAGTAGCCTATGTGACGACAGCGGGTTTCCTCTAAAAAACAGTGTCAGAATGACCATATGTTTGATGTCCAATAGCCGATGATAAGATAAAAAATCAATGTGCTCTAGTGGCATTGTTAAATAAAACAAACTTTACTTTACTATTTGATTGGTGTCCGTCGTGTCCATTTGGTTTAACGTGAAGCACACAAACCAGTGTAGCGAACGTTTTGTTTTCACTCGGTCTGGCTGAACTCAGCCCTTGGGGTAGCCTACATGTCTTTCGGCCCTGAACTGCATGGGCGGATCCAAGGGGGGGGGACCAGGGGGACGCGTCCCCCCCCCAAAAAATTGTTCAAGTGCCCTCAAAATGTCCAAGTGCCCTTTTTGTTTGTAGATTTTTTTTTTTTTAAGTAAACAATAATTATATTGTAGATAAATGAAATCAAAGATTTTCGTGTACATGCGCAAGCTTGCAGATATGTGTCTGTGTTATTGAGTCTCAATGGGGCCCCATTGAGGTTCTAACGCGAGTGACGCCAATTTACTTCATTATTGCTAGTATATTATGACGTAGAACTGTAGGAATTCATATTAATTGTAAATATCAAAACTTGTAGTAAGGTGCCCTTTTGACGAGTCAATGTGCCCTTCTTTTTTGGTCCCCCCCTAAAAATATTTCCTGGATCCGCCCATGAACTGGCATGTGTATTCAAATTGACATGCATTGTCGGTTTGTTTTTATTACTATGGTTTAAAGACTTTACAAAGTTAAAATAACAAGTTACAGATCTTCTAGACATTGAATCACCGTCACATTGCTGTCATACATGATGAATGCATGCTGTTAAAATTAATAACTGTGATTATTAAAATAAGCAAACATCCTAAGGCCTACGCTGTATTCTGGATAACACCGTTTCTCGTTACCGGTCCCGAGATCGCTAATACGCTAATTGAATATTTGGTATTATTATTATTATGTTTGAGGTGTCGGATAGACTATGTAACCATATGTTCACATCAGAAGATAGAAAATGTCTTAGCCAAAATTTTAGCCACTGGCAAATTTTATTAGCAATTTTTTGTGAAAATAATTTTTAATTAGCCAATGGCTAATTTGGCTACCGACAGTGCGAGCCATGGATGTTTTCAGTGTGTGTGTGTGTGTGTGTGTGTTTTGGGAAGGGGGTGTTAGGATAGAAATGAGTGATTGCCAATTAACTGTACTTTTAAAAAGTGCTTCACCTATCGTTTATTCATTTAAATGGTACAGTTGATTCTGTCAATGGGCATCTTCTTTGATCGGCCTTGAAGCTTGATTGCTCTGCACGGGAATCCGTTATGCATAAGCGCCTTCCTGATGGATTAGTGGTCCCAGTAGATGTGATAAAATTACCCAACACCAATTTTGAGCAGATGACTGGTCCATTGTTAGGTATTTAGGAAGTGTTTTACCTGTCATAGTGATTAGGTGTGCTTGATATACTGGTACACTAGTTGTTTGCAAGAGGTAGTCGACTGCCATGCTCATACTTGTGATCGTTTTTCTAAAGCACTTTAACAAGGCATAGTGGCAATTGATTTAAGGCACTTCCACACCATCAAATCGCTTACTTTACAGACCAAGGCGTGTCGGGCCGCTATGCCTAACGGCCCTGGGGAAATCCCTGGGTATAATAGGCAAACTTCAAGGGGCCTGTATGCAGTGGGTGGGTTTCAGGCAACCCCTCTTTGTTCAAGCAAATGTTTTTTTCTTTTTTTAATATATTTTCTGGTGGAGAATGACTCAACCCCCGCTATAAACTTTACTCGCTACAGTCTAGACTCCCAGCTAAATAACCTGCACACACACACACACACCTGTTCAGCTACTTCTCATTTCATTTAAATGTTTAATTTTTAACTCTGGCTATGCATTAATGTCAGATATAGGTAGAAATAGTCAATAAAAATTAAATTGTAGGATGCTATTGTATTTGATAGAATAAGGATAATACTGAAGTCTAAGAAAGATGTCATTCCATTGGTTTATCTTAAATACAGTCAGCTAATATCAACCAGTCAGGAACAAGCTTTCAAACGTATAGGTACATGTATGTTATATAAGAGTCTAATAATTTGTTTATGATGAAATAAATAAATTATTACCGGTACTGTAAAATATCTAATTTAAATCCAGTATAGCAGTACACTGTATATACATGCATATTCTTATAATATTTTAATATATTTTAAATAATAGTGTAATCAGTTTTGTCTGTTTTTATACTAGTTATTTGATAACTAACAAAGTATCTAGTCTTTTAACCACTCAAATATTTTATATTTGGATATTTCAGGGGCAATAATCCTGTTGGCGCTGGCTGTCTTGACACCCTTATTCTACTACATTCCAAATGCTGCTCTGGGTGCTGTCATCATATCAGCTGTTGTCCAGATGGTGGACTTCGCGATCGTCAAGTCTCTGTGGAAAACCAACAGTCAGTATTCTCCTTCATATGATCTTAGTTAGCATCAGTTTGTATACTATGTCTCTGACATTGCCAATGTTCTCTGGGGCAAGAAAGTAAAAAAAAATGACAAAGGTAAAATGGTGTGTTCTGTAAACTGAATTAATATTGTGACATGCTTTATTTGTGAATAGATACCTTAGAGCAAAAATAAAAGAAAGACATGTTTTATTTAACGATGCACTCAACACATTTTATTTACAGTTATATGGCATCGGACATATGGTTAAGGACCACACAGATATTGAGAGAGGAAACCTGCTGTCGCTACTTCATGGACTACTCTTTCCAATTAGCAGCAAGGGATCTTTTATATGCACCATCCCATACATACCATGGCCTTTGATATACCAGTTGTGGTTCACTGGCTGGAATGAGAAATAGCCCATTGGGACCACTGACGGGGATCGATCCCACACTGACCGCGCATCGAGCGAATGCTCTACCACTGGACTACGTCCCGCCCCGCCTTAGAGCATGTTCACAACATGTAAATTTCTCAAACAGCCATTGGTATCTGCGGTCCATATCTGCAGTGAAAATAATGTGTCTATAAATTTTACAATTTGAGAATGAACACAAATATCTACAGATCTGAGGTCACGATCTCTCAAAAAACATATCCCACACTGTGGGAGATGGAGAATATTCCATGAGTGTCTTCATCATGGCAGGGGCAGGACGTAGCCCAGTGGTACAGCACTTGTTCGATGCGTGGTCGGGGTGGGATCGATCCCCGTCGGTGGGCCCATTGGGCTATTTCTTGTTCCAGCCAGTGCACCACGACTGGTATATCAATGGCTGTGGTATGTACTACCCTGTCTGTGGGATGGTGCATATAAAAGATCCCTTGCTGCTAATCGAAAAGAGTAGCCCATGAAGTGGCGACAGCAGGTTTCCTCTCTCAATATCTGTGTGGTCCTTAACCATATGTCTAACACCATATAACCGTAAATAAAATGTGTTGAGTGCGTCGTTAAATAAAACATTTCTTTCTTTCTTTCGTCATAGCAGTGTAATGAAAATAATATTTAGTGTTAAAATGACAAGACTTTCATATAGTCAGTTGATGATCCAGCTTGAAAGTAGAAATTATGAGTTTGTTTAAAATAATGACTGCAGATTTAAGAGATCGATTTAAAAGTAGTATTCTGCTCAATGTGAATATTGTTTATTTATAATCTTGAAAAATATTAGGCACTCATTGGTATAAAATTTAATATTTTTCAGAAATGGATCTGGTACCTCATCTGTTTACGTTTGTTACATCACTAGCCATTGGTATTGAGGTAAGACATTCATTTTTCATTTATAAACATAGGCGTACAGGCTCCCATTTTGTAGGAGGACAAGCTGGCTTATGCCCGAATTAAATGAAAATGCCCGAATGTGAAAAACAACATTTATTCATATTAGCATTACGTACTACCAAACAGCTATATAGTGTTGCAAATAAATTACTACGCACTTTTATATGGATTACAACTAATTTTGATGCTAGAATAATGGAAATATATGGTTAAAAAGGTCTCATGGTAAGCACATTTTGCCCGAATATCTTTATGATTTTTGCCCGAATTTGGGGGTTTTCTCCAGCACTAGTGGGGAAGCCATGTGTATTTCTTAAATATATTTAAGTATACTTTATTATCCACCTGCCTGCAAACATTTGTGTTTGTGTGTGTGTTGGAGTTGTTTTGATTTTTTTTTTTATAAAACTGTTTAATAGTTGTTTATGTCAGTGCTTTTTGGTTTCAATGTTTTTCAGTCCAAACTATATTTTATTATTTATTTTGACAGTCGTGGAGCAGGAGAGTGTTATGAGCAATTTTATTGTCTAAAATTGTGGATTAATTATAATGTTTACTGAAATTAAATCGCTGCGAACTCAGATGATTGAAGGGTCAAAGACTGGGTTGTGGAGAAGAGTGGAAGAACATAGGTGAAAGATGAGAGGCATTATCAAAGAGTGAAAATAAAGGATGATCTCAGAATGGAAAAGATTAATGGAGACAGTAGAAATTAAGAATTTGTATGATGTGTTACATTATATGTTGTTTATTTCAGTATGGAATCCTCATTGGAATAGGAGTGTCCTTGCTCATTCTTCTCTATCCAGTAGCCAGGCCACCACTTAAGGTAGTTTATTTTTCGTTTTCATTTCAACTTATTTTTGTGCTTATATCCAATTAATGTTAAAGCATGCTGTCCTGGACACACACCTCAACTATCTGGGCTGTCTGTCCAGTAAATAAGTTGTTAGTTATTAGTAAGAGAGAAGAGAGTGTAGTGGTCTTACACCTACCCATTGAGTCGTTAAAACTTTTTTTTCTTTTTTTTTTTTTTTTTTTTTTTTTTAAATTCAAATTTTTATTCGGAGCTTCAAAACACATATTATTACAGTACATAATGAAATGTTACATTTTCTGTTAAAACACAGTTATTAATACAAGAAAATATGTATTACATGTGAAGTACTCTACTGCCACTTTTTTCCACATATTGCCACTTTTTTCTTATTTTACTAGCTTTTTCCGGGGGGTAAAGATAAAGAGAATACAATTCAATCTGCTTATAACGACGTATGTTAGCTAAACATGAAATATAATTTGGCTGAGTTTTTTTCATTTTACAAATATGTATATAGTATTTTATTAAAAGCAAACAAAGATTGATAATATCAATATTTGGACTATTAATAAAAAGACCAAAAAGAAGTACCTCAGCAGCTGTCCTGGGCACACACCGTAGCTGTCTGGGCTGTCTGTCCAGAACAGTAAATAAGTTGTTATTTATTAGTAAGAGGGAAGAGAGTGTAGTGGTCTTACACCTACCCATTGAGTCATTAAAACTTGTTCTGAATGGAAGCAGGTACCGAGCTGCGAACCCTGTACCTACCCGCCTTATGTCCAGTGGCTTAACCACGACACCACCAAGGCCGGTAACCATACTATGCTTAGTTAATTTATAGAATGAAAGGCGAGAGTAACTATTAGTTATCATCACTGGCTTTGAACATGAGTTGTCTGTCTCCATTCCTTAAAATTATATCACCAGACCATATTGTTTAGAAACACCATTCTTGAATAATAAAAAATAATAAAACATTCTGAACTCACCACTATATCTTTGTAATTTTATATCCCTCGTGAAATTATTTTTGTTAAAGGTTGTAACATACAAAAATTATTTCACATGGTAGTTAAATATTAAATGACACGAAAGGTCAAATAATATCTTATAAATGTTCTAGTATAGCATTATTTATTGAGCTGTTTCAGTAGAAAATCATTTACATGTTTCTGCAGACATTGGTCCGCCCTGGAATCCTGCTTGTACAGCCGCATCAAGGAATGTTGTTCCCAGCAGCAGAGTACATCAGTGAATCAATAGTCCATAAAGCCACCAAAGGTAAAGACTTTTGTGTTCTGTCTAATGCTAGGCTCAGACTGTTAAGTGGCATGACGAAGTTATCCAATTCAGTGGTTGTGTTTTAATTTTTCCCAACTGCCAAATTATGATGGGTGTGCACAGATTAACAGCTAATCAGTCATAGTAGAAATAGATTTATAAGAGCACTCTGACTAGCAACTGGACAGTCGTAGAAGTAATGAGAGCAGAAAGTTGGCCAACTTTGTCATGGTAGTTGGTAGTTTGAGACTAGCATTAGGTAAAAAAAAAGGTGATAATCGTGCATATGTAAACATTACTTGATACTAGGGCCTCCACGAGTCCAAAATATTACTCGAGAGTCAAACTCTACCCGGACTCGAGTACCTGATGCTTACAGTAGATGATGATGAGATTAAGGAAGAAAGTAAAATAGTATTATGCATCTTAATTCCAGCCCTGAACATGGATGCCGTTGTATTGCATTCACAAACCAGTTGTTACGTTCTATATTGTGACGGATGGACGGCCAGATTCAAAAGAGAAACTAGCGCATGATCTTATAATTATTGTGTAACTTATATCGTTGATTATCTACTGCTGAAATGATTGTCCTACATTGTCCATTATATTATAGTTGGTCATTATATTCCACCTTGTACGGGTACTCGAGTCCTGTGAATGGACTTGATTCTTGCTAGACTCAAACCATGTGTGAGTACTTGAGTACTCGTGGAGATACTAAATATACCTTGTTAGCCGTAATTAAAATGTTTCTGATCATCTTGTATGTGTTTCCCAATGTATAACTATTTTCATGATAACCTAATGATTTTTCTGTTTCTGAAATAGGTGGTCGCCCGCGATCTGTGGTACTGGATTTCCAGCACATTGTTAAGATAGATTATAGTGCAGTACAGGTAAGAACAAAACTGAAGCAGTGTATGACAATAATGAGATTTAATAATAACATAGAAACAGATTTTATTTGTTCATTATACAACATTTTTTAATATGCTTGCCTGTAATGGTTGTATTTTTTCACAGATCTTTACACTGTGTTTTTACATAGTTATATCATTTCTTTTAATGTGAATTATATTCATATATTCAAGTCCAGTAGTTTGTTTTTTGTGCTGGGGTGTCATTAAGCATTCATTCATACGTACGTTAGTTCGTTCATTCATTCGTTCATTCATTCATTCATTCTTTTTCTAGTAACTAGACATTTTTCTGGCTAAAAGTAGTTAAAAGATTTTGATTAATCATATTTGGACATTCTATATACAAGGCAACATTATATATAATATTTCAGCTAAATTATCATTAACTCACCTGACATCCTTACTCTTTGTTACTAATAAGGCTGACCTGCCCTGTGGCACTAAGAATCGACCACAGGTATTCAGGTGGCATAATCGGTAATAGTAAATGCTTTTTAACATTGTCAGATATCCTCAGGCACTACGGCTGGTATATCAAATTCTGTGGTATGTGCTATACTGTCTCTGGGATGGTGTATATAAAAGATCCCTTGCTTCTAATGAAAAAATGTAGCGGATTTCATCTCTCAGATTATATGTCGAAATTACCATATATTTGACAACCAACAGCCGATGATTAATAAATAAGTGTGCTCTAGTGGTGTTGTTGAACAAAAAAACAAAAAAACATCCTCAAATAAAAATTCTACCACTGAGCATTTGCCCCATGCATGTCTCCCTCCCCACCTGTTAATGAGAAATAGGAACTGGGATGTAGAGTTAGCCAGCAAATTAAATTAAAGGGTAATAATTGTTGAATGGGCGGAGTCCTGCAGCTGTACATTTTTTTTACAAATTAAAGTTTGTTTGTTTTGTTTAACGAAACTACTAGAGCACAAATATTTATTTAATCATTGGCTGATGGATGTCAAACATTTGGTAATTTTGACATTCCATTAGTAGCAAGGGATTTTTTATATGCACAGTCTCACAGACAGGATAGCACATACCACATGCTTTGATATACCAGTTGTGGTGCACTGGCTGGAACGAGAAATAGCCCAATGGTCCCACCAACGGGGATCGATCCCAAACCGACAGCACATCAGGCGGATGCTTTACAACTGGTTTCTACTCTAGTGTTAAGCTGAAACCAATTCATTGTAAATTACACTTTTTTTTTTTTTCATTTCATGCTTAACCTGACCTCCCCATCATGACACAGTAAACAATTTTAGTTAATCATCGACTTTTGCGATGTTTGGACCAGTCCATTGAAGCACCAGAAAATGAACATACATGTATATAGTGAGGTCAGGATGGTTACGTATTCATACAAACACCCAAAAGTATTCACAAAAGAAAAAATACTCAGTGTTTTCCTCAAATTAAAAATTGTATTACTTTTTCAATCATTCTGTCAGTAAGAATAAATGTTTTGATGTAATTATTTAATAGTAATGCACTTATTTTGTAGAGTTTGAAGCAGCTGTTTGCTGAAATGAAGCGTAAGGGTCAGTGTGTTGTGTTAGTGCATGTACAGGTTTGTATGTTTTACTGTTATCAGTTTTATTGAGATTGTGTATTATTGTCTGTTTTTACGCCATCAGTGACTATTGAAAAAAAGAAAGAAGATTTACAAAATGTTTTAGGGTAAAAAAAACAACAACAAAACTTACATTTGATGCCAAATGATGCCAGACATTAGGTATATATCAGACATATAATATAATCAGACATTAGGTGTACATCAGACATATAATATAACCAGACATTAGGTGTACATCAGACATATAATATAATCAGACATTAGGTGCATATCAGACATATAATATAATCAGACATTAGGTGTATATCAGACATATAATATAATCAGACATTAGGTGTACATCAGACATATAATATAATCAGACATTAGGTGTATATCAGACATATAATATAATCAGACATTAGGTGTATATCAGACATATAGTCTGAGATTAGCATTATCTTTTGTCAGAAACCTAATATCCTGTGATATTGTAAAACATTCCATTCTTTTCTCCATCTGACAGCCTCAGGTGATGTTTGATTTACACCAGGCTGAGATTCCATTCCTCATAATCCGGTCTACAGTGGATGAGGCCTGTGAGGATATCCTGGCACAAGGCAAGTCATCATCAGACAGGAATCCGGGTGGTTTTTGGTTCGGGGGGTGGGTTTGGGGGGTGGGGGGTCTACATGCAACTACTTACTATGCAACTACTTAATTGTAAGTTGTATATTAGTGGTGAATGCACTTAAAAATAAGTTGATTTATTTATTTTTTTGTTATCGTGGAGGGTCCAGACCCCCTCATCTCCCCACTCTGGATCTCTTCCTGCCATCATCATTGAGTTCTTCAGGCCTCTTAGGATTAAGCTCAGTTAATAAAGTGCTTTCCTGAGGTTGAAGGATCGAATCCCCTTGGCGAACTTTAAAACAAAACAAAAATTCCTCATCCCAACCAATGTTACGCAGTTGGTTTATGAAAGGCTGTGGTATGTGCTGTCATGTCTGTGGGAAAGTGCAAGTACGGTTTTTTATTAATTCTAAAATTATGAAATTTTTCATTTGTTAAAGTGTCAGTATGTGTTGGTGGTCTGGGTTCTGTATCTTTCCAACACATAAGGCTCATAAAAGAGTCATATTTGACTTGATTGTTCCTTTAAGCAATGTGCTCCAGTGGCATCATTTAAACAAATAAACTGTAACTTTTGAAAATTTATATTATGATATAAAATGATATTAAATGTTAATTTGTAAAATTATTGCCATAATTAGAAGAGGGGCAGAACAATTTGAAAAAAGTGCCATTTTTAGGTTAGAATTGTCCTTTTGTCTAGGTTAGGAAGACCCTATATTACTGGGCCCCTGGGGTTTTTTGGGGGGAGGGTTTCTTTTCTTTTTACTGCCCATGGTATGTACTATTCTGTCTGTGAAATGATCATATAAAAAAGATCCCTTGCTGCTAAATAAAAAGAGTAGCCCATGGAAGTGGCAGCACCATGTATTCTCTCTCATTATCTGTGATCCTCAACCATATATCTGATGTCATATAACCATAAATAAAAATGTGTTGTATGTGTCATTAAATAAAACATTTCCTCCTTGTTTTAAGGGGGCGAGACGTAGCCCAGTGGTAAAGCATTCGCTTGATGCGCGGTTGGTTTGGGATCAATCCCCATCAGTGGGCCCATTGGGCTGTTTCTCACTCCAGCCAGTGCACCACGACTGGTACATCAAAGGCTATGGTATGTGCTATCCTGTCTATGGGATGGTGCATATAAAAGATCCCTTGCTGCAAATTGAAAAGAGTAGCCTATGAAGTGCCGACAGTGGGTTTCCTCCCTCGATATCTGTTTGGTTCTTAACCATATGTCCGACACCGCATAACCGTAAATAAAATGTGTTGAGTGCATTGTTAAATAAACCATTTCCTTCCTTCTTCAAGTTATTTTAGCCATGACTTTAATTTCTTTATTTCCTTCACAGCTGATGGTCATGAGATGATACTGCCACAAGATATAAGTGATGAGGAACATCCAGCTTTGGCTTGAGGTTGAAGATCTGTTGACCATCAACCAAAAGATCAACCATCAACCAGGATATTGTGTTAATTGACCTGTACAGTGCAGGAACAGGAACAAAATACTTGTTTTGAACTGAATAATAGTACATGATACCAAATATGCAGCATCATTACATTATGGTTTGGAATTATAAAATGATGATTAAAAAAAGAAAACAGCAGAATTGGCACAACAGAACATAATGGTTTTGAATTTAAGAATTTGCAGATGGTAAGAAAAGAAAACTGATGAATAACAACAGAATATAATGGTTTTAAATCAAAGCATTTGCCGATGGTAAGAAAAGAAAACTGCTGAATAACAATAGAACATAATGGTTTTTAATTTAATCGTTTGCAAATTTAAAAAAAATCAAAAACAAGGAAACAGCAGATTTCAGCAGAATTGGCACAACAGAACATCATGGTTTTGAATTTAATGATTTTAAAATTAACAACAAAACAAAAATAAAATACACACAAAAACAACATTAGCAAATTATGGTTTCAATTTAATTGTAGAGCATGACACAAAAAATGGCATATTAAAAAACAATAGTTTTTAATTGATTAATAGTATAACATACCAGAATTAGAACACCAAAATTATAAACTGAAATACATGTATGGTGTCTGGCTGCAGTGTTAACAATGTACTGTTAGACATGTATATTACACACAAACTATAAAGATGTCTTATTAAATTTATGTTACTTAACGCACAAAAAAGTGTTATTAATACAATATTTAATCTTCTAAATATGAATTAATATAAAAACAGTCCATTCAGATTTGTTTCTGTCAAAAGCACATGTATAGTATAATGTATAAGAATGCAATGAAAATTAAAAACTGTAGAAATGTTTTTTTAGCAAATGATATGGCTCCATATTCCAGAATGTCACTTACCATTTTGATGATAGTCTGCTGAGCAAAGTAGATTTATTACTACCATCTACTTAAAAGTTGTTTTCTTTTTTATTAACTATGTGTTTATTTTTTGTATATATTTTGGAATAATTTGTATATTACTACCCAGTATTTAGATGGGTTTTTTCTTATAGTGCTAAATATTAACACAATCAGTGTATTTTTATTTTTATTCTTTTTGTTTAATTTAATTGTTTCCAAACACCGAATAATTTATATTTTCAAAGCTTTATAGGTAAATGTTTCAAAGAATAGACACATTTCATATTTGTGTCATGTGTTTTGTTATGTTCAATTTTATATTTGTATACTAATGTTAATTTACTTATATTTTACTATTATGTTTGTTAGTCCCATTTTCATCAAATTATGGTTTTGCTTTTTATGCATTCGTTTAATTTTTATTGTCTTGCCTTTGCGAAGTAAAAGGGTGAGTTGTTGGGTATTACTTTTCCGATGGCTGCAGCAATGGTGTCAACTTTTACAATTAGATCAACATTAAAGTTTTGTGCTTAGCTCCATTTTTTAAAGACTATAAGTTCTAGATCAATGAAACTTGGTTTATAGTTGCACCTATAAATATTCATCACAATGTATGCAAAAAAAGAAACAACATTAATTAAAATTTAAATTTGTTAACTTGCATCCATAGATGGTTATTTCAATGCTAAAAGTTATAATATTAATAGTAATATTAATGAATAAATATTAATATTAATATCAATATTATAGTTTAAGCATTGAGATAACTATCTATGGATGCAACAGTCGGGTGCATCGAATATGTTTATGGTAGTAGGCGAGACATTTAACTCCATGGAGTTCTTGTTTAATATCAATTATTTTGAATTAATATGGATCAGGGCTTCCATAATTTGGCACAATTCATATTCAGGTGATTGTGATATGAAATTTATATACAGTTATATATTTATAGACCTATGCTAATATTGGTATATTTTTATATTATTTTTGTTTCATAATAATTGTAATAAAATCTTCATCCAGACATTAATTTACAAGAATTGCTGTTTAAATGTAGATGTTACATAATAACCACATGTCACCACCATAATATATTGTACATGTCAACTGTACCCACTGATCAAACATCGAACTCATCTGGCTTTTATGTCAATTTTTGGAAAATGCCGTAGCTAGTGGGGTCAAGGTGGGGCAGTATAGCCCCCAGAAAAAAATTCGGAAAAAATTATAAAAACTTAAAGAAAATTCTCTTCTTAAGCGTTTAAGGTGTTTTAGACTATTAACTACTCAGTTGCGCCCCCCCCCCCCCCCCCAAAAGCTACGACCCTGATTTGTAAACATTAATGAATCCTGAACCTAATTTGAGCCAGTCATTTGATGTATTGGTGCAATAATTATTTGATATTTTTACCAGTACATTTTCTTCAAGAAGGGGGCGGGACGTAGCCCAGTGGTAAAGCGCTCGCTTTATGCGAAGTCAGTCTGGGATCGATCCCAGTCGGTGGGCCCATTGAGTTATTTCTCGCTCCAGCCAGTGCACCACAACTGGTATATCAAAGGCCATGGTATGTGCTATCCTGTCTGTGGTTTGGTGCATAAAAAGATGTACATGTACTTATTCGGTGGACTAGAGAAAAATTACACCTATTTCTTTCACTGTTAATGATCAGTTTATTAACATTGAAATGGAATTATTGGTTTTAACTAGAATTATGTGCTCTGAAATTCTAGGATTTAAGTAATCAGAGCTTGTAGATTACTTGTCCCTACTATTGGCAACCATACTGTAGACTGCCATGCTTCTGAACTAGTCAGTGTTGAAACAATCTAGAAATGTATTTTGTACTGGTATGTGTGTAATAGGTCTACACAATACAAAGTACCGGTTATGTCAAAAATTATTATATTCTGTTACGTTTACATGAATGATTAAAACCTTGAATTTGATTGATATATCTTTTAAAAATATTTGTCTGTCTCTGTCAGTGTTTGCCTGTCTCTATCTATAAAGATAAATGTTTAATATTGGAGAATAATGGTTAAAACATAAAAATTATTTTTTATTTTTTGCAATATTAAAAAAAAAATTCAAAACATTTGCCTTAATGGTATATACCATTTCTACAGTAGTCATTATCATCAGAAAGCATAACTAGTTTAGCTTTATTACAGTGTTTATATACCGATGGAAAGAAATAAGGGAACACATTGAATTGTAGACCAAATGTAACGTGGGATTGAATGCCTGTATGTTCCCAGTCAAATTCTGACAATATCAATTGATTTTTGATGCAGTCATTATTTCTTGTTGCTATCTGTGTGATCCTTTATTTTTTTCCATCAGTATATATTTGTGTTCATACATGTATGAGCTATAGAACTACTAGAACTCTGTACGGGGACACAAACAAACATGGTAATGAACATGTGAGATTTGCATATCCTACATTAACTTGTGATTTAATAAACAGCTTAATAAAATGCATTTTATCCTCAAGTGGCAAACATTTAGTTTTTTGGGTAGATGTTGAAACGAATATGTTTGGAATCATGTATATGTCCATGTTCTGAATGGACAATTTGTTGTTTATGAACTGTTACTCTTGTTGAAGATAAATTCAGTGTTCAATATAAACATTCTTACTCAATAATATTTCCGAAGAGCAAGTCTCATTACAGTAAATTGCTTTACATGCATGCCAGGCCATGTGTTATTACATTTTATAACTTGTAACTTAATTTGGGAAGCATCTAAACATTTCACAATTGACATGATCCTCTTTAAGTTTGCAGGTTGTTGTTTACTTTCAATAATTGTGTATTTATTTAATGTTCTTTATGGTATTTCTTTGTTGCAGATTATTCAAATTGTTATTCATCTTTTTAAAAATGTTTGCTGTTGTTGGGTTTGTATTCAGTAACAAAGGGTATCATGGCTTTATTAATTGTTTGCTGTTGTTGGGTTTGTATTCAGTAACAAAGGGTATCATGGCTTTATTAATTGTTTGCTGTTGTTGGGTTTGTATTCAGTAACAAAGGGTATCATGGCTTTATTAATTGTTTTGGGCATTTTATTTGTAAGAATTGCTTGTTTTGATTATAAATCTTTTAAATCCTTTTGTTAATTGCTTAAGTAGGAAAGCTCCGGGTTTTAAGTTGTCCTAGTTCATGTATACTAGTTTATATCATTAAATTAATTTTAATATATATGGTTACAAGAACTAATCAAAAAAAGAAGAGGTTTTGTTCAAGTTTGGTGGCTTAAAAATATGTCTGTGATACACTGGTATATATATCTCACGATGTAATAAATAGCTTTTCCTATATCAATATGGATTTATTCAACATAGCTATTAATATATTACATAAATTAATCAAATGTTATTATCTTATGTCTAATTGATCAAGCTGTGTATATTTATGCATTTTACTTATTTTTGTTAAAATACAGTAAAAAGGCAATAAAAACACAGCAAATTAATTGTTGTTTATTCTTTATGTACCTACTTTCTTCATTATACAGTTGTTTTCCCCATCAGTGAAAAAGTAAACTTTGACCACTGTTCGGAAGTCGGTTGCCTCTATAAAGATAAAAGAATTGTAATATATACTCAACAAAAATAATTAAAGGCCAGTAAATATTTGGTAATTCTTTGGAAGTGCCATATTATGTTATCAAGTTTTGATCACAGGTGATTTCTAAAAAAAAATTCAGTAAAAACTGACCCATGATATATGCAAAAATCTTGCACAAAGTGTTTTTTTCTTCATGCATTTATGAAAACTAGTGTAATGTCCATTAATATATTAGAATGATACTTGTTTATTTACTCACCCTAAATTGTTATTTAAATCATTATATTATAAGAACATAGCATCACATTGACACCTTGCAATGGAAGAAGCTGGGTTTCTTTAAGCAGTATTTTTTAAATGCTGTAAATATCAACTGGCCCTTAACTTAGTTTGTTGAGTATACATACAGAAGTGACCACATTCTAAAATGTACATGGTGTAGTGACTCAGTGTTATTGGTGTGGGGGGCAGGATCAATTTTTATTTTTTATTTTAACAGTCAACACATTTTATGTACGGTTATATTGCGTCGGACATATGGTTAAGGACCACCCAGATATTGAGAGAGGAAACCCGCTGTTGCCACTTCATCGGCGACTCATTTCGATTAGCAGCAAGGGATCTTTTATATGCACCATCCAACAGACAGGATAGCACATACCATGACCTTTGATATATACCAGTCGTGGTGCACTGGATGGAACGAGAAATAGCCCAATGGGCCCACCAACGGGGATCGATCTGGGACCGACCGTGGCAGGATCAAGTTCAGCTAGAAGAGCACTTGAGGTGCTTGGGTCAAAGGATCGAATCCCCTTGGACTCATTCTCTGATGGGAGTTTCTTCCTATCCAGTGCCCCATGACTAATATATCAAAGGTTGTGCTATGTGCTGTCCTGTCTGTGGGGTAAGTTAGTTTGTTTTGTTTAATCAGACCACTAGAGCATGCACATTGATTTATTAATATAAACTTTTGTTTTTTAAATGTTAAGTACATCACACAAAAAACAACAAAATATGTAAAAACTTTCTTCATTATTTATTAATAAATTTCACACCACTCGTAAAAATCTGGTGACAGAATAGATGTAACAATGATTTTAAGAGAAAACAATTCTGTACTGATAAACATTAATTAAGCTTGTGTCCTTCAGCTGTGCACAAACAATTTAGCTTACTAGACTTGAATTACTGACATCTAAAGCCTAGATCACAGATGACACGACTCAACTAGACGGTTGCGTCACATCGTGAGCCACGACCTTTGTCTGCAATCGAACATGTTCAGTCATGTCAAATGCCGTTAGGCAGTCACAGGCAACTGGTTTTCGATACATACACAAATGTACTACACGACATTACTCGACTAGACTATTGAGTTGTGTCGCGTTGTATAATGTGATTTAGGTTTTATCTAAACACCCTCATTCACTCACATCCATCACATCATTCATCCTGTTTTATTAACAACATGAGTGTTGTTTGTCTAATAGCACAGTAAAATGTGAAATAAATACATTTAACAATCTTAAATAAATACTTTACTCTGCAAAATAAAGTAAGTAGAAATTTTAAAATCTTGCATCTCGTATTCACTGCCTTTAAAACATTCAAATCTATATCTGTGCTTGTAGTAATGAGTGGCACATGATGTTAAAGTGACGGACTCTAGTTTTTAAACATCAGTGTATTTTTTCACTATTAAAGCCATAATTGAAATAAATAATTACTTTTATTGTTTAGGTTATCCATTTTCGTATAACTGTTTCTAATACCACAAAATAAATTTTTCATAATTCTTAAAATGCACATACTTCTGAAAAGTAATGGTTATGTAGATGAGGTCCAGTCTATTTTTACATGCATGTAGTAGTTTTTTTTAACTCTTTCGTTCTGTATCATCAAAGCCTCATTATTATGAATTTAACTTGTTTAATATCTTTAAAGCAAACTTTCTTTCATCAGTTTTTAAATTTACATGTAGTATCATATTCAGATTATTTTGTTTAACATTAAACAATCTTTAATTTAATACCATTACATAAACCTTGCATGTTTTAATATCAGTAACATCCATTCACATTGCTATTTATAAGTATAAAAAAACAAAACATTTTGCATTAAAAACTATTTATAAATTTTCTCACTTCAACATTTGGTATTAAAATATGATAATATAAATTTGTTTCTCATCTCACTCTCGTTATCAGTTAAATATTGTTCTCAGTCTCACTACGAACAACACAACATACCACTGTTATCTCACACTGAACACTATGAACATAGTCATTATCAACCTAACATTTAATGTCATCAACATATTATTATCCTTATATTTTCCAATTCTCAAATGACCTCATTGATGTTATGTTGACTATATATATATATATATATATGGAGAGAGAGAGAGACAGACAGAGAGAGAGAGACAGAGACAGAGAGAGACACAGACAGACAGAGAGAGACACAGACAGACAGAGCGAGTAAGAGAGAGAAAGTAAATTCATATAATAAATGTTATAGAATTTAGCCAATTGACCAATCCCAAAACTGTTTATTTTTGGACAGAATCAACACCACTATTCTGAATCCCACATTCAAAACCCAATATATCTCCATTCTGCATGTCACATTCAGTGCCATCAATTTATCAATATTTTCAATTTTACATTCAATATCAACAACATCACTATTCTGAATTTCACATTCAATATCATCAACATCACTATTCTGAATTTCACATTCAATAATATCAATATATCACTATTCACAGTCACACTGGATGTCAGCAACCTTACTATTCTAAATCTTACATTCAATACCAACAACATGACATTGTTCTTGATCATAAATCAATATGCTAACATTCACTACTGGTATTCTGAATCTCACAGTGAAACTCAGCAACATCACTATCTGAATTTCACATTCAGTATTATAAACATATCAAAATTCTGAATCTCACATTAAAATACCATCAACATATTTTCTCAATCATACATTCAACATTAATATCAGTAATTTCTAAATCTCACATTAAATTTCATCAACATATTCACGGTCTCACAATTAACTTTTATTTCAATAAAAATACAGTAATTATTTTCCTGATTTTAGATTAGAAAAAGTAGAAAAACACAAAAAATAACTGTTTAAGTACATCAAAATAGTTTTCACAGTGTGATCAAACACCTGGTTGGATCAACACACGTGTTCTTGTTATCGTGGTTCACACAATACAACATTTCTCGGGGGTTCTCTTTTAAGTTACCAGGTATATCTTTATAGTATACCTGACATATGCAACATATATATATATATATATATATATATATATATATATATATATATATATATATATATATATATATGCATTCTGTTTATACAGTAAATACACATTTACAGAGCAAGTACAATTTTGTATATTTTTTAGTCAACAATAGCAAATCTTGTAAAACAACCGTCTACAGACAGAATGCATTGTGGCACATTCCTTCAGCATATAAATATATACACTTTAACCTGAATGCAGATCCCTTGTCTTTATAGATACATTTAACCATAATTTAGTCAACATACACATGTAGTTTCCTCATCTTTAACAAAAATTTTTCCAATTTATTTAAGCTAGGTGTACAAAAAGTCAAAATTACAGAAAGAAACAGTAAGTATTTAAAATCACACTTATTGTGTGTAGAACTGGAAAATTAATGATAATATGCACAGTATACATTTTAAAATTATCTAAATATTAAAATAAATAAAATATATCTATGTAATATGATATTACTGAATATCTGTTGTCATATTCATTAGCATTAAAAGTAGAATGCTAGAAAGTTAAATTATCATATACAATTAAAAATTATATTTCATTTATTTATAACCTAACATAAAATATAATAATATAAATAAAATATTCACATGTAATTTAAATAATAATAATAATAATAATAATATATCCTTTTCTAATTTTATTAATTTATAACCTAATATTAAAATAAATAAAATATATCTATGATATCAGTTAATATCTGTTGCCATCCTTTTAAGAATAAAAGTTGAATGTGCTAGCAGATTTACTTCAAGGGAAAACTAGTACATGTATTCACAACCACAATATAATCACAAGGAGGTGAGATCAACTCTGCAGCAGCTGAAAGCTCATGGAGAAAAAATATAATACTACCCCCTCCCCCCTCAATAAAAAAATTCCAAAAACAAAACCCAAACCAATCCCAAAAACAAGAAAAAAATCATATAGCATTTTTTCCACTTGAAAGCAAGAGACCTCCCCCCACCCCACCTCCCCCAATAAAAACAATAAATAATTTTTAAAACTCCCGAAAAACAAAATCCAAACCAGTCCCAAAAACTGAAGACCCCCCCTTCCAATCAAATCATATGGAAATGTTTTCCACTTGAAAGCAAGGAAAAATTGAAATATACTTCAAATTGACCATTTAAATTTTTAAATACACTACAAAATGGTCCTTCCCTGCATAAATTGAAATATACAAATACTGCAAAATTAATTAGCCATTTATTGACAAAAAAACCCCAAATATATTTCTAAATAAACCCCATATTGACAAGTATCAATAGAAGACAAAAATACAGAAACAGTTTGAATTTACATGATTTCAAAGTAAAAATGTAACAATTTTAAACACCAGCACTTCCGTTTTACTTCAAAGTAGTGATAAAAAGGTTAGCAACGTTACTTCAACTGAAATACCGGTAGTAAAATGAATCTGAGCTTAATTGCCTTTACATCACATTCATGAGCACAGGGTTATGTATTTATACGGTTATCACAGCAGGTCTATACTAAGTATCATTAAAAGGATACAAACAAATAGAAAATGGAGTACGAGAGTATTGTTTTTTGTGTCTAATGACAATTCAAAAATAAAGTTAAGTTTGAAAATGTAATACTTTCAGAGTATTCAGAAAGTGTTTTTAAGGTTATATTAATATTATAATAAGTACAAAAAGTACTATATGAAGAAATAGGAAGAATTGTTTCAATAAAAAAACTGGCATATCTTGCACATACATAGCAAACAGAACAAAGTACAACAAACACTATAAAAGATGACACAAGCTCAAGGTCTATTTTTGTCAACACATTTCCTGTTATTCACAATATTAACACCAGTAAAACCACTACTACACATTCTGTTAATATCAGTAATAAAAACAAAACACTTCACCCTACTACAGCAACTGTCTCTTACTTGAGATTCACCTCCTACAACCCAGTCCTGACTCTTGTGAAGGTTGCCTATCATTTTGCGGTTCAGTCTGTAAGCATGCGTTCAGTAGTGACTTCTGACATTATTAGGAGGGATGGCAATCATGGCATGTGTATATTCAGAAGGTCCCCTACTTGAAAGGTCCTAACCCCAACCCCAATCCTGGAGGTACACCATGTTGCAATAACGTGTACACAAAACACAAAGAATACCAATTGAACAACAGCCATGAAATGACTTAACATTTATGATGAACATTCTAGACAGTTTCAGAGTTGCAGACATTTGAAGTAGCAGACCTTCAAACTAGTGGGATGTCTTCAGCAGGAGGTATAAAGGAAAACACTGTCCATACTGGGTGGTTTTTTGTTTTTGTTTTTTCATTTTCTTCTTTGTTCTTTGATGGAACTCTAGTGTAACTTAGAACAAATATGGACATGTCAAAGAGTAACCAGTGCTAACTAAGTGACAACAGTTTAGCAGGTGCATGTGCAGGGGGAGCGTTTTGGTTGGTGGAACCTTCACTCCACCCTACTCGAGCAAATTTTCTCTTTTTTTTCAATAAATGATTTGGAGGTGCATGATTTGACCCCCTCTATAAAGTTCGCTCACCAGTCTAGACCCCTCCCTTCACTCCTGCATAAAATTTCTGCACACATGCCTGTTTGGATGGTCTACACATATCAAAATGCACCAAATAAAAACTCACCATACCACCAATGCATGGAGCTCAAGTAGTAGAACTGGCAATGTAACCAAAAGTATGAGTTATTGTATCTACATAAATTAGGACACATCACAGTCTATGGTAAATATAATTGTTCTGCTGTTCAAAACTGCTTGGTTGCTAAAGAATGCATCAGAATAAACAGCTTTTTCTTTGAACGGCTATTTCCAGTTCGTCTAGCCCAGTACTTAACTGCACCGTATTCTCTGTCAGAAGATATTTTTATATTGCACTGCTGGTCATCTCTCACTGGTATTTATCCGGTTAATCTCTATCAAAACGTATCTGTTATACTGCACACTTTTTGTGTTCTCAGAGATATAATGTGTACTGCTGTGCTTCTTCAGTCATATTTAATATATTTTATAGTACACACTTTTTGAGTTTCACAACAATAGTTTCATAGCTGGTTATCTATCAGTGGGTATCTCTTGTAGTGTACACTTTGGGGTTTCTCAATAATATTTAGCCGAATATCTCTCAGTATATAACTTTTATATTGCACATTGCTGATGGTCTTTTAGTGGTATTTAATTGTTCAGATGTCTATCATGAGAACAATGTCACTCTGAACTCTTTTCATAAGAATGTGCCTTTATACATCAATCTCTTGTCTTATCGTAACGTTTATCAGAACCTCTGCTGATTTGGTATTCTTAGTCTGAATTGTATTCTGATATAGCAATCTGTTTTGATATGACAATTTTTCAGTTTTCATCAGAATGTCTTGATATAGTAATTTCTTGTTTCCTTACCACAACACGTCTTGATATACCAATACTTTGGTCGAAACTCTAACCTCGTGACTAGGACACTTCGTCATAGAGCATTCTCTAGGTCTGACCTCCCTTTTTTGTTGACAATATCATGCAATGAGGTATGATTTTATTAAGTCCTTTACCATCAGAATGTATCTCTGAGTGGAATCTTTTAAACTGATTTCTTGTCGTCAAGTCCCTTACCATTAGAATGCATCTCTGAGTGGAATCTTTTAGACTGGTTTCTTGTCATCAAGTCCCTTACCATCAGAATCTTATATTATGTTAATCAGATAATTTATTTCCAGAAAGCATCTTTGAATGAAAATATGCACATGGGGTCTTTCTTTATCAGAAAATACCTTTATTACCTCAATATTAAATTATGATCAATCTCTCTTCATTCTTATGGTAAAATGTCAGTTGATCAAAAGAGTTTTGAAGTAGTATTCTGCGTATCTATAATGGTAAACATTTCTGATGGGTATCTGCTAGTTTAATATCATTGTAACAAATGCATCTTATCAGAATACATCTCTGCATAATATTCTGGATGTCCAATATATTTTTATCAAAATGTATATTATATATAAAAAACCCATCTCTATATTGCATCTTGCTTGACAAATCAGAAAACCATCTTTAGATAATATCATGGTAAGCAAGATTGCATTCGATTTATTAGGGCACTGTGCAAAATGCTCTTACTAATACATTTGTATTTCTGTTTGTTTTTCAAGCATTTTAGCACAATGTCATCCATAACAGATTTGTGTAGTTGAGTATCCTGTCAGTGGAATTACAGTCACATTGTATTGAAGACCACTGTCCATTGAAACAACTGGCATTATTTCCCCATCTTCATAAATCATCACACTGACTTTCATATTTATGAACAGTCCAACATCTGTAAAGGCCACATTGTTCAGATCTCCTTGGATCTACCCTGGACCAAGCCACTGGCTATACCAGAGGCAGGGTCCAGGGGGGATATGCCTGAACCTTGAATGAAAAAACCCCCAACTGTTTTGAGTTGGATCTTCTTGGTTGTTTAAAGACACAAAACTCAATTGCAAATAGTCATTAGTGTCTTCATCACTGGGTTTCAATCATTGGTTATAACTGCACAAGATAACATTGTCTGTTTAATGTGGACCAAGATATCTTTATGATATAAAATTCCCTAGACCCAGGTCTAGACATTAGAGTAAAAAACTGTATCTGAGAATACAGAATCACAGGTTTCCTGAAACTGTTGTTGAGACCTATGACTCTGTTTCATTTCTCGTTGCCTCTGTTCTAGGTGTCGGTGTTCGATGTGTCTTCCGTTTGGATTTCTTTACTGTTTCACTGAAGTTAAAGGGCTGCAGGCAATAAACCTATAAACAATAAACATATAAAATACATAAGATATGTGTTAAGTATTTGTTTTAAATATTTTATATTAATATTTAATTATTGTTTAAATAATAGTTCCCAAACATGACAGTTATTAACAGTGTGTTCAAGGGAAGACAATTCTGAATACTTCAGAAACATTATCAATCCAGTCTGAATGTACACTATTTAGTAACTTGAATCAAAAAGAAGACTGTATCAAAATATTAAATTTATCTATTAAAACAGTATCAATAGTTGAAATATCAGTACATATATGTTAATAATGTATTAAGGATTAACAAATGCTTCTATTAAAACAGTATCAATAGTTGAAATATCAGTACATATATGTTAACAATGTATTAAGGATTAACAAATGCTTCTATTAATGAAGGGTGGGTGGGACACAGCCCACTGGTAAAGTGCTCGCCTGACAGGCGGTCAGTCTAGGATCGATCCCCATCAGTCAGCCCATTGAACTACATGTATTTCTCATTCTAACCAGTGCACCACAACTGGTATATCAAGTATGTGCTATCCTGTCTTTGGGATGGTGCATATAAAAGATCCCTTACTACTAATAAAAAATGTAACGTTTTTCTCTCCAAGACTATGTCAGAATTATCAAATGTTTGACATTCAGTAGCCAATGATTAATAAAACAATGTTCTCTACTGGTGTCGTTAAACATTAACTGTGAATGAAATAATGAAAGAAACAAATCATTTCACATCCACTGAGAGAATGAGCAACCAAAATTAGCATACTTATTTTTTTTTTTTTTTTTTTTTTTTTTTGGGGGGGGGGGGGGATTTTTTTTTTTTATGTATCAGTCTGAACTGACAAGTTTGGTCTTCATTGACTGATGCATGTACAATAATGAGCACTAAGGAACCACAAAATCCATGAGTTCTTTTATTTCTTTATTTGTTCTTTCTGGGTGTTTTTTTTATCAATATATTACTTCAATCATTAACTTGTTCATTCATCTATCTATCTCTCAGTTCATCTATTCACTGAGTAAGTTATTTT
Organism: Gigantopelta aegis; assembly: GCF_016097555.1. Lineage (NCBI taxonomy): Eukaryota > Metazoa > Mollusca > Gastropoda > Neomphalida > Peltospiridae > Gigantopelta > Gigantopelta aegis. The sequence continues at coordinate 65,785,393 of NC_054706.1, forward strand.
TCAAGATTTGTTTCTACCAAATCTGAATGACACCACCATTATCCATTATCAAAACCGCATCTCTGCACAATGCAGAGTTGAATAGATATTTGAGAAAATAGTGGCCGATCCCATGAATATTTGTCTATATTGCTTCATCTATAGGACAGACACTCCCGAGGAAATCCTTTTCTGGACAATACATCCTTCCTGTATCACTCAAAGAAGACAGCCACTCTCAGACTAGTTTACTAAATCAAAAATAGCACAGGATAGAGCTCATTGGAATAAATATAGCTGTGATAACATGCACTCATGAATCACTTTCAAAACAGTGATGATATCAGGTGTTTGCAAAAGGGGAGCATATCCTGCTCCACTGGTGGCACCTTTCATTAGTATACTGTCCTTACAGCTATCAAGTATGTCACTTCATCTAAAACAATGAACAAATGTGCAAAGCCAAAGCTTCTTGGTAGGACTCATTTGATTACAATAATAATAACAGGCATTATGAGAGTACTGCTAAAGCAATACCTGTCCCCTAACGACCGGCCTCGGTGGCGTCGTGGCAGGCCATCGGTCTACAGGCTGGTAGGTACTGGGTTCGGATCCCAGTCGAGGCATGGGATTTTTAATCAAGATACTGACTCCAAACCCTGAGTGAGTGCTCCGCAAGGCTCAATGGGTAGGTGTAAACCACTTGCACCGACCAGTGATCCATAACTGGTTCAACAAAGGCCATGGTTTGTGCTATCCTGCCTGTGGGAAGCGCAAATAAAAGATCCCTTGCTGCCTGTCGTAAAAAGAGTAGCCTATGTGGCGACAGCGGGTTTCCTCTAAAAACAGTGTCAGAATGACCATATGTTTGACGTCCAATAGCCAATGATAAGATAAAAAAATCAATGTGCTCTAGCGGCGTCGTTAAATAAAACAAACTTTACTGTCCCCTACCGGGCCCCAACAATGTTTCGTATCTCCTAAGTTCATGGGCCATAACTCTAGTCACAAATGAGTAAATTGCCATGAAAGTCAAACTTGATCTGTAACCGTACATGATAAAGCTATACACATAATTTCAGCTCAATATATTTAAGACCTTGTGAAAAAAAAGGTCAGGAAAACTAATTTTCATATCTCCTAAGTTCAAGGGCAATAACTCCATCAAAAATGGGTAAATCACCATGAAAGTTAAACTGGATCTGAAACAGTACATGATAAATCTATATACAAAATTTCTCAATATTTCAAAGCATTCTAAAAACACATCCGGAAAACTATATGTGTGACAGTTGGACAGACAGACAGACAGACAGATGGACAGACAGACAGATGGAGAGACAGACAGACAGACAGACAGACAGATGGAGAGACAGACAGACAGGATGGAGATGAAACCTACAGTCCCCTCCGGTTGGACCAGTAGGGGACTAATAAGCCTGAATAATAACATTTGCATTATTATTCTGAACACAAAGCAAAATGCTAACATAAATGAACATTAAAAGATAAAGCAATTAGTGTTACTCTAGCTAAACATTTAACAGACAATAATTAAGTACATAAAATATCAGTTAAAGGATATAAAATATAAAATAAATTACCCATAATATGAAAATGTTATCAGTGAAGTTATATTAACAAAAAATAGCTTCATAAAACGATGTATATTAATAACTAGGAAATTACTTCAACATAAAAACAAATTTATAAAATATACATAAACATTTTATTTATATAGTTATGTTAAAAGATAACACATTTTCTAGGTGCAAAAACATTGGTTATGGACTAATCTACATTGTATACAACTAATCTACTAACAAACCCACTAGTATTTAATACATGTTTTAGTAAATCTACATCTTGATAAGCACCGTCTCTGTGGCTTTCATCTTTTTATGATAACAAAACAACTGAAGGTTCAGTTTTGATTATAAACCAGTATATATGGACACTTACTTTCAGTATATACATGTATTATGTATCATGTATCTTTTTCATTCTAATTCTGTTTATCATTTGGACATTTGAATTTGCATCAACACATTCATACTACTCAATATTTATTAGCATGTCCACATTTGTTTTGTTTTTCTTAGCCATTGATACATGTTATGGAATGTTAAAAACTGTGTTTGTGGAATTAAAATGAAAGGAAATTTAAGACAGGCTTTGCCCAAAAGTTCAGAGAGATTTGGATAGCAATTTGATCAATTAAGCCAAAAGTGAAATTAGAATTTTAAAAATAAATCTTTTAAAAAATCCAAAATATCATGTATTATCTTGCTTTTTAAATGTAAAACATCAGACCATTTTATCCAGACTTTTATTACTAGTCTGCCAGAATTTCTACTAGTCCGCCACTCTATAGGGCAACACAAATGCCCCCCCCCCTCCCCCATATGCTAGTGGTCTGGTCCGAACATCCTGACAGCCAATGGGATGGCCTAAAATTCTTCTACTGTATGCTCCCTGTAGTTCCGGTCATGTGACTATAACTTCCTTCTTTTCCCCTGAGCATGGGGGGGGGGGGGGGGGGGCGCGCGCGCACTTGTGTTGAGGACAGGTAATGTTGAAAAGAAAATATATTTAGATATATTGACAAAACAGTATTAAGGACACTTGATAGGTGATCAGCATCAAGTGGCAAACAATATCAAAAAGACAGACAGAACGTCAGACTGGTAGTTGCATTTTTTAACTCTTCCATCAGAATTTTTACTCTCATTTGGCAAGCGGGCAAGTACTTTGTGCAGCTCTGGTATTACAGTTAAACATAACTATATAGTCCTTCTCAGCTTCCATTAACATTGTTTTTTGTAAATAATATCAGTTTCATTTGATTGAGGGTGGGGAAGTAGAAGTGTCTTTTTTAAATAATAAAAAAACCACTATTTTTGTGTGCAATTTCAACAAAAACCCAATGGGTTTAGAAAATAGTATGTTTATAGTGCATACAACAGTAAGAAAATGATGTTCACTCCTGGGAAGAACTATTGAGGAGTAAAGAAACATGCCACATTATATATTAATTATTAATAAAGCATGTATTCTTGATCTTGAACATGAAACATTCCTTGACAAAGAAATTAGTAAAAGACATTCCACTAAGTAACAGGTCAACAAATACCTAAAACTGTTTCCAAATCCATTCATGCATACAGAAATGCAGAGAAACTGTATTTTGACCTGTCTAAATATTATGAATGTTGAAGATAGAAGTTCAAGAAGCATTCTTTTTTTTTTCTGAATATTATGAATGTACATATAAGTATAAGAAGCATTCTTCATTTTTTTCTGGATATTATGAATGTTAAATGTAAGTACAAGAAGCATTAATGTCTGAAGATTATGATTGTCAAATATAGAAGTACAAGAAGCATTCCTATATGTTGCAATTAGTACCTAAAAGAGTTGTATGATAAGTACAGACTATATTCGTCTACGTAAGTACTGAGTCTCTGTAGGTTACTTGCCATTCAAAGAACATAAGCTGATTAGCTTGCTACATGTTAGTGTGTCAGTTGAACTCTGCTAGGTGTGTGCAGGTTTTGTGAATAAACATACAGAGTTTTGCCTTCCCAGTAGGCCTAGTGGGCTGAATCTGTCGTGACAGTTGAGTACACAGTCGATTGGGAAGAAAAAAGACACGGTTTTAGGCAGTACACCTGGTAAACAAGACCAAAAAGAAAAAGAAAAAGGTCCCATAACATGACAAATCAAGTAACATCCACCATAGAGAAAATAAATATAATATATAGTGAAAAAGTGAGAGGAAGGAAAGTCCAAAGCAAAGTTAACTTAATTTAGATGAAACAGAAACTGGAGAGCATATATAAAGTCAGGAAAAAAACAACAAAACACACACACACATACACACACAGAAACCCCCAACAATAAATTAAACGGACTCAAAGAGATGGAATTTGGTCAGAGAAAAAATTATCTGGTCTTAACAGGTCACTAATTCTGAATGAGAAAATCACTGACATTTTTAAAAATGTATCTCTGCACAAAACAGAGTTAAAAGAATGATTTGATAATATCACGACTGCTCTTATATGCATCATAAATATATAAATTACAAGTAACGAACGTCATTTCATCAGTTTCCTACCATACGTTTTCCTAATCCAGGTCGACCACTGTGGTGATGGTAAACACCTTTCAGAGTCTTTAGTAACTGATAACAGAGTTATGTTATTAATAGTAATATTTTCAAATATTTTTTTCTAAAGGTGATAAAACAGAACCCTGTATTCTAACTGTATATATATCTTTATCCAGCAATCACTATATACACTGGCAAGATATGATGACTAGATAAATCTCTATATTTTCGGTAACTGACCAAAAATATAGGTCATGTGACAAGCCCAACTTGACTCGAATATTTCAGAGTAGTTTTCAATAAACATACTCTTTAAATCATTTGTTGAAGTATAGTAAATACAAATAACTTTTAGTTTTGCGATAACAATAGAAAACTTATATATTTATTTATGAATTAGAGTTTAGAAATGGTTTTTTAATGTGGCAGAATGTAGCTAGTGTCTTACAAAGAATGACGTCATACGGCAAAAGCCTTGCTAGGTTGACAATACTCGATTTGTGCACACAAAACTTGAATCAATAATGATTTTTCAAATATTCCTTTAGGATTGCAGGATAAAAGAAATAACTAGTTACTGTCTTAAGATATCAGCTTTATCCTGATCGGCAGAGCCTCGCTGCATTCGCCATTCTAACCTTCACAGGATAAAGCCGATATCTTAAAACAATAACCAGTTATTCCCTATACAGACAGACCTCATTATAACGACCACATTCGTCCTTGGGTCACTTTGTCGTGATATCGAAATTGCTGTGGTAAAAAATTGTTTTATTTAATGACATCACTAGAGCACATTGCTTTTTTTAATCATCAGCTATTGGGTGTTAATAGTAGCAAGGGATATTTTATATGCACCATCCCACAGACAGGATAGCACATACCACATCATTTAATATGCCAGTCATAGTGCACTGGCTGGAATGAGAAATAGCCCAATGGACCCAACGACAGGGATGGATCACAGACCATTATTAAATATTAAGAGTATTATTATTAATCAAGGCGCATTCATTGTCAATCTACTTTGTTTACAAAATGATATAAAACTAGTAGACTTGATTGTTCGAAGTTAATCCTTTAATTGAATGAGACTAAAGACTTATTTTCAAAAGAAATACACGTCTATGATTTAGCCGACATCGGTAACTCGGACATCATGTTACACTGTCAGCTCGCGAAGAAATCAAGGATGACAAACGGCTGTGTGTACTGCCAATGTGCTATGGCATCTGTGATTATGTAATGTCATTATAAAGAGGTGTTTTGAGACGTTGGATGCACATTTGTTCCCAATTTACTCGGTCGGTGTCGGAAGGTGTGAATTTCGGTGTAATGAACAGAATAATATTGATGTATGTTCGTTCCCGACATTTTGTGATCGGATGGTGTAAATGTCGTAGTAATGACGGTCGTTGTAATGAGGTCTGACTGTATATACATGTAACACTGAACTACAATGTAGGATCAGTTTTCGGTGACCTACTGACCTGGTCAGTTGGCAGCAGTTTGAAGTCCTCTGGTGGGTTTGCTATCACATATCGCTTGGAAGATGGACTCTTTACCGATTCATTAGTGTCACGGAACCGGTACAGTCCAATACATAGAATGCCATAATGTCTTAATGCATAAACAAAGAGATCACCATATTTATCGCCTTCCTGAAATAACAAGCAGAAACATGTAACAAATATGTGTGTCTGAGACATCAAAAACAGTTGCACTGATCTGACACAAGATTGGTTTTTGACATAGAAATCAGCATGTTTCCATAAGAACAAAGTGAACACAGAGAATAGATCCACCAAGAGGATTTGATCCTTTGACCCAGTGAGCTAACTCCCACCCTTTTGTGTACAAAATGCAACTCCTGACAGTAGCTACTTTACAAAGAATGTACCTTATTTGAATGCCCTAAATGGAGGTTCAATTATCCATTACATAATGACAGCAATATTAAAAGAATAATTACATCCTATACATGTATTTATGAATAACATACACAAATTTCATAGACAATGTTCAAAATAAGCATTTGTCCGTTTGTCCTGACAAGTGAAAAACTGCTCGGACAAGCAAAATGTACCTGAATGGTAGTCCTGTGGACAAGTAAAAATATTCAATGCAGTTTCAGTTTGAGAATTAAAAAAATATTGTCCTTGCACTTGAATAAAACAAACCAGTTATTTGGACAAGTGATAATATTGGCAGAGAAGTAGATTTCCAGGTGTACCTGTCCATTGGACTGGTACTAATTTCTGCTTATTTCTATTGCTGACAGATGTAAATATGTTTTTACCCCAAACTGTGCTAACGGTCCGTCGAACAGAGACACCTGGGCGACGCGACATCGATCCCGGTTTGCTAAAACTGTAGGAGTGCAGTAGCCTCCCTTCATTCCCGCACCTTCTGCTAGAATCTGCTCCAACTCGGGGGTGGCGCCACCAGTTATCAGAGTGCGAATTAACGTTAGAGCATTGTCATTGAAGTAACTCTGTAAAAGATGAGAGAAATTGGTGCCAAAGTAAGTCTATGAGAATAGGTTACATAATAATGAATGAATGAATGAATGAAGTTTAACGACACCCCAGCACAAAAAATACATTGGCTATTGGGTGTCAAACTATGGTAATTCAAAACATGAAGTGATGATCAACATCAATGTAACATAATAAGTCTAATTATGCATAAGGATTCAAACAGTTTTGTATTCTAGTAATAATACATTGTATTTATAAAGTAAAATACTGTAGATGCATTTCTTTTTGTGAATTTTTTTTTTTAATTTCAAGAAAAACAAAAATTGCAATAAATACATATGACAAATTATTATATTAACGATTAGTCACTAATTATCATATAATTATCATTAAACAAACATTTCTCTTATTTTCTAGACCAAATTTCTAAAGTTTGGTTTGTTTTATGACACCACTACAACACATTGATTTATTTATCATCGGCTATTGGATGTCAAACATTTGGTAATTTAGACATTTAGTCTTAAGAGAGGAAACCTGCTACATTTTCCATTTTTATATGTACCATCCCACAACAGGGTAGTACATACCATGGCCTTTGATATACCAATCGTGATGCACTGGCTGGAATGAGAAATGGCCTAATGGGCCCACCGACAGGAATCAATCTCAGATGGACCATGCATCAAGTGAGCACTTTACCACTGGGCTACGTCCCACCCCAAATTGTTAAAGATGCAGCTAGCTAGGACACAATATTTCATGTGAATTGTTGTCTTGTTCATATGTCAGTTTATGTAACTTTAAATTCATGTGAATGGCCAATTAGTTACATTGTAAAGTTTCAAACTTCAAAAGATAAAGTAATTTTTTGCAAGTTTGAGGTAACCAATTTAAAAATGCTAACATTTTCCAAAGTTTACAAGACAACATACATCAATTTCCAGGTTTTGGAGTCAGTAGTGAAGATATACTGATGTTAGTACAAGTCAACAATATGACAAAGTTTCTGTCCAAATAAGGTCTATGCCCATTAAACAGATATAAACACTGTGGTCTGTCTAATATAGGGCTAGCTCTGGCTCAGAATTTTTCTCTTTTTTAAACAAATTATCACTTAAACTTTAAAAATTGCGTAAACCCAGTTATTTTCTGGAAAAATATCAATTATTATTTGAAATTATTTTGCCAAATTGAAATAAAATTCTCCAATTGTTTAAAAAATTTGCAATTGGTGAATGTGACGATACTTTTCTCAAAATGACTTAAATAGATATATAGCATTGTGGAAATACATTCTTCATATATTTTGAGGTATTATTTATTTGGGCTATTTAGTAGGCCAATTGTCGAATAACATAGCAACATTCCTTTCTTTTGTTCACATGGACAGTCCTAATATAAAGAAATTCTATATAGGAGACTAACCGTGCTCATGAGGGAGTCGAGAACGCTGACAGCAAATGCTGTGCCACATGCAAACGGTTGAGTCATATATAACTCGGTGTCCGGATCATCATCATCATCCTGGTCCAAGAACTGTACATTCGAATCATTGGCTGTAATGAAAACATTTTTATTTTTTATGGATTTGGCAATCTCTGATTGAAAAAAACCCCTTATTTGGTGCCAAATTTGTCACATGATCAGAACGGTCACTCTATCTTTTGTTTCCACTAACTGTCGTCTGATATTTTGTCCTCAGTTACAGATATAATTGATTGTAACTGATGATTTTTACTTTCTGTCATTTCTGTCATTCTGTTTATTCAGCAGTTCTTATGACATATTGTAAACTTTTCATTTTGGGGGGATATCACCACTTATAAAATCAACGGAAGTGGTAGTGTTTAGCATTAAAATCATTCATCTTGGGTGCCCAATAATATATACACCGCCACTACAAAAACGAAACTACTTTTTATCAGTTGGCGATATTTTATCACAGCGATCGATTTATTCGATGAAGATGGGAATAAAAAATTAAAAAATCGACATTAGAGGATCACACAAACGTCTTTTTTGTTTTTCTTATATCTTGAAATCTTTATTAAAATAATAATATTAAAACCTTGATCAGTTCAGCAAAACTGGAACTGCCAGTGAATATCAGACTGATAACATCTTCGGTTCAATTCGTATAAACTTTTTGTAATCAAAATAAGGAGTATGTCTTTCCACAAAGTCTATCAACACACAACAACATGGTAACCACCAAACTGTCTCTCCCCCCCCCCCCTCACACCCTCCTTTGTTTTCATTATTTTTTTTTTTGAAAGGTGTGGTGCTGCACGGCCGCCCTCCTTTAATTTTCACCCAGTGAGAACACTGGCAAAGATGACAGAAAAACTAAGTGAAAATACTTGTTATGTTTTCAGGTAAAAAAAACAACCTTATAAATTTAAAGGTTTATTTATTAAATGTGGAAGTGTTTGAAAGCAAAATAAATTTAACATTATTTGTCACAAGAAACAAAACCGTGTAAGTCACTATTTATGGTGGAAGCTACCTTATCACAAACATAGATCATTAACATTGGACAATAAAAGGCTAATATATGTAGCATTCTACTGTATGTACTAAATTGTTTAAGTCGCAAACTCTAGTTTAAACCCATAAAAATAGACAATAAGTAAGGTTAACCTACAAACATGTAACACGTCTAGATAAAGTTTTGATAGAGTGAAATAAATATCTGTAATGTTGCAACATGGAAATAGCCTCTAAGTTGAACTATAGAGCTCATCTCTATAACCGTTACTTCTTAGAGGCACATGCATTTTTAAAATTTACAAAAAACACACCATATTTCTTGGTATTACAAACAACAGGATTATCAGAAACACTTCAGAGGTACAGAAATGGATAATCTAAACAATAAAATATAAATAATATCTGATTTCAATTATCAAAAACTGTTTTAATTTCGAAAAATGTATTGTAGTGTTTACAAACCAGGGTCTGTCATTTTAATGCATACCTAGCTCTGTGATAAGTGGAACATTTGAACCAGAAACAGAGCCTCTTCTTGAAGAATTTGATGGGCTGCCAAGGGGAGAGAACCCTGAAGGGAGAAAACCTGAAATAACAAAAAGATACATAAAGTTTTACATTCACCATAAATATCATTACTAAATGGCAAACAATATTTTACAGTTACTAACATGTCAATAAGCTGGCATCAACCAAATGTTAAATTAGAAAGAAAAATCATTTTGTAAAACATTTTTAGTATAACTATCTTTGATGCGAGTCTATTGAATTTTACTTGCAGTTAACACAAATACCATTACACCTGTCATATAAAATAATGTTAGTACCCCTCATTCTCCAAGCAGTCATTTATAGAACAACCCAAATTAATTGCTTAAAAATAAACTTAAGATCCTTTTGATGAGACCAGAACTGTCATATTTAAAAGAAAAAACACCATTAAAATTTAAACAAACCAGGATATATTCCAAAGATACTCAAAGTTAAAGGATATGAAAAATATGCATTTAATTTCCTATCAACAAAGATATTGTTTGTATTGAGATATGAAAAACCAGCACCTAGCATTTTAACTTAGTAACTGGTTTAACGTGTCCATATACAACTAGGGTTTCGAACACACCTATTCCGAGTCCGGCTTCCGATAGGATCGGGGGTCTGACTTGGGAAAGGGATAGCATTTTAAGATATCTGCTGAGACACTGATACCAGTAAAAAACAGATTCCCTGTAAATATAATCATTACCTGTGCTCACTACGTTTGAGGACTGCATGAAACAGATTGCCTGTGAATAGTAATCATTACCTGCGCTTGCTACGTTTGAAGACTGCATGAGACCAATACTGTCATCAAAGGTCATCGCTTTGATGTTGAGAGAACACAAGATGGCCTCTTTGTCCACTAAGTTGGGATCATCTACGTTTTTGTCTTTTGTAGACACTATCACACACATATCACAAAGGTTGATGTTCACTGCTCGCAGGTTGGCTCGGTTCAATGGAAGTCCCTGAATATCAAATATTAATAGGTACATGTATTCTGAGAGTACTGCTAAAGGAATAAATGTCCCCTATACCGGGCCCAAAAATTTTTTGCATCGCCTAAGTTAAAGTGCTATAACTCTGTGAAAAATAGAGTTTAACTTAACAGTCCTGACTACATTTTATTCTTCTTTATATATCCCAATATACAGACATGATATTAAATTTGTAAAAATTATTTTAGTAATGATATGGACCAATAGGGAACAATTTGTTTCACCATTTGATTAATATTAAGTGTTTTTTTTACTTTTGACAAAATAAGTCACAAATATGAAGACATAATTTACATTGATGTAGTAATGGACTTAAATTGTTACACTATTAGTTAAGTCAAAGAATCGAGTCAAGTCAGAATTATGTTTTAATTATTTTAAACATTTTTACCAAATCTCTTAAATACAGAACAAATTGGTCTCACATGCAAGATGGACAATTTGGGAAAGTTCTGGAGAGAGTTCCATTCTTTGCGGATGTAATCAAGATTGCCAACGACGATGATGACATGCTTCAGCTCATTGTAGTGAAAATTGCTGGCTCGCAGTGGCATCACCAGGTTACGCAGACCAATCAGAGGTGATGCAGCATCGGCAAACACACACACTATCACGTGGTTGTACATACCAGACAGACTGGCCTGACTTCGATCCTGAAATCACAAAATAAAATATATGTAGTTATCTAGTTATGACTTTAATTAACATAGGTCTTTGTATTGCCTTGTAAGTATACCCTATTCCTTCATCAAACCTTTTTTTTGTTAGTGGTTAAGTCAGTGTGTTTTACAGTCCACACACACACTTCAAATTATACACGTAAACATTGCAATCATAATAGCAGAAAAACAAAACAAGATATCTAATTATAATTATAATATGTTTTAAAATTCACTGACTTCAGTTTCCAAGGTATGTATATTTCCTGCAAGCACCAGTGGTGTTTTCAGGATGTCAAGCGCTCATGAACTTTCTGACCGATATCACTGTCTTCTATCATATAGCATTCATGTAAAGTTAGATGCAAAAACCAGCCTAGCCCTTCTGAACAGGTCTTTGGATGATCAGAAACATATTGGAACTGGCCTTGGTGGTGTCATGGTTAAGCCATTGGAAATAAGGCTGGTAGGTACTGGATTCACAGCCCAGTATCAGCTCCAACCCAGAGCAGGTTTTAATGACTCAATGGGTAGGTGTAAAACCACTACACCTTCTTCTCTCTCACTAACAACTAACAACTAACCCACTGTCCTGGACATACAGCCCAGATAGCTGAGGTGTGTTCCCAGGACAGCATGTGTGAACCATAATTGGATATAAGCATGAAAATAAGTTGAAATTAAATGAACATATTGGATTTGTCAAATTTGATAATTTGGGATGTCCAGACCAGTCTATCGTAATAGGGGGAAACGCTATTAGTTGGAGTTCAGGTTAAGTTGAAATGAAATGATAATTTAAGCAAGGAAATTTTAAGTAATGTGCAATTTAATGATTAAAAAAGTTGTAATTGCAAAACATATTTTACATTGACGATATTATCTAGGGTTAGTGTCTTTAATATTGGTTTGTAAAATGTTGCAGTCTTTAATTCTTTCCAAGCATTTTGTTAGTAGTAGATTATCAATAAAACAAAAGAAAATAAGTTTGTTTTATTTAACGACACCACTAGTGCACATTGATTGATTAATCATTGCCTATTGGACGTTTTACATTTGGTAAAAATTACACATATAAAGGATACTCCCCGAGTGTCTTGTGATATCATAGTTTATCAGCACAAGTTGATAAAAGTATGGAATCTAAGGCTTGCCGAGGATTTTATACTTTTATCAACGAGTACTGATAAATTATGATATCACAAGACACAAGGGGGGTATTCTTTTTATCATCCATTATCATTCTTTTCATTTGCGACAGTTGTAAACAATGTCAGTAATGTGGGTTGAATGTCAGTGGTAGACTCATTAACTAGCAGAACAGCAGTGGCGTGATGTCACTAATGGTAGGTTTAGGGCTGAAACAAACACAGTACATAACAAAACATTGTCTTGTGATTAAAATTTGACCAATCAAGATTATAAGAAGCGATATCGCAGGAGATATCACAAATTAGAGTGCCAGCGATATCTCCTACAAAAGCCTTTAATGGATGATAAATAGTCTTAGAAAGGAAGGAAGGAAATGTTTTATTTAACGACGCATTCAACACATTTTATTTACAGTTATATGGCGTAAGACATATGGTTAAGGACCACACAGATATGGAGGGAGGAAACCCGCTGTCACAACTTCATGGGCTACTCTTTTTGATTAGCAGCAAAGGATCTTTTATATGCACCATCCCATAGACAGGATAGCACATACCACAGCCTTTGATGTACCAGTCGAGGTGCACCGACTACTACTGGGCTACGTCCCGCCCCAGTCTTAGAAAGGAAACCTCCTACACTTTTCCATTAGTACCGGCCTTGGTGGCGTCGTGGTTAGGCCATCGGTCTACAGGCTGGTAGGTACTGGGTTCAGATCCCAGTCGAGGCATGGGATTTTTAATCCAGATACTGACTCCAAACCCTTAGTAAGTGCTCCGCAAGGCTCAATGGATAGGTGTAAACCACTTGCACCGACCAGTGACCCATAACTGGTTCAACAAAGGCCATGGTTTGTGCTATCCTGCCTGTGGGAAGTGCAAATAAAAGATCCCTTGCTGCCTGTCATAAAAGAGTAGCCTATGTGGCGACACTGGGTTTCCTCTAAAAACAAACAGTGTCAGAATGACCATATGTTTGACGTCCAATAGCCGATGATAAGATAAAAAATCAATGTGCTCTAGTGGTATCGTTAGTGACAATGGATTTTGTATATGCACTTTCCAGTAGATAGGACAGTACATACCACAGCCATTAATAAACCAGTCATGGAGCACTGGTTGCGATGGGGGAAAAAATCACAGAATGGGTCCAGAAATGAATGTCTTTGTGCTTTAATGTTTGAGGAAAGGGCAAAAGAAAAGTCTTAGAGAGGAAACCCACTACATTTTTTAATTAGTTGCAAGGAATATTTTATATGCACCATCCCACTGACAGGATAGCAAATACCATGGGGCCTTTGATATACCAGTCATGGTGCACTGGCTGGAACAAGAAATAGCCTAATAGGCCTACCGACGGGGATCGATCCCAAACCGACCGTGTATCAAGCAAGCACTTTAGCACTGGGCTACATCTCGCCATGCATGTAAGAAAGAGTGCATCCTCATGCTGTCTGTAGAACTGGCAGTGTAATAAAGAAATAGGTTAGTTTTCTAACAAGCACAAATCAGTTCAGTACTTAACATCCAGAGTAGGTGATTCTTTATCAATTATTAAAAAAAATGAAAGAAATGTTTTATTTAACGACACACTCAACACATTTTATTTACAGTTATATGGCGTCAGACATATGGTTAAGGACCACACAGATTTTGAGAGGAGACCCGCTGTCGCCACTACATGGGCTAATGGATTAAGAAATCAATGTGCTCTAGTGGTGTCATTAAACAAAACCCACTTTAACTTTCATGTCCAAACTACATGTAGTGTAAAGTGATTTCACCAATCAAACTACCTTATAGCCAATAAAAAATCAGCCATACAATGAAATTTAATAACTAATCAAAATGCCTGACCAATTCTCTTTTAGGTATCTAACATTCAATAGATCAATGGTTTGAAATGATTTCTCAATTGCCTCATTGAAAACTATATATATATCTTAGTTAGTGGAAGAACAAATCAAAACTATTTAAGAGCTAATGTAAATTATCTCTGACCAAACTATCTCTACTACCAAAGTCAGTGGTAACATATTTGCAAACCATAGGTGTTGGAAGCAGGGGCCATAATGCAGTGACCCACCTATCCCACAACTCTCAAGTTAATGCAATGCCCCCACCCCAGCCAGCTGAAAATCAAATTAATATATAGCTCACTCCTGTAGTCATGTTCTGATGCCCATGCAAACCAATCATGGTGGCTCATGGCCAATAAAAAATATTGTATGACCAACATGAAAAAAACCCAACCAAAATTCTTATCAGTCAATACAAAAAAGAATAAAATCTAAACTAATCACAGATTTCAGCATATGAAAAGTTAACATCCATGCAGGATGAACCATTCCAACAAGATACAAGCCTGTGTAAGACCCCATTCAAACTTGGTGACAGATAAACTAATGAATGACAAGCAATCTTAAAATATGTCAGCCATTGCATTCTCTTGCAGAAATATTTTATATCTCTGGGATTTGAAAAAAAAGTAGAGTAAGAAACATGCATAATTTATATATAGCTAATTCCTGTTCTTTAATTTGAGCATTGCAAGTGCTAAGCCATATCAGAATAAATCCTGTAATCTAGAAAAACAAAAGCTGCAAAAATAGTCAAAGAAGGTACAAGATATTTGTAAAATTTGCTCTTTCCTCGGAACTTACCTTTGAACGACATTTAGCCTACAAACAAAACAAGCATACAAGACAGTGCTACTATGTGTGAATCCCACGTTAGGCTTTTTTTAATAATGTTTATAGCTAGGCAATGAATGGGAGTAAATTTTGTTTTATTAATTAAAAAAACAAATTAATCAATGCAAAATGATTTAAGATTGTACTATTTCCCCCACCAGCAATACATTAAATAATAATAATAATAATAATTGATAAGTGATTTAAGATTGTACTATTCCCCCACCAACAATTCATTAAAAGATAATAATAATAATTGATAAGTGATTTAAGATTGTACTATTCCCCCACCAACAATTCATTAAAAGATAATAATAATCATTGAAAAGTGATTTAAGATTGTAATATTTCCCTCACCAGGAATTTTGTTAAAAAAATCAATGAGAAGTGTGATTTAAGATTGTACTATTCCCCACCAGCAATTAACCATCTTACACTATGTAAAATACAAAACCACCTTAATCAGCCATCATAGTTTATGGGGAGCTATCACTCTGGTTCCCATTTCTCCCGTCATTCTTTGAGAGCAATATTTAGCTCCCCTCGAGCATATGAATTTTTTTTAAAAGTATTACAAAAGGATATCAAGGCTCAGTATGGTAATATCTTAAATGGCTCCCCATAATCTAAGTTGGGGGAGATATTAATCACTATTTTCAATTTTGCTCATGGAGAGATCTCTGTTCAGTGTTTTCCCTAGGGACTGGAAGGACCCTGTACCAACCCCGTAAATGTCTTTACCGGGACCGTAAAAATTGTAACCATTAAAAAAAGGGACTCACATCTGTGATTAATTCACCGTTAATATCATTTTTTTAAATGCTAGTAGGTAGCATGCCCCGAACACCCCCCCCCCCCCCCCCCCACAACATTTTCACCCGCTTTGGGGGCTCAGTTTACGTCAACCTATTTCTTTACATTATAACAAACAGGACATACACTAGTAGCTAGATGTCGATTTCAACCCACATAGACATTTATGCAATTTATGCTAGCCAAAAGTTATTTGCAAAAAAAAGTATACCAAAAAACAAAGGTAAAACAGTCTGCAAACTGCATGCATTACTAGTACATCTGCTGCTGCTGTAAGCTGGGTCTGTGAGCCACAGATTGCAATATAATGACATATGTTTAATACCTTTCAGGACACTCTCTATAGTACATATATGTAATAGCCATCAACAGCATTATACTACACTAGTGGACAACAGAGTACTATATTCAGTACCATATTTGGTGCAGCAATATAATTGGTATGTGACAGCAACTATAGTTACCGGTAATATCACTTGTAGCTCTAAATTTACCGGTAGTATGTACCAGAGCATTATATTCAGTATCTACCAAAGCACTATATTCAGCATGTACCATTGTACTAAATAAAGTATGTGATGAATTTCTATATTTAGTATATGGACAAAACTGGATATTTTTGTTTTTGATTCTAAATTACTTATTTAAAATCTGGCAGAGTGGTATATTTTGCATTTGATTTTAAAGATTTTATTTAATATGCAGGGAATATATATTTTATAATTGATTTTAGATAGTTAATTTAAAATGCAGTGGAGTAGTAAATTTTATATTTAATTCTAAAGTGTTGTTAATAAGCAGTTAATATTTTGTATTTGACTATAAAGTGTTTATTTAATATACAATAGACTAGTATATTTCATATTTAATTCTAAAGTGTTATTAATAAGCAGTTAGTATTTTGTATTCGACTCTAAAGTGTTTATTTAATATACAATAGACTAGTATATTTCATATTTAATTCTAAAGCGCTTAATTAATATGTAGTGTAGTATTTTTTGTATTTGATCTTAAAATGCTTATTTTATGTGGAGTAAAGTTGTATCATTTTATGTAAGAACCATGTAACTTACAATGACAACTTCTTCAAGGGGCCGATCGGGACACCAGTGAAACATTCCTGTTGAGTCAAATCTGCGCGGCTCTTCACTTGCACTCAGGTGGGAATCTCCTGATGGTGATGGTGCAAGACGGTCTGCCATGTTTGTTGTGCATTCTAGACTGTTTCCACTTGTAACAGGACTGCAAAAAATATAAACAACCATTATACTGCTGCAAAAACAGATCATTCTTATACAGCATCAAAAACAAATACTGCATAAAATCATCATTATACTGCTGTAAAAACAGATAATGGTTATACTGCATCAAAACTAATTTATACTGCATCAAAATATCAAAATGCAGTAAAAATATTAATTATATTACAGCAAATGTGTGTAATATTATAGTGAGAGATTATCAATAATAATTATAGTGAGAAAATACGAATAACAATTATGGTGTTGCAAATATGGTGATAATGATATGGCATCACTATTAAAATAATACTTACTGCAGAAACTATGGTCAATAACAATATACTTATTTTATGTATGATACAAAACATTAAACATTTAAATATGAAAATGACATTACATTTCATACATTTTATTTACTTTTTTTTCAAGATGTACTAATTTACTGATTTGATAAAACAAATTTTCATAATAAATTAATTGCAGTTTCAATAGAAAAATAACTAATAGATTGGATATTATAAATGACACAGGGAATACTTTACATTTACTACTAGGAAAGACATCAAGTAAACAAGAAATATTAATATTCAAGCATCATGCAATATTTAAATAAACTCCTTTAATAAAAAATGTAAAGATTATGGTTGTATTAGAATGTGATGAATATGAAATCAGTTTCAAAACAAACATAACAACTATTGTTAAATTGTTGAAAATATTTTTAAATACTTTTTTTTTTCAAATTTGTAATACACTTTATTTAAATTCATGGAAAAATAGTACATTATCTTTTTTTAAGCTGCTACATATTCCTTTCTTAAAGAGTTTAAAAAGTAATCCAGTAATTTTTTTTATTATTTTTTTATTTTTACAAAATCGGAGTGTTAGGTAGTCTACAGAGATTGATAGGTAATTGTCCCAGATAAAAAAAATACCAATATCAGGGATGGTAGGTACCTAATGTTTATTTGGCCAATATCTACCAAATGTGTGTAAATACAGACTTATCTTTTCATGCTATTAAGATTTTTGTTGTTGTTGTTGGTGGTGGTGGTGGTGGTGGTGGTTGGTGGTTTTAGAAAATGTAATTGACAGATTTAAAGCATTCTGGCTATTTAGTTTAAAAAATCTTTTTCTTTAAATTCACAAAGACTATATTGGTGGGTTATTATATATTATAAAACTGAGAGTATTTTAGATTTGATAATGTTCATAATTGTCACATGCCTTCTTGCATTCCCCATACTGTATCCACTATCAAAACATCAGATCACAAAAACAAAAAAAGTTTAACAAACAAAGTTAAAGTAAAGTAAACACATACAAACTGGTAAATAAATGCAACTTGTCTGCACATTTACATTCAAAGACAGAAAATGAAACTCTTCAATAGAATAACAAAGTAAATTAAACCTTTCGAAACGAAATTATTAAATAAACTGTGCAAAGGATATTTCAAGCCAGTGGACACTTAATTAACATATAACTTAATACATATACTAATTAATACATAGACTAATTAACATACAGATTAACTGGTCTATAGTGTGCCTTAATGCAGTAAATGACCATGAGTGGTATGTAATTATAATCTTTCCAACTACTGTAAGCCATTTTGAAGATGATCTCAAAAGATTAAAGACCAAAAGGATTAAAATAAAGATACAAAGGATATTTCATATTTTTTGTTAAATATGATTTATATCTTATTGAGTGAAGTTTGCAATGATATCTCACGAGTTGCGCTTGTGCGATGAGTGTGATATGATTGCAAACTTCACGAGATGAGATATAAATCATATTTGACAAAAAACATTTGGCAATTTACCTTTATTTTTAAAATGCCAACAGCAAAATAGTTCTGGCTTTCTTACAGTGAAGATAACACTTTCTACAGTGACGATAACACATTTTAGAGGAAAATAGTGAAATTTAAAATGTACCACCAGTGTCTAATAACACTTATTGCACTAATATTTTAAGATATTTCAGTAAATGTTATATAATAAATAATTTATAAAATGCTGCATTTAATCACAACAGACCAGCTAAGCTGTTATTTTAAAAAGTGCTGACGCTAAAGCAAATAAGAAAATTATGATATTTATTGTTTCACTGGTTCTTACTCTTTCCGCTGGCTTAGCTGCCAAATTGTGGTGATCGGTCTGAGCAAATTAGATACATAGGATGAGTGAAAAATAAGTGAAGTGTAACATCTTAATCGGTGAACAAATGCAATAAGATACTGGTAGAATCTCAGAAGTGGATCCAGACCGTTAATTCACACCCATTTCCATAAACTATGAAGTGTCACCAAAATCCATTGATTATCATAAAATACAATCAAATTATGTCTTTTTTCTGAGAGAAATGTAAAATCTTAATAGGCTGGATGTTTCTGGCAAATACTGATTAAAGTTCCTGAGAGAAATGTAACATCATAACAGGCTGGGTGTTTCTGGCAAATATTGCTTATAGTTAGTGAGAAAAATGTAAAATCTTAATAGGCTGGGTGTTTCTGGCGAATATTGCTTATAGTTAGTTAGAGAAATGTAACATCATAACAGGCTGGGTGTTTCTTGCAAATATTGCTTATAGTTAGTGAGAGAAATGTAACATCATAATAGGCTGGGTGTTTCTAGCAAATATTGCTTATAATTCCTAGAAAACTCCTGCATCCTGAGCAAGTTTTAATGACTCAATGGGTAGGTATAAGACCATTACACCCTCTTCTCTCTCACTAACCACTAACTCACTGTCCTAGACAGACAGCCCAGATAGCTGAGCCGTAATTGAATATAAGCACGAAAATAAGTTAAAATAAATAAATAAATAAAACCAAACTGATTCAAAACTTAAAAGATGTTATGTACTTCGATATGTATTGTGCATTTCAGCATATAATAAACAGTCTAAACCTGTCTTATACAGCCACCTGATTAATATGTATGGTCCATAAAGACAGATGTCAGATCGATGCAGTTCAATTTAGTCAGTCAGAAGATTTGTTATAATATTAAAAATATGATATTTTATACAAAAGTTTTTTTGTTTTGTGTTTTGTTTAACAATACAACTAGAGCACACTGATTGTATTTTATACAAGGCAATTTGTATTGTATTAAATAATTTAAGGCAGGTTTCTAGAGGTAACTGCTTTGACAGGTTCAACTGTATTAGAAGTTCCATCTGCAACAATAGAGGTGTTATAAATATGAGATGTGTACACAGAAAAGATAGAGTGAAAACATTATTACTGTATTTGACATATTAAATACCCTGAGTATGTGATAACCTTCAACAAGAGGCACTGACATAATATTACCCATACATACATTTGAATGGTCCAAATCAAGATGACAGTAATTATTTACTCTACTGTAATGGTGTATGACTGTGACATATAAATGATATGTGTAATATAATATTAGTGTCAGGTGCATGAATTAAGTGAATAGCAAATTCAATCCAAAATTAAAAAAGTGAATCCACACGAAAGGTGAAAAAATAATACCCTTTGTGTAAAATAAATTATTATAATAGTAATCGGTAAAAATACCCTATGTGACCTTGATAATAAAATTACAGGTATGTTATTCATCAGTTTACTAAATTGTGAACTAGATACCTGCCATGTTTTCTTGCATACCTATGAAGACACAAAAATTTAAGTAACACTCTTCAGCAGCATAGATGGTGTAAATACTATGTGCAAGCAATGAGCATCAAACTGCAAACCTTGTAGTGAAAACAATTAGGGAGTGATTAATATCTCCATAACTTAGATTTTGTGAAGCCAATTGAGATGTTACCATATTTTTCTTGAATATTGAGCACTGATATTTCATCCTGTTGTAGTAGTATTTTTCAAAATTCATGTACTGTTACCAAGGGGAGCAAAAAAAAATCACTCTCCTTGGAACAAAGTGTTTGTTTGTTTTGTTTAATGACACCACTAGAGCACATTGATTTATTAATCATGGCTATTTGATGTCTAACATTTGGTACTTTTTCACATAATAGTCTTAGAGAGGAAACCCGCTACATTTTTTTCATTAGTAGTAAGGGATGTTTTATAAGCACCATCCCATAGAAAGGACAGCACACACCACAGCCTTTGATATACCAGCCATGGTGCACTGGATGGAGCAAGAACTAGTCCAATGGGTCCACTGACGGGGATTGATCCCAAATCGACCATGCATCTAACGAGCCCTTTACCACTAGGCTACGTGCCCTCCCCCCCCACACACACACAAAAACGATAGCACACACCACAGCCTTTGATATACCAGTTGTGGTGCACTGGCTGGAACGAGTAATATGGACCAAAGTGATAGCTCCACTTAAACCACAAAGTGGATATCTATATTGGTTGGCTTTAGTCCACAGATCTACCACAGGTTTATATATATATATATATATATATATATATATATATATATATATATATATATATATATCCATTAGCAAATAAGTGATTACTTGAATAAAAATACTAAAGTTTGTTTTGTTTAATGACACCACTAGAGCACACTGATTTATTCATCATCTTGCTATTGGATGATAAAATTTTGGTGTTGGTACTTCTGACATAATATAGTCTATGGGGAAACCATTAGCAGCAAGATAAATTTTATATGCACTTTTCCATAGATAGGGCAACACATACCACAGCCTTTGATACACCAATCATGGGGCACTGGTTGGGATCAGAGAATGAGTCTACCAATGGGATTCGAGATCCTTCGACCCAAGCACCTCAGGCGAACACTCTACCAGCTGAGCTAGATCCCACCGTTACTAAATCAATGGCAGCCCCTGCTATTTGTTGTGTTGTTATTTTGTGTTATTTGAGTACATGTGTTGTCTGGCACATATGTGTGTTGTTAGATACGGTTATGTGTTAATAATGTCAATAATATTTTCTGCTGAAGTCAGCTTTATATTATTATATCACGTTGTATGAATCTACTATGTGTTAATGCATTACACGATGTGTGTAAGTGGTTTATGAGTGTGAGTGGTGTGCATGTGTGTGATGTGTGTTGGGGAAGGGTGTAGGTGTGGTGTTATTAAGCTGTATTCTTCAGCTGATTAATTACCTATGGCAGTGTACTCTTAATATTAACCAATTTGATTTATGTCCTGATTAAAAAATATATATTATTAGACCAAAGACCATATATAAAGTATCTTATATGTTTTCTTTCTAAAATGAGTAAATGATATTTAACTTTATCCCAGTAATTTTTTTCTTCTGAAACATACAAGGATTGTATATATTAATTGCTGCAGGGCAATTAATACGTCAAATACGGTATTTGTGTATATTCTTACTTGTTTGTATGTGTTAGCTGCCCATACTGGGTGATTTCTCTACATAAATGAAAAATATATCACAGTATTTACTAATGCATATTTGAAGGAAGGAAGGAAGGAAATGTTTAATTTAACAATGCACTCAACAATACACATTTTATTAACGGTTATATGGCATCGGACATATGGTTAAGGACCACATAGATATTGAGAGAGGAAACCCACTGGTCACCACTTCATGGGCTACTCCTTTTGATTAGCAGCAAGGGATCTTTTATATGCACCATCCCACAGAAAGGACAGCATATATCACAGCCTTTGATATACCAGTCATGGTGCACTAGATGGAGCGAGATATAGCCCAATGGGCCCACCAATGGGGATCGATCCCAGACTGAGCGCACATCAAGCGAGCACTGTATCACCAAGCTATGTCCCGCCCCTAATGCATATTTGAATACAATAGCAGTATAAAAATCTGATGCAAGTTCCATTATTATTTTTATGCCATATAATGAAGCAGCTTAATATAGTCAGGCTAGAATGGTGTCATTTTGTTCGATTGACATGAAGATAATCCAGTATATAAATAGAGATTATTATACGAGCTTGTGTGTCGTACTGATTTTACGAAACGAGTGTCAGGATTACTGTATTACCCGAGCAAGAGCGAGGGTAATACATGAATCCTGACATGAGTTTCATAAATCAGTATGATTCACACACATGTGTAATAATTTCTTTATTATCCACATTATCCAAAATATTATTTTTATTAATAACAAGCTGAGACCATGTCAAAATGTTTCAAACGTAAATAAACGTCATTTTGATAAGTATTTACACACATTTAAGACTGGGGAAGTTGCATTAAGTTATGAGGTTGCTTCACAAAATTATGTCATTTGTTGTGCACATGAAATCATTATGACACATGTGGATCATACTGGTTATATTTCCCTGAATATCTGGAACTATGTGGATAATAACTAGTGTGGTGTGTAGTTTACAAGTCTGGTTTTTGTTATATATTAGTCAACTGGAAACATTCGCTAACAGTTGATTTAATTTTTTTTAAAAACAACCCCAACCCACATCCCTAAAACAAAAAACCCCATGTACTTCTCAAATAATACGTTCCAGCACTTGTAGATCTATAAATGGTGGTAAATATGAAAACAAATTTTGTAGATATTTCTTTAAAATGTACCGGTAGTTGGTCAACCTATGATTATATTATTATGCATGTTATTTGAACATATACTGTGCTTAGACAAAATGCATTTCATATAAATCTGGTAAGTTAGTGTTAAAACTAATTATTTACACATTAATATTTGTTGTATGTATGTTTTTTGTATAATGTTATGTTCCTGGTGTGTGGTATGAATATATCTTTGAGTATTCATATAAGTGTATTTCTCATCATTTGCAAGTGTATCTGAACAGTTTTAAATAAAACAATTTTAAAAAATCACATCTAAGTAATAATAAGAAAAAACACTTCTAAAGAAAAAACGGCTTCAAAATACAGTCAAACCTGTTTTAACGGCCACCTGTATTCAGTGGTCACCTGCCTTAAGTGGCCACTTTTTTCCCCTCCCAAACGATTTATAATGTAAATGCACCTGCAATAAGTGGTCACCTGTCTAACGCGGCCAGCTGCCACCTAAATCGGATCACAAATCGCTAAAATACCTGTATTAAGCGGCCAGAGTAAAGTTTTACTATTATATAGAAATGGTATTTTAACAACGGCTATAAGGTGCAGCAAATAACCGATCTTCACACCTTTAGAAATACTAGTACCCATTCAGTGTATCAATTAAGAAAGTATGACTCTGGCATGCATCTAATTGCCTCAGGGCAGGCTACACTTGACATTTGTAGATTCACTTACTATGACAATACACTGCATGAAGTAGGAATTAAATAATTAAATTAAAGAATTAAAGAAAACAAACTTGTTGAGAACGGTTAATTTAATACATTCCATTTGCATTATTTCTGTCAAAATATTGATTTATAGTCAACTGTGAAGCACACATCCATTGATTAGCAGTGCAGATGGTAAAATAAGAAACAACAAATGTTTTAAAGACTATATAATATGTGACAACCTGTACTCAGCGGCCACCTGACTTAAGCAGTCACTTTTATCTACTCCCTTGTGTGACCGCTTAAGACAGGTTTGACTGTAATCTAAAGATATGATTAAAATTATTTAAATGAAATATAGTTTTTAAAATTAAGTAGAAAAGGTAAACAATGCAGATTCTGAAAATGTGTAATTGCTACAAACACAATTTAAGTTAAAAGATTTAGGAAATTATTCCCATTGGACCAGTAATAAAAAAATATATATAATTCCAGTTCAGCACACAAAATATACAGGATGGACAAAATTGCTAACTGTTTAAAATTAACCATTAAAAGAATACTAATTACATCAAGTGTTGAGCGAGATCAGATATGAATGAATGGAATAAAAACAATATTCATTCAGACCCAGAGCCTCCTGTCATGGATAAAACTCTCTGGTGAAGTCAAAGGTTGTGCCCACGACAGGCATGCTTTAACAGTTCTCTGATGGAAACATGCCAAAAATTACCCACACCCATACCCAGACCCAGAGCTTTAAGTGGTTATAAATAAATGAATTAATGAAATGCTGGTCACACCAATGATGGTGATGTTGTCAATAGTGAGAGGTGATTGTACGTAATTCACATAAACAAACAATGGCTAGAAACCACATATCCAGAACTCTCATTATTATCATAATACTAGACATTTAAGTTTCATGCTGGGAACAGCATACCAACTTCATTAATATAAACATTTTATTAGCAAAACGAAAAACCAGCAACTTCATTATGGGGGAAATTAATAAAGTCAAGCAAAGTTTTCTAAATGTTTTATTTACACTGCACATCGTGGTGATATTTTATGCATCTGCTTTTCTTTCTGTTTACTGCGGGTCCGTTTCTTTCGACCACTTTTAGTGTTTGGTTCAACAGTTGTCGAGTCTATCTTGCAATCAGACTCCTCTTTACCACACAACTGAAATCTGTAACATTGCAAATGATACAGCGGACATACATTCAGCAACATTATTAAGCCAGGGATCCAAGTTAATGTGTCAAGAATGTCTATGGCAAAAAAACAAACCTGGGAAAAACAGACTGAATATACATGTAGCCCACAGCAAAAAGAAGTCAGCAATCTCCACGGCATTGCCGATTGTTGTGGGCAATTGCAAAAGGTTGCATTTCAAAGTAGGAAGTTTCTGTCTTCCAAAGCTGGGCACATATTTTTGTAGCCAACTTAGCATTACGAGATTGTAGAACCATTGTAAGCTATGACGTCACTATGGTGTGTGCTGTAATGACGTCATAGCTTACGATGGTTTTACGATTTCATAGCTCTAAGACAGTTTTGAAAATATGGCCATGGTAGCTAAGTTCAGCAAGTACATTCCTGAGAAAATTATATAAAGTAAGAAAAGGACGATTTTTTTAACAAAACAGTGCTTGAAATTGACATGATACAAGTGGAAATTACCACTCAAAATATACAATATGCTTTATGACCTAATCAGTTTTACAAGCAGCTTTTGCTCTCTATCTTAAAGTATTGGGTCACGTCAGGTCAGGTCAGGTCAGGTCATATTCAGAATGAGCTGTTGTAGCACAGGCCTGTCATGGGTGCAGGTGTCGACTTTTGCCGGCTCCTTTATCCAGGACAGGAAAATTAAAGATATCATACAACTATAGAATTTATTATATCAAGACAACTGGACTAGAACTGTTTCTCAAGTTTTTCACTTTTTTGTTTCAAGATCAAAATGTTATCAAGATTAAAAAATTAGTTTTTCCTGTAAGACTGCAGTTGATGGGCTACCAGGTTTTTTTTTATTTCACTAAAAAGTTAAAATAAATATTTAATTATTAACGTGGCAAATGCCGATACTTACACTTGTGTATGAGAACCTGCTTTGGACTCAGTTTGCATAGGTTTTTTCTCCTTGGCTGAAACTGTAAAAGGAAAAAAACCAACACGTTTACAATATTTAATTTAGATTAATGGTATCTTTGGTAAAGTTTGTGTGTATGTGTGTGTCTCTGTCTTTGTCTCTCTCTCTCTATATATATACAGTGAAACCTCGATAATCCGGACTCCAGTAGTCCGGAAACCCCGCCTTACGGACAGCAAAACCAAAAAACTAACTTCTTATGTTGTAAATGTGTTCGTTAATCATGAAATTCGGCTTCTGGAACCGGACGGCCATTATTCAAAATGAAGTGTAAAAAATAACAGCTTAATGCTTCATTTAACCGGAGGCCATTTAAGAACTTAAAATCGTTTGATCGCAGATTAATTAGTAACTGCATCATTGTTGTGTGAACCGTAGCCGTCAACATGGCTGCACAGGGTATCACACCTCGGTTTTGTTTGAAGCGTGGCTGCGTAGTGTTCACTTATCTGCAGTCGTTAACACATGCCTTTGAACAGTTAATTAATAGGAATTGTCTATGCTTGGGAATGCTGGTTTGAGCAACAGTAATCAACTGGAGATTGCATAAAACATCCGTGGATGTTACTTTGACACAAATCGCTTTTTATTGTCATGGCTAGCCAACAGAAAAAACGAAAACGTCACGAAATTACAGCATTTGAGAAACAAGAAATATGTCAGTACAAACTAACAAATATGAAAGCCAGTCTAGATAGCATGTCAAAACATTTTGGTAACACCTTTAGTCATGAAATCGGAAAATCAACGATTGGTGACTTTCTCAAAAATAAAGAAAAATGGCTGAAGATTGCAGAGGACGAAGCGTCACTCTCACGGGCTCGAAATGCCAAGAACCAAAAGTTAGATGAGGCGTTGTACTTATGGTTAAGTGACATGTCTAGCAAAAATGCAGCTATTAACGATCAAATGTTGATAGAAAAAGCCAAAAATCTGGGAGAAAAAATAAACATCACTGACTCTATGGACGATTCAGTACTCCGAAACTTCGTTAGTCTGGACGTTTTAAAAAAACCCAATACTGTCCGGATTATCGAGGTTTCACTGTATATATATATATATATATATATATATATATATATATATATATATATATATATATAATGAATAGTTTTACAGTGCTGTTGCCTAAAACAGGATTATTATAGATTTTTAAAGAACACATTTAATAAATTTGAGTTCAATCTAAAGCCTTTACTATTCTGCAAAGTTTAAAACTGTCAGGGAGCAAAAGACAACCACCACTCAAAAGACACAATATATGCTTGTTAATTTTACATGCAGCTTTTGCTTTCCATCTCAAAACATTGTACAACTATTTGGATTAAGAAATTAGTACCAACAATGTCAATATTAGGAAGACAATTGCTAAATTAGATATTGTAAAAATGAAATAAATAAATAAATAACAAATAAATAAATAAATAACAAAACAAAAGAAGATTAGTTTAAATATACATAAACTAAGAGTAAAGTTGATATCAGTACAAATGGTCTAGAACATCTTCTCTGTTTCTAGCCTTTGTTTCCAGACTAAAATATCACAAGCAATTTCGATCCTTGATTCTCAGTTAATAATTAGTGGGTATACAGTCAACCCTATTATTAATGCAGCCACTGGTGTTAAAACAAAAAAAACTACATTAAAAAGCCACCTTATTATTCTGACACTTAATCTAATACAGTACAACTTAACCTGTACATAGTAAGTAGTCATAAGTTAAAAGTGGCCATTTTTAAATACTCTTTTATATGGGTTTTGAACACAAGTTTGAGTGTACATGCAAGGGATAAATATCAAAATAGGTGTCGGGACACATAGAAAACATTGGGATAATATAAATACTGTGTTACAACTTTTTAATATAAGCCAAAACTTGTACATATTTAGAGTTTACGCTGCCGTTGGCCAAATGCAACTCTTGATATGTCATTACCAAAAGAAAGAAAGAAATGTTTTATTTAATGACGCACTCAACACATTTTATTTACGGTTATATGGCGTCAGACATATGGTTAAGGACCACACAGATTTTGAGAGGAAACCCGCTGTTGCCACTACATGGGCTACTCTTTCTGATTAGCAGAAATGGATCTTTTATTTGCACTTCCCACAGGCAGGATAGCACAAACCATGGCCTTTGTTGAACCAGTTATGGATCACTGGTTGGTGTAAGTGTTTTACACCTACCCATTGAGCTTTGCAGAGCACTCATTCAGGGTTTGGTAAGGTATCTGGATTAAAAATCCCATGCCTCGACTGGGATCCAAACCCAGTACCTACCAGCCTGTAGACCGATGGCCTACCACGATGCCACTGAGGCCGGTTGTCATTACCAATTCACCAAAAAGCTGTGTATCCTTTGTATGTGTATATAGCTAATATAAAAAAGAATTCTCTAATCAAATTCACCAAATTGCTATTAATTTTTGGCATAAGCCCTACATCTTTCAATGAAATTTTTGTTTTGGCAAATATATCTCATTACTAATTTATAAAAAAAGCTAATTTAAAAATGGTGTGTCATTTTTATTTGTATAGCCAGGGTTTCTGACAGCGGGTAAAATGGGTATGGCGCAATACCCAAATATTTTTGCAGATTTTTTATTTTAAGTTAGCTTTTTGACAAAATTAATTACTCTTATCATTATTGTATGATTTGCTTGACCCAAACCCTAAACATAACCCATTTTCTTTCTGGGAGAAGGACCCCCAGACTGGTTGCATTCAATTCCATAGTGTCATATCCAAAATTTTCTTTCTGGCAGAAAAACTGATATCTATTTGAAAAAAGAATTCTGTTAAATAGCTAAATGTTACTTAAACTTGGCTACACATTTTCTGATCCAAATCACCAAATTGCTATTAATTTTTGGTATCCAGCTTAAACCCTACATCTTTCAATGAAAAGAAAAAATAATGGTTTGTTTTACTAAATGCTTTTAACAGGGATGTAAGAACAAAAAGCTGTATTAATTGTTGTGATTGTTAACAGGAGTGAGTTTTAAGTGACCAATTTTTTTTATACTCATTTATATGCATGGGATAAATATCAAATAATTATGTGATGTTGACAGGAGTGCATTACCGTCTATGGGAGGAACAAGTGGTGTAGCACGGGGGTTGTTAGAGGTTTCAGATCGCTGAAGGGCTGCATAAAACAAACCAAACTGTGATCAAACAAAAATACAAACACAAACACAAACTGGCCAACTCTACTGGTGTCTTTATCAACATCATTCGTATACATGATTGAAGAATTCATTTCTAAAATGTGATATAGTAGAATCTTGTTAGTTCAAAATCAGAAAAGTTATATACACTGCAACCCTTGAACCAAAAACAAAGTTCCGAGTTTGACTTACACGATGTTGACCGAATGGTTAGGTCTTGTGCACTGACAGTGTTCGAGCCAACGGGATTCAACTGTATGTACATAGTTCCAGATTTTGGAGTTAGCACTGAAGGTATTCTGTTAGTTAGTACAACTCTAACAATATGGCCATACAGTTTTTATGAAAACACAATCCAACTGAAGGGGATGTTAATTTTAAAACTGAGTTTCGTGTGTTATATTCTACATCATGCTGCAACAAAATAAACATGATAAAAATTGATATATTTTATTTTGGAAATGAATTCTTCATATCCTCAAAGTTAAAAATTGTGTTTTTTTACTTCAGAAAGAAAACCTCAGAACATAATTAAATAGTTTTTTTCAGCATTCTTTAATTGAGATAGGACTAAATAAATTATCTATATGAACAATAAGTGAATATGTTCCAAGACAGCTTCAAAACATATTTTTAAAAGTTTGTTTCAAAATATAATCTTCCATAAGAAATAAATATTGTCAGATCTTTCAAAATTGTTGTGATTTGGTTTAATTTGAGATAGTTTGACAGTGGTGCCTAATTCCCCCACCATTGTTCCATTTACCTATACATGTAGTTTATTTTACATACTGCATGGAAAGTTTTGCTAAAATATTTATAAATTAAAAGTGAGGATAAAAAAAAAAAAAACCTCTTCATTATTAATTACATTAAAGTAAAGGTAACTTTTCAGTGTGAATTAACTCTCATTATGCTAACATCAAATTCATTCAACATTAACCATACATATATTTTAATTACAGTATGTGTTAATGGGTGGGTATGTCATACACATAAATGTTCATATAAATGTTTAATAACAAAAGGTTTTTGTGTTGAAAATGATATTGTTGATAAAGACACAAAGTAAAGCTAACCTAATTATTGCAAACTGAATTAATTCAAATTAAAAAATTACTAGTTTTTCTTAATAAATTACTGTCTCAAAATACAAAACGTTAAAATTTATTTTGTTTAACGACACCACTAGAGCACACTGATTTATTAATCATTGGCTACTGAATGTCAAACATTTGGTAATTTTGACATGTAGTTTAAGAAAGGAAACCTGCTACATTTTTCCACTAATGGCAAGGGAATTTTTATATGTACCATGACATAAAACAAGACAGTACATACCATGGACTTTGATACACCAGTCGTGGTGCACTGGCTAGAATGAATGCAATGAATAAATTAATGAATGTTTAACAACACCCCAGCACAAAAAAATATCTGCTATTGGGTGTTGGCTGGAAGAACAAATAGCCCAGACCGATAACACATCAATCAATTCCTGTCCCACCTCAAGATATATGCTTTAGCAAGCAATCATGACATGATGCATAGCATAATGCTAGGTAATATCTAACTTTTAGCATTTCTTAGCCATGTTAATGCTAAAATTTAGAAGCATAAATATTATTTGCTTGACCAGTTCAACTGTAAGCCCATTTAAATCAAATATGTTAATCTCATAAAATCATTAATATTTAGATTTTCTTTTAAAAATTGTAAATATTACAAATGTGTAATACATTTGATATTTCATGGGCATATTAAATGTTTTAAATAAATGTAGTAAGTTTGCAATCCATTCTTATTCTGTCAGTTATATGTAGCAAAAAACACACACACAAAAAAGTCTAAACCAAATTTTTTAAATTTACATGAGACAAAATTTTATAAAATATTTACTTAAACATTTAAGTATAATTTTGTAAAAGTATAACTTTATTGCATCAACCCAAAAAAAAAGAGGGGAAAAAAAAAGAGAAATTTGTTTTTAAATTGTATCAACAGATTAATATTTGAAATTGAATCAACAACAGTACAGTTAAAGGTACTATCAGATTTTCAAAGTTTAACTAACAGCAATGATCTGTCGTGTATATATGTGACTGTATACACTTGAATACTATAATATGTTATGAACATTACTGGTTATATATTACCTTCATATGAGATACAGCTATATGTGTACCACTAGTCATATAATAGGAAATAGGGCTGGTTCTAATTATTTTAATTCCTGTACAACATAGCATACATGCAATTACAATTGTCACAATTTAAGCTTGTGTGATACAGATCATTACTATAAGTTGCACAGTGTGACCGCTCACAAGCAAAGCAGTGTGTAAAGATGTATAGTCAAATAATACTACAATACAATGAAATTTTAATATATTATAACATGATGGAAACTCGAAGTGTTTTAAAGCAACCAATAGGGTGAATAAGCATATCAAATAAATGTTTTAATTTCAATAACATAATAATAATAATGATAATAATGATGATGATGATGATAATAATAATTAAAAAAAAATAAAAAAATAATAATAATAGTAATAGTAATAATAATAGTAATAGTAAGGGTTAGACTTAGTGTGCCAGAGTATTAAAGGGGAAATGTGCAAGGTACATTAAGGGAATTTTATTTTTAATAACTTTGTCAAACAATGACCAAATTCTTTGATATTTTAATCCATGTTAGTAACATAAGATTTACAATAAAAGCCACATCTTCAAGTTATTGCATAAACAATAATGGAAGGACATCTTGATATAACCAACACCGTATCTGACAAAATGACACTTTCATTAATGTGAGGGTTTTTTTTATATAAAGAAATAAAAACTAACTACGAAAAAAGGAAAATCCTTAATTATAAAAGTTAATGTTACCATCAATACCAAAATATATCTAAAAATTCAACTATGGATAAATGTATCAATTCTAATAAACATATGTCTGGGAAATACCAAAATCCACAACATGTTATTGTTAATGTGAGTCAAATTTATTTCTTAGTAAAGGAAAAACATTAATAAAGCAGTCAACCATGACAACTAGTAACCAATGCAATGTGAGTGTCAGTATCCTAGCAATTCTGCCAGTCAATAAACTGGATATGCCATATACAATACTGTAAAAACTTTGATATAGATAATGCCAAAATACAAAATTAGTTTTATGAAGCTACCTTATCAAGCCATATGGATTATTGAAGTTTTTAATTATTAAATAATGTATCATATTGAAATCATGGGCTTCATATTCACATCAGCTAAAACTTCCCATGTTTAAAAACCCTTTTTTAAAATACATATTTGACATGAAAGCATTAAAAATCTGTATGTCACCTTTTATAAATACACACTTTTTGTCCTGAAGTAACAAACAAAAATCAGAAAGTGTATTCACATTATGAGTCATATATTATTAGTTACTGGTGCATTTTAAGTCAGGGTATCATAACTCTCCATTCATGAAAAAGTACTGGACTGGAGTCAAATTTGAGTTTCAAATTTAACATTTTATAATGCCAAACATAGTGGATTAACATAATGTGTATTTAAATGGCATATCCGTGAATATCTTTTCTGGCAGAAATTGTATTTCTGTATAGTCATATTTGCTTGCCACCAAACATTTGTGATGTGAATTTTAGTTTATTAAGCAGCTACAATAGCTAAACCCCAAAGATCCTACCAAACTGATCTGAATATGTAACTTCATCAAATACACTATTAACATGCGGTCGAGCTGAAAAGAACAAAAATAATCTCATAATGGAACATTATTATATTACCCAAGTGGAATTTTCATTGAACATATTTATTATGCACTGTTTTAGTACAGTTAACTTAGTCTAAACTGGAAGGAAGAAGGAAATGCTTTATTTGATGACACACTCAACACATTTTATTTACGGTTATATGGTTTCAGACATATGGTTAAAGGTAGACTAAACTCCAACAAGAGCCTTATGTGTTGGAAAGATGCATACCATGACCACCAACACATACTGACACTTTAACAAATGAAAAACGCGTAATTTTAGAATTAATAAAAAACCATGATTATTCCTGCTAACTGGGGGCAGCCATTTTGTTTCGTTTTTGTGATGTCCGGTGGTATAGCTTGGGGCGAAGTGACGTCAGCTCAGGTCCAACTTCTTTATTATGCACAGTGTAAACAAATGCTCTAATTTACGACAAGGCACTTCGCTTTCATCAACCTGACTTGTAAAACAACATAAATGACTTGATAGTATAATAAACTATTTAACTAAATATATTTCAATTTGCATCAATATAACGAAATGGAGTTATAGTATTTTTTTCTTTTAAAAATCCAAAGAAAAAATGCATATTATTAGGCCTATTGGTAGGATACCTTCGAGCAAAAATGACCACTCACAATACCCAAGTGATAATTTTCTTTTCTCTGGGACTACGTAATTGGTAAGTTTTGTGATTTTAGATGGGAAAGTCTACTTAATCCAGGGTTTTACAGAATTACTTACAGTAATAAAGCTGGCAAAGTCCATTACGATTTGAGGTTATCACACAATACCCTGTGATCTTAATAAAAGAGGCACATCTTTTTAGTGTCTAGACACAGTGTCTAGGGAACATCTAAATATACACCTGCCAATCAAGAACCACAGGTACAGGGTAAAGAAAAGACCAATTAAGCAAGAAAACACTTCGACTATTATTTTAGTATGTGGGTTAATTTATATACAAAATATAATACAGTTATTTCAACACTTTGATAATGGTGGTTTATTTTGTATTGAAAAATAAACCACATATACACGTTGCTGTGTTACTGGGATAGATATTATTACAGAACATTGCGATGCATCCGCAAAAATCAGGTATGTTTTGTTTCTTCAGTTCGAAGACTAATTCCTGATGTGACACGTTAGGTATTACGTAACCACCAGCTCGCCAGAGGGCATATTCACACAGATGGTACAAAATGGCTGCGCCCTTATATATAATAGCCGTCACATTTAACCGTTTTATTAATTAAC
Organism: Gigantopelta aegis; assembly: GCF_016097555.1. Classification (NCBI taxonomy): domain Eukaryota; kingdom Metazoa; phylum Mollusca; class Gastropoda; order Neomphalida; family Peltospiridae; genus Gigantopelta; species Gigantopelta aegis. Next base: position 65,820,119 of record NC_054706.1, read on the forward strand.
TATACGATTATACTTGTTGATATTAAGCAATAATGTGCATTATGTATCATTATGTCCAAAAGCCTTGCTTTAGCATTCCTTTAAGGACCACACAGATATTGAGAGAGGAAAGCCACTGTCGCCACTTCATGGGCTACTCTTTCTGATAAGCAGCAAGGGATCTTTTATATGCACCATCCCACAGATAGACATACCATGGCCTTTATTACACCAGTTGTGGAGCACTGGCTGGAATGAGAAATAGCCCAATGGAAAAAGGATGCACTCAACACATTTTATTTATGGTTATATGGCCCACCAAAGGGGATCAATCCTAGATTGATCACGCATCAGGTGAGTGCTGTACTAGTCTAAACTGGAGTCATATGAAGCTGACAGAATGCAATATAGTTTCAAGACTAACAAGGGCTAACAATCAAAAAGGGTATGTCCAAAATCACGAACCTCGATAAAAAAAATCTTCAGAGAAAACCTGCTACATTTTTTTTTATTAGCAGCAGGGACCTTTTATGTGCACTTTCCCATAGACAGGACAGCACATATGACCTTTGATATACTAGACATGGAGCACTGGTTGGAAGTGTGTGTGTGTGTGCGTGGGTTGGGGGAACACAAAGATCAATTAATCAGAGACTGGGTCCATTGAGGATTTCATCCTGTTACCCAAACACCTCAAACATGTGCTCTACCAACTGAGCTACATCCTGCCCCTGATTTTGAACTACATCCTGCCCCTGATTTTGAACTACATCCTGCCCCTGATTTTGAACTACATCCTGCCCCTGATTTTCAGGAGAAAGTTAAAGTTTATTTTGTTAAATCCTTGGCTATTGGATGTCAAACATTTCGTAGATTTATTATTTTTTTCCAGAAGATTTGTTTTTTTAATGCATTCAGAAAATAAAAAAAATAAAGTAGTTTTATTAATTTCTCAAATTATGCACCTTTTCATCATTCCTATTCATTATTCATATATCTCTTCCCACTAAAAAAACTGTTAAGAAAAATATGATACAGAGAATTGATCTGATTTTCACAAAGAGTGACTGTAATCAATTTCAGTTGTCAGCCGTCAATTACAAAGACAATTTTTTAATGTTAAACATGTATCTCAAAATGTGTCTTTAAAAAATCAATCTAGTGAGACAGTGAGTCTAGACAAAGTAATTCTTCAAAGCATAATAATAATAAAAAAATTCTATTGACATTTACATTTAAAGTATTTAAATAATTTAAATAATCTATTAAAAAAATTGCTATACTGTTGGGTTTTTTTAATTCATATATATATAATGTTGGCAAATTTTGTTATTGGTTTATGATACCAATGTATATAACTTCTTTGTTATTAAAAAAAGAGAGAATTTTCAAATAGAACAAATACACATGCAAAACCACTTAACATCATTAATACAAACTAAACACATGCTATTTTTGATTATAATTATTGTTTTTAATTTAAAGACTTGTAAATAAAATATTTAGCTATCTTAATGTACCAAGTATTGTTTTAGCTATAGTGTGCAAATAGGTAATCTGAAATATGAGTGAGACAGTTCAGTTTTCATGCATACTAATATTAATAAAATAATGTACAGTTTTTACAGCATTCAGAAATAAAACAGTCAGACAAGTAAATATGAAATATAATATATGTATCAGTAAATTAAACATGAATATAAACATACAGATACATCAACAACATTCAGTAATATTCATGCAACTTTCATGCTATTAGTTAGATGTGCTGTGTTTTTAAAAAATATTGTGAATTTAGTACACAATATAAAGAAATAAAAACTAGTATAGATATATTTTTTTAAAAAGAGAAAAATTTATAAACATTATAAAGGGATAAATATATTTGTTAGAAAAGATAGTTAGTAGTTAATTATAAAAAATAAACACATGTATTTAAAGTTTAGTGATTAGTAAATTATAAAGGGATACATCTGTTTGAAAATATACCGTAGTAATGTTATTAAAATATAAGTGATAAATATATCTCGTTATTTTTTTTTTTACTTCTTAAAAGTAAACAGTGAATTTCTCTTAATATTGATTAAGTAAAATTGTAACTAAAAAGGAAAACTTAATATACATTTTATTGTAATTTACTACTCACAAGAACAAATAATTTTGGAAAAATATAACCAAATATTAAAAATATTAATAATTTATGTATTACTATTCAAACTTAAAATATGTTAAAAAAATTGCCCAAAATCACTTTTTACTTCTTCCCCCACCCTCATTTTCAATATAGTTATACGCACATAATATAAAACAAAATGCCTACAATATATTACAGAAAATTCACTAAACAAAAGCCCCTGATACTTAATAAAAATTTATTTGCAGTGTACAGGTACATACAGGTAGCTTAATGAAAATAAGTTTATATATTACATTCATTATAAACAAACATAAAATCAGCATGTCCTCCATAACATGCATGTATGACACAGACAGGCTTCAAAAATAAATATATAATTATCTTGAGAAATTTTCTTTACAAGACAAATAGATATTAAAATTGTCCAAGTGGAGTGTGCCATTTAGATATACATGTACGAACACAGACATTTAACAAAATAAAATACCTAAAACGGCTGCTGCTCCCTTCTTGAACATGGCCACTTCAGAAACAAATTATACAATGTATATATCATTGTCTTCAGGTTAAATATATATGTTAATTTGAAATCTAGCAATAGCTATAGATACCGAGATAATAAAGACTGTTTGTCTACAAAATACCGGTCTAGGATTTATAAGGGGACACTTCAGAAACAAATTATACAATGTGTATATCATTGACTTCAGGTTAAATTTACATATTAATCTCAGGGGTGGAACAGTGTAAAAAAATAGTGGTATGGCTCAAGGTTGCCAGACTCTTTTAAATTCACCTGTGAAAGACATTTTCACAGATACAACAAATATAATCCCCCCCCCCCCCCAAAAAAAAAAAAAACGTGGTACAGCCATATGGCCATACTGTCTGTGCCAGTCCTGAATCTGGAATCTAACATTAGTTATAGATAACAAGGGTAATAAAGACTATCTGTCTATGATATATTGCCCCATATCTAGCGATAGCGAATGAAGCTAACGTTTGCAAACTATATAACTGGTCCCCAATGTGATCATTTGGCTTAACATGATGTAGCAAATGTTTTTCTGCTTGGTCTCTGCTTTGGTGTAGGATTTCTGAGGGAGGATGAAAATTCTAATAAAGAACCATCTTGAACTCAGTGGAAGACCATTTCCACCCTGATAATCTAAAGCATCCTGATGGTTATACAAGATTAGAAAACTCTGCATTTACAAACCCTTGCAATTAAGACAATGTCCACAGCAAAAAAACACATGCAATTGAAAAAACCCTGAATATAAGCAAAGGCAAAAAAGTGCCATGGAGAACTAAAAACTCCATGACATTGCCGGTTGCCGTGGGCAATTGCAGGGATTGTTTTAAATGCATTATGAAAAACAGATGTTAGTGCTTTAATAAAAATGAATTAGGTAAAACAAGACATTTCTTCTTAAGTAGTGTCTGGACTCCCATGTCGCCCTCTCTAGATCTGCCCCTGAATATATGTAATTAAAGAATAATAATGCTGTCACTTACATGGTCGACATCGACATTTCTTAATAGCTCGTACATCTGTGACCTCACTATGGCAACTTTTACAGTAATAGAAAGCTCTGAAATGTATAATTGATATACACAAATATATTTCATCTGATTTACATAGATATTTAAAAATTTCAAATTTTACAAAGATATTTTTCTTTTTATTGAGCCACATTATTTGATCAATAGCAAATCAAGAAGTGTTCATTAACCAGCAAGTTGTAGTAGGCATTGTACCCCCAAAAAAACCCCCACACCATTAGAGCTTCCTACGCCAGTTCCAGCCAAAGCACTTCAGACAAGCACTCTATTGACTGAGCTAGATCCCAACCCTAAATATAAAAGTGCCTTAGTTTAAGAATGCCTTTTTTATCCAAGTAGAGAAGACTTCATTGCATCTCTTTTTTTTCCTTGTTTCCTTTATTCTTTCTCCTTTCTCTTTCTCAATAATATTTATTTCTGTTTATATTTAAATTGCAAAAATATATTACTGTTGTAATATGTATGTATTTTAGAGAAGGCCTAGTAAGTTGTGTAACTAGTGCCTAATCCATTTGTTCTTTAAAAAGCAATAAAAAATGTTTCAATCAAAAAGTATAGAAGACCCTATAAAACAACCCTCCCCCAATTTATTATCAGTTTCTGGTGTCAAATACATTAGCTCTGCACAGGGTTCAAAACATCTGAATAATCAAGTAACATTTCTGTGGGCAAAATATAATACACAATTCCAGCTTCTAAAATTAAAAAAAATTAATATTAAAATCTGTTGTAATGTTTTTCAATATAATAACAGCTAAAACATTGTATTAACATCTTAAAACTAGTCTTTCAAAATCTGTAGGCCCTACTTTGTGTTTTAAGGTTTGTACCAGTATGTGATAATAACAGCTAAAAAATATATAATAAGATATACTAATAACCTTTTAACTTCTTCAGCTGATTCAGCAACAAAGAAGCCTTGTGTAGCATTTTCTATTTTAACCTTGGGACCAGGATTGATGGCTAGAGTGCTCTCCCTTATATCCTCTTGCCGAACTTCTATTGCCAACAGCAAAAGCTTCAGTTTTGTAAAACAAAGCCTGAAAGATAAAATATCAAAACATAATGTTTCATTAAGAAACTTGTAGTAAAATTTATACAAGAAACAGAATTTCTTCCTTTGACTCATCCGAGATTACCATTTTAATATTTTAGAAATATTAAAGAAAGATATACACATGTGTGTGTATTACCAAGAATGGAGATTTACTATTGAAATGTCTTCCTGAACCAAGATGATAGTCACTCTCTCAAAAGACACAACAATATGGCAGCAACATATAACTTTTTTCTTCTGTTTTTTTTTTTTTTTTAATAGTAGCACAATCAACATTCTGGGCATAGTAAATATAGACTTTTTCAACTTATTTCCGTGCTTATATCCACTTAAGGTTCAAGCACACTGTCCTGAGCACACACTTCAGCTTTCAGAGCTGTCTGTCCAGGACAGTGGGTTAGTTGTTAGTGGTTAGTGAGAAAGAAGAGGGTGTAGTGGTCGTACACCTACCCATTGAGTCGTTAAAACTCACTCTGGGTGGGAATCGGTACCAAGCTACGAACCCAGTACCTACCAGCCTTATGTCCAATGTCTTAACCATGACACCACTGAGGCCTGTTTAATTAAGTCATTCTTTCTCTCAGAAGAGAAGATAATAGGTCAGCATGTAGTAGAAATGAATGAATGAATGAATGTTTAACGACACCCCAGCATGAACAATACACATGTACATTGGCTATTGGGTGTCAAACTATGGTAAATGCAACAATAATGTGATGAGAAAAATCAATATAAAAATTCAAAAGTTAAATAAAAACACAGTGTAAAGAACTGTGTAAAAATACAAATATCACAGATATATAATATTAAAATTTAGAATAAAAGTCTGTATCACGTAAAAACTGCAATAAAAGTTCTGGATGGAATCGAAATGATTACATCACATTTTTTTGACGAAATATATCTTTTCTAGTTTCTTGCAGATACTTACACTCCTCCAAAATGTGGTGTACCATCAGAGGTAGTAGAAAGGAAGATGAGAAATATATATATTTTTTTTTCAACAAACATAGACTCACAGGATCACTGCTAATTTAGACCTGACAATATGGCAGCAAAGAGTATAGCAAGTAAAATGTTTACAGTGAACTCTGTCTAAACCAGACTCACTTCGTACCGTCGAAATAGTCCAGTTTACATAGAGGACCGGTTTAGACAGAGTTCATCCAGAGTTATGGTTCTTGAATGATCGACCACTCGCGATCAACAATGACATTTGAACCCATGGATGGTTGGGAAACAAAGTCATACAAGCCAGACTTGCAATCAATTATTTCACAAACATAACAAATATACCTAAAGCGACATTCCTGAGTTTGCTGCAATTATTAAGATGATATCCACTAACAAAGACTTTTTAATGATTGTAATTACATATCAAATATATTTTTCTGCATAAAATATTAGTGGCTGGATATTAAACGTTTTTCTGGTCGTTCTAATATTTGTACTAGGTTAAATTTCATTTTATTTCCTAAAACATTATTTATTCGTACGTATGAAATTATTTGAATAGAAAATCCAGATCTAACGACCTACCGCAATAAGAGTAAACTTCACACGAGTGTGATTACATTTTGTATTTGATCTTGTGACCGCATCCTAATTACTCGGCAAGTGACGATCATTGTTCAACTAATTAAGCAGCCCGTCGTTCAGTCACATCCCAATCCAGTGTAGACAAAGGTAATTAATGCATGAACGGTTCTTTCATTCTTGATTTGTGATCCGGAGTCTGGAGTAGACAGAGTACGGATTAGGCAGAGATGTATACCCAAGAGATACACAGTAGCTGGACGGGGCTGTAGAAATGGACCGGTTTACGCAGAGATCCGGATTACACAGAATCCGGTTTAGACAGAGTCCACTGTATTATTATTTTTTAATAGTCATGTAACTTGTGGTTATCAACATTCTGGACATAGACTCATTAAATAAATATTGACTTTGTTATGAATCAAGATCATAATTAAGTCATTCCTTCTCTCGGAAGTGAAGATAATAGGTTAGCATGTAGTAGCAAGTTTTTAACATTTTTTTCAATATACATAAGACTCACAGGATCACAGATAAATTATCTCATCTTTCAGACAAGAGTACGATAAAACAGCAAGAAAGTTAACTCAAGTTTGCTTCATTTAACGACACCACTAGAGCACAATGATTTATGAATTATCAGCTACTGGATGTCAAACATTTGGTAATTTTGACATATAGTCTTAGAGAGGAAACCTGCTACATTTTTCCATGAGTAGCAAGGGATGTTTTATATGCATCATCTCACAGACAGGATAGCACATACCACAGCCTTTGATATACCAATCATGGTCTACTAGCTGGAATAAAAAATAGCCCAATGGGCCTACCGACAGAGATCAATCCCAAACCGAATGTGCATCAAGCAAGCACTTTACCACTGGTCTACATCCCATCCCTCAGCAAGAAAGGACTGAAAGGGCAGTATAATTTATAAAGAACCCATTTCAGGGAAGGTCATTGCATTGAAGGCACTTGACAGATACTCCGTAGGATGAAACAGCAGGAAAGGTAAGAATTATTTTCTGGTTATGAAAACTGAAAGGGCAGTTAAAAGAACTCACTCTGCTGCTTCAGGGAAGGTCATTGCGTTGAAGGCACTTGACAGATACTCCATAGGATGCAACAGCAAGAAAGGTAAGAATTGTTTTATGGTTGTGAAAATTACTGAAAGGGCAGTATAAAGAATTCATTTCAGGGAATGAATGGAATCAATGAATGTTAACGACACCCCAGCCAAAAAATACACATCGGCTATTGGGTGTCACAAATGGTTAGTATGTGAAAATATTATTTAGATATATTTATGTAAAACCACAGTGTAAGGTCATCGCGTTGAAGGCACTTGACAGATACTCCATAGGATGAAACAGCAGGAAAGGTAAGAATGTTTTATGGTTGTGAAAATAACTGAAAGAGCAGTACAAAGAACTCACTCTGCTGCTTCAGGGAAGGTCATCGCGTTGAAGGCACTTGACAAATACTCTGTGTACATCTCCATGGCCGTACCCCGCATGTAGTCCGCCTGCCACTGAGCCATGTCACAGCCCTGCAAGCAAAACATCAACCATCAGCTTACATTTTAAACTGTTACAATGATCATGGTGGTGGTGGTGATGGTGATGGTGATGGTGATGGTGATAATGATTAATGGTAATTATGATAATGATGGTGATGGTGATAATAATTATTAATGGTGATGATGATGGTGGTGGTGGTGGAAATGATGATAATGCTGATGAAGGTGGAGGTGATTATGATGATGGCAGTATTGATGGTGATTACACTGATAATGATGATAATGCTGCTGATGATGATTGCATGTGATGGTGGTGGTGATTATGATAACAACAAAATGGATTATAATAGTTAATCATTTCAAGAACCAGGAGTTTATGAAGAAAAGCAAAACACTGAGTGAAAAGAATTCACCAAATTATATTCAAAATCCACTTCAGCTGAAAATGTCTGAATCAATATTTTCTACTAGCACTTAATTTTACCTGATGCCACCGATTCATGTAACTAATTCATGATGGAAACATCTGGCCAAATGCATCCATCTGTCAAGTGATCACCATACATGTAACTGGTCCTGTACAGCTAAACTAATTTGAACAAGAATATTGAAGCTACTCATGCATTTCCACCAGTGACAGTTAAGTGTTAATCACTAGACAATAGCACAATGGAGATTAACAGTGTACTACCAGTTAATAGCACTGCTGGGATTTCACCAATCAACATGTCAATTACAGCTCTATGGGATCAAATTCTGATCAGACCTGTCATTACTGGGGATAATATCAAGAGAATTATAGTGGCTTAATGAAAATCTGTTGACAAAATATGTTTGGCAGATAGTGAGGGTCACAAAACATAGAGGCTATTAAACTAACAATACGAATGGATCCTGAAAGGGACTGTCCTAAGTTTACAGCCATTGTAAGATGTTTGCGATAACAGAGCCGTAAAGGGACTGTCCTAAGTTTGCAGCCATTGTAATATGTTTGCGATAACAGAGCCGTAAAGGGACTGTCCTGAGTTTACAGCCATTGTAAGATGTTTGCGATAACAGAGACTTGTTGGCAACTACCATTTCATACCAAATATATTTTCTTGTTTAGAAAACCAGTGTCTGTATATCGAATGAAAAACATTAAGTAGGTTTCCTCTAAAGACTTCGAGTCAAAATTACCAAATGTCTGACATCCAACAGCTAATGAGTAATAAATAATAAATCTATGTGCTCTTGTGGTGTTATTAAACAAAACAAATTTGAAAAGTTGGAAGTAAGCCTATAGAGCACTGGAATTAAATTTGAAAAGTTGGAAGTAAGCCTATAGAGCACTGGAATTAAATTTGAAAAGTTGGAAGTAAGCCTATAGAGCACTGGAATTAAATTTGAAAAGTTGGAAGTAAGCCTATAGAGCACTGGAATTAAATTTGAAAAGTTGGAAGTAAGCCTATAGAGCACTGGAATTAAATTTGAAAAGTTGGAAGTAAGCCTGTAGAGCACTGGAATTAAATTTGAAAAGTTGGAAGTAAGCCTATAGAGCACTGGAATTAAATTTGAAAAGTTGGAAGTAAGCCTGTAGAGCACTGGAATTGGAATTAAATTTGAAATTGGAAGTAAGCCTGTAGAGCACTGGAATTAAATTTGTGGAAATAAATCAAGGATGGTACGTACATGTTTGTATGATCTCATGGTGAAGAGATTTTGGTACGTACATGTTTGTATGATCTCATGGTGAAGAGATTTTGGTACGTACATGTTTGTATGATCTCATGGTGAAGAGATGTTGGTACGTACATGTTTGTATGATCTCATGGTGAAAAGATTTGCCATCAGAGTGGAGAATCCTGGTGCTAGACAGCTCTGGGCAATGAATCCGAGTTTGAGTTCAGCAATGCAGACAGCATCATCACCTCGTTTCCAGTCCCAGCTGGGAATATTGAGCAAATAGCCCTGAAATAAAGTTATATAGTAAACAAATACATCTTCATTCCTTCGACAAAAACCACCTAATTGTTTTGTTTCGTTATCTGCATTCAAGCTATAGTTGATCATGCTGTTTTAATCTAAAATAGCAATCAAATAATGCTAGAAAACTAAAGATCAAAACTTAGTTTATATATTAATATGTACATTTTACTGTGATGAAGGCATAAACGGAGAATAGTCATTAATAAAATTACCTTCTCCAGATAAAGTTTCTATCTTATATTTATTATCATCGAATACACTTACCTTATTGTGGTACTGTAGCAGCTGCACGATGACCTTGATTTCAGAGTAGAAGTTTTTTATGGAGATCACCCGCATGATGTTCGCCGCATCCTCTTGGTCTGGATCCTGGCAATATTTGTTAGCAAGCACCAAACAGGCATCGGCCTGACGGACCTGAAAATACAATCCTTTTGCTAATCACAGACATACATGACAATATTTGTTAGCAAACGACGCACTCAACACATTTTATTTACGGTTATATGGCGTCAGACATATGGTTAAGGACCACACAGATTTTGACAGGAAACCCGCTGTCACTACTTCATGGGCTACTCTTTCCGATTAGCAGCAAGGGATCTTTTATTTGTGCTTCCCACAGGCAGGATAGCACAAACCATGGCCTTTGTTGAACCAGTTATGGATCACTGGTCGGACCAAGTGGTTTACACCTACCCATTGAGCCTTGCGGAGCACTCACTCAGGGTTTGGCATCGGTATCTGGATTAAAAATCCCATGCCTCGACTGGGGTCCGAACACAGTACCTACCAGCCTGTTGACCGATGGCCTAACCACGACCGGTCATATTTGTTAACAAGCACCAAACAGGCATCGGTCTGACAAATACAAAAATATAATCCTTTTGCTAATCACAGACACACTTGACAATATTTGTTAGCAAGCATCGTATGGTTAAGGACCACACAGATATTGAGGGAGGAAACCCTCTGTCGTCACTTCATGAGCTACTCTTTTCGATTAACAGCAAGAGATCTTTTATATGCACCATCCCATAGACAGGATAGCACATACTACGCCCTTTGATATACCAGTCATGGTGCACTGGCTGGAGCAAGAAATAGCTCAATGGGCCCACTGACAGGGATCACTACATCTACAAGAGATGCATTCAAATGAGTACATTTTTAAACTATAAATTGCACAACCAAACCAGACTGACTACACATTTCAAAGTCTTAGTTGTGGCCCTGGTAGTAATAACCCCTCCAAAAAATCAAACAAAAAGAATAAATCCCACTAAAAACAAAACAAGAATAAAAACTCAAAGTACACAAAACTATGAAATATGAGCGTTTATTACCCATATGGGCTCAAATATACGGGGTAATATTTCTTCAATCTCTGCACAGTGTGCAGATTGCTTCTACAGCTACTGATTGGCTGGCTTTATAAAGATGAGATTTGATTGGCAATTATATACTGCCGGGACTACTTTTTGTTCATTCATGCTTTCATTCATCTGTGAAACTATTACTACAAACTACAAATATATTTTTATGATACGAACATATACGGGGGGAAAAAATGAATATATATAATCAAATAATGCAACTTTCTAGACACAAAAACATTCAGTCAATAAATTTATATTCGCATAATACAAATGAACAGTACTAGACACTTAGCAAAGTTCTTACAACTTCAACACCAATATTGAAGGAAAATGCATCATATTCAGTACCAGCAATAACTGCGTCAAACATGTCAAAGTCTGTGATGTCGCACACACGCGAGATGTCCCGCACACTTGAGGTATCCAACATGGTACACAGTCTGTTTTCAGCTCCCATCTATGGTGGTGTTTTCAACATTACCATCAATGCCAAAAGCAATGATGACACCAACAATCATGAACATCAAAACACTTCCAACAATCCAGCTAAACAGCGATGAATACTCCAGTTGTCCGATTCAGAGTCCAATTAAATTGTACAGCACGCAATCACATGTAAGCCACATGCAACAAACTGGCTCAAACTAGGATGTGTCATGGGTCATGCACTGTTCTGTTATTTTCGAGCTGTTTTTGTGTTTTTTCTTGCAACCAATACCTTTCTAACTTCAATGGTTCTTTTGTTGTTGCCACATTTTCTGTATTCCTTTTTATAACGCCGACTATTCCTTCCATAATGTGTGCCCTGCTTACAACTGGCGGTTTCTAGGTTAACGTCATAAAATGACTGGTTTTTAGGGTGGAGGTTGTCTGTGTGTGTGTGTATGTATGTGCATGTGTGTGTGTTTATATGACAACATTACTGTGATCATTTTCAAAAATTAATAAACACAATATATGTACCAATATAAAAAGAAAGGTTTTTATTTTATTATTTTGACTGTTTTTGGAACTATTCTTCCGTGGATACTGTTAGGTGTACTCCAGTAATGGCGCATATGAATATATTGTTATGGCTGGTCAAGCTTGTTACATCAGTTGGAACGTAAATAGACTTTTAAAATCGTTAAAGATTGACAATGGTTAACAAAGAGAATAATCAACTCACTACGAGGAATTATGGATTATCTGTCCCTTGTGAATTAATGTTATACAACCCTCACCAGAGGCTCAGGTTTACAACATCAATTCACTCAGGACAGATAATCTGTAATTCTTCGTAGCTTGTTAGTTATTCTCTAAATACCAGTTAGAATCTACCTGAATATATATACACATGTCATGATTATTATATTACATCAAAAACAATACAACAATTTTATTTATATTATATGGAGCTGCAAATTATGCCTGTTACAAACATACTGCAATAAAAATATTTCTACATATTGCTTGAACATTGATTAATTTAGATGTCTGTCAAAAGCATTACTTCCAATTCTCTTTAACCTAAAAGCAAAATATCTGGGACAGGACCCCTAGTGCTAGCTTCCAAGTTTCAAGGACCATTCCATTTTTAAAATCCTTTCATAGTGTCTGCAGTACAATCCTCCGCCACAAACTCACACAAACCCCCCAAAACCCACCAGTATCAATTAGTAAATGTCATTTTATACATGTAGGTTTCAGTATAGTAAATAGCATTAATACTGGATCAAAGTGTAATAAAACTGTCTATATGCTTTTTAATAAAGTCAATAAATCAGATAATCACCAACTTAAATCAAGTGATAAAATAATTCCAAGAGTCAAATTTTTTTAATTTCTATGTGTAACTTTTGACTCAAAACTAACCTTTAGCGACCATATCAATGACATGGTCAGGAACTCAAAAAATACTCTAAACTTGTTAAGAGCCATCTCAGGTACCAGTTGGGGAGCGCAAACAGAGGCAATGCTTATGGTTTACAAAGTATGCATACTCTCCAGAATCGATTATGGAGCCCAAGCCTACAGTTGCGCCGCCCCCAAACTGTTACATAAATTAGATATTATTCAAAACCAAGCTCTTAGAATCATAGCTAAAGTTCCATCAAATACCAGCGGACAGAGCTTAGAAGTTGAGTTTAACATTATGCCACTGAAATATCGTCGCAATCTTCAACATCTTAATTATCATCTAAAAATCCACTCTCTTAAACTAGATCACCCAGTTCAGGAACTCACTCCTATCATAGCTAAACCAGGACTAGTATTCAAAACCAATCAAAATCTTAATGATTCTTTTGCCACTAAAGCTAGTAAAATAGAAATAGAAGTAGGTATAGATAACACGCCAGTGGCACTATACCATATCAATCAGCCAGTCGAGTGCCACACACCATATCTAATTAAACAAGCTACGGATTCAACTCCATTTCCACCATTTAAGAAAATCCTGTTCGCAGCCAGCGAAAATTACCCTGAGCACATCCATATCTTCACGGATGGCTAAACAAATCCAGATAACGGTAGGGTTGGCTTCGCAGTAGTTGAAGAAAAAATATCTAAACACTCTAAATTAGTTAAATACGCCAGGCTGTCAGATTCAAAACCAATCAGTCTATACAGCAGAACTGACAGCCATCTATGAAGCCCTAATCTGGATTAAAACTAAACAATACTCAAAACGCGTTATTTTTTCAGATAGTCTTAGCTCTATCCAATCACTTCAAACTAATAAATCTACCAGGCCAGATATCCTCGCAGCCATCCACAATAAACTTCATGAACTAAACCAGCTTAATTTAATAGTAGTATTCGAATGGGTCCCAGCTCACATAGGTATAATTGGCAATGAAATAGCTGACTATGGAGCCAAAACTGCACTTTCAATCACTAGCAAAATTACAGCACTACCTTTAGGAATATCAGAACAAATGTAAAAAGCAAGAAAACACTACATTAATCAATGGCAGGCCAACTGGGACCTAACAACCAATACATGGCACTATAACATCAAACCACTAGTCAACTCTATCCGACCTAAACACTTAAACACTTATGTGGATAAAATAATTACTAAATTGCGCATAGGTAAATCTTCGCAGCTCAAAACAGCTGCTCTTTCACCAATAAAAACCCTGACTGTGAATGTGGCACCCGGGAAGACATGACACACTATCTCCTGGATTGCATGCTACACAACAGCCAGAGAAAACTAATGATAGAATCAATAGCCGAAGCCAACCACAATAAACCAATTACACCTAACTTTTTACTTAACCCTGATAAATATCTAAAACATAAAACCTTCAAAGCAGTATATCAATTCGTCCAGTCCACCAAACCAAAACTATAAGTGCCACGTACTGCCCACCTTGCCAGTGTTCGGTCGACGTGGACCAACAACCCAACTGATCGCAGGCAGGATGGGAAACCGTAGCACACCCATCTGGTTCCTGGCAGTCATAAAGTTAAAAACTAAAATTAGAAAATGATCGCAACCACCCGCCTGTACGTCTCCCGGAGGGAAGAGCGACCTTCTGCACTCGACCGACATGCACTCCAATCCGGGGGACCAACAATCTATAATTAAGATACACATGTAAGTAATTAATACGCTGCTTAACTCGTGACACCCGTGACTCCCTGGATGGAACATCCACCCTACGCACTCGAAACAGACCACGTATTCCAACCCGGGGAGAGAACGGTGAAACAACAAAAGTAAAAGCATATACCTAGCCAAATTAGCTGGCACAAATTCAGCAATAAATGAACAATTACTCAAAACCACCAGCCTGTACATCTCTCGGACGGAAGAGCGACCTTAAGCACTCGACCAAACAAGCACTCCAACCCGGGGATCAACGGCGGGATGGTAGCGAATGATTTAATAACCGCTAGATATGACAATGCTTGAATCGTGACATCTGTGACCCCCTTGGTGGAACATCCACCCTACGCACTCGAACAGACCACATATTCCAACCTGGGGGGAGAACGGTGAAACGACAAAAGTAAAAGCATATACTCAACCAACTTAGCTGGCATAAATTTAGCAATATAAATTAACAATTACTCAAAACTACCCGCCTGTACATCCCTTGGATGGAAGAGCGACCTTAAGCACTCGACCAGGCACTCCAACCTGGGGATTAATGGTGGGACGGTAGCGAGTGATTAATAACCACTAGATATGCCAATGCCATCCAGATCTAACCACAATAACCATATTATTCTACTGTAAATATGTTCATGTTCTGAAGCTCGTGATTGACAACTGGCATACACCACCCGCTTTTTTTTAAAATTCTTTTTTGTTTATTATTATTATTTTGTTTTTTATTATTATTATTTTTTTCTTTCTTTCTCACTAAGACAGGATCAAAGTCGCAGTAACCCAATTGGCTAATTAACCAGCCAATCAACATCATTAGATAATCAACCAAGATAGGACACCACTAATTATCGCCTATTTTTTGCAGCACCCTCATTGGTCCAATCCAGCCAATCACGGATCAAGAACCCCACTACACCTAACTGTAAATAAACTGCACGAATTTGTCTTTGTACCCGCACCATGTTTCTAAAACAAATTTTATTACTGATGCATTCCATCCTAGCTAACTAAGGTAAGTCAACTAAGGTTCCAGAAGCAAAGACATGCAGGAAAACCGATACCCAACTATCCAGATAGCCTGAAGACAAACCAAGTAAGCCTACTAAAATCCTATATTTAGGGGGTGGGAATCAAAATTCTTCAAACTAAGTACCTAGATCGGTGCATATATGTATACAATTGCTACTTGCCACTGTTAGTTTCATTTTATTGCATTGGTAATAAAGTTAAGTATGCCAAGCACTAGGCTTTTAAACCAATACCTACACTATACGGGTTTAACCCTTCAAATTAGATAGCTAGGCTAGTTTAACTCCACCTCTGTCATTGTATTCAGTGCTATACAATGACGGAGGGGGATGGGTGGTCATGAATGACCGTTGAACTCACTAGAATAGGGACTTAAGACAATAGGTACAACCATAACACAAAACTAGAATTCACACACAGACTACACGCTCACTGGATCAGTACACAGGGTGCATTGACTAATGATAACAATGCACCCGCCCCCATTTAATGGCCCAGCACGTACTCTAATAAGGAACCGGACAAAAGAATACCGTTCCGAGTACACAATTGCAATGCACCCGGGGGAAGCAGCTGAACAAAAGAATATTGGCCTCCCCCACCCAAACCCCCAATACTTGCTGCTGGTAATAACTTGGTACTTGGTGATGCCTCGACCAGAAGCGGTCAGGCCCTTAAAAGGGCCCTATGGGCAACCTAGGGAGACACCACAGCATCGTAAAGGTCTAAAATTAACGAGCTACTCTCGATTCACTAATATCAAAACCTATATTAGCTCGGCCATTTACCTTTCGACCGACCGTTCAAAATTGCGCCAAATTCCCTCAATCAAAATTGCGCACCCTTTTCTCTTTGGCATTTAACTGCTCCATTCAAATTCCATAGCACCACCACATCGACAATGTTGAGATATGTGATCAGACTTATTGTCAAAGCCTTGTTTCATCTGGTCAGAATATTCTAAAATTTGATTATTAGAGTATACTAAGTATTTTGTGCTTTACATAGGTGCCAAGTGCACTTAAAATTATTATGAAAATTTATGTTTGGTAATTAAAGACAATTCCTGTTATACACTAAATTCAAAACTAACAGCCTTTTCTCTTATTTACTTCAAAAGATGTAAATATACCATATTTTATAGATATTTTGTAAGGTGTAAACATTGCATGCATTGCAATTGTTATTGGAAAGCAGCGTTATCCACAGTACGTTACTACTATCACCAAAAACAAAGTTAAAGATGATAGACAGGAATGACGTGCTACTTGCTCTATGAGCAATGCAATGACTGTGCATCCACAACAAATAAAGGAGATATTTATATCTGAACACCGTCTAGTTTAGATGTGTGTCAGATCTTCTAGGTCTGTACCAGCATCAGATGTAGAGGGAGGCCGGGGTGGGGGTGCGGGTGGTTTGACGGTGGGGGAGGCACTGGCCCCCTAACTCTGAAGATGATGCCCCCCCCCCCCCAAATTTAAAATCCAATTAACATATAACTGACCAGTTCCAACCCATGACATCCCATCCCACCCCTAGTCATTGCTGTGATCTCTTCAGTTAAAGTTTGTTTGTTTTGTTTAACGACACCACTAGAGCACACTGATTTATTAAGTCATTGGCTATTGGATGTCAAATATTTGGTAATTTTGACACAGTCATAGAGATGAAACCCTCTACATGTTCCCATTAGTAGCAAGGGATCTTTTATATGCACCATCCCACAGACAGGATAGCATATACCACAGCCTTTGATATACCAGTCCAAATACTTATTATATGGTCTTGACCAAATCCGATGATAAGAAAATATTTTGAAATTGACCCCTATAGAGCCCAATATGTCTGGTCATCCATCACACACAATTATTACTGTTTTGCATTCACCATGATAGTATGACACCCAATAGCTGATGTATTTTTCATGCTGGGGTGTCGTTAAACATTCATTCATTCATTCACTCACTATTAAGGTACACCTTCAAAGACACACCCTTTACTTTACCATACCCTACAATATACCCCACCACCATCAAAATAAATCAAATATTGAGTGTCATTCTACAAGTATGAATATTATTTCATATCCAAATCAGGAATTAAAATAAAACCAAGATGATAAAAGATTGGAATAACCCACTGTTTTTCTTAAAACAGTGCCACGACTGCATTGCACAACAAATAAAGGAGTTATCTATATATCATATAGACATAACATGTTAGTGCATTTCTGGAGCTGCCCATGTATCTTGACATTTGAAAAAATGTCAATACATTACGATTAGATCTGTAAGAGGAAAACACCCAATGGCATTTCTTGTTCTGTTGTTTCGGAGCAGCCAGTGAGTGATAATGATCTCTCTGAGGTACGTGGTGCCAAATATGATATTTTCTGCATGCAGACAGCTAATAATACTAATATGCAGAACAAGCCCCATTCCACAGTGAATGTTGTTGCTATTTCCGTGCGGCTTGTTTATTTATTTCTCACCCCGCACAACACAGAAGCACAATGCAGGGGAAACAGCTGCTGTAACTGAACTTGGGACCTCACATGTGTTACCTACTATTATTAAAGGTAGATCTGTTTATTGGAAAATAGAACACGCTAATTTGGTTTGTTGAGTTCTATATGGTTTAGTCATAATTCCACTTCATCACAACAATGCAGTAAAGTTCAAGTGGTCGTAACAGAAGTACAGTATAGTGCTAGTTATATGTATATGTCCACTTAATACCTATGGAAAATTATATAATGCGAATGAATGAATGAATAAATGAATGAATGAATTAAAGTTTACCAACACACCAGGACAAAAATACACATCAGCTATTGGGTGTCATAAAAGATATAAATAATGCTAATATATTGTTGTTGGAATGGTGAGGAAATTTTTTTATTATCTATATATGTTTTTCATTTAATGTTTTACTATTAGTACCTTCTAATCTGTAATCCATATTCTTACATCATACTTTGATAATCTAAAATCATATTACACATATTTATAATCTGAAATCCTAAAACACGTGCAGACTAAATTAAAATAATTTCATAATTTGAAATCCTTATCGATAATCTAGAATCATAATTCATAATATGAAATAATATTTACAGCTTAGTTTTTAAATCTCTTTTGGATTCTGTTTTGTAAAAACGTTAATGTGAATTTTAATAAAGTAGAACTTCTCTCATTTTGATGAACAGCACTCAAGCAAGCCACTAGCAGTGAAGACTGAAAGAAAATGTTTTATTTAAAGACGCACTCAACACATTTTATTTACGGTTATATGGCGTCAAACATATGGTTAAGGACCACACAGATATTGAGAGAGAAAACCCACTGTCCACACTTCATGGGCTACTCTTTTCAATTAGCAGCAAGGGTTCTTTTATATGCACCATCCCACAGATAGGGTAGTACATACCACAGCATTGATATAACAGTTGTGGTGTACTGGCTGGAACGAGAAATAGCAGTGAAGACTGAAGCATGGAGTAAAACTAATTATTCAACAAGTGTGTCTTTTTTATTGTATATTATCTCTTGGATTTTGTCTTGTATAGATATATGATTTTTAATGTAATAACAGCATGGTCATTCTGACAAACAGCAGTCATGCAAGTCACTAGTAGTCCTGAGCAAACCTTTTGTAATCATTTTCATTTCATTTCAACTTGTTCATGCTAATATCCAATTAAGGTTCAAGCACATCCTGGGCACATACCTCAGCTATCTGGTCTCTCTGTCCAGGACAGTCAGTTAGTTATTAGTGGTTAGTGAGAAAGAAGAGTGTAATGGTTTTACCAGGTACCAGGATGCGAACCCAGTACCTACCAGCCTTATGTCCAGTGGCTTAACCACGACATCACTAAGGCCAGTTGGTAATCATACTATAATTACCCCTTTTATACTGTATACTAATTAAGAAGACCACCATATAAAATGAATGAACCATGTCTAATCCTAATCGACCATTGTGTGTCAGCCATAATCTGCATACTGATACCTTATTGACAAAAGTTGTCTATACATGTAGATGAAAAATGCTATGCGGAAAGTAACCAATTACAGTGACCACCTTTGTTAAGCAGCCACCTGCTTATACAGTACCATAGAGACCTGTATTTTGCAGTCACCTGCTTATATAGTAAAAAAGATCCGTTATAAGCAGCCACCTGTCTTATATAGTATAAACTGACCTCTATTAAGCAGCCACCTATTTATTATAACAAAACATGTCTGTATTATGCAGCTGTCTTATGACATCTACCTGACTTATGAGACCAATGTTTGATATTCTCTTTGGTGGTTTCTTAAACCATGGGTTGTCTGTAAATCCAAATACTATATCCCAGAAACCATGACATAAAATTCTCATTATCCACCACAAACCAAATTATGAAGTGCCCTTTGAATCCAAGTTCACTAAACATCCATCAATAGTGATTGATCTCCTTCTCATAGTAGTTGTCTATTTTCCGTTGCCTCAGTTCTGTCCTAATATATCTAAACAGTCAACAACAACACTTGACTGAAATGTATCAGCTGCAAACTTAATAAAATACAGAATTCTTATTCAATATATTATTTGCATTACCATAGTTTGACACCCAATAGCTGATGTATTTTTCGTGCTGGGGTGTCGTTAAACATTCATTCATTCATTCATTCATTCTTATTGAATATAAGTTACAGTTTGTTTTGTTTAACGACAACACTAGGACACATTGATTAATTAATCATGGGCATAGGAAGGTGCCGAAAAGTGGGGGGCACACACACACACATATATAATTAAATACATGTATAAATATATAAAAACCACTGCTGCTGCTAAAAAGTGGAGGGGCACATTTCCCACGCCCCCCCCCCCCCCCCACACTTCCTACGCCAGTGTTAAATAATCAGCTGTTGATGTCAAACATTTGATAATTCTGACACTTAGTTATCAGAGGAAACCCGCTACTTTTTTCCTAATGCAACAAGGGATCTTTTATATGTACTTTCCCACAGACAGGACAGCACATACCACAGCCTTTGACCACTGAAGATGGTTTGATCCTATGACTGAAGCATCTCAAGTGAGCACTAACCGATTTAGCTAAATCCTGCCTCACTTATTCAATGTGTTAGAGAAAACAACCCCTACAACTGAAATTTATTAATTAAGTCATCTTATTACACTATAAGGTTTTCTACATAACACTTAGTCTCTTGCTTGAAATATATTAATTAAGTCATCTTATGGCACTATAAGGTTTTCTACATAACACTTAGTCTCTTGCTTGAAATATATTAATTAAGTCATCTTATGACACTATAAGGTTTTCTACATAACACTTAGTCTCTTGCTTGAAATATTAATTTTTACACATCTTATTAAGGGCATATTTGTCCAGCACTCCACATAAAAAAAAAGAAGTAATCTGTGTGTGGCCCATGGAAGCACATGGTTTTAGGCCTTAATCTGGCCCTATCTGCAGCAAAACCCAGTCAAAACCCTTGATTCCCATGCATATCAATTTTATTTATATTAAGGGTCACAAACCCTAGCCAATGAAAATGGATACTAAATTTGGTTAAAATAAACTACAGCTCATCTCAATAATAATTGTTTCTTAGAGGTCTGTACATTTTTCGAATTATAAAACATGAATTTTGTGGTATTATAAACACCATGGTGATTGCAGAAAAACACTGGATGTATGACAATGGATAATCTAACAATAAAATAGGGTCCGCTAAGCTGTCACTTTAAAAATCAGTCTAAGCTTCTACACTTCTTTTTGAAACAAAGATGTATCAAAATCATCTAGCACTAAGGGGAAATGTAAATAGATTCAATTATACCTTAATTCTGTCAAGATCATTGGCATCCATGACTGTGCCATGAAAATATTCAACTTGGGTGAAATGTCTCTTGAGCAGACCCTCCAACTCAAGGTCAGGCAAACCTCTGAAATAAAATTGTCCATAGAGATATAGAGAATACTACATTGCTTAATTATAACTGTCAGATACTATTTGTCTTACAAGTTATTTAAAACAATTTATTGTGCAACCACTGTTTCTATTGGCCAATTCTGATGACCCATTTTAAAACAAACTTGTGATAAATGTATACTAGCAGATTTTGGCTTTTGATGTCACATGCATAGGTGCATTACAAAATAGCTCATTTGACCTCTAGGTCAATGTTTAATGTAGCTGAAATAACATAATTATTTGTTTATGTATTTTCCTAATGATTACATCACATATCTATTTGTCCCATTCAGACAGGCATTCATAGGTTCACTCAAATTTGGCAAATTGTTTTCCAATTTATGTTTTTCAGACTATTTTGAAACACATGATGGAGGTTGGTCTTTTTGCTATGGAAATGTTTGAATACTCACTTGTGTATGAAGACAGTTTGAATACTCACTTGTGTATGAAGACATTCTAAATACTCACTTGTGTATGAAGACATTCTAAATACTCACTTGTGTATGAAGACAGTCTGAATACTCACTTGTGTATGAGAGAGAGGAAATGTTTTATTTAACGACGCACTCAACACATTTTAATTATGGTTATATGGCATCAGACATATGGTTAAGGACCACACAGATATTGAGAGAGGAAACCTGCTGTAGCCACATCATGGGCTACTCTTTTCAATAAGCAGCAAGGGATCTTTTATATGCACCATCCCACAGACAGGGTAGCACATACCACGACCTTTCATATACCAGTCGTGGTGCACAGGCTGGTATGAGAAATAGCCCAATGGGCCCACCGACCATGCATCGAAGCAAGCGATGTACCACTGGGCTACGCCCCACCCCTTACTTGTGTATGAAGACAATCTGAATACTCACTTGTGTATGAAGACAACCTGAATACTCACTTGTGTATGAAGACAACCTGAATACTCACTTGTGTATGAAGACAACCTGAATACTCACTTGTGTATGAAGACAACCTGAATACTCACTTGTGTATGAAGACAATCTGAATACTCACTTGTGTATGAAGACAATCTGAATACTCACTTGTGTATGAAGACAACCTGAATACTCACTTGTGTATGAAGACAATCTGAATACTCACTTGTGTATGAAGACAATCTGAATACTCACTTATGCATGAAGACAACCTGAATACTCACTTATGCATGAAGACAACCTGAATACTCACTTGTGTATGAAGACAATCTCCACATCTACATCTTCCCTGTCTTTGTGTAAAAAGTCTTTGAGGAAATTTGAAACCGAGTCGAATGTAATATGACCACACACAACAATATGCCTGAAATTATAAAGGAGAAATTCTTTACAGACTAGAATGGCAAAGCCATGATATGATGGCTTGCATATTAGCATATTAGATAATGTCTGAATAATACTGTTTTACCCACAAAGCAGCTTAAAATTGCTTCAAACAGTGAGGTTCCTTTCAATTTATTACCTAATTTCTACACCTACCCATCGAGTTGTTAAACATGCTCTGGGTGGGACCCGGTACTGGGATGTGATCCCAGTACCTATTAGTCTTATGTCCAATGGTTTAACATTGACGACACCGAGGCCATTAGGGTGTTGTTAATATCATTAGTCTAAAATAACCTATGTCTGAATCCCTAATAAAATCTAATTATCTGTTACAAATGCTGAATCTAAATATAGACTATAATTACACTTTAACAAGATTTGTTGTTGTTTTTTTTTTTTTTTTCTGAAGTAAAGCCAAAATAGTAACTATAGACCAAGCTCTAAAGATCAATGTCTCTTGGAGTACAGACACTGGCTTTGATGACAGAGTGGTTCGTACTCGTAAATTCTATTAACGTGCCTCTATCCAAGTAAGGTCCAGGCACGTCTCTCCCACACCCAATCTCTGGCCTGGCCAGTGGTCAAGTGTGGGACAGAAAGCAGAGTGGTTAAGCCTTAAGGGTTCACACCCCAGTACCGACTCTCACCCAGAATGAGTTTTAACGGGTCAGTGGTTAGGTATAAGGTTGCTTCACCAACTTCTCTCTCACCAACCACTAACAACTATTTATTACCCTTATGGTTAAAAATATCTGGATTCATATATCAAAGTGTCACATCCCACTAAAATGAAAAGTGTGACATAACATCTTGACAGTATATAATTGGCATATTCCAACAGGGCTAGCTTGGGGTGTGCCAAATTATGTATTAAAATTTCAAAAATTGCAAAAATCTAGTTATTTTCTAACAGAACATCAAGTATTACACAAAATGATTTCGCCAAAAAAACCCCCCAAAAAATCTACAAATATCGTTATTTGCAATTGGTGAATTTGGTGAGTGCCATTGTTTCTATTACAGATAATTCTTTATCAAGTATTTTATTAATGCCAAAATGACAAATTAGAAATACAAAAAATTAATAATGTTGGTCAGATTACACCATGGTGATAGAGAAAACGGACAAGAGTTAATAGTTTCTTTTCTTTAACAATACCACTGGAGCACACTGCTAAATTAATCATTGGCTAATGGATATAAAACATTTAGTCTTCAGTTTGTTTTGGTTAATGACACCACAAGAGCACATTAACTTATTAATCATCGGCTATTGGATGTCAAACATTTGGTAATTGTGACATATAGTCTAAGAGAGGAAACTACAATTTTTTCATTAGTAGCAAGGGATCTTTTATATGCAGTGTTCGAAATAAGCACTTGTCCGTTTCTCTTGACAAGTGAAAATCTGCTCAGACAAGCAAAATGTACCTCAATGGTTGTCCAGGGGACAAGTGAAAATGTTCAATGCAGTTTCATTTTTATCAATCAAAACCTAAAGTCATTGTACTTGAATAAAATTAACAATTTAATTGGGCAAGTGAAAGTATTGGCAGACAAGTGGATTTGTAGATATATTTGAAGAGTTTAGGCACAAAATGCGATATATCCATTTTTTCATTTTCAGTAAAAGTTATTTTTTAATTGGCGTATATCACTGATATGTACCATCCCACAAACAGGATAGCACATACCATGACCTTTGATATACCAGTCATGATGTACTGGCTAAAACAAGAAATAGCCCAGTAGGCCCACAACATGGATCGGTCCCAAACCGATCACATCAGTCTTGAGAGAAAATTCTGCTACATTTTTCTATTGGTAGCTTTGGATCTTTTATATGCATTTTTTTCAGAAAAGACAACACAACATATCAGTCATGGGGCACTGGTTGGGATGGGAAAAAAAACAATCAGAGGATGGGTCCATCAAGAGGGTTTGATCCTCCATCCCAAGCATCTCATTTGAGCACTCTAAGGATTGATATAACCGTAAATAAAATGTGTTGAGTGTGTCGTTAAATGAAACATTTCCTTCCTAAGGATTGAGCTAGATCCTGTCCAAGGGATAAGAGTGTTATATATAGATGGGAAAGTCTTAGCATTATGAAATATTATGTGTGACAAGAAGGTAAAGAAAAAATCCCAGGTTTTGCATGATATAGTTTGCGCCATCCTCCTACAAAAATGTTTTTTGTAAATAATTTCAGTTTTGTTTGACCTAATGTTTTGGAAATAACAAAACAAACAACCATTTTCATGTCCAATTTGGAAAATAATTGGCTCATAAATAAATAACTTACAAGTAGTAAATTCCATAGCATGAAAAAAGGCATTCCCTATGGGGCGGACTATAGGTATACAGCTTTGGTGATGATGTAATACAAACCTTTTCCCCCTTTCTTTTTTGTAAGTTCCACCATATTTTTGTCTTCTGCCAAGAATCTCTGCTATTTCAGGAATAAAGCTGGCAAACAAACCCTACAACACAAGGCACAACACATTCAGAAAAACAATAAACTTCTATTTTCTACATCTTCATCAAGGAATAAAATCTAAAACTTATTTTACATTTATAGGGATATGAAGACAATTAAGTATACACAAATCATTCTGATACTGGTCAAGACTCAAAATTCATTTTATGGAATGAGCAGCAATCTTTGCTTTCCATAGTTTAATCTGGGAACAAATGCAAACAACTGAGAAATGGTTCTAATCCGCTTGTACTGATATAAACTTTACTCTAATTTTATGTAAAGTTAACCAATTGGTGTTTTTTTTCATTGTTACATGTATATCTAATTTTAAATTATTATTAAAAAAAAAATTATGATCTCTAATTTAACAGTGGTCATTCTAATGTCAACATTGTTGGCCCTAATTTCTTCATTTGATCTGTCGTACAATGCTTTAAGATATCAGAAAGCATATGGTGTAGCCCAGTGGTAAAGCACTCGCTTGATGCGTGGTCAGTTTTGGCTATTTCTTATTCCAGCCAGTGCACCACGACTGGTATATCAAAGGCTGCGGTATGTGCTATTCTGTGGGATGGTGCATATAAAAGATCCCATGCTACTAATGATTTTTTTTTAGCAGCTTTCCTTTTTAAGACTACATGTCAAAATTACCAAATGTCTGACATACAATAGCCAATGATTAATAAATCAATATGCTCTAGTGGTATCATTAAACAAAACACTTTTTTTTTTAACCCTGGCAAATTTGAGCCTTGATTGTTAAACCTGATAACCTTTAGATGAACTAAGCAATCATGTAGGGCTTCAACATTTCAATTATAACTGTACATACATGGAAACTGTCCAAACCGATGTTAATGGGGACTGACAACACACACCATTATATAGGCAGAACGCCAGAATTGGTGTTATTGAACAAGTCCTGTGATTATGCCAGTTTACTCAGAAATCCAAATTACACAGATAAAGTTTTGTTTTGTTTAACGACACCACTAGAGCACATTGATCAATTAATCATTGGCTATTGGAATTTGAAGGTCAAACATTTGGTAATTCTGATTCGTAGTCATCAGAGGAAACCCACTACATTTTTCCATTAGGAGCAAGGGATCTTTTAAATGCACTTTTTTTCACAGACGATTGTGGTGCAATGGTTTGAATGAGAAAAAATAAATCAGCTGAAATGGATCCATCAAAATGGTTCAATCCTGCGACACAAGCACCTCAGCTAAATCCCTCTGCCAGAATAGTCAAATTTCATGCAAGTTGTTGTCATTGAACAGAACCCTGTTATTACACCAGTTTACACAGAAATTGAAATTCCACAGTTAAAGTTTTGTTTCATGCAAGTTGTTGTCATTGAACAGAAATCCAGAAATTGAAACTGCAGTTAAAGTTTTGTTGAAATCCACTGCATGTTTTTTAGCATTAGCTATCAAAAGATATATTTGATAAAATTTTATTTTAAGTGTCAGACACCCTGGTGCACATCTGAAATCTTAATATCAAGTGTCAGATACCCTGGTGCACATCTGAAATCTTAATATCAAGTGTCAGATATCCTGGTAAACATCTGAAATCTTAATATCAAGTGTCAGATACTCTGGTGCACATCTGAAATCTTAATATCAAGTGTCAGCTACCCTATCTTGGCACTTGTGCCAAGACATAGTTTCATAATTTCATAAATCTAAAAGGATTAAGAGACAATCTTTGAATAACTTGTCAACTTACAATGCTGATTGTGATGTAGATGACAATAAACATTTTGCCGAGGACAGTTTCTGCAGACACGTCACCGTAACCCACGGTTGACATGGTAACCAACAGGAAGTACAGACATTCCCAATATGTAAGTTTGTGGGCATTACTGAAGTCAAAGAAGGGATCACCTGAATTTTCAATCTGAAACATCAAACAGATTTTATGTTACAATAAATAAATATACATGTGAGGATTTACACCTAAAGAAATGCAAATCAATGTTATGGTTACTTTGTAATTTCAAATGGATTACAAAAGAAATGCAAATCAGCGTTATGGTTACTTTGTAATT
Organism: Gigantopelta aegis; assembly: GCF_016097555.1. Taxonomy (NCBI): domain Eukaryota; kingdom Metazoa; phylum Mollusca; class Gastropoda; order Neomphalida; family Peltospiridae; genus Gigantopelta; species Gigantopelta aegis. The sequence goes on from NC_054706.1 coordinate 65,847,755, forward strand.
ACAAATGGATTACAAAAGAAATGCAAGTAAGCGTTATGGTTACTTTGTAATTACAAATGGATTACAAAAGAAATGCAAGTAAGCGTTATGGTTACTTTGTAATTACAAATGGGTTAAAAAACTGCAAATCAGCCTTATGGTTACTTTGTAATAAAAAAACTGCAAATCAGCGTTATGGTTACTTTGTAATTACAAATGGATTACAAAAGAAATGCAAGTAAGCGTTATGGTTACTTTGTAATTACAAATGGATTACAAAAGAAATGCAAGTAAGCGTTATGGTTACTTTGTAATTACAAATGGGTTAAAAAACTGCAAATCAGCCTTATGGTTACTTTGTAATAAAAAAACTGAAAATCAGCGTTATGGTTACTTTGTAATTACAAATGGATTACAAAAGAAATGCAAGTAAGCGTTATGGTTACTTTGTAATTACAAATGGATTACAAAAGAAATGCAAGTAAGCGTTATGGTTACTTTGTAATTACAAATGGATTACAAAAGAAATGCAAGTAAGCATTATGGTTACTTTGTAATTACAAATGGGTTAAAAAACTGCAAATCAGCCTTATGGTTACTTTGTAATAAAAAAACTGCAAATCAGCGTTATGGTTACTTTGTAATGAAAGAAAGAAAGAAATGTTTTATTTAACGACGCACTCAACACATTTTATTTACAGTTATATGGCGTCAGACATATGGTTAAGGACCACACAGATTTTAACCCACTGTCGCTAATATATGGGCTACTCTTTCCGATTAGCAGCAAGGGATCTTTTATTTGCGCTTCCCACAGGCAGGATAGCACAAACCATGGCTTTTGTTGAACCAGTTATGGATCACTGGTCGGTGCAAGTGGATTACACCTACCCATTGAGCCTTGCAGAGCACTCACTCAGGGTTTGGAGTTTGGGATCCGAACCCAGTACCTACCAGCCTGTAGACCGATGGCCTAACCACTACGCCACCGAGGCCGATTTGTAATAAAAGAAATGCAAATCAGCGTTATGGTTACTTTGTAATTACAAATGGGTTACACAATAAATGCAAATCAGCATTATGGTTACTTTGTAATTACAAATGGGTTACAAACCCTCCGTTCTGTGAAATTAACTGATGAAACCTGTAACTCTCCTGTATCTCAATATAATTAATATATTAATTCCTTCATAAAAAGCAAAATCTAATGTTACAGATAAAAGTTACATTTGTATTTCTTTTGGAGTTAAGTATACACATTTTAAAATTTAAACTAATAATGGGTATTTATGAATATGTCTTGAATTACTAATGATGGAACATGAACATTTACATAATAAGCTTTCATGTATTTGTATAGAAATACGTTTTTCAAACTAATGTTAATTATAATTGAACAAAGAGACGTTTTAAAAATATAATTCAATAATCTTGAAAGTTTGATTCAAAATGTGTATAGGAAATATGTATATATTTATATAAAAGTATAAAATAGGTAAGAGTAGAAAAAAGAGGAAAATTAACAATGAGTTTTTATTAATCTCATTAAAATCAGCTGCACTGGGTCCGTAACTACCACAGGCCATGATTATAAACCAGTGGAGTGGAGTTTAATCAGATCAGAGTTTTTATTTAATCTCAGAATTATTACACAGACAAACCAAACTCACCAGGGAGTGGAGGGAGAATAAGAGCAACATGAAAAATAGGGAAAAAAAGAAAAGAGTGAGTGAGAGAGTTAAAGTTTGTTTTGTTGAATGACCCCACTAGAGCACATTGATTTATTAATCATCGGCTACTGGATGTCGTACATTTAGTAATTGTGACAAAGTCTTAGAGAGAAACCCCACTACATTTTTCCATTAACAGCAAGGTATCTTTTATATGATTCATCCCACAGACAGGTTAGCACATACCAGGGCTATTGATATACCAGTCGTGGTGCACTGGCTGGAATGACAAATAGCCCAATGGGCCCACCGATGTGGTTTGATCAGAGACCAACTATGCATCAAGCGAGTGTTTTATCACTGGGCTACGTTCCCCCATCCCACAGACAGGATACCACATACCATGGCCTTTGATAAACCAGTTGTGGTGCACTGGCTGGAATGAGAAATAGCCCAATGGGCCCACCGATGGGAATTGATAGACAGAAACAGAGAGACAGAAATGGAGAGAGAATGACAGAGAAAGTTGAGATAATGAGAGATGGAGTGACAGAGATGATTGGAGAGAGGCAAATTGAAAGAGACAATACACAGAGAGGAAGGAAATGTTTTATTTAACGATGCACTCAACACATTTTATTTACGGTTATATGGCGTCGAACTATGGTTGAGGACCACACAGATACTGAGGGAGGAAACCCTCTGTCGCCACTTCATGGGCTACTCTTTTCGATTAGCAGCAAGGGATCTTTTATATGCACCATCCCATAGACAGGATAGCACATACCATGGACTTTGATGTACCAGTCGTGGTGCACTGGCTGGAACGAGAAATAGCTTAATGGGCCCACTGATGGGGATGGATCCCAAACCAACCATGCATCAAGCCATCACTTTACCACTGGGCTATGTCTCGTCTCAGAGACAGAGAGAGACACACAGAGACGTAGATGTAGATCTAGATGTAGAGACAAATGCAGAGCCATAGACAAATTGAGTGAGACAGAGACAAATTGAAAGAGAGACAGACAGATCTAGTTTTGTTTAGAACATACCAGATGTTGAGACAAATGGAGAGAGGCAGAGACAAATTGAGAGAGACAGGGACAAATTGAAAGAGACACAGAGAGACAGACAGATCTAGTTTTGACTAGAACATACCAGACGTAGAGACAAATGGAGAGAGGCAGAGACAAATTGAGAGACACACACAAAGAGACAGACAGACAGACCTATTTTTGTCTAGAACATACCAGATGTAGAAATCCTGCCGATGCCAGCCACAGACTGACGAAGTATACCAGATGTAGAGACAAACAGAGAGAACAGAGACAGAAGACAGAGACACACAGAGAGACCAACTGACCTATATTTTTGTCTAGAACATACCAGATGTAGAGACAAATGGAGAGAGGCAGAGACAAATTGGCAGAGAGACACACAGAGAAAGACAAACAGACCTAGTTTTGTTTTTTATAAAAACATACCAGATGTAGAAATCCTGCCGATGCCAGCCACAGACTGACGAAGTATGCCACGAGCTGCACGAGCCGGATCAGCGTGCTGGTTTTGAGAATGTTCAGATACGTCAGGATGTCGGGAATGGACATCAGCCGCAGGGCTCTGAGAAACCTGAGGCCTGCAACAAACGAGACAATCAAGTAACACTATCAAATGTTTCTTTGTGTTTTGGGTTTTTTTTTTAAATTGTTTATTATTTTTTATTGTTTATTAACCTCAGAAACACTGGTGTTGGAGAAATATGATTCACCACCTTACATTTCTCATCTTTTGTTTTTTCAATGGGGCGGGGCGTACATGTAGCCCAGTGGTAAATTGCTTGTCTGAATGACTGCATGTTTAACAACACCCCAGAACAAAAATATACATCAGCTATTGGGTGTTATAAAAGGCATGATTGGTCTTGGATCCATCCCCGTCAGTAACACATTGGGCTATTTCACGTTCCAGCAAGTGCACTACGACTGGTACATCAAAAAACATGGTATGTGGTATCTTGTCTGTGGGAGGTTGTATATTATAAAACATCCCTTGCTACTAATAGAAAAATGTAGTGGGTTTCAAGGGCCGTAGCTAGGATTTTTTGTTTGGGGGGGGGGGGGGGGGCAACTGAGTAGTTAATAGTCTAAAACTCCTTAAACAGAAGATAATTTTCTTTAAGTTTCTAGAATGCTTTCTGGATTTTTTCTGTGCCCCCCCCCCCCCCCCCAGCTACAGCCCTGGTTTCCATTCTATATGTCAAAATTATTAAATGTTTCACATCCAATAGCCAATGATTAATAAATCAATGTGATCTAGTGGTGTCGTTAAACAAAACAAACTTTTGTTTATCCATATAGAGAAATACAAAATGAAATGTAATGTCTGTTTAATTGCACCCTCAACACACTTATTAAACTTGAGCATTGAGCTATATCCTCATCAGTAATATTAGGTTATTTTCAATTATATTCAATATATGCTCCTGTGTTTATTATATACTGTTTCATTTCAAATACAATTTATATCAGGGATCATATTAAAAAAATATATACTAGTAAATAAAATAAAAAAAAAAAAAAAAAAAAAAAAAACCCAGTGAAGATACACTCGCATCTCATATATTAATACAAAGATCTGCTGCAATGAACTTGATTTCCCAAACCCACACGGTTCAACAAATCCACTGTCTCAAACATATATACTGAACAAAATAAGAAACTTCCGCTAACTTTGCTTAAACATAACTTGATAAAAACAAACTGGGGGAATAATTGTTATATATGCGTTTAAAAAGTGTTCCATGATGCATCGTTTGGGGCAAAAATCATGGCCATAGGTTAACAGAAACTGGGAGAAATTTTGACCAAGTGTGGTAGGGGTTAAAAAAACAAACACCCACTTAATAACGGGTATGACCACCTCTTGAATTGACCACTGCAGTGCATCGCAGGGGCATAGAATTGACTAAAGTGTTGATTTCTGCCTATGGAATATTGTTCCATTCCTGAATGAGCGCTTGACGAAGTTTGTTGACGTTAGCGGGTGGGTTGGGACATGCTCGATGGGGTTGAGATCAGGACTTTTAGCGGGCCAGTCATCAATGAAATCAATGTTATTTGTCCTAAGAAAATTTACAGTGTCTCTAGCTGTATGAGAGGTGGCATTATCATGCTGAAAAATCGAGATGTTGGAACAGAGGAATGACATGATGAGCGAGAATGTCATCGTGGTAAGGTTGAGCATTTAAAATGCCATCAATGACAACTAGTGGTGAACGATAACCATGGGCAATGGCTGCCCAGACAATGATACAGCCCCCACCCCCAAAACGATCTCGTTCAAGAACACAACAGTCAGTATAGCGTTCATTTCTCCTACGGTAGACGCGTACCCTTCCATCACCACGTTGTAAAGAAAATCTGGATTCATCTGAAAAAAGAATGGTATTCCAGCGTCGCCGTATCCAACGAGTGTGTACACGTGCCCAATTAAGACGATTTAGACGATGACGTTGCGTTAAAATGCATCCGACGTAAGGACGTCGTGCATGTAAACCGTTCTCCCGCAGACGATTACGAACAGTTTGCCCACCGATTTGGTTATTATGAAGCCCAGGTGTGTTAGCAGCAGTAGCAGTGGCAGTTTGGAATTGATTGCGCAAATGCGTGTTCATGCTATAGCGGTCTTGACCATGCGTTGTAACACACGGACGTCCACGACGTGACAAGTCGTTGGTGCTTCGTCGTTCGAAATCTTACGCGAAGATTTCGTTTTGCTCAACTAGAACTCCCAACATGCCTTGCAACGTCTTCTGTCGACATGCCAGCATCAAGCATGCCAATCACCCATTCGTGTAAATTATTGGGTATTCTTGCTACAATGTAAAAAACGTAAAAAAAATAAATAATTTGAAGTGTTCACTTGACAACAATGTCAGTAAGACAAGTAAATCAAATTGACCGAATACTACACGGGACATGTTGAACCATGCATGCACGTGCAAATTGAATTTCACATTGTCGACGATTAACAGTGCAAAAATAATCGATAAAATTCATGAATCCTGATAATACAGCTTAAGGCTACCTATATAATTTCATTACACAATGAATTCTTTAACCTTCTGACTAAATCAAATCTGTCACAGTCGATAATACTACACGGGATTCATGTTTTGAACTCACCGGAAACAAGAAAAAAGATTTTTTTTTCAAAATGGTGGCTTTTGTTTTGATTTTTTCAATTGAAAATACCTTGAAATTTTGAGTTCAAAAAGTGGTTTTCGGCAAGTATTTTCGCTTGACAACAATGGCGGCACGTCGCGGTCATTTTCAGGGATCGATAGCTGATTTGACAGCTAATTTGATAATAAATTTGATCGTTTTACCAACAACGAAAATTACCAAATATTGCAAATGAATCTTAGTTCGGGTTTAAAAAAAACAATTCTGGTCAGAAAACCACTGTTATTAGGAATAATGGACATAAATACTGGACAGCTGGCCACAAATACCCGTAAGTAAACGCAACTTTTTCGATTTTTTTCATGAATCATTAGCCGATAATACAGCTTAAAGGCTACCTATATGTGAGTAAAAATTATAAACTTGTAATTTCATTATTAACAGTAGTCTGAATTCTTTAACACAACAAATACTATATGTACAAATCGGAAGTTTCTTTTTTTGTTCTGTATATATATCTGTCTCTCTCTATCTCGGTGTCTGTCTCTCATACATACACAGATACATACTTCTCTCCCTAACTCCCTCCCTCCCCCTCCACCTTTCCCTCTCCCTGTCTCTCTCTCTCTCTCTCTCTCTCTCTCTCACACACTCACACACACACACACACACACACACACACACACACACACTCTCTCTCTCTCTCTCACACACACACACCATACACACACCAGTGTAGGTAGCTGGCACTTGAAATGGAGCAAGAAATGATTGCTAAGTACTGGCAGAAATCAATACCGTGTGACAGTCCTACATGACACATTTCTCTCGATACATATCCATACCAGTTTCAACTCTGTCCTGCTTTAAGGCAAGTGTAATTGCCTTTCTGCGATAGACCACTATATAGAAAATGACTGAATATAAAAAAGGCAAGTCGATAACATGAGCACAAGATGGTGATCAAGATGGCTGAATGTTATTTTCTTTATGTCACAGGGAATATGCAATAATTAATGGAAATCTGCTAGGAAGATTCTAATTTTTTTTTTTTTGTTCAATGTATTTTATCGACTAACAGGAGCAGGACATATTGGTAAAAAACCTGCCTGATGCACAATTGATCTAGGATCAATTCTTATTGATGGGCCCATTAGGCTGTTTCTCATTCCAGCCAATACTCCACAATGGTATAAAAAAGGCAATGTACTATCTTGTATGTGGAATGGTACATCCTTAGCTGTTAAAGGGCGGGACGTAGCCCAGTGGTAAAGCATTCACTTGATGTGTGGTCGGTCTAGGATCGACCCCCGTCGGTGGACCCATTTGGCTATTTCTCGTTCCAACCAGTGCTCCACAACTGGTGTAACAAAGGCTGTGGTATGTACTATCCTGGCTGTGGGATGGTGCATATAAAAGATCCATTGCTGCTAATCGAAAATTTACCAATGGCAGTTGTTTAGCCAGTAGATACAAATTAATCATTTGTTTATTTTCAATTTTGTGTTTATTTGTTTTAATAGTTACTGGTTTCAAATTGTTGTAGGAAGACTCAAAACTGCCATAGTTGATATTTTGACCACCTGTCTGTGGGCCCATTGGGCTATTTTTTTCTCCAGACAAAGCACCACGACTGGTACATCAAAGGCCGTGGTATGTACTACCCTGTCTGTGGGATGGTGCATATAAAAGATCCCTTGCTGCTAATTAATGAGAGTAGCCCATGAAGTGGCGACAGCAGGTTTCCTCTCTCAATATCTGTGTGGTCCTTAACCATGTCTGACACCATATAACTGTAAATAAAATGTGTTGAGTGCGTCATTAAATAAAACATTTCCTTCTTCGTTCTTCTTCATTTGACCACAGTATGTTTTGCCTGTGGTAAAAACTTTCAAAATTTACATAAGTAACACATTCTTAGTTCGAGCCTTGTGCATATAAAATAATATCAAGAGTAAAGATTATATAGTACTATGGAGTTTCTTCTGTAAGCTTTTAAAGTATCAAAATTGAATAGTATTTTTTACAAAACGTTTTGAGTCTAAAATAGGGGGAAATGAAGATAACCACATAAACTGTATGTAAAAAAATACTTTAGTTACATGTTCGACAGCATTCGAAATAAGCACTTGTCCGTTTGTCCTGACAATTGAAAATCTATTCGGACAAGCGAAGTATACCTTGGTGGTTGTCCTGTGGACAAGTGAAAATGTTCAATGCAGTTTCATTTTGAAAAATTAAAAACATCATCCTTGCACTTGAATAAAATAAACCATTTATTTGGACAAGTGAAAATATTGATAGATAAGTAAATTTCTAGATGCATTTGTCCGCTGGACTAGTAAAAAAATTCTGCTTATTTCTATCATTGGTATAGTATAGTGAAAACCCTCCAAACTGGAGACTAACTGATATATTTGTTACATATTTATTACCATTGCCTGACACCCAATGGCCGATTTGTTTTTCGTGCTGGGGTGTCGTTAAACATCCATTCATCCATCCATCCATCCATCCATCCATCCACAGAACCAAATAAAAAGTCTGATTTAAAGGGATATCCAGGTTAGGAAGGTTAAACCATAAATGAAATGTTCAAAGGTGAAACTATATAACAAAACAAAATAATGATTTCATAACTCTTTAAATAGCTGAACAATTTTGTTGAAGTGCAATTGCATAGTCTTGTCACAGGCCATAGGATTTCAAATTTCATGGGAAACACTTTTTCAGTTCCGTGCCTTGTGATCATGGGAACTGATCGGAAACTGTTTTTAAGTTCTGTAAAAAACAAGAGTCATGGGAACCCACTTTTAATACTACTGATTTAAATTATTGCAAAAATCTGTACAGAGAGACACGTTTTCAAACTCACTATAAAGTTGATTTTCGACACGCCCTCTCCATTACATGCATGAAGTTGTGCTTTTGACAGCCAAATAAAAATAATAGTTTAGGCCTATGTTATTTCCTCCCATAAGCTAACCACAGAAAATAGTGGGGCCTATTCGATTGCCACATTCAGTACTCAAGCACATGAGTGACGTCGACTTTTGAATTTAAATGCTACTTCTTGACCCTAAGATACACTACAAATAATTAATGCCAGTGATTTTGGTTCAAATGTGTAACGTGTTTGATTTGAGCGCGTGTTGGAACTCTGATTCAGGTTTACCGGAACACCGGTCTCGGTGCTGTCGTGGTTAAGCCATCGGACATCAGGCTGGTAGGTACAGGGTTCACAGTCCGGTACTGGTTCCCACCCAGAGTGAGTTTTAACGACTCAGTGGGTAGGTGTAAGGCCACTACACCTTCTTCTCTCTCACTAACCACTAATAATTAACAATTAACCTACTGTCCTGGACAGACAGCCCAGATAGCCGAGGTGTGTGCCCAAAACAGCGTGCTTGAACCTTAATTGGATATAAGCATGAAAATAATTGAAGTTGAAATGAAATGAACTGGAACACTGAGAAGTTCGGTTAACACAACAATCCGAATCGTGTCTTGTGATTGTGTCAAACACACTCTTTAGTAGTGTGGTAATAGAAACATTATATACTACTCAAAAGAATTTAAGGGTCAGACGATATTTTCAACATTATTTTCTGAATGTCAATTATATTAGCTAGACCATAATGTCACGCATGGTATTGTTCCATTTTGACGAAAGTGGGTCTAAGCAACCCATAAATGAATTAAAATCCACTGTCATTGACACTGTCGACTAGTTCTAATGGCGAAAACATGCTTACATTTGCACGTAAATTAGGGCGAAAGCGAAAGGTCTGCTAAGTGCCCATAACTTGCTTTTTCACAAAGCGCTTCATTTGCATGCTTTGCATGTGTATTCCATGTTCCCAATGCTGAATTTTCGTATAATTGGAGCTTGCGTTCCTGTACGGTGCACACTCCAAATTCGACAATGGTACGACTTCAACTGACTATCGAAGATCGAGGAAGGGCTATTGCTTGGCTTCAGGATGGCAATACGCAAAGAAATGTTGCTCTGAGACCTGGTGTCAGTCAGAGTGTCGTTGGCCGACTGTGGCAACGGTACCAAGCAACGAATTCTGTTCGAAATCGTCCACGTTCGAGAAGACCCCAAAGCACTACAAATAGAGAGGACCGCTACATCACCAATATGGCTCTACGTCAACGCACAACCACTGCATGTGACAATCTGCGGACTGCGACTGGAACTCGAGTGTCTGATCAAACCATACGCAATCGTCTGAGAGCCAATAATCTACGCTGCCATCGCCAGGCTGTTCGACCACCACTCCTACCACGTCACAGAACGGCCAGACGTCACTGGTGCACGCTTCATCTGCGGTGGCAATGTGTTCAGTGGGGTCGAGTGATGTTCACTGATGAGTCCAGGTTTAGTCTCCAGTTCAACGACGGTCGGGTTCGTGTTTACAGACGTCCTGGGGAGCGCTTCGCTGACGTTAACGTTAGACAACGTCACCGGTTCAGTGGTGGCAGCGTCATGGTGTGGGGCGGCATCTCTATCCACCACAGGACCCCCCTCTATGTGGTGGATGGCAATCTGAATGGAATCCGCTATCTGAATGAGATTATCCGGCCGTTGGTTCTCCCAGGCCTTTAGCAGATTGGCGGCGGGGCAGTTCTGCAGGATGACAATGCCAGACCCCACCGCGCCAGGGTGGTAACGGACTTTCTCAGACAACAAGGTATCGCCAGGATGGATTGGCCAGCATATTCGCCTGACTTGGCCCCAATAGAGACGCCTGGGACGAATTAGGCAGGAGAGTTCGGGATAACCATGCCCCTCCGGCCAACCTTCATGATCTGGGTCAACTTCTTATGGCAGAGTGGCAGGCCATTCCCCAAGAGTTCTTCAGATGTCTGATCAACAGCATGAGGCAACGATGTGTCGAGTGTATTCGCGCCAGGGGTGGATTCACACACTATTAAACGAATGTTCTAATGTGTAAAATCCATGTTTGACAACCTTCAACTTTGACAGCATGTCATGTGACTTTCTTGTATACAGTGACGTTTGTGTTTTTTTGTAAATATGGAACAATAAATAAAAAAATTGGTGTAGTTTACATCATCAATCTAATACACTCTGAAACTTATTTGGTTATAAATTTTTGACCCTTAAATTCTTTTGAGTAGTATATATATTGAATAGTCACACTTGATATAACAAACATGGGAAACGGAATTTCGGTTCCATGATTTTACTGACACGGTATCGGAAACAATCGTTACCGTAAAATCCGAAGGCCTATGTCAGCATTTAACAATTTAATCACAAATAACGAATAAGACTGCAACAATAAAAAATGGACATGGTATATGTAGCAAGTAACAATTTACTGGTATAGTAAAACCATTCTAAACTGGACACCCACAAGACCAAGTTGAAAAATCCACTTTAAAGGGGTGTCTGGTTCAGAAAGGTTATGCTCTGTACTGATAGTTTCTCGCTCCAGCCAGTGCACCATGACTGGTACATCAAAGGCTGTGGTATGTGCTATCCTGTCTATGGGATGGTGCATATAAAAGATCCCTTGCTGCCAATTGAAAATAGTAGCCCATGAAGTGGTGACAGTGGGTTTCCTCTCTCATTATCTGTGTGGTCCTTAACCATATGTCTGATGCCATATAACCATAAGTAAAATGTGTTGAGTGCGTCGTTAAATAAAACAGTTCCTTCCTTCCTGTACTGATATTTAAAAGGGACCATAAAAAAAGTCAGGTTTTGATTGATTGATTGATTGATTTCAACTTATTTTCGTGCTTATATCCAATTAAGATTCAATCACGCTGTCCTGGGCACACACCTCAGCTCTCTGCATGGGCTGTCTGTCCAGGACAGTGGGTTATAGTTGTTAGTTGGTTAGTGGTTAGTGAGAGAGAAGAGGGTGTAGTTGCCTTACACCTACCCATCGAGCCCTTAAGAACTCACTCTGGGTTGGAGCTGGTACCGGGCTGCGAACCCTGTACCTACCATGCAGCCTGTAGTCCGATGGCTTAACCACTGAGCCACCGAGGCCGGTTGAGATTTTGAGGAAATTCCGGTTTACAGAGGTTCTGATTTTGAGGGGGATCACTGTATATTGTTTTATTACAAGCCAACTGCCTGCCTGCATTCCCACATACATGTTAGTGAAAATAAGTACATATTGTTATCACACCTGCTGTGTATAATAGGGTAACTGGATAATCATTTCTCCTCAGCTTGTTGTTTCTACAGCAACATGTACAGAGAAAACCCAAACAAACACAGACATTACATGTAAATAAATTCACACACATGCACTGCTGATTTCATTACACAGAATTTTAATGGCATCAAGTAGCTCAGTAGACATCAACACAATTAAAACCCTAGAAATCTTTATAATCTACCAACTGTCACAATGAAGTTGACAACTCTCCAATCTCTTGACTTCCATGTCTGTCCAGTTGCTATTCTGAGCATTCTTACAACTCAATTCTCGTCACATACAACTACTACAACTGATTAGTTGTTAGTCTGACTACACATGTCGTTAAGTTGGGAGTGAGGGAAATTACAAAGCAACTGTTGAGACTGTTGGCCAACTCTATCATGACAGTTGATATTGTGAACCTAGCATAATGGTTCAGCAAATAACCGATTGGCAATTCATGTTAATTTAAAGTTGAGTAACTGACAAGAGGACTGAATGTGATTCACATGAAATATTGTGCCTTAATTTATGTAAATCACAGTAATTCTAGTCAAATGTATTATATGTCTGTAGTTAAATATTCATAAATCATTGTTATCTGTTTACACATACAATTCTGACAGTAACATGCAGGTAATGTTTCTAAACACCCACTGTAATTCTAGCATGAACACTGTGAAGTATACTATGTCAAATGTCTTATATATTTGTTGTTAAATATTCATGTATCATTGTCATGTGAAAACATACATTTATGACAATAATATGCAATGTTTCCATACACATGTACCCACTGTAATTATAGCATGAATATACTGGGGTCTGGTCTATATCAAATGTTATATATTACTAGTTAAATATTCATGCATCAATGTTATGTGTATGTTTGTGACAACAATATGTAAGAGTTCTGAATACCCACTGTAATTCTAGCATGAATAGGGGCGAGATATAGCCCAGTGGTAAAGCGCTTGATTGATGTGTGGTCAGTCTAGAATTGATCCCCATTGGTGGGCCCATTGAGCTATATCTCTTCCCAGCCAGCGCACCACGACTGATATTGTATGTGATAGCTATTCTATATGTGGGATGGTGCACATAAAATATCCCTTGCTACTAATAAAAAAAAATGTAGCGGGTTACCTCTCTAAGACTATACATAAAAATTATCAAATGTTTGACATCCAATAGCTGATGATTTATAAATCAATGTGCTTTAGTGGTGTCATTAAGCAAAAACAAACTTTAACTTTAACTGTAGCATGAATATTGGAGTCTATACCATTGTAAAGTGGAAAAGAAGTAGGCGCATATAAATTTCATGTCATTTGTACCCAACTTCAAGACATGAAATTTATATGCATGCACTGCAGATACCAATTCATGGATGTTCACAAAATTTACATGTAGCGAATATGCACCAAGGTGCATGATTAAAATCTGTTGCAATATTAATCCAGTTTACAGTATATCAAATGTTACATTGTAGTTATTAAATATTCATATACCAATATTATATATATGCTTATAACAATGAATTGATTTAAAGTACATCAAATGTTATATATTTGTAGTTAAACATTCATATATCAATGTTATGTATACGTTTATGACAATAATATGCGGTGTAATTCTAGCATGAAACCTGTAACATATCAAATATTATATATTTGTAGTTATAACAATAATATGCAATGTTTCCATATATCCACTGTAATTCTAGCATGTGGATGGGGTGGCAGGGGATAGCTCAGTGGTAGAAAATGAGTCACAGAAAAAATTTGCCATTGGTAGACTCCAGCTTTTTCTCATCCCAACCAATGTCCCATGACTGGTACATCAAAGGCCATGATATGGACTGTTCTGTCTAATGGAAAGAACATTTAAAACATTTCGTTTTGTTCTATAAAAGGAGTAGCTTGTGTTGGGTCAGTGAATTTCCATTTATTGGCTTCATCTTTGAAGGCAAGAATGGGAAATTTCCCATTCGACCTGAACACAATAAAGCCAATATATCCTATATCATTAACTAATTATTACTTTTATCCTGCTATCCTTACAACAGTATGAGAATAGCTGTTATTTCAGCTACATTTTATGATGACCAAGAGATCCAATGAGTGATTTTGTAATGTAGCTATGCATGTGATGTCACACATGTGATGTCAAAAGTCATAATCTGCTAGTATACATTTATGACTTTGCCTTAATCTGTCACCATAATCGGCCAATAGAAACAGTGGTTACAGGATAAGGATAAGGAAATGTTTTATTTAACAACATACTCAACACATTTTATTTATGGTTATATGGCATCAGACATATGGTTAAGGATCACACAGATAGTGAGAGAGGAAACCTGCTGTTGTCACTTCATGGGCTACTCTTTTCAATTAGCAGCAAGGGATCTTCTATATGCACCATCCCAGACAGGAAAGCACATACCACGGCCTTTGATGTACCAGTTGTGGTGCACTGGCTTGAGCGAGAAATAGCCCAATGGGCCCACCAACGGGGATCGATCTCAGATCGACCATGCATTAAGCAATGCTTTACCGCTGGGCTACATCATGCCCCCTTGCAGGATAAAGAAGTATAACTAATATATGAACAAAACAAAGGTTTGCATGTAGGCCTATTATTGTGTGCTGCTTTATGCTAATAAAAATGTATCCCTTCTCTCACACTTCCTACAATGTGGAACCAGCCTCAGTGACGTTGTGGTTAGGCCATTGGTCTACAGGCTGGTAGGTACTGGGTTCAGATCCCAGTCGAGGCATGGGATTTTTAATCCAGATACCGACTCCAAACCCTGAGTGAGTGCTCCACAAGGCTCAATGGGTAGGTGTAAACCACTTGCACCGACCAGTGATCCATAACTGGTTCAACAAAGTCCATGGTTTGTGCTATCCTACCTGTGGGAAGCACAAATAAAAGATCCCTTGCTGCTAATCAGAAAGAGTAGCCCATGAAGTGGCGACAGCATGTTTCCTCTCAAAACCTGTGTGGTCCTTAACCATATGTCTGACACCATATAACTGTAAATAAAATGTGTTGAGTGCGTCGTTAAATAAAACATTTCTTTCTTTCTTTCTTTTCCTACAATATGTTGCAACATCTACACTTTGATATAATAGTTATTGATTAAACATTTCCCTGTGGTATTGTCAAACAAACTTTTCCTTTCTTGCCAAGTGTGCATGTCCATACTAAATAGGCCTTTAAAGATCCAGTTACAGAAAATTAACACACACGGTCAACATGCATAAGTCAAGAATCAACTGGTTTTCAATCATTCACTCACACGTTTGCTCCTCCGTAAACAGACAGTTCTCTGTCAATCGAGAAACTCCAGTTGAGGATCTAGTTTTCACAGCAATTTGCATTTCTACAGCAAATTGAGATCTGTTTATGTAATTAAGAAATGTTTAAGCATGAATCAGTAGTTTTCTTTTCTTATCACATTCCAAGATGCATCACCAGTCTATGTAATTATCTGAAAATTAACATTCTTCCTTTAACTACATTCCAAAATGCAATACCAATCCATTTAGGTACATACACATGGAATTTAACACATTCTCTGTTTACCTAGATTCCAAGATGCAATACCAATCTTTTTAATCATATGAAATTTAATATATATTCTTTCTGTAACTACACTCCAAAATGCAATTCATCAACTTGTTTTTTGGGTTGTTTTTTTGTTGTTGAAAAAACCCAAAAGAAAACCCACCACAAACATTTAACACAGAGACAGTAATTTTTTGCATTTTTGGACATTACAAATATGGATGATGATGAGATGAATGGTGAAGCCGCAGTATTTCCATTTCGGTATGGCACTATTTGACAGGTCTGTGCTCCATGCTTGCTGTCAGTTGAGCTATCTTGGTATCACCCGAGCCCGGGGTACATGGAACCTGCAGTGCATGCCGGGTAATAATCCCCCATGTGGGGTCATATACTCGGGAGACACACCCATAATCGCACCCATGAAATGGGTGAAACTTGGTGTATGTGGTCTTAGTGCCTAGTGGTGCACTCACTCTGGGTTGGAGCCAGTGCTGGCATGAAAAATCCCCCATTGCCTCAGGTGGGATACGAACCCAGTACCTACCAGCCTGAAGTCCGACTACACCACCGAGGCTGGTTGCAATCCATCAACTTAATTAAAGCTTTACATACTTTTTTTTATTGTATGGTTGAAACTTAATACCATAGACAGGAAGTCTATAAAACAAAACATTGCTTTTTCCATCGACAAAGAAGAGGATTTAAGTGATATTTTAAAATAATATAGTGGTCATTAGATACGTATCAAATGGTAATTGTAACAACAGTTTCAGAGAATAAATAAAAGTTTGCTTTGTTTAACAACAACACTAAAGCATACTGATTTATTAATCATCGGCTATTGGATGTCATACATTTGGTAATTTTGACATATAATCTTAGAAAGGAAACCTGCTACATTCTTTCATTATATGTAGTAACAAGGGATCTTTTATATGCATGCATCATCCCACAGACAAGATAGCACATATCACAGCTTTTGTTACATCAGTCATGAAGCACTGGCCAGAACAAGAAACAGTCCAATGGGATTCAATCTTAGACTGAAAATCAACTGATTAATTAACATTTGAAAATTCAGACATTTTGTCTTCAGAAGAAACCGCTACATTTTTCCATAGACAAGACAGGACAGGACAGGACAGTACATCCATGGCTTTAAAAACACTAGTTGTGGGGCATTTTTTGGGATGGAAAAAAAAACCCCAAATGGTCCTTTGAGGAGATTCAATTCAATGCTGCACCAGTGCACAATATTTCACGAGAACCATTGTTCTGTTCGTGAGTTGATTACGCAACTTTAAAATCACGAGAACTGCCAATCTGTTACATGGTAAACAATTACATTCTAACATTAAAAGTACCATATATCAGCAATGAAAGTGAAAATCAGTTTATCTTTTTAAATACCTTTGAACCACCAATGTAGCACAGAAACGTAGTTCAAGTGTTTTAGGATTAGGTAGGCTTAACCCATCGGTTACAAGAACTATATTCAAATAACCGAACAATCGGTTACCTAAATAAAACTCATGTGAACTGACTTCCGGTTACCTAAAATTTTGAAATATTGTTCCCTGCTGTACTGACTAAGCAAAATCCCACCATTGAATTAATTTGATATACCAGTCGTGATGCACTGGCTGGAATGAAAAATAGCCCAAAGGGCCAACCGAAGTGGATTGATTCTAGACTGATGGCACATCAGGTGAGCGCTTTACATCTGGTCTATGATCTGCCCCATTCAGAAGATAAGAAAAGAAACTCTCTAGTGAAACTCTGTCCTGGACCAGGCCACTGGCTATCCAGAGACTTGACCCGCAACAGACATGCCTGAAAACTTAGTGGTACATGGGTATGTTAAAGATACTCTCTCTTTAGTGACACATATGTTCCTCATTCCCTCTTTTTAGGCTAACAGCTGGGTCTCTTATACCCCTTTCCCACTTATGCGGTTCAGACCGCGGTTTGACGTGGTTTGAAAACCGCAGGGAACCTCGAAGACACCACGTGGTGATTCGCATGTTTCCACAAGCTTCCGCAGGTTCCGTGAGTGTCCGCGGGCACTGCCGAAAAAATTAAACATGCCAAAATGCTGCAGCTCTAAAACGTAAGAAATCCGCGCGAACCGTGAATGCACCGTACTGACCGCAAGCAAACCGTTAACCTTCCGCGACACAACCGCAGCCTTCCGCCACAATTAACATTTATGGTCGCTACAGTTTCTTTGCGGAAGCTATACGGTTCCCTTGAATGCATTGGCGGTTTGCATGCGGTTTCTTGACGGTAACTACGGTTGTTACGTTATCCACACGGCTAACACGTTTAATTACGTTCTTCTCACGATCTGCAGCGGTTCTGGAGAAATATATAAAGCAGCCCATGCCAAAGCTCCTCATTCCACGAAAACTGACTGTTTTGAGAAAACCTATTACAAGACTGTACTGTCCATCATCTGATAACCATGCCACCCAAGGGACGAGAAAAGGGCAAACAGAAAAGACATAGGTCTGTGTCACGGGGATCCTATAATACCCTAACTGAAAGAAACACGATTATCCAAATATCTCTCCTAACTCTATATCTATTAGATCTCTCTGTATCGGGCAGTATATACCCGAGTAGCTCGGCTCTAGGTATAAACAGAGATACGATCTTATATAAAGTATATGTAATATAGCACGTTTAGTTCACTAGAAAACACAACAAAACACAATACACTTTGGAATCTGTATTAACCTTAAGCTGACAAATATAATTGCCGCAGTTAATTAATTAACAACAACAATAATAATAACAACCCAGAACTAATCACTTAATTAGTTAATCACTAGGTGTCTAGTTTACACAATATTCTAATCACTTCACCGTGATACAACACCCACACATGTGATAATTGAGAAACGCTTCCAGGGGAACTTAATTAATAAAGGAATTACAACTCTATTCCTAACTGGTTAATTTTTAATTAACCCTTAACTACTCATTCAGTAACCTTGTAATACAGACTTAATACTGGTACAATAAAGACAATAACATACAGTTTACCTAGGTCCTCTAGGATGAACGGCTAAGCTTTATATTTTTAGAACAGTGAAGCCTACAATTTACTTCGTCAGTTACCGGAAACACTGTCTAAATAATATTGGTATAATACAGTGTTAAAATATTTAAAGTCACATCAACCACATCAAGGTTATACAACAGAACAGAAAAATATATATTTACCAAGTCCAAACGGACTAACGTTCCCTGGGAGCCTTCCTTTTGTTTCTCCCCAATATCTCTAAATCCTATCTATTTATTACAAAAACCCGAATATCGCCTGGGGGCACATCGCGGTCCTCCCCCTATCATGTGAATTTTCCACAGCGACCAAGACGACATTTTTTCTTAGATGGTCAGACTAGCTGACGCCACCCGCTCGGAAATCCCCGGTCGTAAAACAGAACTCGCGGAGGTATTACGTAACTACTGGCCATATGGCCTCCGCATCTGGTCTGGGTGTGTATTGGGAACAGCTCGACCACCGTCGCACGGAGGTATTACGTAACAAAGTGCCCACCTAGTCTAAGTGCATATTGGGACTGCACATGTTCCTCTAAAACAATTAATATCGCCACAGGCGAAAAGAAATTAAGAGCATGTTCCGTCACACCGTCTGTCATCCCCGGCGATCTGCTGAAAGACGACCTTCTACGACCCTACGCGAGCCGAAATGCATCGAACCGCTGGAACCGCTACACCGCCGTGATCAACCCGTGAGCACACTGCCTAGGTAATGAAATTTGCGTGTTGGTCATAAAAAACTGGCGGAAAACCGTACACTCAAGAACCGCGTGCACTGTACGAAAACGGCATAAGTGGGAAAGGGGTATGGCATTGTGATATTTTATGACTTCATCTAATGCCACATTACAGCAACTTGTCTGTAGGAACTGGGACTACAAATGATACAGTTTTGTCAGACTGATCTTCTCTTCAGTTTAAAGCTCCATTGTTGATATTACAGATCTTCTTTCTAACAAGTCAAGATGAATTAATGAACACAGACATGTTTCTGAGTGTATTTCTGCTGGATTCTATAACTTAATTAATAAGCTCTAAACTCTTGGGCTGACATTTTTCCAGGATAAAAAAAAAAACATATACTATATTTTAAAAAAGAAACTAAATTTATTTCATTTCAATTTATTTTCAGGCCTATATCCAATTAAGGTTCAAGCACGCTGTCCTGGGCACACACCTCAGCTATCTGGGCTGTCTATCCAGGATAGTGGGTTACATGTTAGTTGGTTAGTTGTTAGTGAGAGAGAAGAGGGTGTAGTGGCCTTACACCTACCCATTGAGCCCTTAAGAACTCGCTCTGGGTTGGAGTTGGTACCGGTCTACAAACCCTGTACCCACCAGCCTGTATAGTTCGATGGCTTAACCACGACGCCACCGAGGCCGGTTACAGAAACTAAACCAGTGACATTTGTCTATAATTAATGGTTTGATGAAGTGTGTAATAAAAATCAACATGATTGGATATTGTCATGCTCAAGCCATGTAACCCTATTATATAAATCAGCTTTTCTGTACTCATTACCAAAGCTTCAGGTTACAAAAAAAAGTGTGTTTTGTTCAACAACAGCACTAGAGCACACTGATTTATTTATTTGGTAATTATAGTCTTAGATTTAAAATAAGAAAGGTTTTCTTTCTGTTTATACACTTTACAGCTTGAATAATAACGATTAAAAAATTATGCCACACCCTCTCCTTGTACATCTTTTCTACAATTATATTTAAATGTCAAATTTTATGCAAATGGATGTGAAAAATACTACATTGGTAAATGATAACAGAAAAAAAACCCCAGTAAATAATGGAAACAGGTGCATCCAAATAAAAACACACACAAATTTATACAAGCATGCTTTGACAGAAAAGTTATAACTATGTACAATAAAATAAAATGAAACTCCACAAAACCGGACCCTCTATAAACCTGAATTCCCACAAAACCACAACATTTTCATGGTCCCTTTTTAAATATCAGTACACAACAGAACCTCTCTAAAGACAAAACCCCTCAAAACTAGACTATTTAACTTAGTCCCATGGGTGTCCGGTTTAAAGAGGTTTCACTGTAGCAGGAAGTTCATGCTGGGAACTTCCAAGGCTATTTACAACAGCTGTCAGTGACAGTGACACGCTTTACTCAGTTGTTCATGTGTTTCACATAATTATTCTGCCTGTACTTTTGTTTGACACACAATAGCACATGTATGGGATGTCGTTAAACATTCATTCATTTGTTCGTTCGTTCGTTCGTTCGTTCGTTCGTTCGTTTGTTCGTTCGTTCATTCATTCGTTTATTCATTAATTCATTTCTTTATTCATTCATTCATTCAGTTATTCAGTCAGTCAGTCAGTCAGTCAGTCATTCATTCATTCATTCATTCATTCATTCATTCATTCATTCATTCATTCATTCATTCATTCATTCATTCATTCATTATTCTGGCAAAGGCATATTTGAAACATCCACCAAACAAACAAAAAGAGGCAATTCCTTTTGACATTATAAAGTTTAACCACACCACTAGAGCACATTGATTTATTAATCACCAGCTACTGGATGTTAAACATTTTGTAATTTTTGACATGAAGTCTTAAACGGGAAACCTGTTAAATTTTTTGATTAACAGCAAGGGATTTTTTATATGCACTTTCCCAGACAGGATAGCACATACCACAGCCTTTAATATACCAGTTATGGGGCACGGGTTGGGACAGGGGAAAAACCCAGTCAGAGAAGTGGGTTCACAGAGGTGATTCAATCCTATGAAACAAATACCATTTGAAAGCAAGCACTCTACCAACTGAGCCCAGTAGTAAAGCACTTGCGCGATGCGCAGTCAGTCTGGGATCGATCTCTATCAGTGGGCCCACTGAGCTATTTCTTGTTCCAGTCAGTGCGCCATGACAGGCCGTGGTATGTACCACCCTGTCTGTGGGATGGTGCGTATAAAAGATCCCTTGTTGCTAAAAGAGTAGCCCATGAAGTGGCGACAGCGGGTTTCCTCTCTCAATATCTGTGTGGTCCTTAACCATATGACACCATATAACCATAAATAAAATGTGTTGAGTGCATCATTAAATAAAACATTTCTTTCTTTCTTTCTTTCTACTAACAGAGATAGATCCAACCCCCGGGCTGAGTTCAACCACACCGAGCAGAAAAAGGTCTGCTAGACTGGTTTATGCGATCATGTTAAAACAAATGGACAAATCGGGAACCAATCAAATAGTTTGCGAACGTTGACGGAAACGTTTGCTGAAAAGTTTCACTGTAACAAGGAAGTTCATGCTAGGAACTTCCACGGCCTCCTTCGACAGCTGTCAGTGACAGTGACATGATTCCCTCAGCTGTTGATATGTTTGACATAATTGTTCTGCCTAACACATATTTGAAACATCCACTGAATGAACCAAAAGCTGCAATTCCTTTTGACATTAAAACCAAATGCTTTGGCTTATCAGAATTTATGGAGCTAGATGCATGACCTTGCTAGTGTGCCACATTAGGGAACATTTTGTAATCAACATTTTCATTAGAGACATTGTTGGTCAAGTGAAAATTGATTGGCAAACTGCTGTTTAACGTTTTAAAATCAAATGCTTCGGCTTATATTAGGATCTATGGAGCTAGATGCATGACCTTGCTAGTGTGCCACATCAGGGAACATTTTGTAATCAACATTTTGATTAGAGACATAGTTGGTCAAGTGAAAATTGATTGGCAAACTGCTGTTTAACATTTTAAAATTGTGTAGTGATCTCTGAAACTTGTGAAGCTAATCATGATGCAATAGTGAACAAAATGTTCCTTGCACATGACTACACAAAATTTAATTATCAATGACCTTTTGGATTTTTGTGCCATGCCAGTTTTAAGTGCACAAAAAGAATAAAACAAAGAAAAGGAAAGGCATATTTGTTTGAAAGAAAGAATGAAAGGAATGTTTTATTTAATGACGTAGTCGACACATTTTAACTATAGTTATAGTTAGTTCAGTTTATTTAACAACACCTCTATAGCATATTGATTTATTAATCATTTGGTAATTTTGACATATAGTCTTAGAAAGAAAACCTGCTACATTGTGGCATTTGTACCATCATACATACAAGATGGCACATACCACAGCCTTTGATATACCAGTTGTGGTGCACTGGCTGGAATGAGAAATAGCCCAATGGGCCCACAGACATGGATCGATCCCAGGCCAACCGCACATCATGTGAGTGCTTTACCACTGGGCCTGCTCCCAACTTCAGTTATATGGCATTGACATATGGTTAAGGACCACAGAGGTAATTAGAGAGGAAACCTGCTGCTGCCACTCCATGGCTACTCTTTTTGATTAATTAGCAGCAAGTGACCTTTTATATGCACCGTCCTACAGACAGGATAGCACATACCACAGCCTTTGTTACATCAGTTGTGGAGCACTGGCTGGAACAAGAAATAGCCTAATACAGGGTTCGATCTTAGACGGACAGCGCATCAAAGCAAATCAATTGATTAATTAATCATCAGCTTTTGGATATCAAGTATTTGGTAATTCAGACGTTTAGTCTTCAGAAGAAACCTGCTACATTGTTCCATAGACAGGACAGTACTGCATAACCCGCTATGAGGTGCCACACACACAAGAGTATCAGATTCTTTGTATTCATATTTATATAGGAACAGAAAAACACTTAATGTCAGTCTTTAAATATTTTGACATCGTTAACTATTCATAACAATACCTTTCAACATTTAGTGAAGCATTATTTAATACAGCTTGTGGATTTTGTTTAATTTTATTTTGTTGGGTTTTGTTCTTGGTATAAATTATTTATACAGTATTTCTTATTTTTGTTTTCAGGATGATATTTTGTTGTTGTTTTCTTCTTGTTTTGGGTGGGGTGTTATAACCTACATATTCACTTTCCATTACATATCAATATACTGACTGGTCATTACATATCATTGCACATATATATCAATCAGCAGGTGGACCTGCAGTTATATAAGAGAGGTTGCCAATATCTATAGTAACGAACATTAAACTGAAATGTGCTAACTGCTAAGTTATGTATATTTAATTAATACAATTCCTCAACAGCCCTGGAACATTAACAGCACATGTAAATAATTACTGCTTTTTGCTCACTAATGACCGCCAACTGTAATGGAGCATAGTGGGGGGTAGCAGGTGACTGCTAACAATGCCAGAAGCAAGGCAATGGAAGTATCCTTTTGTTTCAGACAATACAGGGGCCAGCAGTAAAGCACTCGCTTGATGCATGGTCAGTCTGGGATCGATCCCCATCAGTGAGCCTATTGGGCTATTTCTTGTTCCAGCCAGATGCATCACAACTGGTATATCAAAATTAGCCAGTTTTCTCTTTAAGACTGTATGTCAAAATTACCCACTGAACCACTCAAATTCACTATGGATGACCATTTGAAATCAAGCACTCTACCAACTGAGCCTAATAGTAAAGTGCTCGCGCGATGCGCAGTCAATCTGGAATCGATCTCTGTCAGTGGGCCCATTAAGCTACTTCTTGTTCCAGTCAGTGCACCATTACAGGCCGTGGTATGTACCACCCTGTCTGTGGGATAGTGTATATAAAAGATCCCTTGTTGCTAAAAAAGTAGCCCATGAAGTGGCGACAGCGGGTTTTCTCTCTAAATATCTGTGTGGTCCTTAACCATATGACACCATATAACCATAAATAAAATGTGTTGAGTGCATCATTAAATAAAACATTTCTTTCTTTCTTTCTACTAACTGAGATAGATCCAACCCCCGGGCTGAGTTCAACCACACCGAGCAGAAAATCATCAGCTAGACTGGTTTATGCAATCACGTTAAACCAAATGGACAAATCGGGAACCAATCAAATAGTTCGCGAACGTTAGCGGAAGCTGCAATTCCTTTTGACATTAAAACCAAATGCTTCGGCTTATATTAGGATTTATGGAGCTAGATGCATGACCTTGCTAGTGTGCCACATCAGGGAACATTTTGTAATCAACATTTTGATTAGAGACATTGTTGGTCAAGTGAAAATTGATTGGCAAACTGCTGTTTAACGTTTTAAAACCAAATGCTTCGGCTTATATTAGGATCTATGGAGCTAGATGCATGACCTTGCTAGTGTGCCACATCAGGGAACATTTTGTAATCAACATTTTGATTAGAGACATAGTTGGTCAAGTGAAAATTGATTGGCAAACTGCTGTTTAACATTTTAAAATTGTGTAGTGATCTCTGAAACTTGTGAAGCTAATCATGATGCAATAGTGAACAAAATGTTCCTTGCACATGACTACACAAAATTTAATTATCAATGACCTTTTGGATTTTTGTGCCATGCCAGTTTTAAGTGCACAAAAAGAATAAAACAAAGAAAAGGAAAGGCATATTTGTTTGAAAGAAAGAATGAAAGGAATGTTTTATTTAATGACGTAGTCGACACATTTTAACTATAGTTATAGTTAGTTCAGTTTATTTAACAACACCACTATAGCATATTGATTTATTAATCATTTGGTAATTTTGACATATAATCTTAGAAAGAAAACCTGCTACATTGTGGCATTTGTACCATCATACATACAAGATGGCACATACCACAGCCTTTGATATACCAGTTGTGGTGCACTGGCTGGAATGAGAAATAGCCCAATGGGCCCACAGACATGGATCGATCCCAGGCCAACCGCACATCATGTGAGTGCTTTACCACTGGGCCTGCTCCCAACTTCAGTTATATGGCATTGACATATGGTTAAGGACCACAGAGGTAATTAGAGAGGAAACCTGCTGCTGCCACTCCATGGCTACTCTTTTTGATTAATTAGCAGCAAGTGACCTTTTATATGCACCGTCCCACAGACAGGATAGCACATACCACAGCCTTTATTACATCAGTTGTGGAGCACTGGCTGGAACGAGAAATAGCCTAACAGGGCTCGATCTTAGACCGACAGCGCATCAAAGCAAATCAATTGATTAATTAATCATCAACTTTTGGATATCAAGTAAGACGTAACCTGCTATATTTTTCCATAGACAGGACAGTATTAGTACATCCCATGGCTTAATTTCGAAACACCAGTTGTGGGGCATTTTGTGAAATGGGGAAAAAAAAAAAAAGGTCCTCCGAGGAGATTCAGTTCAATGCTGCACTGACCTCTGAATTAATTATAAAGATTGATTTAAATGTGTGTTTTTTCAATTCGTACTTGTATTCACAGAAAACAAAACACTTAACTGTATAGACTATACACTTTTGCATAACCCACTCTGTCCCGGATCAGGCTTCTGGCTATCCAGAGATGGGACCCGGGATGGACATGCATGCTCGAAACCTTCGTGGTATATGAGCATGACAAAATTAAATATTTTGACATCATTAGCTATTAACAACAATACCTTTCAACATTTAGTGAAGCATTATTTAATACAGCTTGTGAGTTTTGTTTAATTTTATTTTGTTGGGTTTTGTTCTTGATATAAATTATTTATACAGTATTTCTTATTTTTAAGTTGATATTTTTTTGTAGTTTTCTTCTTGGTTTTTTTTTTAATGGGTGTTATAACCTATATATTCACTGTCTGTTACATATCAAGATACTGACTGGTCATTACATATCATTGCATGTATATATCAATCAGCAGGTCAACCTGCAGTTATATAAGAGATTTTGCCAATATCTATAGTAACGAACATTAAACTGAAATGTGCTAACTGCTAAGTTATGTATATCTAATGAATATATTTCCTCAACAGCCCTGGAACGTTAACAGCACATGTAAATAATTACTGCCTTTTGCTCACTAATGACCGCCGATTGTAATGGAGCATAGTGGGGGGTAGCAGGTGACTGCTAACAATGCCAGAAGCAAGGCATTGGAAGTATCTTTTTGTTTCAGACAATACTACTCATTTAAAGGAAAGGAAAGGAATATGTTTCTTTGATGACAGGGGCCAGCAGTAAAGCACTCGCTTGATGCATGGTCAGTCTGGGATCAATCCCCATCAGTGAGCCTATTGGGCTATTTCTTGTTCCAGCCAGATGCATCACAACTGGTATATCAAAGTTAGTCATTTTTCTCTTTAAGACTATATGTCAAAATTACCCACTGAACCACTAAAATTTATTATGGATGGAATCCAGTATTACGGTAACCTAGTACCTATTAACTTAAAACAGACACCATCATATTTGTTTTTAAAAGAATTACTCTCTGAACTCATTTTTTTTGTTTTAGGTGCTCTTATGTTTAATTACACTGGTCTTACTCTATTTAGGGATCTTTCCTAACTGGTGTCTGCAATGAAACCAGTACCAAATGCACTACAGGTTCTTGTTATTTGCATATTTCACAGATAATATAGTCAGATTAATTTCTAAATGCACTATAGGTTCTTGTTATTTGCATATTTTACAGATAATATAGTGACATTAATTTCCAAGTACATCAGTGCCATGTAATTACTGCTGTTAACATGGATGGAAGACTACATTAAGCAGGGTAACTGATGTTCAGTGGGCGAAGCCTGAATGAATACATCTGGTCACGTTAGTTGAAGTCAAGTTTGGTTAAGCATGATATTCAAGGCCAAACCTGACCTAAAATAACTGGGAGGGGGTAGTGAAAAAGAATTTTAAAAAATCAAAGTTAAAGTTTGTCTTCTTTAATGACACCACTAGAGCACATTAATTTATTAATCATCAGCTATCAGTGGTGGATTGAAGTGGGGGGCCCGGATCTCCCTCTAAATTTTACGAGAGTTTTATTTTTATTTTTTTTATGTTGGATAATCCAAGGAATCCCTTCGGGAAGATGTCAATGGGGCTCCCCCTAAATGGATTTTCTGATCCACCACTGACTATTGGATGTCAAACATTTGGTAATTTTTTTACATACTCTTAAGAGAGGAAACCTACTATATATTTCCATTAGTATTAAGAAAGGAAGGAAATGTTTTATTTAACGACGCACTCAACACATTTTATTTTTACGGTTATATGGCGTTGGACATATGGTTAAGGACCACACAGATATTGAGAGAGGAAACCCACTGTCACCACTTCATGGGCTACTCTATTCGATTAGCAGCAAGGGATCTTTTATATGCACCATCCCAAAGACAGAATAACACATACCACAGCCTTTGATATACTTGTCGTGGTGCACTGGCTAGAAACAGAAATACCTCAATCAGCCCACTTTACCACTGGGCTATGTCCCTGAAGTAACTTGAAGTGGGTAAAGCCAAACAAAACAGAAACTGCCCTCCCCCATAAAAAAATGTGTAAATTATTTTCCATAAATCAAGCACTGAATCAATTAACAAATAAAATTACAGCGACGTTTTGTGCCAAAAAAAAAAGAAACCCAGGGAATAAAATGGAATTATTTGCCAACTGATAAAAAAATATTTATAAAAATTGTTTGACTTACCCAGCCAGTTTCGATCGAGGTAGATTGCGACAAAAGATGGAGGTATAGTGAAGTAGTCAACAAATGAAAAGAGTTCCAGCCAAAACCAAAGCTTATCATTGGCTGCAACAAACTGAAATTAAGATCAGGAAAACGGTGTACCACACAAATAAAACATTTATCATGGTATGGCAATACTACTTTCAAACCAAACTAAAATTGGGATTGGGGGTTTATTTATACAATGAAATCCCTCAAAACTACATATTCAGTAAACCAGAATTCCACCAAAACAAGAAATTTTTCACTATCCAATTTTAAGTATCAGTACTTTACCGATCATCTCTAAACTGGATACCCTAAAAAACAAAGTTTTTACTTGGTCTTGTGGGGTTCCAGTTTAAAAGGGTTTCACTGTACTATTAAAACTGTACTTATCTATTATGTTACAAATACAGTTTCCAAGATACATATGCCACAAAATAATATCTCTATTCCCATTTTATTAATAGAATATGGTGACAATAATCTGAAGATAATTTTAGTCTTCATCAATGAAATGCATTATAAATTTTAAGTTTGAACAGTCTGCTCGTTTTAATTCCACCACCACCACCACCCATCTCACCCCTCCACACCCCACCCCAACCATAAATGATGAGTAAAATATATCCAACAGTCTTGGCAACAAATTAAGACAACTTTAAAATCCATTAAACAAATTAAGACAACTTTAAAATCCATTAAACTACCTTTGAATTGATTTAATGAAAAATAGTTTGTTTTCTTTAATGACACCACTTGAGCACATTGATTTATTAATTATAGGCTAAATATAAATATCTAATATTGGATGTCAAACATTTAGTAATTTTGTTATATAATCTTAGAGAGGAAATCCGCTACATTTGTTTCCATTAGTAGCAAGGGATCTTTTATATGCAACATCCCAGACAGGATAGCACATACCATGGCCTTTTTGATATACCAATCATGGTGCACTGGTTTAAATGAAAAATGTTATTTAATAATAATGCGATTTGTTGGCCCTACAAAAATCAGAACTTAAAAGACTAAAGACATTCCAATTTATGTATTCTCACAGTACGATTTGATCACATGTGACATTTCCACTTATTTTTGTGCTTATATCCAATTAAGGTTCAAGTATGCTGTCCTGGGCACACACCTCAGCTATCTGGGCTGTCTGTCCAGGACAGTTGGTTAGTTGTTAGTGGTTAGTGAAAAAGAAGAGGGTGTTTTGGTCTTACACCTACCCATTGAGTCATTAAAACTCACTCTGGGTGGGAGCCAGTACTGGGCTGTAAACCCAGTACCTACCAGCCTCATGTCTGATGGCTTAACCACGACACCACAGAGACTGGTGATTGCAACTTAAGACAGTGCTATATATTTCTTGTTATTATATAACATTTAGTGAAATATCATAAAATATCACATTTTAGAATGAAAATTTCACCATTTAACTCTAAAATGTGTTATCGTCACTGTAGAAAGTGTTATCTTCACTGTAAGAAAGCCGGAACTATTTTGCTGCTGGCATTTTAAAAATAAAGTTAAATTGCCAAAAGTTATATAATAAAGAGAAAATTTCATGTTTTTTGTCAAATTTATATCTCATCTCATGAAGTTTGCAATCATATCAGACTCGTTGCTCAAGTGCGACTTATGAGATATGATTGCAAACTTCACTCGATCATATCATATTTGACAAAAAACATGAAATATCCTCTATTTATTATAAAGGCATTATAGAAGCATCATATTCTAGCAGATGGAATAACCACGGTATGTAACAGATTTGACAGTGCTTACTCTGATGAAAAAGTAGATCATGAAGAAGACATTAAATGCAAGGTCAACTTGTTGAGTGGTGCTCATCGACCAAGGGTGACATGTTTCAACACCGTCGTTAGCTCTGAAAACAAAAAGATCAATAATTTCTTCATTACACCTCAGCATTATTTTATTTTTATCTTTGGTTATTTGGTATCTGACATGGTAGTTATGACACATGGTTTTAAAAAATAGAAAAGAGTTCAGCTAGAAAGTTTTGTTTAACAACACCACTAGAGCACATTTAAATCAATCATAGGCTATTGGATGTCAAATATTTGATAATTTTGACATATAGTCTTAGAGGGGAAACCCACTACATTTTTTCATTAGTAGCAAGGGATCTTTTATATGCAATCTCCCACAGACAGGATAGCACATACCACAGCCTTTGATATACATGGTCATGGTGCACTGGATTGAATTCGAAATAGCCCAATGGGCACACCGAAGGGGATGGATCCTAGACCGACTGCGCATCAGGAGAACAGGACTTCTAGAAAACCTGCTACATTTTTCCTTTAGCAGCAAGGGATCTGTTTCATGCACCATCACAGACAGGATAGCACATATCATGGTCTTTAATATACCAGTCATGGTGCACTGGCTAGAATGCGAAATAACCCAATGGGCATACCGATGGGGATCGATCCTAAACAGACCACGTATCAAGCGAATGCTTTACCACTGGGCTACGTCCCGCTCTAAACTGATTTATGTGCCACAAACTATAAATCTCTAATGACATTGCATGCATGCAATTAGATGTTAAAGTCTCAGACTCTATAATAAGAGTCTTGAGTCTAGACTCTAAAACATTTATAAGCATTGGACTAGGAACCACTTAAATTATTTGTGAATGTTAGCATTGCTTGCTGTCACTGATTGTATTCATTCTACAGTGAAATGCTGCTTAACAACCACCCCGATATTAAGACCACTCCGATATTAAGACCACTCCGATATTAAGACCACTCCGCTTTGTTCAAGAAAAGAAAGTGAAGTTAAATTGTTTGAAAATAAATGTTTTATTGAAGAAAGGAAGGAAATGTTTTATTTAATGACACACTAAACACATTTTCATTTACTGTTATATGGCGTCAGACAGGTTAAGGACCACACAGATATTGAGAGAGGAAATCCGCTGTGGCCACTTCATGGGCTACTCTTTTCAATTAGCAACAAGGGATCTTTAATATGTACCATCCCACAGACACACAATGGCCTTTGCTACATCAGTTGTGGAGAACTGGCTGGAAAGAGAAATAGCCCAATGGGCCTACCAGAGGGGATCACCCTTGTTTTATTGAAGACTGCACAATACTTTTAATAATTCTAATGCCATTTTTGCCATATATTTAGGGCTCACCCTTTTTACTGCCAAATTAGCCAATTGCTAATTTTTATATAAAGTGGCTACAACATTTTGTCTTTGGCTAATAAAATATACCTTAAATTAACCACATTTTAATATTTTCTATGAAATACTTGAGACATCGGAAAATCAATTAAACCAAAAAAAAAATTCAGATTGAGCTCTGGACATTTTTATTATTTGGTTCCATTTTAGTGACATATTTTGGCACCATTTTTCAGCCAAGGTTAGGTGCCCTGTTGTCAACTTTGGCACCATTTCAGTCAAGGTTAGGTGCCCTGTTGTCAACTTTGGCACCATTTCAGTCAAGGTTAGGTGCCCTGTTGTCAACTTTGGCACCATTTCAGTCAAGGTTAGGTGCCCTGTTGTCAACTTTGGTACCATTTCAGTCAAGGTTAGGTGCCCTGTTGTCAACTTTGGCACCATTCCAGTCAAGGTTAGGTGCCCTGTTGTCAACTTTGGTACCATTTCAGCCAAGGTTAGGTGCCCTGTTGTCAACTTTGGCACCATTTAGTCAAGGTTAGGTGCCCTGTTGTCAACTTTGGTACCATTTCAGCCAAGGTTAGGTGCCCTGTTGTCAACTTTGGTTCTGCTTTCACTTTGGGCTATTTAGACATGGTTCTCTTTTCACTATAACCCGCGTTATATACTAAAACTTGGTCTTCTACTGGAAATATGCAAATGTCCACATAATTATGAGTGCATTCATGTGAATGATTGGATGAATGAATGGATGGATGCATGGATGGAAGGAAGTAACGGTGGATAAATGGATGGATGAATGGATGGATGGGTGGGTGGGTGGGTGGGTTTTGGGTGGATTTTGGGTGTGTGGGTGGGTGGATGGATGGACCGATTGATTGATGGATGGGTGGGTGTATGGATGGATGGGTGGGTGTATGGATGGATGGATACAATGACAGATGGATGGATGGATGCATGCATGGATGGATCCATCCATGGATGGATGGTCAATGAATGAGTTTGAACATACTTTTTTTTTTTGTACTTACGATGCATCAATGAAGTAGATGATTAAGGAAGCAATGCTCAACAAAAAGACCAGCCCAACCTACAATGAAATAAAAACAAAAATATCTTAATGAATTGTATGCTAAACACCAAGTTCATGAAGAAACAACAACATAGTGGTGATATTCCAATGATCGACTATAATCAAAAATTGATTGGTTGATGAGATGGTTGATTACAAAACTCCATTATTGATTGTCACAGAACATATTACCTGTAATTATTCCTAAAGTTTGAATCGGGGGCAGCGCAGACGGTACGGCTGGTATGGCCATGGCTGTACCACTTTTATTTTGTGGGTTATACTGTAGATCCTGAAATTAATGCGATCATAATATTAATGCGAAAAATGCGAGTTTGTGTTATTCGCATTAATAATATGACGCATTTATTTCTAGGTTTTGTCTAGGAGTCCCACATTATTAAAACAAAAATAAACAAAGATTAAAATTCTAACATATTTATAAAACGCAAAAGAAAAACAATTCATCGTAGATGAGACAGACCAATTGTCTTATAGTCCAACCATACGCTAATCCTGAGATAGACCATTTCTTTGTTTTTACTGTTCCAAGTTCACTGCAAATTTGTCGGCATACCACTGGGTGAATTGTTCTTTCATTATGACTTTGAAATCACCGTTCACAGATAAGGAAGATTCAGTTGTAATGGTACATGTATGCTAATTAATGTTAGTCAGATTTAGGTAACTATACATGTTACGTACATGATTGCTGCAAAAATATGTTTTTGAGTTGATCTCACTAAAAACATCCGGGACTAAGCAGATTAATTGATGTGCAAGCTGATCTGTTTGTGAGTTGATCTCATTGAAGACTGTTGATTTAAGGGAAACGTACACAGTCGTGTGTTGTTAATATTTCAAAGGGAGGCCACTCGCATTAATTTGATGTCACATTTTAGTCTACCCACCATCACTCACATTAATTTAGGGACGCATTAAATTCAGGGCCTGGCAACTTCGAGCCATACCACTATTGTTTTACACTGAGCCGCCCCTGTGAATGATAGAATTGATGTAAATATACTGGGGTTTCAGTTTGTTTTCATGTGTACGCAAACAAAACAGATACTGTAAAGTTATTAAATGTAAAATGAGTGATTTGTAGATTCTTTTTCTGATGAACAAAATATGTACCGGCATATATGGTGCTAATAATTAAAATCCTTTTTATTCTCATATTCTGATACCTAATAGCTGATGTGTATTTTTGTGCTGAGGTGTCGTTAAACATTCATTCATTCATTATTCTCATATAATTCTGATTGTGTGATCAAAAGTTGATCAGTTGGTGCATACTGATTAAAAAGGATGATCGATGATGAAATTCCAGGTGATTTCAACCACTACAATAGAGCCAACAATACTTCAGTATAAACAGTATTTACGTCAGCTCAGCCTATGATCAGTTATGGTTTGTTTTTGTTTAACGACACCACTAGAGCACATGGATTTATTAATCATCGGCTATTGGATGTCAAGCATGTGGTAATTTTGACATAGTCTTAGAGGGGAAAATTGCTACATTTTTCCATTAGTAGCAAGGGATTTTTTATATGCACTTTCCCACAGACAGGATAGCACATACTATGGCCTTTGTGGTGCACTGGATGAAGTGCAAAATATCCCAATGGGCCCACTGGCGGGGATCGATCCTAGACCGACCACGCATCAGGAGAGCACTTTACCACTGGGCTACGTCTCGCCTCCCTATGATCAGCATCGATCTGCTGGTTGTTTGCTACCATTAAATATCTGACAGCAATAAACAAGCAACATGTAACTGTTGTTGTAAAGGTCAGTTATTAATGACGACAATTAGACAATATATTTTATAATGCCATCAGGTGCGAAAATCTTCAAGCTGTGTTCTCGGGAATTTTAACTAAATGCGTAAATGTCATTCATCAAATATTCCTGTTAAAATAAATACTGATATTATTGCACTTAAAGGCGCGGTCTCGAAGTTGTATAATGACAGCTTCCCACCAAAATTATTTATTAACCTTTGCTTTGAAATGTAAGCATTATACCTTCCACAATATACAAGTAAAAAATTACAAGGAAAGGAAGGAAATGTTTTATTTAATGATGCACTCAACACATTTTATTTACAGTTATATGGCATCAGACATATGGTTAAGGACTACACAGATATAGAGAGAGGAATCCCACTGTCGCCACTTCATGGGCTACTCTTTTCGATTAGCAGCAAGATATCTTTATATGCACCACCCCACGGACAGGATAGTACATACTATGATCTTTGTTACACCAGTTGTGGAGCACTGGCTGGAACGAGAAATAGCCCAATGGGGCCACTGATGGGATTGACCCTAAATTGACTGCGCATCAAGTGAGCACTTTACCAATGGGCTATGTCCCACCCCTAAAAACAAATTACAACTAAATTATTTAATTTATTACTTTAATTTTTTATTATTATTATTATTATTGCAAACTTCTAGTAAATAAATAATGGAATTGCGTATGTTCAGTTGATAGTGAACACTTTGTAATGTCATGTTAGGGGTATGTTGCTGACAAATTTACTGTCTTCGACCAACTCATCCG
Source organism: Gigantopelta aegis (assembly GCF_016097555.1). Classification (NCBI taxonomy): domain Eukaryota; kingdom Metazoa; phylum Mollusca; class Gastropoda; order Neomphalida; family Peltospiridae; genus Gigantopelta; species Gigantopelta aegis. The sequence continues at coordinate 65,882,721 of NC_054706.1, forward strand.
TCTCTGATGGTCCTATCCAGTCGATCTGCCAGATTTAATAAGATTCCCAGATTTTATAAATTTTTTTTATGAAAACAGGAATCCAGTCATACTGAATAACACTCTTTAAAAAGCATATAAACACATTACAAATTTAGATATCCCTCCCTCCCGAGTTATTTATGTAAAGATTATGTGTGGAATTGATTAATTTGCAGTTATTTATTACAAATAAATGTAAAAACAGTGTAATATATAGCATTTGTAACTATGATATAGCACCTTTAAGGGCAGGGTGAGTGAATAATGGTGATATTTATTAAGCAATCTAAAATAACAAGAGGGAAGAGAGCAGTAAAATCAAGAATCAGACCACAGCAATACAAGGTCTACTCCAGCTAGACAAAACAGTGGTAGATCTGGAGAGGGTGGGTGGGTGGTTGGGGGCTTAATTTGCCCGTTATAATTCTGGCACCGAGTTCACTCACACTCAGACACACTCCACTCTTCAAAAAAAGAAACGCAAAAGGGTACAAATGGGTTTATGTTTCCTACCGGTTCATGCTTTGTGAATATAAGGTCATTGCATGTCCCAAACACATTCCCACGGTTACATTCGATAAAACGCAGCTACTGTACAATAAAGTTCCAAAATGTGAATATTCGCAAAAACGCAGCCACGTGCAAACCATGTCACCACTGCACGTGTGTTGTCTGCACGTGCAACATGAACACCGACAGTATAAAAGTGCAGGGTGTTCGCTTGCCTGGCCTCTGTATCTGGCCGACAGTTGACAATCCAGGACATGCCACGTCTCAGTGAACCGCAGAGAAACAATGCCATCGGCCGACTAGACGCAGGCGAATCAAGAACGGCCGTTGCCAGGGCATTCCATGTGTCCCCAAGCACCATCTCCAGACTGTGGGACCGTTACCAGCAACATGGATCAACACGTGACCTCCCTAGATCCGGTCGACCACGGGTCACTACCCCCGGGCAGGACCGCTACATCCAGGTACGCCACCTTCGGGAACGATTGACTACTGCCACCTCCACAGCCGCAGCAATACCAGGTTTGCGCAGGATATCCGACCAGACCGTACGGAACGCCTACGTGAGGTAGGAATTCGCTTGCCAGACGTCCAGTTCGAGGGTGTCATCTTAACACCACAACACCGTCGACTCCGACTGCAGTGGTGCCAGATTCATCGACAATGGCCTCAACTGCGATGGAGACAGGTGTGGTTCAGTGACGAGTCCCGATTTCTGCTCCGACGTCATGATGGAAGATGTCGCGTGTATAGGCGTCGTGGTGAACGTTATGCGGCAAACTGCGTGCAGGAAGTGGACAGATTCGGCGGGGGTAGTGTCATGGTGTGGGCAGCCATCTCACACACTGGCAGAACTGACCTGGTCCACGTGCAGGGCAAACCTGAATGCACAGGGCTACATTGACCAGATCCTCCGGCCACACATCGTTCCAGTTATGGCCAACGCCAACGCAGTGTACAACATGACAACGCCAGGCCTCACACAGCACGTCTCACAACGGCTTTCCTACAGAACAACAACATTAATGTCCTTCCTTGGCCATCGATATCACCGGATTTGAACCCAATTGAGCATCTATGGGACGAGTTGGACCGACGCCTCCGACAGCGACAACCACAGCCCCAGACCCTGCCCGAGCTGGCAGCAGCCTTGCAGGCCGAGTGGGCCACCATCCCCCGGGACGTCATCCGTACTCTGGTTGCTTCACATGGGCACCCGGTATTGGTGCCATGCAGTTGTCAACACACGCGGAGGTCCACACCCGGTTTGACTCACAATGGACTTTGGTGGTGGACTAGATGAATGGTGGTGTGTCAATCACCTGCAACATTTGGGTAACTATGAATCAAGTTGACTACCATGGGCTATGTCCCCCACCATTCAATAGTAAATAAAATAATGGGAATTAAATCAATTCTCCAAATGTTACGATAATGTGATTTAATAAGTTTCCCAGATTTATATAAATTTTTTTTTCTCATTTTGAAATAACACTCTTTAAAAAGCATATAATAACACATTACAAAAATTTAAGATATACCTCCATCCGAGTTATTGTATGTAAAGATATGTGTGGAATTGAGTAATTTGCAGTGATATTAATTTACAATCTAAATGTTAAAAAACAGGGTAATATATAGCATTTGTAACTAGGATATAGCACCTTTTAACGGGCAGATTGAGTGGTAATAATGGTGATACTATCAAGCAGTCTAAAATCAGTTCAAGAATCAGACCACAGGGTCTACTCCAGGACAGTGGTAGATCCCAGGGGGGGTGGGTGGGTGGGTGGGTGGGTGGGTGGGGGCTTAATTTGCCCGTTATAATTCTGGCACCGCCTGATGCATGGATATTGGGGTACTATCATGCAGTCCCATCTTCTAAAAGAGGGCAGGACGTAGCCCAGTGGTTAAGTGCACGCCTGATGCATGGTTGGTCTAGGATCGATCCCCGTAGGTGGGCCCACTGAGCTATTTTTCGTTCCAGCCAGTGCTCCACGACTGGTATATCAAAGGCCATGGTATGTGCAGGTTTCCTCTCTATGACTGTCAAAATTAACATGTTTGACATCCAATAGCTGATGATCAATAAATCAATGTGCTCTAGTGGTGTCGCTAAACAAAACAAACTTTTTCCCCCATCTTCTAAAAAGATCCTCCTTTAAGGGCCATAACTCTGCAAAAGGTCAACATTTAAACTAAAAAGGAAATTTGTTCATGTTTTCCTGGGTGAGAAATTGCTCCCCCACCCCCAACCACTTTCCACCAAATAATGCACTATTAATTACCAATTCACAAATGATAATTTGCATGCTATGATATAATAAAGGACTATACTAGTAACTACAGAAGCCTCGTATTCAATACTATAGCAGTCAAAAGAAACATTCTTGAATATGTAATATCAGTTTGATTTAATCTTCTATTTAATATCTTGACATTTACAAAACCAAAAGGATATTCATTCCAGTTTTTTTCTAACAGATAAAAAAAAAGTGCCACAATACTGAGCAGTTGAAAGTCCAAATAGAATTTTTGTTCAGCTGTAGTTATATCAATGGTATGTTTTGTTGAATTCCTTTCTGAGCAGATGAAAGCACAAATTTAAGTTTTCTTTAGTTGCAGTTATATTAATGGTAAGTTTTGTTGAATTCCTTTCTATGCAGATGAAAGCACAAATTTAAGTTTTCTTTAGTTGCAGTTATATTAATGGTAAGTTTTGTTGAATTCCTTTCTATGCAGATGAAAGCCCAAACTGAATGGTAATGTTCTAGCCAGTCAGCTTCAATTATTAATCATGAACCAGACTATAGGTTTTGTCTCTGTCCATCTGTCTGTCTGTCTGTCTGTCACACATAGTTTTTCAGAAATTTTTTTCACAATCCCCAAGATACTGAGTTAAAATTTTGTATAAAGCTTTATACTGTTATAGATCAAGTTTGACTTCCATGGTGATTTACACACTTATGGTCCTTAATTAATCTTTTTTCCCACAATGCCTCAAGATACTGAGCTGAAATGGTGTGTAGCTTTATCATGTACTGTGATAGCCTGTCAAAAGTATTAGCTCTCAATTTTTTATTTGAAAAAAAAGGAAGAAAGGAAAGAAAAAAACACCCTCCATAAAGATCCACCCACTCCCATATTTGTGTACATTTGTTGATTTAATGTCATAGGCCTTAGAAGGTGGGTGGGTGGTTACAGAGGGCACTGGTCTTCAACTTTGAAGATAGTGCATTCCACATTCCACTGAAAAATCAAAGTAATATATTAACTGCCCCATTGCTGTCTGATTTTGAACAGTTAATACGGTTTTACAGATTTATTCCAGTTTGAACATAAACTGCTGAAAAAGAAACATTTTCATATTCATATATAAATACTCTACATGTATATGGTACTGTGCAAAACAATTTTGGCTAAAACATATATCCATTATTCCTAATAAAAATTCCTGTTTGGCTATTTTTTTGGCTACAGGTATTTTTAATCCAGGGTGAGCCCTAGACAGGTAAAGTTTGACTTTCATGACTAACTCATTTTTCATAGAGTTATGGCTCTTGAACATAATAACAAAAATTAGTTGGGCCCTACCGGCCTCGGTGGTGTCGTAGTTACACCATCAGACATAAGGCTGGTAGGTACAGGGTTTGCACCCCGGTATATACCGGCTCCCACCCAGAGCGAGTTTTAACATCTCAATGGGTAGATGTAAGACCACTTCACCCTCTTCTCTCTCACCTGACAACTAACCTACTGTCCTGGACAGACAGCCCAGATAGCTGAGGTGTGTGCCCAGGACAGTGTGCTTGAACCTTAATTGGATATAAGCACGGAAATAAATTAAAGAAGTTGGGCCGAGTGTGGGACATGTACTGCTGAAGCAGTACTCTCAGAATGCTTGTATTTAATTGATTGAAGATGAATGAGTCAACTGAATAAGATCAATCTGTCACACCATACACAAAATAATGCTTTAAATTCAGGCATGGCCAAAGTAAATAGACATGGGGTGGTGGTTTGATAGATCGAGGGCACAAAGCAAAGTTTCTAGGGGAGGGGGTTCGGGGGTATACTCCCCCGTAAACGTTTGAGAACTAGATGTCCCGATATGCCATTTCCTGTATTCTACAAGTGAAATTCATCTCTGCCTATGTCATGATGACTCGGTAGGAGCTCTTCCATAACCTTTCATTATAGAGTCTGGTGCAGCCATGCATGCTTCATCATCCATTATTATGCTCGAGATCAGTTTGGTAAAAATACAAAACCAGTGCTTTTCCCAATCATAATAATGGAACAAAGGAAGGAAATGTTTTATTTAATGACGCACTCAACACATTTTTTTTATGGTTATATGGTGTCAGACATATGGTTAAGGACCACACAGATATTGAGAGAGGAAACCTGCTGTCGCCACTTCACGGGCTACTCTATTCGATTAGCAGCAAGAGATCTTTTATATGCACCATCCCACAGACAGGATAGTACATACCATGACCATTGTTACACCAGTTGTGGAGCACTGGCTGGAACAAGAAATAGCCCAAGAGGTCCACGGATGGGGATCAACCTACCGCGCATCGAGCGAACGCTTTACTACTGGGCTATGTCCCACCCCTGTAAAAGAATATAGCACTACAATAATGTTATATTAGTGTACATACAAATATAGTTATGTGTATAAATACATTGTCATGTTGCTTGTTTGGAGTGGAGGGGTGTCTTTGAGTATTACATAATATTATGGGGATGTATGGTTTAGCGTTACGGAGCGTTACAGGGGAGAGGGTGGGAGTCTACTTTCATGACAAAAACAACATTACATAATATTTGAACAGTCCCTTGTGTACAACTTATGTGTGGGGTATATTAATTTGTAGTTATTTATGACAACAAATAAAATGAAAATGGTGAAATATAGCACTTGCGGTTACACATGATAAATCATTTTCAGATGAGAAATACGAACCGACAGTTTCAGTATAATATATATGTAACTATTATACAGTATATGAATGTACACTGTACCATGTGCATGTAAATAAGCACAGAATGTACTTGCTAAATTAGTAGCAGATGTCCCACTAGCACCGATAGTCATACTCTAGCACACAAGTATAATAATGAGAAAATACACATTAAAACAAAATGAGAAAAGGTTTATATCCAGAGCTATATGTATCAGTGGGGGGGGGAGTGGGCAAGGGGCACTTGTACTTGCACTCCTAGAATTAATTTTATTTTTAAATTGCTCTTTTTAGTTTAAAAATGCCCTTTCTCTGTACCTAGAAAATACCCTATAATTATTACTGTTCCTCAATTCTGTTTTCACATTCGGGGCGGAAGTGGAGGGTTGTAGTGGGGTGAAATCTAGCTTAGTTGGTAAACCACTGCCTGAGGTGGGTTATAGGTGGGTTATAGGCCTGAAGCACTCGGTGGACCTATTCCCCAGATGGATGGCACATATAAAAGATCCCTTGCTACAAATGGAAAAATATAGCAGGTTTCCTCTCTAAAACTATCATCAAATTAACAAATGTTTGACATTTTAATAGATAATGATTAATAAATCAATTGCTCTAGTGGCGTCATTAAAGAAAAAACAACAACGTTTTAACCTAAACATGTTATTTTATATTTGAATGAAACACAACTGATCAAAGTTTATGTGGTGTAAATTTTTGTATGATCATAGAAATAAGAATGAATGAATGTTTAACGACACCCCAGCACAAAAATGGATATCGGCTATTGGGTGTCAAACTTGTTGTTGAGATCTCCTGGTAACTAGAACAACAGTTCTTGACTCATTTCAGTGTCAGCATAAATAATATTATTCCCATAAAGAACAACTGTCAGATGTTACAGTACCATTCCAAGCTGAAGTTTCTTCTTATTTATTTGCTGGTGCACAGCGAACGATATGCAATGACCCAGATGCACCTGCGTTTGTGGGAAAGCAGATCTATTTGGCAGACATCTATAACCCGTTTCAGTATTTTCCACACTTATTATCATTCTACACTGCCTTGGAGGTGTTTGTTTGTTTGTTTTGTTCAATAACACACGACTAGAGCACATTGATGTATTACTCATCGGCTATTAGCTAGGTACCAATTTGCTTTGGATGTTTATCGGGGCAGGATGCAGCCCAGTGGTAAAGCGTTTATTTGATGCGTGGTCGGTCTAGGATCGATCCCAGTCGGTGGACCCATTGGGCTATTTCTCGTTCCAACCAGTGCACCATGACTGGTATATCAAAGGCTGTGGTACAATATATGTGCTATTTTTATGTTTGATGATGCATATAAAATATACCTTGGTACTAATTGAAAGATGTAGCAGGTTTTCTCTCTAAGACTAAATGTCAAAATTACCAAATGTTTGACATCCAATAGCCAATGATTAATAATTGTTTGATGTTTATAGGCCCAGGTGTATAGCTTTAAATTTGTTTTACTGATTTGTCATGTATGGTTAGACATACAGGAAGGAAGGAAGGAAATGTTTTATTTAACGACACACTCAACACATTTTATTTATGGTTATATGGCATCGAACATATGGTTAAAGACCACACAGATTCTGAGAGAGGAAACACGTTGTCACCACATCATGGGCTACTCTTTTCGATTAGCAGCAAGGGATCTTTTATATGCACCATCCCAAAGTCAGAGTAGCACAATACCACAGCCTTTGATGTACCAGTCGTGGTGCACTGGCTGGAGCGAGGTTAGACATAGAGGGCCAAATTTACAAAGTCTTACAATGCTTAATTAAACACTTGCATTTAATAAAAACAGGCATCGTAAATTCAGCCCAAAATGTCTAGCTTTTAAATTTGTTTTAGTAATTTGTCTTGGGTGTATGTGTAATTGACTACGGTACATTGGTGTAGAAAGTGTGGGGGGGGGGGGGGGGGGGGGGGGAGCAGCGGAGCAGCGATTTTTTTTTTTTTATATTTATACATTTATATATATATATATATATATATATATATATATGTGCGTGTGTCCCCCCCCCCCCCTTTTGACACCTTCCCACGCCTGTGTGGTACCTTTAAAGTCTGAAATGGTTCATTTTGGATGGTTACAAGTCTGTGTGTTTACCTTTAATTTGATTTTAATCTGTTGTAGCTTTAAATTTGTACTGATTTGTTTTCAATGCTTGATAGGCCTAGTAGCTTTAAATTTGTAACGATATGTTTGCAATCATTGATAGGCCTTGTAGCTTTAAATTTGTACCAATATGTTTTAAATGATTGATATAGGCCTTGTGGCTTTAAATTTGTACCGATATGTTTTCAATGATTGATATAGGCCTTGTAGTTTTAAATTTGTACTGATTTGTTTCAGTGCTTGATAGGCCTAGTAACTTTAAATTTGTATCGATTTGTCTTGGATGATTATAGGTCTAGGAGTTTTAGCTATAAATTTCTATTAACTGCTGTAGTAGGCCTAGTAGCTAAAAATTTGTGTTGATTTATTTTGGATGGTTGGGCTCTAGGTGTTTAGCTTTAAAATTTACTGTATATTAATTTGTCTTGAATGTTCTGGCAGGCCTAATAACTTTCAATTTGTATAGATTTGTTCTGGATGTTTGGGCCTATGTGTTTAGCTTTTGCATTTTGTATTGATCTGTCTTGTGAAACACAATCTGCAAGGAATTGAACAATATAATCTATACACAAACAAAGACATCTGAAGACGGTATATAGCTGAATGGATTAATGAGAAGGAAAGTCAATGGAACATGGGACGTGTTTTACCAGACACATGACAGACATCCGCATGATCTTCGCTTAATAATTAATCCTTCCAACACTAAGTGTATTATCTGTAAGTTGTCACCAGTAACAGGTTACTAAGACAACATGATACAAGTGACACATGAGAGACACGAATGTTATATATATATGTATGTTATAAATGTATATCATACACGATGGTGACATTTATGACAAGAGACCTACATGTTGCTATCTATATGAACGACACCCAAAGGATATACAAAATAACAATGATAATGATAAACACATTATTTAGTGATGGTGGCTCAGTTAGTTTGAACTAATGTTCTCTGACGCCCTCAGTTACAATACAAAAAAAAAGCAAAAACATTATTGTAAAGTCACCACAGGAAGTGTATAAAAATTACAAGGCATGCAGTTAAATACCAAAAACACATGTAAATAAATACATTTTCTAATTTAAGTAGCAAATATTGTTTCAGTCTGTATTTATAAACATTCATTTCAACTTATTTTCCTGCTTATAGCCAATTAAGGTTCAAGCACGCTGTCCTAGGCACACACCTCAGCTATGTGGGCTGTCTGTCCAGGACAGTGGGTTAGTTGTTAATGGTTAGTGAGAGAGAAGAGGGTGTAGTGGTCTTATACCTACCCACCGAGGCATTAAAACTCGCTCTGGGTGGGAGCCAGTACCAGGGTGTATACTACCAAATCAAATCCCATAGACGACAATAGTAACATATGTGGCTAAAACTCCTACCTGCAACGTATCAACCAACATAAACGCTATGGATATAAATACTACCACCCCTCACACTTAAAGTGAATCAGAAACAATTGGGGGTCAAGCTGCTCGTTCCTGAGATAACGGGTAGTGTCTATAACTACCCTAGTTCCGCACAAAATTCGAGTACTTTTTTTTTACAGGTACCCCATACATGTTTCAAGCACAAGGCTACTTGACACATTGGTACTAGATGAAATAAAATTGCATATTTTTTTACCCAGATGAAACTATTATTTTTTACAACCAACACACTCACATTTATAACCAATCACAGGACTTGTGGTGTTCACTTCTCTATCAAAAGTTCGGTGCACCTCAAACTTTGACCCAGCCGGAAGTTATTTGGTCTAGTACTACCTATACTGATAACAAACATTTTTGAAAAAGTGTTCAGCTATGTGTCTTTATTACAACCAGGGTCTGGTGTATTCTGACAAACTGACAACCTCACTGAAATTGTTGTTTCTACAGTGCAACCTAATATAATGTACACCTCAAAAGGCATATATATTGCATATAGTTTTGTACAAATGCAATGTCATATTAAACAAGATTTTTTTTTTAAATAAAACTCCTGAAGATATTTAGAAAATTTGTTTCTAATTTTCATTATTATTCATACTTACCTAGTACTAGCACAACAACTATGCTATACAACCTGAGTCATCTCCTCCACTGCAGAATTGTCTTCCCTTGCCGGATGTATATCCATATCCGCGCATGGGCAGACCATCGTCCTCGATTCAAAGTCCGTAATGACCGAATCCAGGGAAGACCTCCTAGGGGCGGGTGGGATTTTGTTGTGCTAATACTAGGTAAGTATGAATAATAATGAAAATTAGAAAGAAATTTTCTAATAGTCTTATTCAACTTACTGTACTAGCACAACAACTAACGGACGTGATTTAACACCGTTAGAGCACGTTAATTCAACATTAATGGGAGGAGGTAAGAAAACATGAGGACTTACCATTCGACCAAAGTGAATCGTCTCAAGTAATGACAAGGTGTAAGACAACCAAGACATACGAGGTATAAAAGTCTAAGTGACTATTAAATATCAATACCCGAATTGATAAACATCTTCCACCCCCCACGTGAGGCAAAACCATCTCACAAGTGAAAGGAAACCACTAGGCTGCCCCAGATAGCAACCACACCCTTTCCCCAAAAAGGTGGCTCAACTATCTCCCGACACGACCTGTACGAGCTGCCTACCGGAACAGAGGTCTCCCTTGTCTCGTGGCTCGTCATACAGAAACAACCTGCTGACCAGCAATCACCGACTGGATACGTCTAGTACCATCGGGACCAACTGCCATGTCCTGAAAATAGAAGCGGTCGAACGTATGTCGACCCTTCCACACTCCTGCATTCATCACCTTGATAATATCCAAGGAATCGTGAAAATTCAAGGAAGCCGAGATCGCTCGAATCTCATGAGGCCGAACTGAGAAGTTCCGCAGAACATGCTCTCCTGCCATCTCATACGCCAGCTTGATGGTTGCAGCAATCCATCGAGACAATGCATTCTTAGTAATATCTCCCGGCTGTTTAGTGTAAGAAATAAACAGCCTTTTCTTCCCACCACGAAGAAGTGTAGTACGATGCAGATAATACTTTAATGCCCTCACCGGACAAAGGAGACGATCAGAATTATCAGAAGGCAACGTACAAGACAAACTTTGAATGATTGCCGGAGGAAACTCCTCTCCTGGCATCTGGTTCTTAGCCACAAAGATGGGATCAGTCCACAACGTAACCGACCCATCAGAGTTATAATCGACCAAATCATGCAAGAAAGCATGAATCTCACTAATACGGCGACAAACCGCAAGAGAGACCAGGAAAAGTGTCTTCCAAGTCAAAATTCGAAGAGTGGCAAACCGCAATGGCTCATAAGGCGGACCCTTGAGCGCATGAAGAACCAGAAAGACGTCCCATTTTGGCAAAATGGAAGGCCTCTCAACCGTGGATTGCAAAGATTTGAGTAAATCATGCAATACGAGATTCGTGGAAAAGTCTGTCCGACCACACTGCCTGAGAGTATTGAAGATGGAAGAACGATGACTTTTGACTGTCTGAACTTTAAGCTTCCTTTCCTGGACCAAGGCCAGAAAGTATTCAGCTAAGTCACTGACAGTAGGTGATAAGGGATCGAAATCCCGTTCACCTGCCCAACGAACCCAAGCGCTCCAGTGGCATTGGTAAACTCGCTCAGTTGACTGGCGCTTCGAAGAGGAGACGAGTTCAGCAATTCGTTCCGACAGCCTCTGCCTCGCAGGGAAAAATCGACAACCTCCACGCGTGAAGCCGGAAGACCTCCGGCTTCGGGTGCCACACCGGCTGCTGCAGCCGCTGGCTGTGCAGATCCGGAAGGGGTGGCAAGCGCACCGGCTCCTGCACTAACAGTGACAGAAGCTGAGGAAACCATGGTTGGGCTGCCCAACCCGGCGCCACGAGTGTCACTCGACACGGTTGCATTCCGACCTTGGCCAGAACCTTGCTGAGTAAGACTGGGGGCGGGAAGGCATACAGATCCAATCCCGTCCAGTCCATACTCAACACATCGTACTCCAGAGCCAGAATATCGGGAACCGGTGACACAAACACCAGTAACTGGTGGTTCAGCCTGGTCGTGAACATATCCACTTGTGGACTCCCCCACAAACACAGCATCCTGCCCGCAACCACCCTGTGCAACATCCACTCTGTTTGGACAGGTGAACGACGACTCAAGGCGTCCGCCAAGATGTTGACCGAAGAGGGAATGTGTTTTGCCGTCAACACAATCCCCCACTGATCGCACAATTCCTGGATCTCCAAGGCCCTGTGACTCAGTGACTCGGACTTGGTGCCACCCCAACGATTGAGGTATGCGACGACTGCTGTGTTGTCGCACCTCAACAAAATTCGACGATGTCGAATAATGCTCTGACACTGGAGGCAAGCCCGGCGAACGGCTTCCATCTCCAGCAGATTGATATGGAGGCTCTTTTCGAAGGCACTCCACACACCTGACAGATGTTGATCCCCAAGATGTGCACCGTACCCCTCTAGGGAAGCATCGGTGAACAGGACCAACTCCGGAGCAAGAGGGTGTAAGGGAATGACCTGGGACAAGCACTTGTCGACCAGACACTCTTGGATCATCTGCACGAACCAAGGCCCCACCGGAATCAACGTATCCCAACAGCGGCCATCCCACCCATGTGAGAGATGCCACTGGAGAGGTCTCTTGAATCGTCTGAACTGCACATTCAATGCAGCCAATGACTCGAGATGTCCCAACAACCCGTGCAGCGTGCGCACTGAAATGCGCTGCTCCCGAGCAAGACGCCGTAAATTTGTGGAGGCGTGCATCCGTTGGTCGAACGGATGCCTCCACAAGGTTGAAGACAAATCCGAGATACGTGAAAACCTGAGCTGGCACCAGCTCCGAATTCACCCAATTGGGAATAAATCCCAAGCAAAGTATCATGTCGATACACCCGTCAGACATGCCTGCTGAGACGAAGCTGGAATCAACCAGTCGTTCTAGGTAGTTGTGCATGCGAATGCCCCCAAAATGTACACGGTCTACCACAGCCTTGACTACACGAGTAAAGGCATGAGGACTCGTGGCCAATCTGAACGGCAGCACTCGAAACTTGTAAGCTTTGCCGTCGAATAGGAAGCGTAGGAACTTCCAAAAATCCCGATGAATCGGAACATGCAGGTAGGCGTCTTTCTGGTCGATTGACGCCGCCCACTCCCCAACCTGCAGTAAAGCCCGGACAGACTGCACCGTCTCCATTTTCATGGAAGGAATGACCACGGATGCATTCAGCGGCTTGAGGTTGAGAATCGGTCTCCACTCGCCATTTTTCTTTTGGGCATAGCAACAAATGGGAGTAAAACCCCTAGGAGTCCAAATCCACCTGGTGGATGGCACCCTTGCCGAGAAACTCGGCAATCATTGTTTCCACCAGAACCCGCCTGTCAGACGACGGCATTGGAGGCATCTGGGGAGAAGAAGTGAGAGGGGGAGCCGAAAAAAAGGGAATCCGATATCCCTCCTTGATGACCGACAGAACCCATGGGTCCGGGTCTGGCAAGAGACGCCATTGTGGCAGAAAATGACGTAACCTGCCACCCACGGGAACTCCGTTAACAGTTGCTGGTCGTCGCAACACCCTCACCCCGGCAGCTTACCACTCTTTAGGTGCCGTGCCCTTAGCGGTAGCCCGAAAACGTGCTGCCCTCAGACGAGCACGATTCTGTTTGATGGGGGGTGGCACCGTCCCAGATTGCCAAGTAGGAGCAGAAACCTTAGGATTCTGAACCCCCTCAAGAAAAGCTGGAACGGCGCTTCCGAGCATTACCAGGCTGGGGCAGGGGAACGGACTTGATAGACTCCTTATCCATGACAAGGCTGAAGTCCGACCCAAACAGCAAGGTCTCCCTCACTGACCGGCTTGTGAAAATACGTCTTCACAACACCGGTAGCCCGTAGCCCAGACAAGTAATGATCGCGTCGCAACAAGAGATTTTCTGCCCACAAACGCCCAGACATCTGGGCAATGTGATGCGACGCCTTCGCGGCAGCCGCCAAACAACCTCGAGCCATCGGGGGAAGACTCTCCACAGCCTTATTCAACCCAAAAAGGAAGGTACCTAGATGGTTGTTCACCATCATCTCTAGGTCTCCGATGGCGACACGTACGAAAGACGCCGGACGACAATCAGTCTTAACCCGAGCAGAAACAACCACAGCATGGGTCAGGAAAGATGCGCCCAACGTTTGGTACGAAGTGGGGGCCACCAGCTTCGTACCGGGTAAGAGTTTCCTGATGGCTAAAGCCGCCGGAAACTCTTCCACCACCGCTCCCATGATACGATCGGTGCCAGCGATCAAAGTATCAATCTCCAGTAAGGATTTGTGTGCCTCCTGGGTGATCGATTTTCAAAAGAAACGCCCTGAATAGTGGGAACAGCCACCTCCGCTGGGAAAGCGTCAGCGCATACAAGTCGGACTTCGTTGCTTATGAATTGCAGAACCATTGCATAATCGAAATCTTCTGCAGGCGGGACAGAGGCATCAACTCCCACCGCTCGGCAATCCGGATCGTCCGAAACCTCTTCCGACTCCAAACCGGAACCGGAAGGCAAATCTTCCTCGGAAGAGACCTCCCTCAAAACCGACGGCACCGAAGACCGCGGCTGACCCTGAAGGGAAGGGATGGGAACAAACCTCCGTCTATGCGTCACCCCCGCATCACCAAAACGATCATGGGGGGAAACGGGCACTGACCGCGCTGGAAAACCAGGCGGCGGCGGAACAGCCGACACAGCTGGAGTCGAAGGCTGAGACACAAGTCCCACCTGCGGCGTAGCCACAAGAGAAAGTTTTCAAACAAACTTTCTTGAAAACCTCCGGGCTGACCCTGAGAATCTACAGGAACCAAAGGCTCCTGCCACCTCTGTGAAGGGTACCGCCGTGAACCTCTACCTCGGTCTGACGAGGTAGGCAAAGCAGCGCCTAAAAAAGCCGCCGTCTCCTGCACACCCGGCGTAGCCGATGGCGGAACCTCCGGAGCCGGCCCCTCCGGGTAAACATACACATAGGGAGGATTCAACGAGTCCTGCACCCAGTGTGCAACGTGAGGATCCGCCGCCCCCGACAGCATCCCCACGGCTTCACCCTGCAACGGGCGGAACGTCGGATTTCGTAAAAAACCAGAACCGACCGAGGCTGACATGGCACTAGCCAACGCCGGCCCCGTCAACCGAACACCCCGTCCGAAACAGACGGGAGGGACAGTCTCGAGCCACTCGACTCACCAAACTGGAGCCGCTCCAGTCGGCTTCCATCCACAGGATGGGGAAAAAGGGGAACCACTAGCAACGCCATCCGAATGGCGGTGTGAAGAGGAAGCGTTCTTACGCCTACCACCCTTCCTTGCAAGAACAGTGCCCCCGGACTTCACGGAAGCCGGCGGCACCTCCGATTGGAGGACAACCCCCGAGGTTGCCTCCTCGCTCTTCTCTCCCTTTCCTTTACGTACATCCCTCTTCCTGTCCGCCTCCCGGTCCTGGCAACGAAACTTCGTCCAAATGGACGAAGGCCATGTCGCGCAAACCTCGCACTGTTGGTCAAATGAACAGGCCCTACAGGACCAACACAACAAGTGCGAGTCGAACCGGGGAAGCCGCTTGCCACAGCCGGCTTTGGCACACACGGTCAACCTCGCGGTTGAGCCCGATGAGGCCGTGTCAGACATTACGAAAAATACGTAACCCCAATTATCCCAAAAACAACGTATGTTTTGGTAAGGGCTAAGGAAAATAAATAAACAAAAAAACACTTTAATGAAACGTTTCACGTGAGACAATTAACGAAAAGGGCTCGTTAACAGAACATCCACAATGGAGGACTGCAGAATTGAGAACGATGGTCTGCCCATGCGCGGATATGGATATACATCCGGCAAGGGAAGACAATTCTGCAGTGGAGGAGATGACTCAGGTTGTATAGCATTGTTGTTGTGCTAGTACAGTAAGTTGAATAAGACTATTACTGTCAGTTGGGTGCGTGTACTCAGGTATATATGTAGAGACAACAAAGATAGTCAGAGTACCTCTACCCCTTTAAAGAATTCCATTAAAAAACATGCACTTGATTGACCCCTAGATTATGAAGACCTTAACAGGCACATCAAAGAAATATCAGTATTAAAAATACAGTATCTGAGGAAGGAAACACCAACATGACTGTACATGTATGAAGTAATGGCTTAATGTCCTGAACGTTAGTGTTGGGAGGAAATCCTGTATGCTGGGTGTGGGTGTCTTTTTCAAGTTACCAGGTGTGGGAATTTCAAATCCATCGGCCATGCTGATTTTCATAATGAACCATCAAAACCATTGGCAGCCACCAATATTCGTGACTATATTTTATTTATAGCCTACTGTAGTCGGAGGTTTTAACAGTTGTGATATCTGGAATTATCATGCAGCTTTCACACATTTATTTTTGATTAATTACTGAATTTTTTTTTTTTAAATGACAAAATTACCTGAACATCTATTTTCTTGCATTATTTTCTAAGCCGGATGAATACAATATGTATATTAGATGTATTCCTACAATCTGTAATCCAGCATTTTATTTAGCTAGTAACATTGTGTAATACAGCTTTAACAATAAAATAAATTATCAACTTAATCCAAGGCAGATAATCAAATCTGAAAAAATTGGTTCGGAATCTAGTATAAACTCAAAATGCTTTTCATGAGAGTGATTATTAAGAAAGAAAAAATGATCTGGAGATCTAAGTATATGTTTAACAACCTTATTGTTATGTACAAATAAGAACAGAAAGCACAATAGTGACAACAAATTTAATTATGTTTTTGTAAAGTGTTTCTTCAAATTTACTTTAAATTTTGCATAAAACTACAAATTTGTCTAAAATACAACTTAGCACCCTATAAATATGTCAAAATGACAATAAAAATCATGTTCTTTACAAATTTGAGTTTTCAGAATTTCATACATAAAAATTTTACAATGTTAATGGAAACTAAAGACATTAACCCACTATTGGCACATGCTATTTTCAATATAAAAATAAATTGCTATCAAAATCTTAGTTCAGGTTGCCTATATATAATACCATATTTAAGAGCAGTTGTATATGGCAAGTCAAATACCATGTAAAAAGAAATTACTGAAATCTTTACAGTATGAATTATAGGCCAAAACCAACTTTTCTTCAGTGCTAACTTTGATTCACTCCATTCAGAGCCATATACAGAGATTATTGTCAAGGTCAAGGTCATTGTGAACCTGCATGGTCGAGTGATGGCTGATTAACCAACTAGTTAGTTTAATTAAATAAAATGACAAAATCGTAATATTTTTTATTATGCACTGAATATGTGCTATAGGGTGTATACTACCAAATCAAATCCCATAGACGACAATAGTAACATATGTGGCTAAAACTCCTACCTGCAACGTATCAACCGACATAAACGCCACGGATATAAATACTACCACCCCTCACACTTAAAAGTGAATCAGAAAAAATTGGGGGTCAAGCTGCTCGTTTCTGAGATAATGGGTAGCGTCTATGACTACCCTAGTTCCGCACAAAATTCGAGTACTTTTTTTTTACAGGTACCCCATACATGTTTCAAGCACAAAGCTACTTGAAACATTGGTACTAGATGAAATAAAATTGCATTTTTTTTTTTACCCAGATGAAACTTATTATTTTTTACAACCAACACACCCACATTTATAACCAATCACAGGACTTGTGGTGTTTACTTCTCTATCAAACGTTCGGTGCACCTCAACTTTGACCCAGCCGGAAGTTATTTGGTTTAGTGCTACCACCAAGCTACAAACCCTGTACCTACCAGCGTTACGACCGATGACATAACCACGACACCACTGAGGCCGGTATTGTGAGATTAACTACAGGTAATTATAAAAAAGACATTTGGTGAAAAGCAAATGTTATTTGGTAGTACATTCCATACCACTGAAGCAAAGTAGTTAAAAGTTCTTTTTGAGTACTTCAGGTTTTTTAGAATTTTAAAAATATATATATACCGGTAGGTGCCCACGGATGACATTCCTTAGGTGGTATATGCCATTATGTTCTCCAATATAGTGAATACTATGTTCAACATACTTTGGTGCTTACTTGTTCAAACACTTAAATAAATGAATAGACAATTATGGTAATGGTAAAGTTTGTTTTATTTAATGATGCCTCTAGAGCACATTGATTTTTTTCTTATCATCGGCTATTGGACGTCAAACATATGGTCATTCTGACATATTTCTTTAGAGGAAACCTGCTGCTGCCACATAGGCTACTCTTTCTGATAAGCAGCAAGGGGTCTTTTATATGCACTTTCCCACAGACAGGACAGCACATACCACAGCCTTTGATGACCAGTTGTGGACCACCGGTTGGAATGGAAAATAGTTATGGCAATGGATTCTGGTCTCCATGCACCGTCATCCAGTTTAATTGTGTAGAGTGTGGTCCAGAGGGTGACAAAGGTTCCACATTAAGGATTATTCTTGCTGCCCTTCTTTTACAATCTTAAATGGCAATATAGTCCATCTGTGTTACAGGAAATGTTTTATTTAATGACACACTCAACACATTTTATTTATGGTTATATGGCATTGGACTGTTTTACAGATTCCCCGAAGTATGTGCAGCAGTAATCAATTAGTGGTAATATACAGTGAACATCGTCTAAACTGGATCACACCAGGGACCTAATATTTATCTAATTTAGACAAGACCTGTTTGAAAAATGTAGCGGATTTCCTCTCTAAGACTAAGTGTCGCAATTACTGAATATTTGACATCCAATAGCCGATGATTAATAAATCAATGTGGTCTAGTGGTGTCGTTAAACAAAACAAACTTCTTCTCAATAACAATACGGCCGATTATTTAGTTTAATAATTCTAATGATGTTGTTAAACAAAACAAACTTGAACTTTTTAAGATTAATAATGCCAGTAATAATGTCAGTGTTAAGACGTCAGCACAAATACACAATGCAAGAATGGTGTCGTGTTTGGATCGATGAAGATCCACAACAGACATGCTGTTTATTCATAATGCAAGAATGGTGCCATATTTCAATCAATGAAGACCCACACTTGACATGTTATTTATTCATCAATGATCATAATCAGGTTTCATATACAATAACCACCAGAAAAAGTACAATAATGTCTGTTCCCATGAATGCTATCTTGGATTCCTTGGCATGCTTCAGTTCAGAAGCAGGTCCATTCAGAAGCAGGTCCATTGAGAAATGAGCACTCGCTATAACAGTTGTGACCACCTGACCCAACACACACACTAGTGACCAAGTCATAAAATTTACTGTGATCTACTTTTTTTCTTCTTCTTTTTTAGTTTCAGCCATAATTTCTTGGGTTTTTTATTTGTTCCAATCAAATATTTAAAAACCTTATAAGCCCATTAACCCATTAATCAAGTATTTTAACAGTATGATCTCAACACATGCATGAATATTTAAAAACCTTATAAGCCCATTAACCCATTAATCAAGTATTTTAACAGTATGATCTCAACACATGCATGAATATTTAAAAACCTTATAAGCCCATTAACCCATTAATCAAGTATTTTTTAACAGTATGATCTGAACACATGCATGAATATTTAAAAACCTTATAAGCCCATTAACCCATTAATCAAGTATTTTAACAGTATGATCTTAACACATGCATGAATATTTAAAAACCTTATAAGCCCATTAACCCATTAATCAAGTATTTTAACAGTATGATCTCAACACATGCATGAATATTTAAAAACCTTATAAGCCCATTAACCCATTAATCAAGTATTTTAACAGTATGATCTCAACACATGCATGAATATTTAAAAACCTTATAAGCCCATTAACCCATTAATCAAGTATTTTAACAGTATGATCTCAACACATGCATGAATATTTAAAAACCTTATAAGCCCATTAACCCATTAATCAAGTATTTTAACAGTATGATCTTAACACATGCATGAATATTTAATGACACGCCAGCATGAACAAAAGTACAAAAAGCTGTGTTGGCTTGGCGTATCTGAAAAGATTGATGAGATGCACGACGAAAATCAGTGAACCAAAACATTGGCTTTGTACTTTTGAACAGCCAAGTGGCAACCTGCTGAATTCTGACAATAAGCCAATACAAGATATATGAAAGAATCTATAAAGAAGTCCACTCCATTTTTTTTTTAAAGATTTGCTTTGGTCTTTTTTATTAGTCGTGTTACAAAACATTTGCCCACAGATAGGCAAAAAATTCAACACCTTCTATCACAGTGCCAATATACTGTGGTCACTACTTATATAATACTTATATATCAGGGGCGGATTATTGGGGATTTCCCAGTTGCATGGAAACCCCACCCCAACCCCCAGCTAAAAAACAACAACCCTACCACGTAGATCTAAACTATGTCCACGTAAAATTTATAATTTTAAATTATAAACATTTACATATTGTTTCAGAAATGCCCTTTATTTAAAGCATAATCCACCCCTGGTATATAGAGGATTTGGAAAATATCAACTGAGTCTATGTTACTCTGTATTTGTTGAGGCTTTAGAGAAACAAATTCCAGACTTTCTATCACAATACAAGCAGTGTGGTCACCACTAATATTTAAAAAATGTATATAGAGGATTTGGAAAATATCAATTGAGTCTATGTTAATCAATATTTGTCATGGCTGTACAGAGACACATACCAGTTAACTAGATGAGGTTGATAGTTTACATATAAAATATCATGAAAAGTGAACTCTATTAAAATTTAACCTACAACACTTCTTAAATAACACAAGATGTAAGTTAATATTAAGTAAATCAGTTCAATAAGTCGCGTTTATTGGTAATATAATGTCATTCAGATTGGCATAAATGTAGTCCGATGTTATACATTTTAACTAAATCTGATCAAAATGTTACACTCAGGTGTACATATCATGTTGGCTTGTAAATAAACGACCCATTGACAGGCAGCAATAAAAATATTAACCATGTTAATACACTAAAATGTTAAATGGGTTTATGACATGGTAAGGATAAATAATTGTATGTATGTCTGTACAAAACATGCCTTTATTTGCACTTACTATTCTGTATGTATTGACATGTGTAAATACCATTATTTACTTATACATGTACTTGTATGTTTGTCATGTTCTTTATATATATTATTTCATTACTAAACTGCAAAAATGCTAATTTGAAAATAATCCTTTGTAGATCTACACATACCACAATATGTATTAGATTCGTGGTTTAAATCAATCTTGAATAACGTGCTATATTTTTTTCATCAAAATGCTAACAATTATATGAGGCCCAGATTCAACCTCAATATAAGTAACAAGAATATTACCTACAAGATAAATATCAACAATATTACATACTAATTTTTCAGTAGCAAAAGATGACTTCGAGGAAAGATATACATGTATTTACATTATATTTAAGAATATTAAAAAAAAAAATGAAACATTTAAAATGAGTGGCTCCTTATGGCAATTTACGGTCATATTTAATTCTATTGATTAAAATAGTCATAAACGTTTGTAAAGAAATTAATATTTTTGTTTTATTAGCATCCTTTAAGGTGGTTTGTTCATATAACAGTAACTGTAACATCTATTGACCGTCGGTAAAACTCCTCAACAATAGCAAAATGTATACACCTGGTGTACATTATCTGCCAGTACATTTGCACATTTAAAAGATGTCTACATATAACAAGATAGCCTTCCAGTCAGGTTTATTTGCTGCAAATGTCACTTTAAAAAAAATTGCCATAGGCAGGCTCAAAATTGCCATCGGTGGGCTGTTTTACCCATGACAATTCTTTTAAAAATTGCCGTGGGAGACAAATTCTTAAGTTCAAGCCCTGAGTTCATAGTTGTATAAATTATAAGGATCGTGCCTGTATTGTTCCTATGGTCTATAACCCACCATGGGATTGCAAATGTATAGGTCTGAATTTACTAAACTTGTTTTTGACTCACACATGTATACATGTAACTATGTATATTTAACACACTTAAACCACTGCATTAAAAAAAACCCAGGCTTTACAAATTCAGCCCGTTATGTTTAATAACAATGGCAATTAACCTGCCTCCGTTGTTCATAATGGTTGCTAGTCAATAAAGGACAAACAAGTGTATAATGTGTATTGATACAACTCTTCACAGTTATAGATTCATAAAATACTATTTTTTAAAATCCATTTGCAATAATATCACTTTAAAAAAGTACCTTAGTAATGACAGGGTTGTCAAACAATTTTATTAATATATATTTAATGTGTTTGTCAGTGGTTGTATTTTAGAAGCATTAATTTTGGTATTGACCAGCTCTGAAAAAAAATTCAGTTGAAATTTTAGAGAAAGAAAGAAATGTTTTATTTAGCGACGCACTCAATACATTTTATTTACGGTTATATGTCGTCAGACATATGGTTACAGGACCACACAGATTATGAGAGGAAACCCGCTGTCACCACTAAATGGGCTACTCTTTACGATTAGCAGCAAGGGATCTTTTATTTGCACTTCCCACAGGCAGGATAGCACAAACCATGGTCTTTGTTGAACCAGTTATGGATCACTGGCTGGAGCAAGAAATAAATTTTAGGAGTCATAATAACAGAGGAATACAGTATTTATTTCATGACCATAAATAAAATGTGTTGAGTGCATCATTAAATAAACCATTTCTTTTCTTCCTTCCTTATTTCATGAACTGTAATGTTTTGCAGTTCTCAGGTAACACAGAATGGAAACGAAAAAAAACCTGTCTTATAGTGTTCATATTCAATGCTCTTAACTTGTTTACGCCATTTGAGAATATTTATCAATACATTTGTTTTAGTACCGTAGGTATTGTCACTGAATTATATCATTTTTTTTATTGATTTAAGTGAATTGTGTTTGTCTGTTTTGACAGTTGCTACGTAAAGCATCAAGTCATGTGAGGGCTGCAGTATAATAGCTACTCCATGAAATAAGCTTGTTTATGTATCTATAGTATCATTATACCACAGTATTCTTTGTCTTCTATGGCCTGACAGTAACAACAGCAACAACATCATAACAAGTTTAACATTTGTTTTGTTTAAGGACTATTTCTCATTTCAGCCAGTGCACCACAGCCGGTATTTCAAAGGCTGTGGTATGTGCTATCCAGTCTGTAGGATGGTACATATAAATGTTTATTTAACAATGCACTCAACACATTTTATTTACAGGTATATAGCGTTAGACATATGGTTAATGACCACACAGATATTGAGACTGAGAGAGAAAACCTGGCTGTCACCACTTCATGAGCTACTCATTTCGATTAGCAGCAACAGATCTTTTATATGCACCATCCCACAGACAGGGTAGTACATATCACGGCCTTTGATATACCAGTTGTGGTGCACTGGCTGGAACGAGAAATAGCCCAATGGGCCCACCGACGGGGATCGATCTCAGACCGACTGTGCATCGAGCAGGTGCTACATAAAAAAGATGCCTTGCTACTAATGGAAAAATGTAGCAGACTTCCTCTCTAAGACTACATACCTGATATGTAAAAATTACCAAATGTTTGACATCCAATAGCCAATGATTAATAAATCAATGTGCTCTAGTGGTGTCAGTAAACCATTTTTTTTTTTATAGACACCACTAAAGCACATCTTTTTTATAAGATGTCAAACATTTAATAGTTACAGTTTGTTTTGTTTAACACCACCACTGGAGCACATTGATTAATTAATCATAGGCTATTGGATGTCAAACATTTGGTTACTTCCGACTCGTAGTCATCAGAGGAAACCTGCTACAATTTTTCTAATGCAGCAAGGGATCTTTTATATGCACTTTCCCACATACAGGAAAGCACATACCACGGCCTTTGACCAGTTGTGGTGCGCTGGTTGGAAAGAGAAAGAAACCAATCAGTTGAATGGATCCATGCATCAAGGTGGTTCGATCCTGCAACGCAAGCAGCTCAAGCAAACACTCAACTGACTGAGCTAAATCCCACCCTCATTTAATAGTTAAGACATGCATATAGTGTATATACTACCGGTATTTCACAGCAAAATCATAACAATACCAGGTCCATACTTAGCATACATGTCAACTCTTACAGATCACCCATAAGAATGGTGCCATATTTCAATCAATGAAGACCCACACTTGACATGTTATTTATTCATCAATGATCATAATCAGGTTTCATATACAATAACAACCAGAAAAAGTACAATAATGTCTGTTCCCATGGATGCCATCTTGGATTCCTTGGCATGCTTCAGTTCAGAAGACTCTAAGACTACATACCTGATATGTAAAAATTACCAAATGTTTGACATCCAATAGCCAATGTGTCAGTAAACCATTTTTTTTTTTTATCGACACCACTAAAGCACATCTTTTTTATAAGATGTCAAACATTTAATAGTTACAGTTTGTTTTGTTTAACACCACCACTGGAGCACATTGATTAATTAATCATAGGCTATTGGATGTCAAACATTTGGTTACTTCCGACTCGTAGTCATCAGAGGAAACCTGCTACAATTTTTCTAATGCAGCAAGGGATCTTTTATATGCACTTTCCCACATACAGGAAAGCACATACCACGGCCTTTGACCAGTTGTGGTGCGCTGGTTGGAAGGAGAAAGAAACCAATCAGTTGAATGGATCCATGCATCAAGGTGGTTCGATCCTGCAACGCAAGCACCTCAAGCAAACACTCAACTGACTGAGCTAAATCCCACCCTCATTTAATAGTTAAGGCATGCATATAGTGTATATACTACCGGTATTTCACAGCAAAATCATAACAATGCCAGGTCCATACTTAGCATACATGTCAACTCTTACAGATCACCCATAAGATTTACGGATTTTTTAGCATTTGACAGTCTTTCGGCGTAGGACAAATTCCTTACGGTAACACGCATTTTCAGGTTTTAATTTTTTTTCATTATTATTATTTTTACATGACTCGTTATCATCTAAGTAAGCCATCCTTCGTGATCCTTTGTGATTTTCGTTGTCCTTTCGTGAATCGGGAAATGGCCATTTTGTCGTATTTATTTTGGACGAGAGGTGCCACCTAGCGAATATATGTGCACTAATCAAAATTGTACTTGTTAATAGTCTCGATTTTCATTTTCATGTTGCCTTGAATTTAAAATCATCAGTTCCCCGTCCTTTTGCAGCTCGCTTATGGATTTCTTATGGATTTTTGTCCAGAGTCTTACAGGTGTTGATCAGTAAAGGTTGGCATCTATGATACTTAGCCTAAAGTAAATGGAGTGGCAGTAATAAACAATAGAGGCACAGTAGTAGACGAAATTTCAACCCCTGCAATTAAGAAACTTTCCACGGCAAAAAAAACATGCCATTGAAAACAAACCTGAATACAGTTTAACGTAGAAAAGTGCAGTCGAGAATTATAAACTCCACAGCAATCTCCACGGCATTGCCGATTGCCATGGGCAATTGCAGGGGCTGAATTTTTCTACATAGACAAAAAGGACACTTAAAAGCTTTTTAAGGGGCACCCTTTTTATATTTTTTTTGTCTTACTATATCCATAATAAAGATAAACATGGCTTGTGCACTCCACAAAAGACTGTGCCCCAACTAGAGACTATGCCCTTTCACTAGAGCATGTCTCCCCCTCCTGATATTATTGTTGTATGTGCCTGTTATAAAACATAGGAAAGGCAAGGTACAAATGCAAACATTTAATTTGCACAAATACATGTAATGAACCAAATGGACAACATAAAACCAACACCTGCTGGTCTTTCCACACCTTGTCACACCTGGAACCATTGATAAAATGGAAAATACAGGTACACATAGGACTACGGGCACACATATACCTTGCATAAAATCAATAGGTATTGTTTTCACTTCCTACATTATATATGTACATATTATTTACACATCAATCCCAGCCCCCGTGTTATGAGTTTGGTGCTATTGTACAATATTTTCAACTAATAAAGAGTCTTTTGTAAAGACAAACAATTTACAAATCAAAATACATTTCTTTCTATATAAAAAAAAAAGATGGGTGCATGGGTCATAGCCCAGCAGTAAAGTGCTTGCCAGATGTGCAGTCGGTCTAGAATCGATTCCTGTCTGTGGGCCCCATTGGGTTATTTCTCCTCCCAGCCAGTGCACCACAACTTGTATATATCAAAGGCCATGGTATCATGTGCTATCCTGTCTGTGGGCCCCATTGGGTTATTTCTCTTCCCAGCCAGTGCACCACAACTTGTATATATCAAAGGCCATGGTATAATGTGCTATCCTGTCTGTGGGCCCCATTGGGTTATTTCTCCTTCCAGCCAGTGCACCACAACTTGTATATATCAAAGGCCATGGTATCATGTGCTATCCTGTCTGTGGGCCCCATTGGGTTATTTCTCCTCCCAGCCAGTGCACCACAACTTGTATATATCAAAGGCCATGGTATCATGTGCTATCCTGTCTGTGGGCCCCATTGGGTTATTTCTCTTCCCAGCCAGTGCACCACAACTTGTATATATCAAAGGCCATGGTATAATGTGCTATCCTGTCTGTGGGCCCCATTGGGTTATTTCTCCTTCCAGCCAGTGCACCACAACTTGTATATATCAAAGGCCATGGTATCATGTGCTATCCTGTCTGTGGGCCCCATTGGGTTATTTCTCCTCCCAGCCAGTGCACCACAACTTGTATATATCAAAGGCCATGGTATCATGTGCTATCCTGTCTGTGGGCCCCATTGGGTTATTTCTCCTCCCAGCCAGTGCACCACAACTTGTATATCAAAGGCCATGGTATCATGTGCTATCCTGTCTGTGGGCCCCATTGGGTTATTTCTCCTCCCAGCCAGTGCACCACAACTTGTATATATCAAAGGCCATGGTATCATGTGCTATCCTGTCTGTGGGCCCCATTGGGTTATTTCTCCTCCCAGCCAGTGCACCACAACTTGTATATATCAAAGGCCATGGTATCATGTGCTATCCTGTCTGTGGGCCCCATTGGGTTATTTCTCCTCCCAGCCAGTGCACCACAACTTGTATATATCAAAGGCCATGGTATAATGTGCTATCCTGTCTGTGCATATACATGTAAAAGATCCCTTGCTACTAATGGAAAAATGTAGCGAATTTGACCAACAGTCCAAAATTACAAAATGTTTGACATTCAATGGCCAGTGATTAATAAATCAATGTGCTCTACTGGTGAAGTTAAACAAGAAATTCTTTAACTACCTTTTTGTTTATAAATATACAGAACTTCAAATATATTGTTTTCGCTTCCTATTTATTGCACATGTTTATTTTGCGCAAGAATATACATTATGAGACCGCATAGTGGTCAAGTGGTATGTTCTTTCGCAAAATAAATTAGTGCAATAAAAAGGAAGCGAAAACAATGTATGTGAAGTTCTGTATTTATTACAGTAACTTCATAACACTTTGTTAAATCTATGATCAAAACTCCTTTCATGGATTTACTAGACGTTAAGAATCATACTCTGCAGCAGCCTTGTGTAATGTTTCAAATATGACGTGACGTAATTTGTAAATCATATGAGTCAGTAAATAAAAGGTGCTAACTGCAGTAAAAATAAAAATAAAAAGGGAATTCCCCATTTAAAAGTTCTGGTCCAGATCACACAAAATAAATTTATCACACAGTTTCAAAATGTCTTTTTCACTATAGTAAGAATGTAATAAAATCACTGCCATGACCCCCATCCCCATATATATATATATATAATTTTGAGTCTTTTGACATATAGTCTTGAGAGAGGAAACCTGCTATATAATTTCCATTTGTAACATGGGATCTTTTAAATGCACCATCCCACAGACAGGATAGCACATATCATGGCCTTTGATATACCAGTTGTGGTTGCACTGACTGGAGTGAGAAATAGCCCATTGGGCCCACAGACAGAATAGCACATACCATGGCCTTTGATATACCAGTCGTGGTTGCACTGGCTGGAGCGAGAAATAGACAACTGGGCCCACTGACGGGGATCGATCCCAGACCGACCGTGCATCAGGCAAATGCTTTAATTACCACTGGGCAACGTCCCAACCCAAAAATGTTAAAGTGACTCTTCTGAGTTTGCTGCTATGGTAGCAGATTGTTTGTAGTTAATGTTACATATTAAATAGGCCATAGGATTACAAATTTCATGGGGAACACTTTTTCGGTTCCATCAGTGTTAGAAATAAGAAATAATTTTTCAATAGTCCACCGGACAAGTACATCTACAAATCTACTTGTTCATCAATATTTTTGCTTGTCCATATTATAAGCTGTTAATTTTATTAAAGAGCAAGGACAATTGTTTTGATTGCTCAACATGAAACAACATTATACATTTTAACTTGTCCACTGGACAACCACTAAAGACACATTTTGCTTGTCCCAGCAGATTATCACTTGTCAGGACAAACGGATAAGTGCTTATTTCGAACACTGTTCCGTGCCTTGTGATCACAGGAACTCACCGGAAACTGTTTTATTATATATCTATATCTATCTATCTATCTATCTATCTATCTATCTATCTATCTATATATATATTCGTTGAATAGTCGTGCTCGATATAATAATCATGGGAAACAAAATTTCAGTTTCATGATTTTACCGACACGCTACCAGAAATGATAGCCTGAAGGCCTGTTTAAAGTATGTTTCTGTTTAAAATATCAGTATCTGAATTTAAAAAAAGGTAATTTTAGTTGCCCAACAGGCTCTAGCTGTTAGTTGGAAACATCTTTCAATAACTGAAAACTAGGTACTTCCCTTTAACACAGAATAATCACATGTAACAACACAGTTTAGATTAGGAAAACAGACCCCAATAGGGGTTCAAAAACATTTACCTTTTTCACATAAATGTACTAACCCCCTGTCCTGGACAGACAGCCCAGATAGCTGAGGTGGGTGTCCAGGACAGCGTGCTTAAACTTAATTGGATATAAACACGAAAATAAGTTGAAATTAAATTAAATGGAGCAACTGCCCCTCTAATGCTGGAGCAAAACCTCAAATTCGGGCTAAAATTATACAGATATTCAGGCAAAATGTGGTAACCTTTTTACCATGTATTTCCATAATTCTACCCTGAAACTTGCTAGGATTTCCATGTAAAAATGCATAGTGATTCATTTGCAACCATATATAGCTGTTTGGTAGTAATAAATGTTGTTATGCAGATTCGGGCATTTCCGTACTCTAGCTGGCAAAAGCCAGCCTACCCCCCCCCCTACAAAAATGGGACCTGTATGACTATGCTTTTTCATTCTACTATATATACACATATATATATATATATATATATATATATATATATATATATATATATATATATATATATATATATATATATATATATATACACACTTGTATACATACATACATACATATATATATAAACAATTTTTTTAAATGTGTTTGTGCCTCCAACCCCACCCCTACTTCACATCATTTCAATAGTCTGGAAAGTCCATATAAGGATGAAACATAGGCATGAGTTCAATCCGTACCCACCTTTCAGTGGTTAGGGTAGTTTTAGGGATAGGGTTAGGGTTAGGGTTAGGGTTAGGTCTTTAGAGCCTTTGATAGAGCGGCATGAGTGGAACTCTTTCTAAAACATTAACCCACTCCTACCTCTAGATGAGTCAGGTGAATGTATCACAGTTGGTAAAGTTAATGTTGTGGTAGGACTTTCCTTTGGCACTGTCACGTATAAACAACACTGTAAATACTTATCATAAATAGAGTTAGGGTTAGGGTTAAGGTTAGTGACAGTGCCAAATGAAAGTCCTTCCCTTCAGTCTTTCATGTTGATGCATTTATCCAAGATGATTGTCTGTACAAATTAAGAAGCTAAAAAGACTACAGTTGTTGCAATCTGATTAAAATTAGCTCTACTGGTCTACCATTAGATCTAACAGCATTGCGTGGACTCCCATGTCCAGGTGACATTTCATCTATAAATAACAATTTAAATATTGACCAATTACACTTCGCCTTTTATAGCGTTATTCGGGAGCATACAAATTCTAAAAATATTGGGCGAGAGACTATTTATGCAATAGGTGAACTTGTTGGTCTATTTCAACATTAAAAACTTCGGGGAAAGTGCAGTAATAAACTCTGGATTATATACTAGTATAAACAGATTTTATGGCTATACCATCACAGGATTTTTTTCCGTCTTGAAACGAATTTAATATAAAATTTTGTACTGAAATTAGTTTCCGGCATACTTCTTAATTCACCCGAATCATTTCATATGCCCTCGGCATAATCCCAAATGTTTTCAAATTCTTTTTAAATCACTAGCATGATTTTGCAAATAATGTTTTGATTGGTCGAATGAAAGGTCAACTAGACATGAGCTCCAAC
Source organism: Gigantopelta aegis (assembly GCF_016097555.1). NCBI lineage: Eukaryota > Metazoa > Mollusca > Gastropoda > Neomphalida > Peltospiridae > Gigantopelta > Gigantopelta aegis. Next base: position 65,912,834 of record NC_054706.1, read on the forward strand.
GGGGTGCTGTTAGATTCACAGGTAACAGTAATTAATCATTGGAGCTCATTTTAATTAGATTGACAGTAGTTGTAAAAATACATGTATGAAGTGATTACAAGCTCAGTGGGACATTTACCTACATGTTGTGACCTTGACCTTTTAAATGGAGCCAATACAATTTCTAATAATTCATGCGATGATTATGAAAGAAGCAAGTTGTGTTGCAACTGCCAATTAACACATATTGGGTGTCATAGGGATAACAAAACAAAAGAAAGAAATGTTTTATTTAACGACGCACTCAACACATTTTATTTACGGTTATATGGCATCAGACATATGGTTAAGGATCACACAGATTTTGAGAGGAAACCCGCTGTCACCACTACATGGGCTACTCTTTCCTATTAGTAGCAAGGGATCTTTTATTTGTGCTTCCCACAGACAGGATAGCACAAACCATGGCCTTTGTTGAACCAGTTATGGATTACTGGTTGGTGCAAGTGGTTTACACCTACCCATTGAGCCTTGCGGAGCACTCACTCAGGGTTGGGAGTTGGTATCTGGATTAAAAATCCCATGCCTCGACTGGGATACGAACCCAGTACCTACCAGCCTGTAGACCATTGCCCTAACCACGATGCCGGTCATTTCTTTCCTTTTCATGGTGGTTATTGTTTAAAAGTTATAATAGTTTGCAATGCTGCCAACAAATTTGCCATAATTTCCGTTATTTACATAACATGGGCGTACATGGGGGGGGGGGGTCGAACCCCCCCTGAAATCGTTTTTTTAATAATTTAATATATCTGACATTGATATCTGACATTATTATATTTACTCAGCATAGAAATATATGCCCAATATCTCTGCAATCTATTTTGGAACCCCCCTTTTCAAAATCCTATGTATTGGAACCCCCCTTTTCAAAATCCTATGTACGCCCATGCATAAGCTCGATAATTTATAATAAAAGCGATATAACAGTCACATACATAGCCTTTAGGTACTCTGGTACTGCCACATTCATATGCTGATATAAATCGGTGCATCGAAATAAGAGGATACTCGAGCTAGCACGTGCAGTTTGTGTCACGATATTGAGGTCACTTACCAATATCCTGCCGGTTGTCGTCTGCCCGGAAATGAGTTCTCCCGCCCAATCCTTGGCCTCCGTCATCCACCCGATCTCCGGGTCGGGGTTCTTGTTGAACAGGGAGGTTCCCGTCCCTGGTTTCTGCCCTGGGACCGACGCCGCCTTGTAAAACACTTGGACATTGTTCCGTTTGCGACAACATATCCACGTCAGGAACCGCCATATCACGATGATTACAAAGCCGAGACCGAACGTCACAAGACTCGAAGCAAGAAATGCATACCACATGCGGTCTCCCTTCCGACACTCCACTGATCCAACTATCGAGGAATTATCAGCCATCGTAGTACAGTTCCAATCCAAACCTTTATGTTGTCGTTAAATTTATAAACATAAACATATATGGAACATGCCTGTAAGGAGGCACGTGTATGAAATTAGCAGAAGTAGAGATACAAATTAATTAGCCGAGTACAAATTCGAGAAGAAAGTGTCGAACGCCCGTCGTTAAATGTAAACAGTAGCTGCTCGGGTCATGCAATACGAACGGTATCTTACGTCCAGTGAAAAGACTCCATGTAACCCAATGGTGCGTTACGATAATCTATAAGGAATCATTTTATATAGGTCCACGTGTGTACAATGTGAATACACTTTCTCTTAGTACTCCATTTGCTGGCTGAATAATCACTGTTAACTTGCCGACAGGTGAAACAGTTGGCACAGGTACAAACCATTGGTGAGAATTGGCTTTTTCACCTTTCAGTAAAAAAAAAAAAAACATCCAACAGAATCCAGTATCGAGCGTAAAAAAAACGATACTTTAAGTGTGTTGTAAAAAAGGGCACTGCCTCCACCGAATTGGCACTTATTCCGTCGTAACGAGCAGTGTTTCAACATTCGATTAAGTAAACACACGTACAACAGTACGACTCTGTTGGTATGGACATAGTGTAGTAAATACGGTATCTGGTACGCTTCATACGCGAACTGCTTGTTAGAGATGAGCCTAATATTAACCGGTCTGTGCCTTCCAGCAGTAGCGCGGTTCGCGCATCTTGCAGTGTGTGTGAAATACAGACACACATATACTCTACAACTCGGGAGACGAGCACAGCTCTCTGATCGATTTCTTCGCCTGTTACTGGGGAAACCCAGTACACATAAACAGCCTGCCCCATATATGCGTTATTGGGAAATACGGTTTTTGATATATGTGTTTGATAACATAATTTTAAATAAATAATTGGAACACATCACGCAAAGAAGAGGCTTTTTTTTTGTTCTATACTTAATAGAAAATAGGTTATTTTGTTGGACGACACCACAAGAGCACAATGATATATTGATGACCGGCTATTGGAAAGAAAGAAGTGTTTTATTTAACTACGCACTCAACACATTTTATTTACGGTTATATGGCGTCAGACATATGGTTAAGGACCACACACATTTTGAGAGGAAACCCGCTGTCGCCACTACATGGGCTACTCTTTCGATTGGCAGCAAGGGATCTTTTATTTGCGCTTCCCACAGCCTTGTGGAGCACTCACTCGGGGTTTGGAGTCGGTATCTGGATTAAAAATCCCATGCCTCGACTGGGATCCGAACCCAGTATCTACCAGCCTGTAGACCGATGGCCTGCCACGACGCCACCGAGGCCGGTAACCGGCTATTGGATGTCAGACATTTGGTATTTTTGACATATAGTCTTAGAGAAGAAACCTGCTACATTTTCTATTAGTGGCAAGGGATCTTTTATATGAACCATCCCACAGACAGAATAGCACATACCACAGCCTTTGATATACCTGTCGTGATGCATTGGCTGGAAGGAGAAATGGACAAATGGGCCCACCGACGGGGATCGATCCCACACTGACCACATACCAAGCGAGCGCTTTACCACTGAGCTACATCTCACCCCCATACTTATTAGGAAATACATTGGTGTAAACGAACGCATATAACGAACACATATAACGCACACAGACCGGCCTCGGTGGCATCGTGGTTAGGCCATCGGTCTACAGGCTGGTAGGTACTGGATTCGGATCCCAGTCGAGGCATGGGATTTTTAATCCAGATACCGACTCCAAACCCTGAGTGAGTGCTCCGCAAGGCGCAATGGGTAGGTGTAAACCACTTGCACCGACCAGTGATCCATGACTGGTTCAAGAAAGGCCATGGTTTGTGCTATCCTGCCTGTGGGAAGCGCAAATAAAAGATCCCTTGCTGCCTGTCGTAAAAGAGTAGCCTATGTGGTGACAGCAGGTTTCCTCTAAAAAAAACAGTGTCAGAATGACCATATGTTTGACGTCCAATAGCCGATGATAAGATAAAAAATCAATGTGCTCTAGTGGCATCGTTAAATAAAACAAACTTTATAATGCACACAGAGTACGAACTGCTACATTGCTTAGGGGAGAAATTTTAATATTTTGCTGAAAATCGTGCCTCCCACTTACTAGATGTATTTTTAAACATTTTAATTACAAATATTTCATTGATTGTAGGAACACACTGCCTTTATTACATGTATTGTGTAAGGATACTGTTACTGTAGTTACACCTAGATCTAATAAAGGAAGTTTATTTTCCACGGTCCTCCTCCTTTAAAGAGATGGTGCATATTAAAGATCCCTTGCTGCTAATCAAAAATAGTAACCCATGAAGTGGCGACAGCGGGTTTCCTCTCTCAATATCCTTAACCATATGTCTGACGCCATATAACGGTAAATAAAATGTGTTGAGTGCGTCGTTAAATAAAACATTTCCTTCTTTTAAAGAGATTACGGTATTATCAGTTTACTGTTACTGTACCATGTTCTCGACTAATAAACGACTAAAATCACATACTAAATATAATTTTGTGTTTATAATATCATTATTTATTATATAACATTTAGTGAAATATCTTAAAATATCAGTGAAATAAAAGTGTTATCAGTCACTCAGTGACGATAACACATTTTAGAGTGAAAATTTCACTATTTCACTCTAAAATGTGTTATCGTCACTGTAGAAAGTGTTATCTTCACTGTAAGAAAGCCAGAACTATTTTGCTGCTGGCATTTTAAAAATAAAGGTAAACTGTCAAAAGTTATATAATAATAGAAAATATCATGTTTTTTAGTCAAATATGATTTATATCTCATCGAGTGAAGTTTGCAATCATATCATACTCGTCGTGCAAGTGTGACTCGTAAGATATGATTGCAAACTTCACTCAATGAGATATAAATCATATTTGACAAAAAATATGAAATATCCTCTATCTATTTATTCAATGTGTGTTTTGGTCGTTCTAATGTTTGTTTTTAATGTATAATTTTAGTCATTAAAACGTTTGTTTACCGAGAATATCTTGACAAAATGGCAACAAACTCAGGACAGTATATCTTTGAGGAAAAAACACTTTTCAATAATATCACGATTGATTTGTTAAGACATGACCCATTAAAGTGACGAAGCACTTATAAGGCTAAATTTGAAATATTTGCCAACAGACAATGTGAAAATCACTGATGCTTTTATTGATATCTTGAATATCTATATGATATATATATATCATAATAAACATTGAACGAAAGTTTTTAAACACTTCAGTATATTTTTCACTATTAGAGCCATTTATGATCACTGAAATGAAATATTATTTATATTTTATTCTTTAGATTATCAATTTCCGTGGAATCGAAGTGTTTTTGGTCATCCTGGTGTTTCTAATACCAAAAATAGCATTTTAAATGTTTTTTTAAAAACACATGTGCGTCTGAGAAGTAACGGTTTATTGATTAGAGTTTTTACAGATATTTCCAGTTTTAACGTCACAGACTCTTCTTTCACTCTATTGTAACTTTATCCAAACGAGTTACAGGTTTGTAGATTAACTAAACTTGGTGTCCATGTTTAACGGGTTAAAACTAGGGTCTGCGCCTTTAAATGCAGAATGTAAATTTAAAAACCCATAACTTTATTACATAATACAAGAGTGGAACTAGGAAATATTTCAAGGGGAAAAAGTATGTCAATAAACCGTTGACATTCATAAACTGCATGTTACAAGTAGGCCTAGTAATGATATTGAAGTGTATACCATATTATGCTATATATTAGCTGAATAAATTATTGATGAAAAGATCCACCTTAAAATAAATAAATAGATAAATAAATAAAAAAAAAAATAAATAAAAAATAAATAAAAAAAGTTTACTTACTAGTAAATAATTTAGATATGCGTACAAATTCAAAAACAATACCAGTCTCAACTAAATGTGTTATTTTCCCATACTTTCAGTTTGGCATGACGTAGAAAGAAACGGAAAGGTTTTTAGAAATAACAATTTTTGGTTTTTATGTGCATGCAATTTTAAAGTGAGTATAAATAACGCAGTCGTATTCTGTGGAGTTTAAAAAGATATTATTTCAATATGTGAGTAACAGTTGGCACATGCAAGGGAATGTAGACAAGGCGACCCTCTTTCTTCATATTTATATATCGCATATGTCTTGTGCACATAAACGTAATGAAGACATTAACAGCATAGTTATTAATAATTTGAAAATCATATTTCATTACATTGATGATACTTTATTTTAAATATATCGGAGAGGGGGGGGGGAGGTATTTAAAATGCTTGAATGTTTGCAATATGTGCATGTTCGACGACGATCTCGAATATACATGTCACCACATGGATTGATTCCAAAACTGGTTATCACGATCGATCAAGTCCCCATTAATTACGTACTCCATTGGTGGAACGTGAAAAACTACATTTAAACATATTGACACTGTTCTACAGGGGGCGGGATTTAGTTCAGTTACATGAGGTGCTTGCGTCACGGGATCGAACCACGTCGGTGGATCCATTTAACTGATTGTTTTTTTCTCTCATTCCAACCAGTGCACCACAACTGGTCAAAGGCCGTGGTATGTGCTTTCCTGTCTGTGGGAAAGTGCATATAAATGATCCCTTGCTGCATTAGAAAAAAATTGTAACGGGTTTCCTCTGATGACTACGAGTCAGAATTACCATAGGTTTGACATCCAATAGCCGATGATTGATTAATCAATGTACTAGTGGTGTCGTTAAACATAACAAACAACCTAACAAACTATTCATCTTTGTAGAATGAGTTCTGTTAACTTTGAAAAACAACTTTCGAAAACGCAGATAATATTAATAGTCTCTTGGTCAGACAGATCCTAGTCATGGGACGTGTACCGATTAATTAATCCGATGGGTCAAGCAAGCAATTCTCAACAATTTGATTAATTGGAACATCACCGTTGTCGGTGAAAGGTGCAGATGACAAAAACGTTTGCACATAGTACATGCGTCAGAAATTGGTACCATGCAAAGCTATTTCTGACAACGTCTGGTATATCTCTTGGTGGAAAATTGATTATTGTATTATAGGAATCGTGGCTTTCTATGTGAAATCACCCATTGTATCATTTAATTGTACCCTCACTTCCACAGGAACTACAGATCTGTGGAGTGCGAGCATTACGCCACAGAGCTTTCAAAGGCGATTGTTTTTAATAGAATGTCACAACCTTTTCAACTCATTTGCAAAGGAAGCCTCGTTCCTGAAAATAATCAATTATCAAAATTGATTCAAAACAGCAATTTTAACTTAAGTTTTGTTGCACCAAAGGTGACGTCAGTGCTCAAGGATCAAACCCACTCCCAGTTTCCCCCACCAATTCTAAATACACGCTCTCAAACAACGAATGAGCTTGAGAAAAGGGATGGTCAAGAGATAAATAAAACAGGTAGGAAATTTGATGACAACAGGCGACATGGAAAAAAATGCACAATAAGTCTATTGCTGCTTTTTGGTGGGAGAAACCTATGTGACCGCAGCGAACTTCCTGTTTTGACTAGATGTTGAAAAAATCATTTTAAGACACCAAACATGAATTCATTGGTTAATTCATTCTTCCCGAGTTCTGTGGCAATGCTAGTGTTTGCGATGTGTTCACCAAGTGGCCATTCAGGTTAATATGAAGCACAAATATCAGTTCAGTTAACATTTTACCAGTGGGCGTGTTCAGGAAGCCAAGCACTCATGATTGATTTGACTGTTATAATCATCTTCGATCACATCACATTCATTCTAACGTTCAGTGCAAAAGCCAGTCTAGCGATAGATCAAGACCGCTTGTCCTTTGCAACATGTCTCAGCTCTGCTAACTGATCTCAGCCTTGATGTCAGAGTGCACCAGTCTTCCCAAGAAAGAAAGAAAGAAAGAAGTGTTTTATTTAACGACGCATTCAACACATTTTATTTACGGTTATATGGCGTCAGACATATGGTTAAGAACCACAGATTTTGAGAGGAAACCCGTTGTCGCCACTACATGGTTCTTCCGATTAGCAGAAAGGGATCTTTTATTTGCGCTTCCCACAGGCAGGATAGCACAAACCATGGCCTTTGTTGAACCAGTTATGGATCACTAGTTGGTGCAAGTGGTTTACACCTACCCATTGAGCCTTGCAGAGCACTCACTCAGGGTTTGGAGTCGGTATCTGAATTAAAAATCATATGCCTCGACTGGGATCCGAACCCAGTACCTACCAGCCTGTAGACCGATGGCCTGCCACGACGCCGGTCAGTCTTCCTAAGAAGAACTGTACTCAGTGTTGTATAGCTTCATAACTATGGGTTGTGTGGTCATCTGAGGTGGAACGTGAAAAACTACATTTAAACATACTGACATTATTCTACAGGGGGCAGGATTTAGCTCAGTTGGTTCAGTGTTTGCTTGAGGTGCTTGCGTCACAGGATCGAACCACCGCGGTGGATCCATTCAACTGACTGTTTTTTTTGTTCTCATTCCAACCAGTGCACCACAACTGGTGAAAGGTAGCAATCCGCTTGTCCTTTGCAACACGTCTCAGCTCTGCTAACTGATCTTAGACTTGATGACAGAGTGCACCAGTCTTCCCAAGAAGAACTGTACTCAGTGTTGTATAGCTTCATGACTATGGGTTGTGTGGTCATCTGAGGTGGAACGTAAAAAACTGACTGGTTTTTATGGTTCTCATTCTCAACTGGTCAAAGGCAGCAATACGTTTCTGTCTGTGGGAAAGTGCATATAATGGAAAACAATTATAGCGGGTTTCCTCTGATGACCGAGTCAAAATTACTAAATGTTTGACATTCATTAGCCGATGATTAATTAATCAATGTGCTCTAGTGGTGTCATTAAACAAAAGCAGACTATGGCTGCACCTATTATATTTTTCAGTTAAACAGACTTGCATGTTTTAAACACAGAACAACTGTCAATTTCTAGCTTTTATTATTCAGATATATGTGTATATGCTTGTCATAAGAGTCACAAAATATAAAATAAAATTTGCAAATTTCACAATTGTTAAAATAATGGACCAACCATTCACAACCATCAACATTAGTTACATAATAAAGCATACATTCATAACAAACACTCCACTTCCCCTTGAGAAGCACCAACCCCTGCAATTCCATTCACAACAGACAAATGAATATAAATTTAGATGTCATAACACTCCAGACTTAAGACTTTAGCAAAGTCTCCAAGACGTTATTAAATCTTCAAATCTAGAGTTTGATGTTTCATAAGCATGTGATTTGGAGTATGAAAACATCAGTGCCTGTGAACAAAAATGACGTTGACAACAAAGTCTTTCCAATAGAAGTAATAATAATGAATATGTTCAAGCCTGATTTTGACTGGTCTTGTTTCTACCATTTCTGAATTATCTGGAAACCTTATGCCAAGGTTATTTTATAAGACATAAGGCCAGGCATGGCTCTTGCCCCACCCCCCACCAATAGTTCTGAATCAAAAATATTATTGGTAGAAATCATAAGGCAGAGACAAATTTTTAAAAATATTATGGGAGAGAATACCCCAAACCCTCTAGAAACTTTGCTTTACACTCTCGATCTCGGTCAGCTTATCCAATGTCTACTTGCTTCCGTTGTGCCTGAAGGCAGCTAACAAATTCATCTAGAATGTTCTACAGGATATATGAAATCATTTATATTTCTGTCCAAAACAATATATTAAAATAACTATTTTTTTAAACAGAAAAACTTTGGAAATTGTACTAGTATCAGTTGGTACTCTGACATTTAACTTGTTATTATGTTATGTTATGTTTTTTATTTGTCATGTTAAAATTCAGAACAATTCGAGTGTGAATACTAGGTTATGTAGACTATTAGGCCGTACTAAATGACCCTACTTCACAAATAACCTTTCGTAAATATTGCTGCAAAATGGAAATTAAAACGCTTGTTGAAAAATAGCGTTACTTCATGTTTTCTCTCTCTCATAGACATATGTACATACGTACATAAGTGTTCATGCATACTGTGTGTATGTGTGTTGTGTGTGTATGTATGTATGCGTGTCCTGTATGTGCGTGTGTGTCGTGTGTCGTGTGTGTATGTATGTATGTATGTGTTGTGTGTATGTATGTATGTGTGTGTGTGTGTGTGTCGTGTATGTGTGTGTTGTGTGCGTGTGCATATATGTGTGTGTGTCTATATGTGTTTTATGATGACCACCCATTTTGCAAGGTAGTGATGTATTGCCCTAATATTACTAATCATCACCTTTATTTTGGGGGTGTCGATAAAAGTATATACAAAATTTGATTTAATAAGTTTTTGTTTTTTCACACTCTCACAAAAATGTTGACAATTCAAGTGGTCACTGAAATAGCCAAAAAGTTTAAAACAATTATATATAAAAACCTTTCTATAAACATAATAAAATAATTCAAGAGCAATTAAATCTAGCTGCTACTTTATGTACAATAAACTACAGTATACATTTTAAACAATAATTTTTATAATAAATTGGATACTATACACAAACTATCTTATGTCTGTACAATTATATGCGTCTCAAGGAATGTGCACCATGTATACATGTAACTAACAAGAGTAACAACAAGTTAAACAGTAGAAAAACAAGGGTATCAAATTACCCAACAGTAGGCGGTGCATCTTGTTGATGTTGCACAAAGCTTGAAACATTCCCTGAAGTTAATGTCTTTTCCATCTGTTCAAGAAAACCTGACATTTAGCATCTTTACTAGCCAATTACCAAAAGTTTGACATCCAATAGCCGATGATTAATAAATCAATGCAGGTGCAGACCTAAGGGGCCCCGGCCCCCCTCTCTATTTTTGGTGAAATAATATATATACAGAATACACAAAAATGCAAAGTTATCCTGTCCACCTGTCAAGGAATTTTAAATTATACTTTTGGTCCCCATCTATTAAAAAATCCTGAATCCATGCCTGCAATGTGCTCTAGTGATGTGATGTTGTTAATGTCTCTTTTTTTCTTTACTAGCCCATCTGGGTTTCTTCATAACAGCTTAAGGAGTGGTCTCCCTTTCTTCGTGAACAGGCCTATATTCAGCCAGCTGTTTTTGTTGCTTAACATTTGCAAACTATTTTGACAGGTTTCCAAAGTGGTTATTCAGTTTATAGCATCCTAGCATTACAACAAAAATCAGTCTAGCAAATGTTAGCAACTAACGGTTGGCTGAACTTAACCCAAATCTCTTTGGGTTATTCAGAGGTGAGCCAAATAAAGGCATAGGAGTGATCTCCCCTTTTATTGTGAATACCAGTAATCTATATTGACCAGTGGGTTGTGTATGTCACTTGTGTATAACTGATTCCAAAGTGAAATACACCAACTGAAAACAGGAAGATTTCATATGCGTATTATGTGCTAAAAGGAATTTTTTAAATTATGACCCATTACTAAGGAAATGACTTTAGACAGTCAACGTATTCTCCATGCTAGTTACAGCACCAGTCTAGTTAGCCACAATACTCTGCCATTAGAGAGCTAGATGGATGTTAGGGGAGTCATAATCACTTTCTACTATCAGAGACATCACTATAATGAAAATGCTAAATTTTTGCTAAGCATCGAAAGGCAAAGATTTCCACTTTAATTCAACAATAATCCTAATTTCTCTGTTAAATACAAATACATCAATAATTTTCAAGTTCACTCATAATAAATATTTCACATATTAACCATTACTACACATACTACAGGAAGAAGAGTTTGTATTAATGATTAATGTGTGAAATATTTGTTGTCGGTGAATCAGAAAGTGATCGATGTAAAGTTATTTAATGCCAAGCAGTTATTGTTGTATTAGAACAGGAATATTTGCCTCTGATGGCAGAGTTTAAGTTTTTTTAGGTTTGTTTTGTATAACGACACTACTAGAGCACACTGATTTATTAATCATCAGCTATTGGATGTCAAATATTTGGTAATTTTGACTTGTAGTCATCAGAAGAAACCCGCTACATTTTTCCATTAATAACAAAGGATCTTTTATATGAACTTTCCCAAAGACAGAAAAGCACATACCATGGCTATTGACCAGTTGTGGAGCACTGGTTGGAACAGAAAAAAACACCCAAATCAGTTGAATGGATCCACCGTGTTGGTTCAATCCTCCAATGTAAGTATCTCAAGTGAGCACTCAATCAACTGAGCTAAATCTCGCCTCCTGATGGTAGAAAGCAATTATAATTGTTGAAATGTCCATTTAGCTCTCAAATAGCAGAATACTCTAACTAAAGTAACAAAACTACCGGTGTAGCATCAAGTGCAACATAAACATTGGTATTCAAGAAATAACAGTCACTAATTACAACATTCTGGAATCAGACTATTTTACTATTTAAATACCAGTTTGTAAGTATTTACAATTTAGCAATATTATGAAAAACAATAACAATATCTTTAATAACATAATTAATAAAATTCTTGGGACAGCCAGCTGAGGTGTTGAACAAGAGGATAATAAAAATACCTACATGTATAGGTATCCTATAATTAATGTGTGCATTAATTAATTAAAACCTCATTGAATGTTGTATTAGGCCTATTTTTCATTAATGAGAAAACATGCATTTCCATCTCTGCATTACTACACAAAATTTGATGCCATTGAAGTGTATTTTTCAGTTTCTAGTAAATATTTTGTGTTATGATGTCACCATGCGGAAAAATCACTTATCTATCAACTTTGTTTTAATGCACTGAATGCCTACATGTGGAAACATGTTTGTGGAAAAAGTACTGTGTGTATCGACAAACTTGCAAGCAGAATGGCATGTGAAATTAGTTTTATATGTATGTTTAGAAACAAGTGAAATTAGTTTTATATGTATGTTTAGAAACAAGTGAAATTAGTTTTATATGTATGTTTAGAAACATGTGAAATTAGTTTTATATGTATGTTTAGAAACAAGTGAAATTAGTTTTATATGTATGTTTAGAAACAAGTGAAATTAGTTTTATATGTATGTTTAGAAACAAGTGAAATTAGTTTTATATGTATGTTTAGAAACAAGTGAAATTAGTTTTATATGTATGTTTAGAAGCATGTGAAATTAGTTTTATATGTATGTTTAGAAACAAGTGAAATTAGTTTTATATGTATGTTTAGAAACAAGTGAAATTAGTTTTATATGTATGTTTAGAAGCATGTGAAATTAGTTTTATATGTATGTTTAGAAACATGTGAAATTAGTTTTATATGTATGTTTAGAAACAGACCACATCCAAACATACTGTGACAACGACAATATTATTGCCTGTAATTTTATTGGGATCTCTTTAGAGGTTGGCTGACAAGTTAAGCAATATATAATTCTTTAATGGCAAAATTTTTGTTTGTTCACTTTGTTTTTTGCCAGAATTTTGGATTAAGTCACTGTTTATGCCTGTTGTCCACACACTATGCTTTTGATATTCTTGAATTACATGTAATTCTGCAAAGACTAGGTGTGGAATAGACTAATTCGCAGTTATATATCACAAATCATGACATATTACACTTGCAACTATGATGATACACCTATAAATTATATATTATAGCTCACTAATGCATACAGTCATTGCTTAGTAAGCATTACAACTAATCAAGCATGAGATTAATATTTGTTTCACTGAATGTAAGGAACAGTGAAAGCAATGTAATGATTCCAATAATTATTGTGACCATTCATTTTTCAGTGCATTGTAAATTGAGTAGATCAAGATTGGACAAAAATCCTGCTGCCAATTGTGACACATGTGATTTTCAGTTGCACATATGTCTGTTTAACAGTATATTAAACACATACAATTCTTTATTTCTGTGAAGTTTAATGTTTTATAGTCCAATGAAAACTCTCAAAACCAGACGCTGTAAACCAGAATCCCCTCAAAACAATTCAGAACAGGATCTCTCTAAACCGCATACCCCTTTAAAACTTTACTTGGTTCCCCAGATGTCCAGTGTAGAGAGGTTTCTGAATGGCAGAACATATTTTGGTTTCAATTAGAAATGAAAACTATTTGAATTGATTGTCGTTTTAAATAATTTTGAGCAATATAGATTTCAGTCAATAATGAAATATGTTAAGCTTATACAAAACATTCTGAACATTAAATATTAAAAAAAAACCTTCCATTTTATATTTTGAAACAATAAAGTTTTGATAAAAACATGAAGTATGACATTTGTTGATTTATTGCACTGATACCTCTGCAATGTCAAAGTTAAGATAATGTTTTGAACTACATTTGTAACTGGACATTTAACAGATAACAGTAATGTGGAGTTTGCAATATAATGATGGCTCAGTACCAACAGATTCACTGTTCAACATACATTACGAAACAGGAGTTTAGGAATAAAAGTTCATAAATGCTTAGTTGTGAAGTGTTGTGCTTAGTTTTGCCGACAGGAACATAAAGGGTTAATATGGCTGTAGTTGCATTTGTGTTATCAGTGGCGAATCCAGAAAATCAATTCAAGGGGCCCCAAGTTAATGTTAGATTCTCCAACGTAAAACAGAAAAGAAAAAAAAATATATATATATAAAATTGTTGCAAAATTATGGGGGCCAGGGCCCATCTTAGATCCACCACTGTTTATATTAAAGGTACTTGGTCCCCTCAACCCTGAAAGTTACCTGGCATTTCTGTCTAAAAGTTAGTTTATTAAAGCTACTTGTTCTTCTCAACCCTCTGTGGTATTTATATGTAAAACTTACATTTTTCCTTTAAACAGTAATTTTTTAACATATAGTTCCAGTATGTGCAGGTGGAGGATATTGGGGGTCAAAACCCTGTTGCTCAAGAATATTTCCCCCTTTTTTTATTCAATATATTTTCCGATGGAGCATGACTCAAATCCCTCCCCCTGTAAACTTTGCTCGACACAGTCAACATCCTCCTGTATAAACCCCTGCATACACACACCTGCATCCATGTGAAATGTATTTCTGGGTGTATGATCAGGGTTGAAAAAAATCATGATTTAATTATTTTTTTTTTTTAAATCTGATTTTTTAAAATTTAAATTTATTTGATTTTTTTTTTTTTTACTTTCATTTGGAGCTTCTGAATTGAATACTTGCTCCCTATTTAATACACGATTTGGAAGCTTCACTGCATTCTGAAAGGAAATACCTCAAACATCTAGAAATGAGGCAACAAAATGCATTTTGGGGATTATTGAGTTAATGTTTAAGTACTTGGTGTTTAGCCAGGATGGCTATATAAGATGATTTGACATGTGAAGTCAGTGACTTCAAGACACATCTGTTAGATCTGACTCTAGAGCATCCCCAAATTCGTCCAATTTACCACATTGAAGTAGAGTGGCTTCACTTGACACCTTCTATTGTGTTGATCTCCCAGGATCATCCCAACCACAGATTTGGGGGAATTTAAATCAAACAACTCTGTGTATGAGAATCACCTATAATCTCTTACACAATGTTTTTGAGGACTGTATACCTTTAAATAAGTTTAAATATGGAATTACGAAATCTCATAATTGATTTTCCTATCTTTGATGAGATTAATGAGTAAAGTTGAAGTCTTAAAGGTGACTTCAATAATGTTTAAAATACTGTAAGAATATTTTGCATTTGATGTCTTTCCAAACACAGTTATAAACAAGGAACCCAGTCAACTCCCAAGAGAACCAGTCTGTGGCAGTTGATGGTTATCCTGACTTGGGTTTGAAATATATCACTGAAGTCTTCTTCACATATTACCGCCGAATTGGATTAAATGGTTTCTTAGCAACTAATAAAGTTGCCACTGAAATGAAAAAAAGAACAAAAATAAAATATTGAAAACCTGAAACTTTTAAAGAAATGAGAGAAATGTAAATTTTTGCATATACAATTTATAACAAGCAATGCTATAGCCCAATATCAAATACAAATGACTTAAACCTTGTTCAACTATGTTTAGATAAAGTTACTTTACAAGAACCCATGATTGGAAATCGAAACTGAATGGCTAATGTGAAATGCAAAGTTTGATGATCCTTTATCAAAGAGAATTTGTACCATGAATTATGGTTCAGGGCTCAAACTTAACAACGGCACCAACAGCATCTGCCGTTGTTGCGATACAAATTGCCGTAGGTCGGGAGCATCATCGACAGCACAAAAGTGCCATCGGTAAAGCTCCTCAATGATGGCAAAATGTTTACACCTAGTGTACATTAGTTGCCAGTAAATAACATTAGTCCATTTAAAATATGTCTACATACAGCAAAATAACCTTTCAGTCTTAATTATTTGCTGCAAAAGTACTTTTTTTTTCTTCGTTTGCCATGGGAAGGCTTTAAATTGCGGTTGGTGGGCCATTTCACCCACAGTAATTTTGTTTTTAAATTGCTGTGGGAGACAAATTCGTAAGTTTGAGCCCTGGTGACTGAACTTCAAGAAGTCTGCTACTTTACAAAGATACCCACAGCTGGGTCATTAGGATACACACATATCTGTCGACCAAAACATTAAAACCCCCAGAGAAACTAGGTACCAAAACACACTTTTACTTAGGTTTAATAAGGTATTTGCAACATGTTGTCTGGGGATGTAGAGAAGAAACACACTATCAATAAGCATGATACCTATTAGTAGAAATGAGCCTTGATAATGACTTACTCTTGCTATCTCGTGGAGTGACTTACTCTTGCTATCTCGTGGAGTGACTTACTCTTGCTATCTCGTGGAGTGACTTACTCTTGCTACCTCGTGGAGCTACCTCGTGGAGTGACTTACTCTTTCTATCTCGTGGAGTGACTTACTCTTGCTATCTCGTGGAGTGACTTACTCTTGCTATCTCGTGGAGTGACTTACTCTTGCTATCTCGTGGAGTGACTTGCTCTTGCTATCTCGTGGAGTGACTTACTCTTGCTATCTCGTGGAGTGACTTACTTTTGCTTACTCATGGAGTGACTTACTCTTGCTACCTCGTGGAGTGACTTGCTCTTGCTATCTCGTGGAGTGACTTACACTTTCTATCTCGTGGAGTGACTTGCTCTTGCTATCTCGTGGAGTGACTTACTCTTGCTATCTCGTGGAGTGACTTACTCTTGCTATCTCGTGGAGTGACTTCCTCTTGCTACCTCGTGGAGTGACTTCCTCTTGCTATCTCGTGGAGTGACTTACTTTTGCTTACTCGTGGAGTGACTTGCTCTTGCTATCTCGTGGAGTGACTTACTCTTGCTATCTCGTGGAGTGACTTACTCTTGCTATCTCGTGGAGTGACTTGCTCTTGCTACCTCGTGGAGTGACTTACTCTTTCTATCTCGTGGAGTGACTTACTTTTGCTTACTCGTGGAGTGACTTGCTCTTGCTATCTCGTGGAGTGACTTACTCTTGCTATCTCGTGGAGTGACTTGCTCTTGCTACCTCGTGGAGTGACTTGCTCTTGCTATCTCGTGGAGTGACTTACTCTTGCTATCTCGTGGAGTGACTTACTTTTGCTTACTCATGGAGTGACTTACTCTTGCTACCTCGTGGAGTGACTTGCTCTTGCTATCTCGTGGAGTGACTTACTCTTTCTATCTCGTGGAGTGACTTACTTTTGCTTACTCGTGGAGTGACTTGCTCTTTCTATCTCGTGGAGTGACTTACTTTTGCTTACTCATGGAGTGACTTACTCTTGCTATCTCGTGGAGTGACTTCCTCTTGCTACCTCGTGGAGTGACTTACTCTTGCTATCTCGTGGAGTGACTTACTTTTGCTTACTCGTGGAGTGACTTGCTCTTGCTATCTCGTGGAGTGACTTACTCTTGCTATCTCGTGGAGTGACTTGCTCTTGCTATCTCGTGGAGCGACTTACTCTTGCTATCTCGTGGAGCGACTTACTCTTGCTATCTCGTGGAGTGACTTACTCTTGCTATCTCGTGGAGTGACTTACTCTTGCTATCTCGTGGAGTGACTTACTCTTGCTATCTCGTGGAGTGACTTCCTCTTGCTACCTCGTGGAGTGACTTACTCTTGCTATCTCGTGGAGTGACTTACTTTTGCTTACTCGTGGAGTGACTTGCTCTTGCTATCTCGTGGAGTGACTTACTCTTGCTATCTCGTGGAGTGACTTGCTCTTGCTACCTCGTGGAGTGACTTGCTCTTGCTATCTCGTGGAGTGACTTACTCTTGCTATCTCGTGGAGTGACTTGCTCTTGCTATCTCGTGGAGCGACTTACTCTTGCTATCTCGTGGAGTGACTTACTCTTGCTATCTCGTGGAGTGACTTACTCTTGCTATCTCGTGGAGTGACTTACTTTTGCTTACTCGTGGAGTGACTTACTTTGCTATCTTGTGGAACGACTTACTTTTGCTTACTCGTGGAGTGAGTGACTCTTGCTATCTCGTGGAGTGACTTACTCTTGCTATCTCATGGATTGACTTACTTTTGCTATCTTATGGAGTGACTTACTTTTGCTATCTCATGGAGTGACTTACTTTTGCCACCGGCCTCGGTGGTGTCATGGTTAGGCCATCGGTCTACAGGCTGGTAGGTACTGGGTTCGGATCCCAGTCGAGGCATGGGATTTTCAATCCAGATACCGACTCCAAACCCTGAGTGAGTGCTCCGCAAGGCTCAATAGGTAGGTTTAAACCACTTGCACCGACCAGTAATCCATAACTGGTTCAACAAAGGCCATGGTTTGTGCTATCCTGCCTGTGGGAAGCGCAAATAAAAGATCCCTTGCTGCCTGTTGTAAAAGAGTAGCCTATGTGGCGATAGCGGATTTCCTCTAAAAAACAGTGTCAGAATATCCATATGTTTGATGTCCAATAGCCGATGATAAGATAAAAAATCAATGTGCTCTAGTGGTGACATTAAATAAAACAAACTTTACTTTACTTTTGCCATCTCGTGGAGTAACTTACTTTTGATATCTTGTGGAGTGACTTTTGCTATCTTGTGGTGTGACTTACTAATGCTATCTCGTGGAGTGACTTACTTATGCTATCTTGTGGAACGACTTACTTTTGCTATCTTGTGGAGTGAGAGGCATCTCGACCACCTTCTGCAGCTGGTCCACCCATTTATCCATTTCCTCCTTGGACTCTGCCTTCATCACAAACTTCCGTTCCGGTGTGTTCAGTGTGAAGCAGTTAGGACTGCCTCCCTTGCCCTCTGTTGCTCCCTTCGTCACAGAATAATCTGACTCACGGTTCCCTATGAACACTTCACCTTTAGGAAATGCGTTCTGAAAATAAAAAACCCAAAGCATCCAAACATGCTGACGAGTCTTGTTAACTGCTTTTCGTATCAAGAAATCTGCCACAAATATCCTACCTGAATACAGCGTAAAAATATCTTGTTTGGTGTAACTAGGCCAGATAGAGAGAATTAAAAAAAAAACCCCATAATTTACAAGGTTATAAGGAGTAACACAAAATGAAATGTAAGATGTGAGCTACTGGTATTTAAAAAAACAAAAGATTTACTTTTTAGCAAAACGTTATATATTCCCCTTCCCCCAATCTTTTTAAAAATGATTTTAAGATATTGCCAGCCTTTAGCATAATTGCATAACTGATTTTTATTCAAACAGAACTGAATTCTTTAAAGTTTAGACTACTGGATTAATTTTTGACAAAAACCATGTTGAGTGGATACAAGTTTATAATTTTTACTCACAGATATTCACTTAAATGTTTTATAAATACATAAAATAAAGTTCATATTTGAATCAATAAGTATTATTTTCATGTGTTTTTATTGTTATGATATTTCAGATCAGTTAATGTTGATTAAAATTAGGCAGAAAGTCTAAAAAGTTGCATTTACTTATGGGCATTTGTGGCCAGCTGTCCAGTATTTATATCCATTATTCCCAATAACAGTGGTTTTCTGATCCGAATGTTTTTCTTTAAAGAACTACGATTCATATCCCAATATTTGGTGATTTTCGATGTTGGTAAAATGATCAAATTTATTATCGAATTAGCTGTCACAATCAGCAATCAATCCCTGAAAATGACCGCGACATGCTGCCATCGTTGTGAAGCGAAAATACTTGCCGAAAACCACAGTATATTCCATTAAAAAACGAAAACTAAAGCAGCCATTGTGTAAAGTAATGTTTACAGGAAACTGTATAATTAATTTCCGGTGAGTGTCGTGTGCAAAATGGTGGGAAATATGAATATGGGAATGCACTGTATACAGTGTACATTATGTCAACTGGGGTGATGTCAGGTGAGATATCTAGCCTGCAATAGTCAGCAGGTTAAGATTATTTAAGCAAATAATTTTTCCCCATTTTTCTCAAAAGCTCTAAAAATGTGTTACGATATATCAATGTTCACATCTTACCAGAGGTTCTTCAAAATACATGAGCTTCCTCTTGTCGAGTATGAACCACCTGCGTTTGAATGGCTCGTTGCGTGGTCCCATCTTATACAGCCAGCCTTCTAAGAGAAAATCTTTGGTCAAGTCTTCGGCCAGCTAAAACAAACAATTTTATCCAAAGTTGTCAAAATTTGGGGTTTTGTGTGTCCTCACAGTGGCAGATCCAGAAAATCCATTTAGGGGAGGGCCCCAGTGACATGAGGTGGAATGCCAAGGGAACTGTAGGGGAGGTTTGGAGGGAGATCATAAAAAATGAAAATTAATATATGATAAAATTATAACTATTGCAAAATTTAGGGGGGGCCCGCCCCCCCACCCTTAGATCTGCCTCTGCCTCATGTTTCAAAATAAAGTTAAAAGTTTGGTTTGTTTAACGACACCACTAGAGCACAGTGATTAACTTATAACTGGTTATTTGAAAAAGTTTGTTTTGTTTAATGACACCACTAGAGCACAGTGATTAACTAATCATTGGTTATTTGAAAAAGTTTGTTTTGTTTAACGACACCACTAGAGCACTTTGATTAACTTATAACTGGTTATTTGAAAGTTTGTTTCGTTTAACGACACCACTAGAGCACAGTGATTAACTTATAACTGGTTATTTGAAAAAGTTTTGTTTTGTTTAACGACACCACTAGAGCACAGTGATTAACTTATAACTGGTTATTTGAAAAAGTTTGTTTTGTTTAACGACACCACTAGAGCACAGTGATTAACTTATAACTGGTTATTTGAAAAAGTTTGTTTTGTTTAACGACACCACTAAAGCACAGTGATTAACTTATAACTGGTTATTTGAAAAAGTTTGTTTTGTTTAACGACACCACTAGAGCACAGTGATAAAACTAATAATTGGCTATTTCAAAAAGTTTGTTTTGTTTAACGACACCACTAGAGCACATTGATTTATTAATCATCGGCTACTGGATGTAAAACATTTGGTAATTCTGAGACATAGTTTTTACATTAGCAACGGATTTCTTGAATGCACTTTTTCCAAGACAAAACAGCATATACCAGTCCGTGATATACCAGCCATAGAACACTTATCGAGATCAGAGAAACACCAACTGGTCTGCCGAGAGTCAATCCTTCAACACAAGAATTTCAGGTGAGTGCTTTGCCTAACCTGTTGGTGGGCCCATTGGGCTATTTCTCGTTCCAGCCAGTTTTCCACAACTGATGTAACAAAGGCTGGAACGAGAAATAACCCAATGGGTCCACTGATGGGGATCGATCCTAGACCGACTGCGCATCAAGTGAATGCCCAGATAGGATATTTTGCTTTATAATAGTGTAAAAGTGTGTAAATATAAGTGTGCGCCCCCCCCCCCCCCTTTTGGCACCTTCCTATGCTCGTGGGATGGACTATAAGTAGCAATTACATACTTGATATGAAAACACCCTTTACATCAATAAAGATGATGAAAGTTAACTTCGAAATCATTTTAAAGGGAATGCTTTACGCATATATACATATGCTGATAATATAGGCACTAGAAGCAGGGTTTTTAGATTATGGTAGCCCCACTGCCGTGGCTAGTGATATTCATGATGGGCTAGTAAATTACTATTGCCATGCCCAATGGCTAGTGAAAATAACGTTGTTGTATACTGCATTTAAGTCTATTTTAAACAAGTCCCCACTACCCAATCTGTTTTTAAGCTCACTTCCCTCTTTAGGTGACATATCCGATTATTACTATTAGTAAAATTCTATTTACTTGAATTAAAATACCGGTGGGGCTAGTGAATGTTTAATCATGGCTAGTAAATTTTTAAATTACTGATCCCATGGCTAGTGGATTTTATAAAAATTCTAGAAAGAAAGAAAAAAGAAAGAAATGTTTTATTTAATGACGCACTCAACACATTTTATTTACGGTTATATGGTGTCAGACATATGGTTAAGGACCACACAGATTTTGAGAGGAAACCCGTTGTCGCCACTACATGGGCTACTCTTCCGATTAGCAGCAAGGGATCTTTTATTTGCGCTTCCCACAGGCGGGATAGCACAAACCATGGCCTTTGTTGGACCAGTTATGGATCACTGGTCGGTGCAAGTGGTTTACACCTACCCACTGAGCCTTGCGGAGCACTCACTCAGGGTTTGGAGTCGGTATCTGGATTAAAAATCCCATGCCTCGACTGGGATCCGAACCCAGTACCTACCAGCCTGTAGACCGATGGCCTGCCACGACGCCACCGAGGCCAGTAAAAAAAAAATCTAGAAGCCCTGAATAAAGAAATTACATTGAAAAATCTGTGGACGTGCTCCCCACAAAGCTATTTAACCACATGGGCCATAATAAACCAGCTTTTGTATCATTTTGGCTCTGGCAGCTGTGTGTGTGTGTGTGTGTGTGTGTGTGTGAGTGTGAGTGTGAGTGTGAGTGTGAGTGTGAGTGTGAGTGTGAGTGTGAGTGTGAGTGTGAGTGTGAGTGTGTGTGTGTGTGTGTGTGTGTGTGTGTGTGAGTGTGTGTGCATGTGTGTGTGTGTGCGTGTGTGCACATTTGTGTGTGCGTGCATGTGTGTGTGTGTATGTGTGTGTGAGAGTGTGTGTGTGTGTGTGTGTCTGTGCGCACATTTGTGCGTGCGTGTGTGTGAGAGTGTGTGTGTGTGTTGTGTGTGTGAGTGTGTGTGTTGTGTGTGTGTGTGTGCGTGTGCGTGCGTGCATGTGTGTGTGTTGTGTGTGTGTGTGTGTGTGTGTATTTCAATTTTGTATACTTTTTTTGTACCTGTTCTATATTCCTATCAGGAAAGGCTATTTTCCGCCGGTCCAGTTTGGCAGCTCTAATGGCATAGTACCAGTCTACAATATCCTGAAAAAAACCAAGAAGGATTAGAACAGGACACACTGTATTACTCATTAACACCACTTCCCACACATACTCAATAAAGAGAATGAGCATTCTTTCAACGAGCCACGTTTTTTTGCTAAATGCTTGTATATATTTTGACTGATTCTCCAAATGGTCATCAGTTTATTGTATAACAAGTTGAATTACGTTGGCTTGAACCCCATCGGTGCACCAGAAAGTGTTTGGGTAGTTTGACCTAACCATTCGGTCAACATTGTGTAAGTGTAACTCAGGACTTTGGTTTTGGTTCAAGCGTTGCGGTGTATCCGACCCTTCCGATATTCTACTGCATATATTCAAGTAACCATCTATCCAAAGACTTCAACTTTGATTATGTTTATGTTACAATCTGTCTAGTATTTTATCAACTTCTTCTTAAATTATCCTTAGATACCTCCTTAAGACAGGTTTGACTGTATGTGAAAAATGTCTACTTTAACAATCAAGTGAACTGTGACATACAATAACAGGCACGGATGGAGGATTTCTGAAGGTGGTGTGTGTGTGTGTGTGTGTGTGTGTGTGTGTGTGTGTGTGTCTGTGTGGTGTCCAAATGTGATGACTGATCTCTCCTTTTACACAGAACAGTTAATATAATCATAATCATGTTTCCCCTTAAAGGTTATGGTCGGTTTTCAAAAAGGGGGGGTCCAGACCCCTGGAACCCCCCTGGATCCACTACTGAGTAATGACTTTTAGTGGCCTACCTTTGATGTTTCGGAATGGACAAATAAACTTCTTGTGGACCCATTTTTTAAGAATGTGATCTGCATGCTATTTGGATGACCTATTTTTTCTGGAACAAATACTGCATTCACATCATCCAAATTAATCTCTTCTTTGGGTTTCAATTGCTGAAAAATTAAATAATAAAGTTAAGCACTGGAAAATTTGGAAACCCACCCCCCATTCTTTTATTATATAACAGACACTTCTATTCACTTACAAATAGATATGATACTGATTGAAAAAACATAAAAGAACACATAAATTGCAACAGAAAAATATTGATTTTCAACCAAAACCCTCATCCACAGTATCATGAAGTTAACCAATTTTCTGGCAGTCAGTCCCACAGTTCTGACATTTAGTCCCACATTACATCTCTGTATCAACTGTTACCAAAACCCTCATCCGTAGTATCATGAAGCTAACCATGTTTCTGGCAGTCAGTCCCACAATACTGACATTTAGTCCCACAATACATCTCTGTATTGTCTGTTATCAAAACCCTCATCCATAGTATCAAGAAGCTAACCATGTTACTGACAGTCGGTCCCACAGTGCTGACATTTAGTCCCACATTACATCTCTGTATTTATACAGACAGCTATTCTAGTGATAAATTAAATTTGGTCTCAAATACTATATGTTCCCTTATTTATTTTTACCAATATAATATACGATGGAACCTGCCAAAACCAAACCTTGAATATACTGTACTCTAGGAAACATTGTTATCTATTTCATGTACAGTGTATTAATGAACCATGAAGAAAATTGAAATGTATCGGTTTGAAAATTGGACTGATTTTTTTACTAAAACATAAACCATAATATTCTTAATTAAAGGCAAGGAAAATCTGTTTAACAACACCTCAGCACATTGTTAAACAGTAAAACTATGGCTATTTTGTATCTAAAATATATATCTCATGTGCTATGAATCCGTCATTATTATCTACCTATGGCTATGCTAACAACAGCACCACTGATGGTACAGCGAGATTGATCGATCCTTGAGCAATCGATCAAGATTTGTGTTATCTACCTATGGCTATGCTAATGACAGATCCATTGAAGGCACAGCGTGTGACATATATACAACCATATTGACATTTGGTTGAAATAGTTTTTGTTTGTTTAACAACACCACTAGAGCACATTGATTCATTAATCATCGGCTGTTGGATGTCAAACATTTGGTAATTTTGACATACAGTCTTAGCAAGGAAACCCTTTATATCTTTTCTAATTAATAGCAAGGGATCTTTTATATGCACCATCCTAAAAACAGAATAGCACATACCACGACGAATGATACACCAGTCGTGGTGTACTGACTGGAAAGAGAAATAGCTCAATGGGCTCATCCATGGGGATCGATCCTAGACCGACCACGCATCGAGTGAGCAATTTACCACTGGGCTATGTCCTGCCTCTTGGTTGAAAGAGGAAAGGAAAAGAAATGTTTTATTTAACGACGCACTCAACACATTTTATTTACAGTTATATGGCATCGGACATATGGTTAAGGACCACATAGATATTGAGAGAAGAAACCTGCTGTCGCCACTTCATAGGCTATTCTTTTCGATTAACAGCAAGGGATCTTTTATATGCACCATCCCATAGACAGGATAACACATACCACAGCCTTTGATATACCAGTCATGGTGCACTGACTGGAGTGAGTATAGCCCAATGGGTCCATTGACGGGGATCGATCCCAGACCGACTGTGCATCAATCGAACACTTTACCACTGGGCTACATCCCACCACTTTAGTTGAAAGAGACGAAAAGAGGAGGAAAGCTGGTCCCATCATATGGGTTACTCCTACAGGTAACACACTCTCCCCCATAGACAGGACTGTACATGCCATGGTCTTTGATGTACCAGTCATGGGACACATGTTTGAACTGGAAAAAAACCTGAATCCCTTCAGGGTGATTGATCCTGTAACAAGTCACACCTGAGGCGAGCACCCTACTAGTGAGCTACATCATGCCTGTTAGTTACCTGGGATAAACCAGTAGGTAAAAACTGAATGGCAGCTAACTCAACAGTCAAGTCTCCATGTAGCTAAAAAAATAACTTCCTTTTAGTGACGATCAGAAATTCTGCAGTTAACAATATCTGCACAGCTAATAGCTGATTCTACATTTAACAAAGTTGATTAGAAATTTTGCAGTTCATTAAAATAGTTGGCTCTACAGGAGACAATATTTCAAAATCTTAGGTAACCCGAAATCAGTTCACGTGAGTTTTACTTAGTAACCAGTAGTTCTGTTATGTGAATATACTGTAAATCATGAAATTAATGCGAAAAATGCGGCGAACACATCGACGCAATAATAACTTGACGCATTTTGTTTAGACTCATTCCCAATATAAAAAATGTGCAGGATTTTACTATAATAATTCTTAATAAAATAAAACTTTTATAATATAAAGATGAAACAAAATACAAAAACAACTTTTCTTAAACGTCTTTTTGTGAATACTTCAAGAATCTTTCTTTCATTTCGATGTTGCCATTCTATTTTCACTTTCCTGGAATATCATAGCGGTTATATAATACAGTGATGTTACAAATGTTTTGTTTTTAAAAAGCTCATTTTGCGATGTGAGTATTTATAAAATTTTCTTACACTTCTGGATTACTGTATACATGTAAACTGTTTTGAACATTTGTAAAATTATAATCAACAAATTTTATTACTAAATACATTCCTGTAAAAATTAAACAGTAGAAAATTATATAACCGTAACCAACAATTCGTGCGTATTTCTTCAAACCATTTGGCTCGATTCTATACATGGCATTTAAATTTAGACTGGTCGCAAGTTGTCACTGTTGCAATATATCGCCTTTGTTAACGTCTATTCATGTGCTGCGCATCGTGTATAAAATCAGTCTAAAACATTTGTTAGAATAATACGTCTGCGTTCGCGTGAAATATTGTGCCCTGCAACCCGATTACCTTTTATTCCTACTGGTGGATTAATTAGAAGCAATTACCACACAAAAGTGCGAGGCATACCCTTAACAATAAGGTGTAGTTATACTTTAAGTAATTAGGGGGTCTTGATCGACCCACCATGCGATTAGCTTCAGCAGTTCAGGTTACGTAGTAGCTGTGAAAACAACTATTGACTTCTTTTAACAGGAAAGATGAAGCCCAAACAATATAATAACAAGACAACTGTTTTTTTTATGTGATGTGGACTTTTAACGGACGCATTAATAAAAATACGCATTTTTGTTCACTCATGTACGGACGCAATAATATCATGACATATTAATTACATGATTTATAGTAGTTCTCGTAACTGATGAGTTAGGCCTACCCAATCCTAAAACACTTGAACTACGGTTCTGTGGTACATTGGTGATTCAAATGTATTTAAAAACATAAACTGATTTTCACTTTCATTACTTTCATTACTGATATATGGTACTTTATGGTATTTTATAATGTATTGTTCACTATGTAACCGACAGTTCTCGTAAAATACTGTGCCCTGGCTCCACATGTAACCTAAAACACAACATTCCACTTAACAATGTTGAACAGAAATTCTGTAGTTATGAAAATATGATAAAATACTGATGAAATAGTTGACCTTCCATATAACCATGAACACAACTTTTCCATTTAACAATGTTGATCAGGCATTCCACAGTTAAGAATCAATGCTGGATAATTTTAACTATTAAATACACTCACAAACAGATTTAGGACAAAATAGTTTGGCAATTAATGCAGGATTGGCTGCTATCTAAGGTGATCCAGTTTTGGTAGGTTTGACTGTATATACAGGGTTTCTGCCAGAGGATAAAATGGGTATAGCGCCATACCCAGATTTGTTTGCAGATTTTTTTTTTTTAAGTTAACCTTTTGACAAAATTAATAACTCTCATCATTACTGTGTGCTTTTCTTAACCCTAACTCTAAAATTAACCCATTTTCTTTCTGTCAACTGTGGTTGCATTCAGCACACACATTGTAAATATTCTATTCCATAGTGCCATACCCAAAAATTTCTTTCTGGCAGAAACACTGATATGAGAATAATTAATTCAACTTACTTCATTAACATAATATTCAAGTTTATTATTTGTTCTGTTTAAACAAAACTTTCTGGGTTGAAATGTTTTTCTATCTCTGCCTAGCTTGAATAATATTCCCTCTTTCTTCGTGCAGTCGTAATTCTGTTGTTCTTTGCTGATGAATTCCTCCCGCTCGTACTTTGCCAGTATCCATTCCTTTTTTAATACACTGGAGAGAATAAAACACAATACAAATTTTTTTTGCAGGATTTAAAGGCAATGACACTAGTTATTGAGTAGTGTAAAATAAGTAATTGTTATAGTATGGTGTTGGTAATAAACTATTTAACTGTGCCATACTTAAGGCAAAGTCGAATTATCACCTTCTAAAAAACAGTTAATGATGTGTTTAGTGTCTTAACTTGCAAGTGAGCCAGCAAGATAAAAAAGGATAGTGTTGAAGAGTCAAGAATGGTTGATAAATAGAAGTCTCAACAAACATACTGGCAGAAGAATTAATATTTTCCAATGAACTGGCCAGCCTTGATAGGAATGACGCTGAGCAACTGATATTTTAAAATGGCACAACTACTTAAAAAAAAAAAAATCATTGCTTTGCTACAAGGTAGTCCACCATTAATGGGTGCCATGCCTGGAAAATGCTTACACACAAATAAACAGTCTACTCGAATCTCCAGGCTCAATAACAAGTTTTGGATGGCAGTTATATTCAGCTGAGTATAAGAAAAAATTAATTGCCTCCCCTTTTATTTCACGAATAACTCTTTATAGATTATATACCGGCCTCGGTGGTGTCGTGGTTAGGCCATCGGTCTACAGACTGGTAGGTACTGGGTTTGGATCCCAGTCGAAACATGGGATTTTTAATCCAGATACCGACTCCAAACCCTGAGTGAGTGCTCCGCAAAGCTCAGTGGGTAGGTGTAAACCACTTGCACCGACCAGTGATCCATAACTGGTTCAACAAAAGCCATGGTTTGTGCTATCCTGCCTGTGGGAAGCGCAAATAAAAGATCCCTTGCTGCCTGTCATAAAAGAGTAGCCTATGTGGCGACAGCAGGTTTCCTCTAAAAAACAGTGTCAGAATGACCATGTTTGACGTCCAATAGCCGATGATAAGATAAAAAATCAATGTGCTCTAGTGGTGTTGTTAAATAAAACAAACTTAACTTTACTTTATAGATTATAAGAAATTACTTACTGAACATCATCTTGTGTTGGCCGTCTGTAAAATGGTGGTATACATGTTTCATACGTTTCTTTGGCCTTCTCATTACCAAGTGTCCTCATTACCTTAGAAATAAACAGATAAACTTATACAGTACCGGATATGCCATGTTCAGGGTTGGGAATTGGTGAACTGTAAAAAAGAGGACATCTAAGATGGGTCTCGGAAATTCTTGAAATCCTAGGTTAAAATCTGTGCCATCTGACACATTTTGGAGGAAAGGATGATTAAAATGCAAGGAAATGCAATGTTCCATGAGAGAAAAACAGCTGATCCGAAGAGAATTCCCACCCCTGCTTGTTATACATCTAAACACATTTTATGGTAATACAAAATTAATAATCACGTACTTGAAGATAATTTAAAGATAACTTTAAATCGCAAATTTTTTAAAACAATTCGCAAATTTTATTTTAACTTTGCGAAATAATTTTATATAATAATTTATATTTTGAAACAAAATAACTGGTATCTATAAAATTTGGAAGTTTAACAGCTATAATTTGGCTAACCCTTCTATTAAATTCTGTATTGGATATATAAAGCCAAATAAGCTTATATAATGCACCAACCTAGATGAACCCACCATCCCCATGTTTTTATTTTTCAACATGAATACATGCAGTGCGTTATGCTACATTCATGCACTGGCTCACAAGTATTAACGGTAAATGGGAAATGACAGCAGTCGATCCTCTGAGAATTGTGAGAACCATATTTCTATTTCACTCATTAACATGGCTTGCACTGTTGGTCCAAATTATTTACACTGTATTGGCTAATTTTACAAACATTGGCATATTTCTACCTGACATGAATGGTTAAATAATTCATTTATCACTTTGAACATTACCAAATATTCAACCAGTGATCTCACAAACACAATGTCTTCCAGAATATAGTGTAATGATGCGTGCTTATTTTAATTAACATTTAAATGTAGGATATAATTTACATAGTTTGTAATGAGTCATACAAAATGAAATGAGTTTCCTGAATTTTTTTTTCTATGACTTGTAATGAGTCAAACAAAATGAAATGACTTTCTTTAATTTCTTTTTCTATGACTTGTAATGAGTCATACAAAATTAAATGACTTTCCTTAATTTCTTTTTCTATGATTTGTAATGAGTCACACAAAATGAAACGAGTTTCCTGAATTTCTTTTTCTATGACTTGCAATGAGTCACACAAAATGAAATGACTTTCCTGAATTTCTTTTTCTATGACTTGTAATGAGTCATACAAAATGAAATGAGTTTCCTGAATTTCTTTTTTTTGTAAACCATGGTTCACACAGTTTCAAATGTCAGTGGCTTAACAATTAATGATATACGTCAATACATAAAATTTTCTGTAGTAGAACAATCAAAACAATACAACAAGCAATAATAAACAAGCCTTCTAAGAGTACAACTATAGCAATACATGGAACAGAAAATTAGCTCCTAAGTTCAAGGGTCATAATTCTGTGAAACATGGGCAAATCGACAATGAAAGTCAAACCTGATCTGTAACTGTATATAATACGGCTATTTATAAAATGTTAACTCAATGTGTTGAGGTATTGTGAACAAAGGTCTGGAAAACCATATGCGGAACAGTCAGACAAACAGACAGACGGACGGACAGGTAGGGGACTAATAAAAGATTATCCAGCAATCACTGTATACATTGGAACGATGACTAGATAAATCTCTATATTTTCAGTCACTGACCAAAAATATAGGTCACGTGAGATAAGCACAACTCGACTCAAGTATTTCAGAGTAGTTTTCAGTAAACATACTCTTTAAATCATTTGTTAAGTACAGTAAATAAAAATAACTTTTAGTTTTGCGATAACAATAGAAAACTTATATATTTATTTATGAATTAGAGTTTAGAAATGGTTTTTTAATGTGGCAGAATGTAGCTAGTGTCTTACAAAGAATGACGTCATACGGCAAAAGCCTTGCTAGGTTGACAATACTCAATTTGCGTACACAAAACTAGAATAAATAATGATTTTCCAAATATTTCTGTAGGATTGCAGGATAAAAGAAATAACTGCTTACTGTTTTAAGATATCAGCTTTATCCTGCTCAGATCGAATGGCCATTCTAACCTTCACAGGATAAAGCCGATATCTTAAGACAGTAACCAGTTATTCCCTATATATCATGTTTAATTATACAATGTATATATATTCTACTACTGTAAACCTGGACGGAACATACATCGACTTGCTCTTGGTCCCAGTTGTCTAGCTTGATCGACTTGACTCGTAGTGACAGAACACGATGGATGCCGGCACAGTCGAGACACACAAACAAGCCCAGAGTCAGAGATGCCCACTGAGGATCTGAAAATATAATATGGGCTGTTTGACAATTATGTAAATACATCATAGAGGCTGTTTGACAATTAATTAAATATAACATAGAGGCTGTTCAACAATTATGTAAATATATCACAGAGGCTGTTCAACAATTATGTAAATATATCATAAGAGGCTGTTTGACAATTATGCAAATACATGTATATCATAGAGGCTGTTCAATTATTATGTAAATACATCATAGAGGCTGTTCAATTATTATGTAAATACATGAATATCATAGAGGCTGTTCAACAATGAAATCATGTAAATACACATACATGTATATTATATAGGTCATTAACAGTTATGTAAATACATCATAGAGGCTGCTTGACAATTATGTAAATATATCATAAGAGGCTGTTCAACAATTATGTAAATACATCATAGAGGCTGCAATTATGTAAATATATAATAAGAGGCTGTCTGACAATTATGTAAATATATCATAGAGGCTGTTCAATTATTATGTAAATACATGAATATCATAGAGGCTGTTCAACAATGAAATCATGTAAATACACATACATGTATATTATATAGGTCATTAACAGTTATGTAAATACATCATAGAGGCTGTTCAACAATTATGTAAATATATCATAAGAGGCTGTTCAACAATTATGTAAATATATCATAAGAGGCTGTTTGACAATTATGTAAATATATCATATTATTATGTAAATACATGAATATCATAGAGGCTGTTCAACAATAAAATCATGTAAATACACATACATGTATATTATATAGATCATTAACATATCTTTGAGACCATTCAGCAAATATGTAAATACATCATGGAGGCTGTTCAACAATTAGGCAACATAAAATATAATTATTTATGTACCTCTTCCACCCATATAACACTTGTCAATACCTGTCTCTTTTTCTCTGTTATTGTGATGTAATTCGACAAAAATTATTGTTTTCTGTTGTTATTTTAAAAATTTATCTCAAGATGAACATAGGTGTCAGCAAAATAATGTCTTGAAACCATTTCTCGACATCACTGAAGATACCTTGAGCTGAGAAGATAACGACAATATACAGTTAAACCTGCTCTAACAGCCACATGTATTAATCAGCCATATATTTATTTTCCCAAATCATGGTATAAATCAACCTGTATTAAATAGCTGCCTTTAAAGATCACTTTTTCATACTGCCTTTGGGGGCTGCTTAACACGAGTTTGACTGTTCATAAAACATTTTTTTCACCATGTCCATATTTAATTTATGAATAAAAATAATGCATGTGTCTGAAATAATTTAATAACTTAACAGACAAGCCTTCCCCTGCTATATTTTGAAAAAGTTTGTTTTGTTTAACGACACCACTGGAGCACACTGATTAATTAATCATTGGCTATTGGATGTCAAACATTTGATAATTTTGACTCGTAGTCATTAGAGGAAACCTGCTACATTTTTTGTCTAATGCATCAAGAGATCTTTTATATGCACTTTTCCACAGACAGGAAAGCACATACCACAGCCTTTGTCCAGTTGTGGTGCACTGGTCGGAATGAGAAAAACCCCAATCAGCTGAATGTATCCACCGAGGTGGTTCGATCCTGCGACGCAAGCACCTCAAGCGAGCAGTCAACTGACTGAGCTAACCCCCCCCCCCATATTTTAAAATCCATCTCCTGATCACCCCCACCCTAATGTCCATTAGTCCTCCCTCACCCCTGTGGCTTCAGCTGTACTCTCTATTTTAAAAATGTATGTACAGAGCCAGTGTTTCTGTTTGAGAGTCAGTGTTTCTGTTGGTGGACTGCCAATTCCCAAGTATATTACAAGCAATGCAACAATTTAACAGTTGTTGAATACCACTACCATGCTACAGAACACTTCACAACCAATTGTACGAGTACAGAATACCCAGTATACATAATTAACTGGCCACTGATTGATATGGGCGACTCTTTGACCTAGCAGTTAGGATCGTGGATATCTTGTAAAATGTCACACAAATTGTATGCAATAATTTGAATCCTGCCAATATATACATGTACTTTGTGTTTTTATTTATTGCATACATATGATAATATCAAAAGGCAAATAAATATCTCAACATCTCAAGTTCAAGGGCCATAACTTTGCCAAAAATAAGTACATTGCAATAAAAGTCAAACTTGTCTATAATAGTGTTTGATAAAGCTACATGTACATGTATACACAAACTTTCTCGCTCAATATCTTAAGGTAGTAATAAACCAAATAACTTCTGGCTGGGTCAAAGTTCAAGGTGCACCCAACTTTTGATAGAGAAATGAACACCATAAGTCCTGTGATTGGTGATAAATGTGAGTGTATTGGTTGTGAAAAAAAGAAGAAATTTCATCGGGGCAAAAAAATGTATGCAATTTATTTCATCTGGTACCACTGTATCAAGTAACCTTGTTTGAAACATGTATGGGGTACCCGTAAAAAAAAGTACTAAAATTTTGTGTGGAACTAGGGTAGTCATAGACGCTACCCGTTATTTCAGAAATTAGCAGCTTGACCCCCAATTTTTTTCTGATTCACTTTAAGGGTGAGGGGTGGTAGTATTTATATCCATTTATGTCGACTAATACACTGCAGGTAGGAGTTTTAGTCTAAAAGCTATATTTGGGACAGACGGATGGATGGATGGATGGACAGAAGGATGGAGATGAAACCTATTGTCCCCTCCCTCTTGTTGTACCAATAAAGAACTAAAAAGAAGCACTTTAATATACAGTCAAACCTGTCTTAAGTGGTCACACATGGGAGTAGATAAAGTGGCTGCTTAAGACAGGTGGCCGCCGAGTACAGGTTGCCACATATATAGTCTTTAAAACATTTGTTGTTGTTTCTTGTTTTACCGTCTGTACTGCTAATCAACGGATGTATGCTTCACAGTTGACTATAAATCAACTTTTGACATGTCGTTTCCTTCAGAAATAATGCAAATGGAATGTATTAAATTAACCGTTCTCAACGTTTGTTTTCTTTTTCCATTTAATTATTTAATTCCTATGTATTGTCATAGTATGTGAACCTACAAATGTCGGTGTCCTGCCATTTTGCCTACACCCCACTTTGTCTACACCCAGTTTGCCTACAACCCACTTAGTCTACACCTAGTTTGCCTACAACCTTGTTTGCCTACAACCTAGTTTGCCTACACTCAGTATGAAAAGGTGCCATCCCCAGTTAAAAGTGGATCATTCCAAGTATATAATATTTTGTACAAAGTTTAACTTTAATCTTATCAAAGAATCATGGATGCCATTTAACTTTGATCATGTATTAAAGATCACAGTATGGGATCATTGAACTAATACTAATCACCATAAAGAGCATAAAATTACTGTTGCTCAACTAAGCCCCAATTACATTACTTATGTTCATCGTAATCTTAATTGTTTATATAATACAATGTTTTTATATTGGTTTGAGACATAAAATAATAGGGACTGTCCCACTATTAACTGGGGATGTCACTTTTTCATATAGTAGGCAAACTGACTGTAGGCATACTGGGATGTAGGCAAAATGGGTGTAGGCAAAGTGGGTTGTAGGCAGAATGGGAGGGAACCCAAATGTCAAGCGTGGCCTGTCCAGAGGCAATTAGATGCATTGCAGAGTCATACTTTCTTAACTGATACACAGTAGAGATGTCGGGACTGAATGGGTACTAGTATTCCTGAAGGTGTGAAGATCGATTATTTGCTGCACCTTATCGCTGTTGTTAAAATGTACCTTTTTGTATAACAGTAAAACTTTACTGTGGCCGATTAATACTGGTATTTTAGCGATTTGGGATCCAATTTAGGTGGCCGCTGGCCGCGTTAAACAGGTGACCACTTATTACAGGTGCATTTACATTAAAAATTATTTGGAAGGAAAAAAGTGGCCGCTTAAGGCAGGTAACCGCTGAGTACAGGTGGCCGCCAGGACAGGTTTGACTGTATTTAGAGTGGTACGGACTCCCTCTGATATGCACACTCTCACTAGAACAATCCTACATCTGCGCTGTAACATCAGCAAGGGATGACATTCCTGAAATAACATAATAATTAAGCCATCTACAAAGTTGAACCATACTCTACTGTGCAGATATCAGGTTTTTAAAGCTGACAAAGTTCAACACAACCTTATCTTTGTGTAGATATATATATATATACACACACACATACATATACACTTATTGCCGTCAAAATGCGGTTTGGGATTGGCCAACAGGCAAGAGCCTATATTAAGGCCTCTCCCTACATTTATAAATACAAGTTTGATACATCAAGATGACAGAAATAGTATAATAATTTAAATAAATTCAAATTAGCTAAGATGAAAAGAATGGAAGAGAGAGAGAAGAAAGGAAAAATAAAAATAGATAGTTGATATGATATTATTTAGTCACAGTTGGGAAGGGAGAAGGAGGAATAATGAATGGTTAGTTATCGAAACGTTTGCTATTAATTATAAAGTCTTGAACAGATTTAAATATAACACTATTTTCGTGGGTACTAAAATTTGGGTCACCAAATAATAAAGTCTTGCAATTAAGATTGTGATATTTTGACAGGTGAGTATTACGAATTACATTATATAGTGGACAATAACATAAAAAATGTTCTGCATCTTCAATAAGATGTCCACAAGTACAAAATGGACTGTCACTTACATGTCTTGCGAATTTATGACCATTTAGATCGCTAGTTCCCAAGCGGAGTCGACTATGTAATATCTGTTGCCTTCTATCACCATCGTAAAGTAGCACGGTACAATTGGGTCTGATTTATTTAATTCTGATTTAAATCTATTTAACGATGAAGAATTCCTAATATCGGACGTTATATTATTCCATAATTTAACTGCGGAAGGAAAAAAGGAATTCGCGAAAAGTTTAGTTCGACAAAAGTATGTATTGATGTATGAATATCTATATATTGTATGTATGTCGAGGTTGACTATTACATACATAGATATTAACGCACTGGCGCAGGGGATAATTAAATCCTTTCTGGCCTCACAAATTGTCCCATGCCGTTGCTGGGACTCGAACCTGTGGCACCGATTCGCCCGCAAATTGGCAGACTAACCACAATACGCTCTGAGCTATCGAAGCTTCCATAAAAAGGAAGCTCTTTTAACTCAAACCATATGCATGGGGCCTACAATCTACGCGGTCGATCCCGCTTACGTGCATGAAACAGTGGGCAGACCTGGCACTGGCTAGTATGTATTGATGTATGAATATCTATATATTGTATGTATGTCGAGGTTGACTATTACATACATAGATATTAACGCACTGGCGCAGGGGATAATTAAATCCTTTCTGGCCTCACAAATTGTCCCATGCCATTGCTGGGACTCGAACCTGTGGCACCGATTCGCCCGCAAATTGGCAGACTAACCACAATACGCTCTGAGCTATCGAAGCTTCCATAAAAAGGAAGCTCTTTTAACTCAACCATATGCATGGGGCCTACAATCTACGCGGTCGATCCCGCTTACGTGCATGAAACAGTGGGCAGACCTGGCACTGGCTAGTATGTATTGATGTATGAATATCTATATATTGTATGTATGTCGAGGTTGACTATTACATACATAGATATTAACGCACTGGCGCAGGGGATAATTAAATCCTTTCTGGCCTCACAAATTGTCCCATGCCATTGCTGGGACTCGAACCTGTGGCACCGATTCGCCCGCAAATTGGCAGACTAACCACAATACGCTCTGAGCTATCGAAGCTTCCATAAAAAGGAAGCTCTTTTAACTCAACCATATGCATGGGGCCTACAATCTACGCGGTCGATCCCGCTTACGTGCATGAAACAGTGGGCAGACCTGGCACTGGCTAGTATGTATTGATGTATGAATATCTACATTACGAGTGTAATATGGGTTTTTTGCAGAAATGGGGCATGGTAATTGTAATGTCAAGAATGTGGGGAGCAAGTTATTAGAAAGTTTATACATCATACATAGTTTATGGCGACTTCTCCTTTCTGATAAAGATATAAAACCAGTTTCGCTATATAGTAACTTGTGAGATGTTCCCCGAACAGAACCACAAATTGTACGCAAAGCGTCCAAGTGTATATTTTCAAGATTGTATGCCTGTTGGAGACTACAATTATCCCAAAGAATATCGGCATAATCAAAAATGGGAAGAATAAATGATCTATAGATTTTTACTAATGATTTTCTAGATAATCTATATTTAAAGGATCGAAGACAATTTACCATTTTACTGGCCTTACTTACAATATTTTGTATATGGAAATCCCATTCCGCAGATTTCTGGAATGTAAGGCCCAAGTGTTTATGGACATCAACCTCTGATACTTGTACGTTGTCTAAAAATAACTTAGGATTGCTGGGGTTTTTAATTTTTCGGCTAAACAACAAGGTTTCGGTTTTTTCGAGACTGAACTTAACAAGCCACCGTTTAGCCCACTTGTTAATATGCTCTAAGTCAGAGTTTAAAATATTACAACATAGTTCAGGATTTTCAACAGTAATAAATAATGAGGTATCATCAGCGAACAATCTAATATTTGAAGTAATCCCATTAACAATATCATTTATATATACCAAAAACAAAATAGGACCAAGAACAGAACCTTGCGGAACACCTGCGGAAATGGGTTTAGTATGTGAGAAATGGTTTTGTAGTACTACACATTGTCTTCGATCAGATAAATAGCTTTCAAACCATAATAAGAGTTTTCCCGAAATCCCAACAGTTTCTAATTTATAGATCAGACCCTTATGCCAAACTCGATCAAATGCTTTGCTTATATCGACAAATACTGCTCTAACTTCTTTCCCTTCATCCATAGAATGACAAATAAAATGATAAAAATCAATTAGTTGGTTAACAGTTGAATCGCCAGGAATAAAGCCAGACTGGAATTTTTTTATGGTGTTATTTATTCTAAAGAAATTGAAAATGTGCTTAAAAATGCATTTTTCGAAAAGTTTGGAGAGATTACTTGTAAGTGAAATGGGTCTATAATTACTTGGTTCATGAATACTACCCTTTTTATGAATAGGATTTACGTTAGCAAGTTTCCAATCTGAGGGGAAAATGGAATGGTGTAATGATAGATTAAACAAGCGTGTTAGAGGGTATGAAAGTTCTTTAGCTAGTAACTTAAGTAATCTATTGCTAATAAAGTCGGGGCCTGTTGATTTGGATGTATTAAGGGTGTTTAAGATATCTTCTACTTCGGATGGTACTAGATCTATTTCTATAAGTGGATCAACTGTAAGGTCTACTGTCGGAAGCTCTCCTTGCGGGCAGTGTAAAGTAGATTGTTTAACCTTCTGACTACTGCAGGCGAGATATCTCGCCCGACGTCACGTCAGTCGATATACTGTACACTGTATACAGTGCATTCCCCAATTCATATTTCCCGCCGTTTTGCACACGACACTCACCGGAAACGGAAATATAATTAAAGAAAAAAGATTTTTTTTCAAAATGGTGGTTTTTGTTTTGATTTTTTCAATTGAAAATACCTTGAAATTTTGAGTTCAAAAAGTGGTTTTCGGCAAGTATTTTCGCTTGACAACAATG
Source organism: Gigantopelta aegis (assembly GCF_016097555.1). NCBI lineage: Eukaryota > Metazoa > Mollusca > Gastropoda > Neomphalida > Peltospiridae > Gigantopelta > Gigantopelta aegis. Next base: position 65,951,463 of record NC_054706.1, read on the forward strand.
GCGGCACGTCGCGGTAATTTTCAGGGATCGATAGCTGATTGTAACAGCTAATTTGATAATAAATTTGATCGTTTTACCAACAACAAAAATTACCAAATATTGCAATATGAATCGTAGTTCGGGTTTAAAAAAAAATTCTGGTCAGAAAACCACTGTTATCGGGAATAATGGACATAAATACTGGACACCTGGCCACAAATGCCCGTAAGTAAACGCAACTTTTTCGATTTTTTGCCTAATTTTAATCACCATTAGCCGATCTAAAATAATAAAAATTACAAAAAAAGACACGAAAATAATACTTACCGATTCATATATGAACTTTATTTCATGTATTTATGAAACATTTAAGTGAATATATGTGAGTAAAAATTATAAACTTGTACCCACTCAACGTGGTTTTTGTTAAAAATTAATCCAGTAGTCTAAAGGTTAATAAAGAATTCATTAAAAACATTGGCTATCTCCTTAGGATTATCAATAACGTTACCATCGACAAGCAGCGGTGTTATAGTTAAACTAATACTCCCACGATTTTTAAAGTGAGAATTAAGAAGTTTCCACCAATATACACATACACATACACATACACATATATATATACACACACATACACACAGTCAAACCTGTCTTAAGCGGGTCACACAAGGGAGTAGATAAAAGGGGCCGCTTAAGACAGGTGGCTGCTGATTACAGGTTGCGACACATATAGTCTTTAAAACATATGTTGTTGTTTCTTGTTTTAGCGTCTTTACTGCTAATTAATGGATGTGCGCTTCACAGTTTACTATAAATAAATAAAACTGCAACTGGAATGTATTAAATTAACAGTTCTCAACCAGTTTGTTTTGTCTTTGCATTTAATTATTTAATTTCTACTTCATGTGGTGTATTGTCATAGTAAGTGAATCTACAAATGTCAAGCGTGGCTTTCCATAGTCATACTTTCTTAGTTGATAGACAGTAGAGATGTCGGGACTGAATGGGTACTAGTATTCCTGAAGGTGTGAAGATCGGTTATTTTCTGTACCTTATCGCTGTTGTTAAATATCCCTTTTATATAATAGTAAACATTTAGTGTGGCCGCTTAATACAGGTATTTTAGCGATTTGGGATCCGATTTGGGTGGCCGCGTTAGACAGGTGACCGCTTATTACAGGTGCATTTACGTTACAAATTGTTTGGGAGGGAAAAAAGGGGCCGCTTAAGGCAGATGACTGCCGAATACAGGTGGCCATTAGGACAGGTTAAACTGTCTGTGTGTGTGTACCGGTATATATATATATATATATATATATATATATATATATATATATATATATATATATATATATATATATATATACTCTTCAAAAGAAGAAACGCAAAACCACATTGTCGTAACATTTGGAGAATTGATTTAATTATTGAATGGTGAGTCCGATAATTACCAAATGTTGCAGGATTGTTCACAATTCACTCTAGTCCATTGTGAGTAAGTGATAGGACACACCACCAAGGTCAAGGTCATCTGGAGTCAATACCGGGTGTGGCCTCCGCGTGTGTTGACAACTGCCTGGCACCGCCTGCCCATTGAAGCAACCAGAGTACGGATGACGTCCCGGGGGATGGTGGCCCACTCGGCCTGCAAGGCTGCTGCCAGCTCGGGCAGGGTCTGGGGCTGTGGTTGTCGCTGTCGGAGGCGTCGGTCCAACTCGTCCCATAGATGCTCAATTGGGTTCAAATCCGGTGATGTCGATGGCCAAGGAAGGACATTAATGTTGTTGTTCTGTAGGAAAGCCGTTGTGAGACGTGCTGTGTGAGGCCTGGCGTTGTCATGTTGGAACACTGCGTTGGCGTTGGCCATAACTGGAACGATGTGTGGCCGGAGGATCTGGTCAATGTAGCCCTGTGCATTCAGGTTGCCCTGCACGTGGACCAGGTCAGTCCTGCCAGTGTGTGAGATGGCTGCCCACACCATGACACTACCCCCGCCGAATCTGTCCACTTCCTGCACGCAGTTTGCCGCATAACGTTCACCACGATGCCTATACACGCGACATCTTCCATCATGACGTCGGAGCAGAAATCGGGACTCGTCACTGAACCACACCTATCTCCATCGCAGTTGAGGCCATTGTCGATGAATCTGGCACCACTGCAGTCGGAGCCGACGGTGTTGTGGTGTTAAGATGACACCTCGAACTGGACGTCTGGCACGAATTCCTACCTCACGTAGGCGGTTCCGTACGGTCTGGTCGGATATCCTGCGCAAACCTGGTATTGCTGCGGCTGTGGAGGTGGCAGTAGTCAATCGTTCCCGAAGGTGGCGTACCCGGATGTAGCGGTCCTGCCCGGGGGTAGTGACCCGTGGTCGACCGGATCTAGGGAGGTCACGTGTTGATCCATGTTGCTGGTAACGGTCCCACAGTCTGGAGATGGTGCTTGGGGACACATGGAATGCCCTGGCAACGGCCGTTCTGGATTCGCCTGCGTCTAGTCGGCCGATGGCATTGTTTCTCTGCGGTTCACTGAGACGTGGCATGTCCTGGATTGTCAACTGTCGGCCAGATACAGAGGCCAGGCAAGCGAACACCCTGCACTTTTATACTGTCGGTGTTCATGTTGCACGTGCAGACAACGCACGTGCAGTGGTGACATGGTTTGCACGTGGCTGCGTTTTTGCGAATATTCAAATTTTGGAACTTTATTGTACAGTAGCTGCGTTTTATCGAATGTAACCGTGGGAATGTGTTTGGGACATGCAATAACCTTATATTCACAAAGCATGAACCGGTAGGAAACATAAAATCGGAGTTATAACCCATTTGTACCCTTTTGCGTTTCTTTTTTTGAAGAGTATATATATATATATATATAAATGTTTATGTTTAATCACCATTAGAGCACAGTGATTATTAATCAGTGGCTACTGGATGTCAAACAATTGACAATTCTAACACAAGTCTTTATAGTGGAAACTATACAAGCAGGGGTGGGACATAGCCCAGTGGTAGAGCACTCTATGATGCATGGTCGGTTTAGGATTGATCCTCATCAATGGGTCCATTGGGCCATTTTTATGACTGGTATATCAAATATCGTTGTACATGTATGTGCTATCATATCTGTGGTGCATATAAAAGACCAAGAAAGAAAAATGTATAAGACATCAAGATTACCAAATGTTTGACATCCAGTGGCTAATGATTAATAAATCAATATGCTCTAGTGGTGTCATTAAACAAAAACTTCAACTTTAACTATTAGCAGCAAACAATATTTTACAGTATACATGTATGTACTGTCCCTCACAAAGAATAGTACATACCATGCTCTTTGTTATATTAGTTGTGGGGCAATGTTTGGGATAGGAGTAAAACCCAATGTGTCCACTGAGTGGGTTCAAATCTACAACCCAAGCACATCTAATAAGAAGTTTGTTTTGTTCAACGACACCACTAGAGCACATTGATTTATTAATCATTTGCTATTGGATCTCAGACATGTGGTAATTTTGACATAAAGTCTTAGAGAGGAAACCTGCTACATTTTTCCATTAGTAGCAACGGATCTTTTATATGCACCATCCCACAGACAGGATAGCACATACCACAGCCTTTGACATACCAGTTGCGGCGCACTGGCTGGAATGAGAAATAGCCCACAGGCCTACCAATGGGAATCGATCCCAAACTGACCGCGCATCAAGTGAGTGCTTTACCACTGGGCCATGTCCCACCGCTTCATATGTAAATCTCACCCCATGTAAATAATAACAATAAATAATAAAGCAAGGTTTTTCATGGAATTTCTAGTCTGATGCGCAGTCGGTCTGGGATCGATCCCCATCGGTGGGCCCATTGGGCTAGTTCTCATTCTAGCCAGTGCAACACAACTTGTATATCAAAGGCTGTGGTATGTACTATCTTGTCTGTGGGATGGTGCATAAAAAAAAGACCCTTTGCTACAACTGGAAAAAATGTAGCAGGTTTCCTCTCTAAGACTGTCAAAATGACCATACGTTTGACATCCAATAGCCAATGATTAATAAATCAATGTCCTCTAGTGGTGTCGTTAAACATAACAAACTTCATGGAATTGTTTTTTTACTTGCCCTACTGCATGTATATGTATGGACAGTATGACATCCCTAACAAAACTAATTTACCATGTGGTTTCTATGGTAATTAGGTCCTCTAGGGAATGCAGTTCAGTACAACTGATAACAAGTCGTTATTTATAGATACAATCACAATTGAATGTAACTACTGTATATATACAGTCCTGAACAAACTAATCTGTATATATAGTTACATGTAGTTAATATCACAATGACTATTATTGGGCTGTACATAACCATAAACCAGCAGGATGGCAGTTAAAAAACAACTAGGTTACAGTAATAGAGGTATTAAAAAGAAAGAAATGTTTTATTTAACGACACATTCAACACATTTTATTTATGGTTATTATATATGGTGTCAGACATATGGTTACGGACCACGCAGATAGAGAGAGAAAACCCGCTGCCGCCACTTCACGGGGTACTCTTTTCGATTAGCAGGAAGGGTTCTTTTATATGCACCATCCCACAGACAGGGTAGTATATGCCACAGCCTTTGATATACCAGTCGTGGTGCACTGGCTGGAATGAGAAATAGCCCAATGGGCCCACCAACGGGGATTGATCCCAGACCCACCCACATCAAGTGAACACTTTACCACTGGGCTACGTTCCACCCTACTAGAGGTATTAATTCTCCAGGTGACCAAAAACAATCACTTATAGAACTATGGAAAAAGGCTTTTTCAGGGTTCACTGGAAAATATTTTGGTTTAGCCATTCTCAGAAATGTTGAGTATTTCATTGACATTTATTAAAATGTGGTTAATTTGAGGAATATTTTATTAGCCAATGACTAAATTTTGTAGCCATTTTGTATACAAATGAGCAAATGGCTACTGTGGCAATGCACAGAGTTAGCCCTGTTTTTTGCTGGTGGTGCAACTGTTCTCATTTGAGATTTGAAATTCAGTGTGGAGTGGGAAGCAAATTATGTTATAATATTTTAATTTGGTAGCAAAGAGGTTTGTTTTGTTTAACAACACCACCAGAGCATATTGATTTATTAATCGTCAACTATTGGATGTCAAATATTTGGTAATTTTTACATACAGTCTAAGAGAAGAAATCCGCTACATTTTTTTCCATTAGTAGCAAGGGATCTTTTATATGCACCATCCCAGACAGGATAGCACATACCACAGCCTTTGATATTCCAGTTGTGTTGCACTGGCTGCTGAAACAAGATCTACAGCCCAATGACTTCACCAATAGGGCATATTACACTTCTGGGATTTGAGGAGTGGACTAGAATTATTACTTTGGAATTAAAATGCTAATAACCAAAATGAAAGCCATCCATTTGAATAATTCAAGAGGTAATGGATTCAAGAGGCTATTAAGGAACCTTAATTTAACTAAACTTAAATTCACAATTGTCAACATTTTTGCAAACATACCAGTACAAAGAGTACTCACTTCTTTATTAATTTCCCCAAAAACCTCCCCACCTTCCTAAAACAAACAATTTTTTTTAATTTGCAGTAATACTTTTATTTACATTTCCCTCTGGCTAAAAAACATGCATCCCCCTCCTAGCCAATTGCTAATTTTTATACAAAGAGACTACAAAATTTAGTCCTTGGCTAATAAAATATTCCTTAAATTAACCACATTTTAACTGTTTTCACGAAAATACTAAACATGTTTATCTGAAAGTTGGCTAAACAAAAATTCCTGCCAATGTGAGCCCTGGTTTGTGCACACTATCAAAAACAAAATCTACAAATTCTTCATGGTCTAACCAACATGACAGCCAAATGTCATTATGATTCATCACAGACTCAAGTGGCAATATTTTATGAACTTTCACCAAACTTGACTTTAAGCCTGCCAGCAAACATCATTCTGTTGACACACATTATACATCACATGTGAGCTAGAATCCCCCCCCCCTTCCCCCAACAACCCTGCTATTCAATATATCATCCTTTTAAGTACTTGCACACTCACATTAAAAAATGCAACTACCAGTCCAAAGGTATATTTTCCATTTCTGCACTCCTGATCTTGCAGCATGCTGCTGTTCAGCAACTTTCCTTAAAGGGACATACCCTAGTTTTTAAACACTAAAGCGTATTTCTCACTATTAGAGAAGTTTATGATAATCAAAATAAAACATTACTTATATTTTATTGTTTAGATTATCCATTTCCGTACAACCGAAGTGTTTAATTCTGGTCATCCTGGTGTTTCTAATACCACAAAATGCATTTTTCATATTTTTAAAAACGCACATGCATCTGAGAAGTAATGAATATGGAGTCATGGTGTAGTCTTATTTTTAAGAGTCTTTCAACGTCACAAGCTCTTGTTTCACTCTGTTGTATCCAAATTTGTTACATGTTTGTAAAGTAAACTTAGTGTCCATCTTTACGGGTTGAATCTAGTCTAAGTGAAAAATATGCCTTAATATTTTTTTAAAACTAGTGTCTGTCCCTTTAAAGGTTAACTTTATGACAAAGTAACGTTATAATCAGACAAAACAGAAATGTTTTGCAAAAATGTTAAAAGTTAAAGTTTGTTTTGTTTAATGACACCAATAGAGCCAATTGATGTATAAATCATTGCTATTGGATGTCAAACATTTGGTAATTACAGGGCTAGAAATGAAAAAAAAAATTCTACATGCACCAGGTGCATGCTGAAAAAAAAGTTACATGCACCATTAAAATTCTGCATGCACCAAAAATAAGGTAAATCCTGTTAACAATGAGAAAAATACTATTTTAATTACCTTGATTACAGTGTTGATTATCATTTTCTTTTTAATTTAATTTAACTTTTTTAACTCGATAAGATCTGTTGGTATAATATAAATTAGCCTACGGAATTCGACAAGAAGTTGCGATTGAAATAATCACTGGCTGACTTCGAGTCAACTATGCGAGTAACGCACATGCACGTTTGCAATCATCTGATCAAGTGCCCATATCTGAGGTCGAAAATGTTCAAGGCAGTTACGGTACTTTGTATTGATCACAGATCTGGCGGAGTTCAATTTGTCAGTGACGACAACAACTGTGTTATGCGCGTGGATACCCCAAAGTCGGTCTCGACCACCTTCCCTAATACCGTTCACGGATATAACCGAGATATTGCCGGCAATTTTCGCAAATATATTTCATGGAAATGACCGAAAGGGCGCCATTGTTGTAAGTAGGATTATGGGATACAAAATGGATGCGCCCATAAGATAAAAGTTATCGTTTTCATGTGGCGAACAGATTACGAAATGCATACGCAAAATTTACCAACTTGAGTCTGAATCTGGTAGACAACAGGATACTAGTATACGCAATACACAGTACTTGAAAAATATTAGCATGCACCGCGTGCACCCAGTTTTAAAAGTTACATGCACACGCAAAAATCAGCATGCACCGGTGCATGTATTAACACTGCATTTCGAGCCCTGAATTATAATATAGTCTTAGAATGGAAAGCTGCTACATGTTTTATTTAGTAGAAAGTGATCTTTTATATGCCGGATAGTACATACCACGACCTTTGATACATGTTAGCCAGTCGTGGTGCACTGGCTGGAATGAGAAATAGCCCAATGGGCCTACCGACGGGGGATCGATCCTAGACTGACCATGCATAAGGCAAGCGTTTTACCATTTGGCTATGTCCCGCCATTGCTAAGTTGTCATTATACATATATTTTCATCTCAAATAAAGGCTATTTCAATTTTATAAAAAATTATTGAAAATCCTGCATTAAAATTATTGCTTTTTGGATAAATCGGGAAAATTACCCTAGAACAGTGATGTATAATGAAGTAAAGAAAATGATCACAAATTATGTTTTGTCATGATTTCCCTCAACTTGAACTATGTAATGATATCCTGGCTTTAAAATGAAGTTTGGAACATTTAGCATACCTACATGTAGGTATTTTGTAAGACACTTTTCATTGCTTATGTGAAAGCTACGTGAAAGCAAAAAGTAGGAACAGCACTTTTTACTTGTTATTGTGAATACAAAGTATACAGTAAAAATAGATTTAAAGCATACAGCTCGTAATTTTATTGTAAAGTTAACCTTTAAGTAAAAAAAATAATACAGTTACATGTAGAATTGTTTTTGGTTCTCAATTACAAAGCTAAAAGTTTCATATTAAAAAATTGTTATATTTCCCCATGCCAGTTATGTCAGTTTGTTTTTGTGTAACGACACCACTAGAGCACATTAATTTATTAATCATTGACTATTGGATGTCAAACATTTGATAATTTTGACATATAGTCTTAGAGAAAAAACCCGCTACGTTTTTTTCCATTAGTAGCAAGGGATCTTTTATATGCACCATTCCACAGACAGGATAGTATATACCATGACCTTTGATATACCAGTCGTGATGCACTAGGTTGAATGAGAAATATCCCAATGGGGCCACCGACGGGGATCGATCCCAGACCGACTGCACATCAAGCGAGTGTTTTACCACTGGGTTATGCCCCGCCCTGTTATAATGTCAGACATGATTCATCACTGAAATGAGACACTGCATACAAATGTATGACAGAAAACTAAAAGCACTTTATTAATAATCAGCTGTTGTTTTTCTTCTCACAGTGACAACACGGGTGTACAAGATTGTGTTGACATACGTGCATATGTTAGCTGTGAATCATCAATATTATGATTACTGTCATACCTCAAGGTAAGCCAACTATGTCAATGAAATATATATCAGTCACCCGAAATGACAATGAAAGAAATGTTTGTTTAATGACACTGCAGTGTTTTATAAACTACAGTCTATGTCAAATGGAAACTGATGAATTGACATGCAACTACAATTAATAAAGTTTATAATTTTAATAAAAATATTAATTATTAAGTTCTAAACCTATACCAACATACATAACATTATTTGGAAGAAAGTAGTAATTCTTAATAAATGAAAACAATTTTTCTGATCAATGATACCCAATATTCTGATCAATGATACCCAATATTCTGAGAAATGGTACCCAATATTCTGAGCAATAATACCCAATATTCTGAGCAATGATACCCAATATTCTGAGCAATGATCGCGATACCCAATATTCTGAGAAATGGTACCCAATATTCTGATCAATGATACCCAATATTCTGAGCAATGATACCCATTATTCTGAGCAATGATACCCAATATTCTGATCAATGTTACCTAATATTCTGATCAATGGAACCCAATATTCTGAGCAATGATACCCAATATTCTGATCAATGGAACCCAATATTCTGAGCAATGGTACCCAATATTCTGACAGACTATAATTACACAAACAATTCTAGTGACATTATTAGACAATAGCAAGGTGTTTCCTTTATAAAATATGAGACATTAAAGTAGGTCATAGTATGCAACACACCATAGTCGTACATGCATACATGGTTTGATGATCCTATATGAATTGATTCTTGAAAAGAAAGCTATGACCTGGAAATGAAAATTTCATGGATGGATGTACGGACATATAAAAACACATTAGTTTACCTTTATGGAGTTTTTAGATTTGCAGATTAATGCTATTGAAAGGGTGCAATGTAGTCAGGGTCTCTATGAGTACTCGAGCACGGGTCGAGTCTAGCATAACTCGAGTTTGTTAACAGGATGTGAGTACCCCTACAAGGTGGAATACAATGATCAACTATAATACAATGTAGGACAATAATTTCAGCAGTAAATAATCAACAATGTAAGTTACACAATAATTATATGATCATGCGCTAGTTTCTCTGTTCAAACAGGCCGTTCGTCCGTCCCATCACTGAACATATAAACCGGTTTCTAAATGCAATACAATGACATGATTTGGCATCCATATTCAGCACTGGAATTAAGATGCATAATGCAAGTTTACTTTATTCCTTAATCTCATCATCATCTAGTGTAAGTGTCGGATACTCTGGTCTGGATAGAGTTTGACCCTCGAGTACTCGAGTCCAATATTTTTGACTTGTGGAGGCCCTAGACATAGTCCAGTGATAAAGCACTCGCTTGATGTGGGTGGGTCTATGATTGATCCCTGTCGGTGGGCCCATTGAGCTATTTCTCATTGTAGCCAGTGCACCACAAGTGGTAAATCAAAGGCTGTGGTGTGTGCTATCCTGTCTGTGAGATGGTACATATAAAAGATCCATTGCTACTAGTGGAAAAATGTAGCAGGTTTTCTCTCTAAGACTATATGTCAAAATTAGCAAACATATGACATCCGATATTCAATGATTAATAAATGTGCTTTAATAATATCGTTAAACAAAACAAACTTTTTGCTATTGAACAAAGTATCTCTCTCTCTAGTACCATAAAATAATTCAGAATAATTACAATATAAATTCAATTTATCATATCAAATTTATGTTATATCAATGTTACAAACCCATGACATAACTCAGTTATTTCAACACCATAAATAAACAAATTATCCATAACAGGTATGCAAATGATAAAAAGGAACTACTTTTCCATAGTTTAGATAGTTGTCTTTGAAACCACAGAAACAGGTAAACACAAACACTGATGTGCAATAATGAAGATTGTATCCGAGGTGGTAATATGAGATTGATTTGAGATTGTTTTATTTAACGACGCCGCTAGAGCACATTGATTTTTTATCTTATCATCGGCTATTGGACGTCAAACATATGGTCATTCTGACACTGTTTTTAGAGGAAACCCGCTGTCGCCACATAGGCTACTCTTTTTACGACAGGCAGCAAGGGATCTTTTATTTGCGCTTCCCACAGGCAGGATAGCACAAACCATGGCCTTTGTTGAACCAGTTATGGATCACTGGTCGGTGCAAGTGGTTTACACCTACCCATTGAGCCTTGCGGAGCACTCACTCAGGGTTTGGAGTCGGTATCTGGATTAAAAATCCCATGCCTCGACTGGGATCCGAACCCAGTACCTACCAGCCTGTAGACCGATGGCCTGCCACGACGCCACCGAGGCCGGTCAGAGAGATTGATTTGAAGTAGAATATTTAATAAGGGAAAATGCACAAGGGAAAAAGTAAACTGTAACAACTTAACAAATTGGTCAATACATGTAATTAGGAAACACAACAAAGTTGCAAATATTGCAAGAGATTGTTTTACAGAGTTAGCGTGGTTTAAAACTTAATACTCTAAAGTTTAGAGTCTAAACATACTGCAATGTTTCTTGTTTAGAACATGAATATCATCTCTACAACCAATGCATTTCTAGACATCAATAATGTGTGTACAAATTTGTTATTTCTCCCAATGGACAAATGAAATTAGAAATAATATTCTGCCAAAAATCATCGAAAATGTATTTATCCTTGTATAATGATTTATATTTAAAACATGTTAACACAAGACAGTATTTTAAAAACAAGAAAAAGCAGAATGTGTGTTTGTTTTGTTTGTTTTGTTGAGGGGAACAAACTTAAATATCTTGCTATAGGACTGAAAAATCAGAAGATGTAATAGTATTCTAAACAAATACAATTAAACCATTAAGCATTACTGGTGCGAGGGGCGGGATTTAGCTCAGTTGGCCGAGTGCTTGCTTGAGGTGCTTGTGTTGCAGCATCGAACCACCTCAGTATTTAGCTCAGTTGGCTGAGTGCTTGCTCAAGGTGCTTGTGTTGCAGCATCGAACCACCTCAGTATTTAGCTCAGTTGGCTGAGTGCTTGCTTGAGGTGCTTGTGTCACAGCATCGAACCACCTCAGTATTTAGCTCAGTTGGCTGAGTGCTTGCTTGAGGTGCTTGTGTCGCAGCATCGAACCACCTCAGTATTTAGCTCAGTTGGCTGAGTGCTTGCTTGAGGTGCTTGTGTCGCAGCATCGAACCACCTCAGTATTTAGCTCAGTTGGCTGAGTGCTTGCTTGAGGTGCTTGTGTCGCAGCATCGAACCACCTCAGTATTTAGCTCAGTTGGCTGAGTGCTTGCTTGAGGTGCTTGTGTCGCAGCATCGAACCACCTCAGTATTTAGCTCAGTTGGCTGAGTGCTTGCTTGAGGTGCTTGTGTCGCAGCATCGAACCACCTCAGTATTTAGCTCAGTAGGCTGAGTGCTCGCTTGAGGTGCTTGTGTCGCAGCATCGAACCACCTCAGTATTTAGCTCAGTTGGCTGAGTGCTCGCTTGAGGTGCTTGTGTCGCAGCATCGAACCACCTCAGTATTTAGCTCAGTTGGCTGAGTGCTCGCTTGAGGTGCTTGTGTGGCAGCATCGAACCACCTCAGTATTGAGCTCAGTTGGCTGAGTGCTCGCTTGAGGTGCTTGTGTCGCAGCATCGAACCACCTCAGTATTCAGCTCAGTTGGCTGAGTGCTCGCTTGAGGTGCTTGTGTCGCAGCATCGAACCACCTCAGTATTCAGCTCAGTTGGCCGAGTGCTTGCTTGAGGTGCTTGTGTCGCAGCATCGAACCACCTCAGTATTTAGCTCAGTTGGCCGAGTGCTTGCTTGAGGTGCTTGTGTCGCAGCATCGAACCACCTCAGTATTTAGCTCAGTTGGCCGAGTGCTTGCTTGAGGTGCTTGTGTTGCAGCATCGAACCACCTCAGTATTTAGCTCAGTTGGCCGAGTGCTTGCTTGAGGTGCTTGTGTCGCAGCATCGAACCACCTCAGTATTTAGCTCAGTTGGCCGAGTGCTTGCTTGAGGTGCTTGTGTCGCAGCATCGAACCACCTCAGTATTTAGCTCAGTTGGCCGAGTGCTTGCTTGAGGTGCTTGTGTTGCAGCATCGAACCACCTCAGTATTTAGCTCAGTTGGCCGAGTGCTTGCTTGAGGTGCTTGTGTTGCAGCATCGAACCACCTCAGTATTTAGCTCAGTTGGCCGAGTGCTTGCTTGAGGTGCTTGTGTCACAGCATCGAACCACCTCTGTGGATCCATTCAACTGATTTTTTTTCTCTCGTTCCAACAAGTATACCACAATTGGTCAAAAACCATGATATGTGCTGTCCTGTCTGTGGGAAAGTGCATACAAAAGATCCCTTGCTGCATTACAAAAAATGTAGCGGGTTTCCTCTGATGACTACGTGTCAAAATTACCAAATGTTTGACATCCAATAGCCAGTGATTAATTAATCATTGTGCTCTAGTGGTGTTGTTAAACAAAACAAACTTGAAACTTTTACTGGTGCAAATGCATATTCATTTCATTTCAACTTATTTTCGTGCTTATATCCAATTAAGGTTCAAGCACACTGTCCTGGACACACACCTCAGCTATCTGGGCTGTCTGTCCAAGACAGTGGGTTAGTTGTTAATTGTTTGTGAGACGAGAGGGTGTAGTGGTCTTACATCTACCCATTGAGTCGTTAAAACTTGCTCTGGATGGGAGCCAGTACCGGGGTGCCAACCCTGTACCTACCAGAATTATATCCAATGGCTTAACAATGACACCACCGAGGCCAGTTAAATGCATATTCAAACTCAGGAATGGCAGAACAGAGGGGATAATTTTGAATAAAAAATATTAATGGTTGTAAATCTTAAAGGAAACATGACACGAGACCATATTATAGCTCATTTTAAAAGAAAAATGATATAAAAATAATATACAAATAACTTTATAACAATAAAATACGTGTAGTTAACTTAAAATGAAGAAATTACGCTAATCAGTATCAAAGTACGATTTATGCATATTTCTTCGTGAGCGTTCGGAAAAAAAGGGAAGTGACGTCAGAGCCGCTGTACTCTTCCATTGTTGTTAACTGTTTATATATGGAGTAAGGGGCTTACGATCTTTTCAGTCCAACAGTGCCGTACTGCGCGGCCTTTGGGTGTAAAAATAAACAGTTTAAACGATCGGGATTGTCTTTTTATGGTTTTCCAAAGGATTGTATCCGAAGAAAGACGCGTGTATTTTATCGCAAAAGAAAAGATTGGACACCAACACCGCATAGTACTTTGGTGTCAGCCCATTTACAGCCCGGAGCCCGAACGTTACCCGGAGACAAAAACAGTACTCGGTTGCGAATGCCGAGGTGTACATTGTACATATTTGGCACAAAGATACACCTCAGCATGATGTATTTATATATGTTAAAACAAAAATGTAGAATTTTTTATTTATTTAAAAAAAGAAAAAAAAGAAGATTTTTCATGTTAGGGCTGTAGGCCTACATAACAAAATCTGTATTCACCGTCCGAAGAAGGAAACATCAACAAGTAATTAAATATGGCATATACAAACATGGGATTTGGCATGAGGATACATCTCAGTACGATGTATTTAAATATGTTTTTAAAAAAACGTGTAGAAAACAATAATAATTTTAAATAATGTTTTTAATCTTCGGGTGGAATACGTCACAAAAACGTTCCTCATCGCCCGAAGCCCCAAAGCAACACGAAGTTCAATACAAAATAAACCATTACTGTCGGTGTCGAAATAACTATTATGTTTCATCCACAGGCTGACTTGAGAATCGGAGTGTTGTTTTAGTTAATTGGTCCTTTCTTTCCGTGGCCTGCACAGGTGATTCCTGATTGGCAGGTGTATATTGCAGGGTATCGACCAGGTAAGTGATTACCACGGTCTAGACATGCGTACAAAATACGTGCCAGTTTTTTAAAGATCACAGGGTATTGTGGCGTAACCTGTCGCGACTATAGTACAATGTTAATGAACATTATCAGCCGCCCTGCTTCATTACTGTAAATAATGCTGTAAAACCCTTGATTAAGTAGACTTTCCCATCTAAAATTACAAAACTGACCAATTACGTAGTACCAAAGAAAAGAAAATTATCACTTGGGTATCGTGAGTGGTCGTTTTTACTCTAACGCACCCTACCAATAGGCCTAATAATATGCTACTTTTTTATGAGAGAAAAATACTATAACCCCATTTCGTTCTATTGATGCAAATAGAAATATATTTAGTTTAAAAGTTGATTATACTCTCAAGTCATTTATGTTTTTTTTTTACAAGCCAGGTTAATGAAAGTGAAGCGCCTTGTCGTAAATTAGAGCGTTTGTTTACACTGTGCATACAGATTTCATTATGTACAGCCCGAAAATAAAAAATGCGATATTTTCAACAACAAAAAATGTTTGTCCTACATTTATATTTTTTACATATTTAAATACATCATATCGAGGTGTATCTTTATGCTAAATATGAACAGTATACACCTCGGCATTAGCATCCGAGTTTTGGTTTTGTCTCCGGGTTACTTTCGGGCTCCGGGCTGTAAATTGGTCGACCGGTCTGGTCTGGCACCATCAGTTTCTCCACCCTCCGACTCGCTATCCGTTTTTTCTTCAGTATCACTGTTGTAAGTAAATGTGTGTCTTTCTTCATTTACTAACAGCTCATATTGATACGGCAAAACGTTTTGCGAACGAACACTCATTGTTTTGGTAAGCTGTGCAAGTCTTAGATTCTTTATGAGCGGTACCGACTAATGCTTTTAAGTGTAAGGCTTCAGATCAAGCGACGCGTCTCTGACGTCACGGACCTCGTGATTGCCCTGCTCATTAAAGATCGGCAATTTCCGCTAAGAGCTCGTATCTGGGGTTCTTTTATGGAGATATTTTAAGTAATTAATTTGTTATAAACAATTTTTTTAGGTGATTCAATTTATAATTACTTGTACATGGTTGGTGCCAAATATGGTTTACGTGACATGTTTCCTTTAAGGCAGAGATGAATTTCACTTGTAGAAAGAAATGTTTTATTTAACGGTGCACTCAACACATTTTATTTACGGTTATATGGCATCAGACATATGGTTAAGGACCACACAGAGAGAGGAAACCTGCTGTCGCCAATTCATGGGCTACTCTTTCCGATAAGCAGCGAGGGATCTTTTATATGCACCATCCCACAGACAGGGTAGTACATACCACTGCCTTTAATATACCAGTCGTGGTGCACTGGCTGGAATGAGAAATAGCCCAATGGGCCCACTGACGCAGATCGATCCCACACCGACTTACTTGTAGAATGCAGGAAATTGCATTTCAGGACATCTAGGTTTAACATTTTACAAGGGAGAATACCCCAGAACCCCCTAGAAACTTTGCTTTGCACCCTCGATCTCAGTCAGACACCCCCACTCCCACCCAATGTCTACTTGTTTCTGCCATGCCTGAAACTGAGTCCCATTATATTTAAGCATGTTTGATCAAGCTGAACAAGTTAACATGCCTGACCCGGGCGTGTGTGTCATATAAGATTGTTTACAGTGTATCTTAGTTCATTTAGTATATCTACTTAAGGGATATAAAACTGTTACAAGGTAAATGTATCCTGCATTAAAAATTAATAATTAAAAAAATAAGACAAGCAAAAAAGGACTGTAATTTACTTCCTTAGCTGGCAATAGTGTACAAACTCAGAGCTAAATAATCTGACACTATTTTATTTTATTTTATATTTTATCAGTTGTATGCTTTGCATTTCCTTTCTGTTACTGCTCAGATAAAGCTGATAATGTACTAACTAGTGCAGAGATTACAGTGCGTTTCTGCAAAGATTAATAGTGTACTACTGCACAGATATAATAACAGTTGTAACAGTCAATGCTGGGCTTGAACTTAAAGGGACATTCCTGATTTTGCTGCAATTTTTAACATGTTATCGACTAACAGAGACTTTTTAATGATTGCAATTACATATCAAATATATTTTTCTACATAACATATTATTCACATTTAGTGGCTGTATATTTAACGTGTTTCTGATTGTTCTAATATTTGTACTAGGTTAAATTTCATTTTATTTCCTAATATTTTTTTTTTTCGTACATACAAAATTATTTTAATACAAAATCCACTTTGGGCTTCTTACAAATATTAAGACGACCAGAAATACACTGAATATACAGACAATGATATTCTAAACTAGAAAATATATTTAATATGTAAGTTTAATCGTAGAAATATTTTATTAGTCGGAAACATATTACAATGCAGCAAACTCGAGAATGTCCCTTTCAGTTACTTTAGCAATTTTGAAAGGTTTTTGCCATCAATGGCGTAGCAAGGGGGGGGGGGGGGGGGGCACAGGCAATGCCCCACCCCAAATCATACTTTTAAAAAAATTGTTGTTTACTATTAAATTTCATAACATTAAACATACATACATAGTATGGGTGCCCCCCCCCCCCCCCCAAATAGTACACTATCCCCCAATATAAAATCCTAACATGTAAAAATATAACACGTACATGTGTTAAACAAGTACATTTTGCATGTGTTATCAAAAATAACGAATGATGTTCTCACCAATGGGTGTGTAAGAAATAAAATTATTCCTTCAAATGACAGTAATAATTTTTATCTAGCAGCAAAAATGTGCCATCGATAAAACCCCTGACCCATGCAGGGCTTCTAGAAGTTTTTTAAAATCCACTAGCCATCGGTTCAGTGATTTAAAACATTTACTAGCCACGATTAAAAATTCACTAGCCTTACTTTACTTTAAGTTAATACAATTTCACTAAATAATAGTAATAATCACATATGTCACCTAAAGAGGGAGATACAGGTTAAAAACACTAACATTGTGGGGTTGGGATGGGGTCTGGATATTCATATTTACAAAATAGACTTAACTGCAACATTTATAATGCAATAATTCATTAACTGTCGGGTATGGCAACAGTAGTTATTTACTAGCCCAACATTGAATATCACTAGCCATGGGAGTGGGGCTACCATATATACGTCAAAATAATGAGATCATATAAAAGGCCTACCAATCAATAACTTTCAGGGTGTATACTACCAAATAAAATCCCATAGATGACAATAGTAACATATGTGGCTAAAACTCCTACCTACAACATATCAATCGACATCAATGCCACGGATATAAATACTACCACCGCTCACACTTAAAGTGAATTAGAAAAAATTGGGGGTCAAGCTGCTCGTTTCTGAGATAACGGGTAGCGTCTATGACTACCCTAGTTCCGCACAAAATTCGAGTACTTTTTTTTACAGGTACCCCATATATCTTTCAAGCACAAGGCTACTTGACACATTGGTACCAGATGAAATAAAATTGCTTTTTTTTTTTACACAGATGAAACTATTATTTTTTACAACCAACACACATTTATAACCAATCACAGGACTTGTGGTGTTCACTTCTCTATCAAAAGTTGGGTGCACCTCAAACTTTGACCTAGCCAGAAGTTATTTGGTCTAGTACTACCTTCAGAGATGTACAGAACCATTTAGGCTATACTTTGAACAAAAATGGTTGGCTATAAAATAACCCACAACTTATTTTTTCTGTCTCACTTGGAGAAAAAGAGAGAGGAGTGTGTGTGTGTGTGTGTGTGTGTGTGTGTGTGAGAGAGAGCGAGAGCGAGAGAGAGAGAGAGAGAGAGAGAGAGAGAGAGAGAAAGAGAGAGAGAGAGAGAGAGTGTGTGAGTGAGTAAGAGACACAGAGAGACGGATTGAGAGAGACAGGGTGAGAGAGCAAACGAGAGTGCATATGTACATGTATATAAAATATGAAAAATTCAAAGTATTACATGTAGAAAGTAGTGAGAAAACTAGAATATAAAAACTGGGTTATATCACTCTGGATACAGCAAACTATGTCTCAAACTTGGGCCTAAAACACTGAACAGACCCCAAATAGTCATGTGGTATTATCAAAATAATTAGATAAAACTATCATATCAATCAATATTTTTCAACGACAACACTCACATTCATTTATGGCTATTGCAATAAAGAATACACCTAGTGAGTATTATTTTCCACTAATACTCAAAGAAAGAAAAAAAACCCGCAGGCTCTAAACGACTGATGCTTTTAACGAAGCTATTTCAAGCAGACAAAAGATTTTTTAAAATATACTCTTCAAAAAAAGAAACGCAAAAGGGTACAAATGGGTTATAACTCCGATTTTATGTTTCCTACCGGTTCATGCTTTGTGAATATAAGGTCATTGCATGTCCCAAACACATTCCCACGGTTACATTCGATAAAACGCAGCTACTGTACAATAAAGTTCCAAAATGTGAATATTCGCAAAAACGCAGCCACGTGCAAACCATGTCACCACTGCACGTGCGTTGTCTGCACGTGCAACATGAACACCGACAGTATAAAAGTGCAGGGTGTTCGCTTGCCTGGCCTCTGTATCTGGCCGACAGTTGACAATCCAGGACATGCCACGTCTCAGTGAACCGCAGAGAAATAATGCCATCGGCCGATTAGACGCAGGCGAATCCAGAACGGCCGTTGCCAGGGCATTCCATGTGTCCCCAAGCACCATCTCCAGACTGTGGGACCGTTACCAGCAACATGGATCAACACGTGACCTCCCTAGATCCAGTCAACCACGGGTCACTACCCCCGGGCAGGACCGCTACATCCGGGTACGCCACCTTCGGGAATGATTGACTACTGCCACCTCCACAGCCGCAGCAATACCAGGTTTGCGCAGGATATCCGACCAGACCGTACGGAACCGCCTACGTGAGGTAGGAATTCGTGCCAGACGTCCAGTTCGAGGTGTCATCTTAACACCACAACACCGTCGACTCCGACTGCAGTGGTGCCAGATTCATCGACAATGGCCTCAACTGCGATGGAGACAGGTGTGGTTCAGTGACGAGTCCCGATTTCTGCTCCGACGTCATGATGGAAGATGTCGCGTGTATAGGCGTCGTGGTGAACGTTATGCGGCAAACTGCGTGCAGGAAGTGGACAGATTCGGCGGGGGTAGTGTCATGGTGTGGGCAGCCATCTCACACACTGGCAGAACTGACCTGGTCCACGTGCAGGGCAACCTGAATGCACAGGGCTACATTGACCAGATCCTCCGGCCACACATCGTTCCAGTTATGGCCAACGCCAACGCAGTGTTCCAACATGACAACGCCAGGCCTCACACAGCACGTCTCACAACGGCTTTCCTACAGAACAACAACATTAATGTCCTTCCTTGGCCATCGATATCACCGGATTTGAACCCAACTGAGCATCTATGGGACGAGTTGGACCGACGCCTCCGACAGCGACAACCACAGCCCCAGACCCTGCCCGAGCTGGCAGCAGCCTTGCAGGCCGAGTGGGCCACCATCCCCCGGGACGTCATCCGTACTCTGGTTGCTTCAATGGGCAGGCGGTGCCAGGCAGTTGTCAACACACGCGGAGGCCACACCCGGTATTGACTCCAGATGACCTTGACCTTGGTGGTGTGTACTATCACTTACTCACAATGGACTAGAGTGAATTGTGAACAATCCTGCAACATTTGGTAATTATCGGACTCACCATTCAATAATTAAATCAATTCTCCAAATGTTACGACAATGTGGTTTTGCGTTTCTTCTTTTGAAGAGTATATAATATAAAATCAGAACCATCCAATCCACCCACATGTGTTTATTTTAGAACTGCCTTTAATTGGGATGTCAGACAGTAGTGAGAAACTCAATATGAATTTTGTTTTTTAAAACTGATACGTTGAAGACATACAGGCAGGACTGAGTGTTCCAAGAGGAAGGAAGGAAGGAAAACGAAGCACTCAACACATTTTAATTACGGTTATATGGCGTCGGACATATGGTTAAGGACCACACAGATAGAGAGAGAAAACCCACTGTCACCACTTCATGGGCTACTCTTTTCGATTAGCAGCAAGGGATCTTTTATATGCACCATCCCACAGACAGGGTAGTACATACCACAGCCTTTGATATACCAGTCGTGGTGTACTGGCTGGAGCAAGAAATAGGCCAATGGGCCCACTGACGGGTTCCAAGAGGAAACCTGCTTCATTTTTCCATTAGCAGCAGTATATGATTTATATGCACAATCATAAGTGTCTGACAATCCATACAGGTTACCAGTACTATTATTAAACAAAATGTTGTGACGACCAAAAGTCAATACTAAATACAAATTCTTGCTTTTAATATCAGTGTCTGTATATTCAATGTGTTTCTGGTCATCCAACTGTTTGTGTGTATGTAAGTAGACCAAACTGGATTTGAACTCACAATACTTGGGGGAAAAAGAAATTAAGTTTGATCTAGCATGAACACTAGGGCAATCAGAAACACATTCAATATACAGCCACGGGGTCACACGTGAATATAGATCGTACTTTAAACTTTTAGACCTTCATTCAAAAACATTTTTGAAATTATTAAAAAAAAGAAAAAGATTTAATAGTCTGATCCTCTCTTCTTTCTCTTATTTATTTTTGGACTGTCCTTAAAAAATGCTCCAAATTATATAAATATTCTGCCAAGCAGTCAATTCCTTTTTATTTTTAGATTGTTAACTTTTTATTTTATTTTTTAAATTCTATTAACTAATTGCTATTTTCAAAATTCTGCACATTTCCAACTCTACTTCCCCACCATCTGTCCCGGACCCAGTCACTGGCGAAGTCACAGACTGTGCCCAGGAGAGATGTGCTTGAACCTTAATTGGATATAGGCATGTTAATATGTTATCCAATCCAATCCAGCTAGTCTGTCTGATTTATTCTCAGTTGACTGGTCTCATGCATAAAACTGTAACCTGCATTCCTTTCCTTTAATTTTTTATTATTGTCCATGCAAATATGTCATTCTTCTGGAGTGAAAAGAAGTCAAGCTGTCTGGTGGCAGTAATTTGCTATTTAAAGCTGTTCCAGACATGATTACTGGAGTGGGGAGGTTGAATAATAAAAACCAATTCATAATAGTCTGGGGAATTGGTTGGAATTTCATCATCGATCATTGGCACCAACCAGTCAACCTTTGATTTAGGCATATCATAAAATATTGTTTGTTTCCGGTTACCCGACCGACCCTAATTTGAACCTGCCAACCCTAAAACTTTTTTTGTATATCCAAAAATGTTTTTTTAATATAACAACGATTTCCACGAAATAATTCCAAAACTATCACAAGCACTAATTTGGTGTCATTTAGGGGATAACCCTACTGTGTTTTCCGATTTGCGGACGTATATCGGTGGTTTTACTGTCGCAAATTTAGTTTTATTGGCGACCCGTTAGCCACGAAATGTTTTCTTCTAACAATTCATTGATGGAGTTACTTCCCTTCAAATTGAAGTTCGGTAACTTTCGTGAGATATCAGGCGAAGAGTCGGAAAATAGTTTTCATGAATATATGCGATCTTTTCCGATTTATTCTACATCTAGCGTAGCGAGGTGTTCCGATTAATAATAATAATAATAATAATAATAATAACTATATTTAACGATTTACTCCAGCGACAAACTGGCTTTGTTGAAATTTAGTGACCTTCTGATAAACTAGGGGAGGGAATGTTTAGTTTACCGATACGCAATTTTTTTTTTTTTTTAATATTTCATTACAGTGTTCTTGTTAATAATTCTAACATGATTTAAGTTTTACATCAACATTCTTCTAAAAGAGTAGCCTGTGTGGCGACAGTGGGTTTCCTCTAAAACAGTGTCAGAATGACCATGTGTTTGACGTCCAATAGCCGATGATATTAAAGATAAAAATCAATGTGCTCCAGTGGCGTCGTTAAATAAAACAAACTTTACTTTTCAACATTCGTTTAAGCATTTGTACTGCATTTCTATTCATTGGACCAATTGATTGCTTCAAACCAAGTGTGTACTTTAATACTGGATGCATACAGAATAAAACTAACATTGCAAATTACCAATTGGTAAGTCTACCATTTCTTAGATACACTAGGAAAGATAATATTCATAAAAAAAAATTAAAATGTTATTGTTGGACAGATAAATATAGAACCCTTCCTTTCAGTTTTCATTAACCCCTGCGTGTGCTGTAACCTCACTGTGGTGCAGGGGTGTAACATTTTCTTTGAGAATGGCCAATACAGCACAAAATTGAAGTTTTTAGTAAAATTCAGTATCCGTAAAATTCTGTGATATTTGTGTTTTTGCACAGTTCTATACACTGTTTTTGTTTAAGTCTTGAATTTTTATATTGATGTTGATCATCACTTTATTTATTTGCATTACCATAGTTTGACACCCAATAGCCGATGTATTTTTCGTGCTGGGGTGTCGTTAAACATTCATTCATTCATTCATTCAGTTTTCATTAAAAGAAATTGTTATAACTTATTTACTGGTTTCTATCCAATTAAGGTTCAACCAAGTCTGTCCTGGACCAGTACAGAAGTTAAGTGTTAGTATGAGAGTAAACCTTCTGCCTATTATTAAACAGCAAGGGGTCTTTTGTATGTACTCTCCCAGATAGGTTAGCACCAAGTTGCCCTCAAAATCAAAATGCCTTGCCTTTTATGAATTTATAAGTTGCCCATGTAAAAAGAAGCCTTTAAACACACCTATGTGGATAGTACTACATATTTCCTTTTTTTAATTAAAGGGACATACCCTAGTTTCAACCCGTGAAAATTAACACTAAGTTTAGTTAATCTACATACCTGTAACACATTTGGATACAGTTACAATTGAGTGAAACATGAGTCTGTGACTTTGACATGGTGAAATACCCTCTGAAAATAGACTAAAACTTGACTACATAACTGTTACTTCTCAGACGCACATGTGTTTTTAAAAATATGAGAAATGTATTTTGTAATATTAAAACCCCCAAGATGACCAAAAACGCTTCAAATGTACGGAAATTAATAATCTAAACAATAACATCTAAGTAAAGTATTATTTCAGTTATCAATCTAATAGTAAACAATACGCCTTAGTGTTTAAAAACTAGGGTATGTCCCTTTAAGTTACGAAATAGATATAGAAAATAAAATGGCCATAAGGTTTTTGTCCTTTTGAAAATTGTATAATGGAAAAAAAGCCCTTATATTTAAAACTGCACATAAAATATGTCCCCAAAACGTCACTTTACCATGCCTTACTTCATTTCTAGGGAAAAAACTGTGATGAATGGTATTGTTGGTTTGCATAATGCATTTCTATACATGCAGAGGTTATTTTGGATACCGGTAGTCAACACCTTTATTTAATATCATAAATAAAATTATTTTCCAAAATAAAATGTTTTTCCTACCTACCTATCCTATATTTTTCCAGTATGTAATAGGAAACAAGTAAAAAAAATATTCCGGCCTTATCTATTAGAATTATATGAACATAAGGGTTTGGATTATAATTATAGACCATGTGAACATAAGAAGGGTTTGGATTATAATTATAGACCATGTGAATATAAGAAGGGTTTGGATTATAATTAAAGATCATGTGAACATAAGAAGGGTTTGGATTATAATTAAAGATCATGTGAACATAAGAAGGGTTTGGATTATAATTAAAGATCATGTGAACATAAGAAGGGTTTGGATTATAATTAAAGACCATTAAAGATTATAATTAAAGATCATGTGAACATAAGAAGGATTTGGATTATAATTAAAGACCATGTGAACATAAGAAGGGTTTGGATTATAATTAAAGATCATGTGAACATAAGAAGGGTTTGGATTATAATTAAAGATCATGTGAACATAAGAAGGGTTTGGATTATAATTAAAGACAATGCACCTACAGTGAAACCTCTCATGAGCGTAAACTGAAATTTCCTCAAAATCAGACGTTTTACAGAGTCCCTTCTTAAAAACAAGTACAGAACTTTAACCTCTCTAAACCAGACCTCTCTTTGTACCGGACATTTTTATTGGTCCCAAAGGTGTCCGGTTTAGAGGGGTTTCACTGTATATGTAATTATTGTGTTCACTGGGATCTAGACCATATAAAGGGCTTTTGTAACAAAAATGTTTTATGTACACTTGAAAGCAAACACCAACCCAAACACTCGTACATCAATTTCATCATCTGAACTGGGGGACAATGACTCATTCTACTGTT
Source organism: Gigantopelta aegis (assembly GCF_016097555.1). Lineage (NCBI taxonomy): Eukaryota > Metazoa > Mollusca > Gastropoda > Neomphalida > Peltospiridae > Gigantopelta > Gigantopelta aegis. Next base: position 65,976,343 of record NC_054706.1, read on the forward strand.
AACATTTCCCACACAATCGATTATGGTATTTATATTAGATCATCACATTTGTAGAAAGTTTAAAGTTTGTTTTGTTTAACAACACCACTGGAGCACACTGATTAATTAATCATCGGCTATTGGATATCAAACATTTGATAATTCTGACACGTAGTCATCAGAGAAAACCTGCTACATTTTTCCCAATGCAGCAAGGGATCTATTATATGCACTTTCCTCACAGACAGAAAAGCACATACCACATTTGGCCTTTGTCCAGTCGTGGTGCACTGGTTAGAATGAGAAAGTCCCCAATCAGTTGAATGGATCCACCAAGGTGGTTTGATCCTGTGATGCAAGCACCACAAGCATGCACTCCACTCAGTCGACTGCTAAATCCCACCCCTCACATCAGTGGAGCCAAACCAATCAACTTTCAATTATAATCGATCATGAGAACATCACTCATTTATTAAGACTCCATCATATGCGGTCATGTGGGATAGAAAAAAAGAAGAAAGAAATGTTTTATTTAACGACGAACTCAACACATTTTATTTTTTACGTCAGACATATGGTTACGGACCACACAGATATTGAGAGGAAACCTGCTGTTGCCACTTCATGGGCTACTCTTTTCGATTAGCAGCAAGGGATCTTTTATATGCACCATCCCAGACAGGGTAGTACATACCATGGCCTTTGATATACCAGTCGTGGTGCATTGGCTGGAACGAGAAATAGCCCAATGGGCCCAACGACGGGGATCGATCCCAAACCAACAACGAATCGAGCGAGCACTTTACCACTGGGCTACGTCCCGCCCACTTGGGATAGAAAAAGTATACCTGAGGTGGTGAAAATTTCAACCTGGGACGAGGCTTGCAGAGTCCCAGGGTCGAAGGATATTCATATTTACAAAATAGACTTAACATTTGACAAAAAATATTCACTGGCCGTCAAGTATGGCAATAGTAGTAATTTACTAACCTAGCATTGAATATCACTAGCCATGGGAGTGGGGCTACCATAATCTAGAAGCCCTGCTTTTATACTGAAGGTTTTAATAACAAAATATTGATCTAAAACTAACCAACTTGCATTGATATGATGTCATATATTACCAACGCTGTAATATACCTGTCCCCATAGCCCATGCAAGACAGATTTATTCCACATGGGCTGACGTCATGGAATGGGTCTGTCTTGCATGGCTAGGGATGGGAGAAAATACATACACAGAACTTCGCATACATTGATTTCACTTCCTATTTATTGCACCAATTTATTTTGCATGGTATGTTGTGCAAATAAATAAAAAGCGAAAAAAAAATGCATATGAAGTTCTGTTTTACAATGTATTACATACCTTCGTTTATTTACAAAATGGGGTTTTAATTTACCATCAAAATACATGATCAATACTGTTTGTGGATTTACTTAGCATTTTATTTAATGACGAGTTAAAGTTTAAAGTTAAAAGTTTGTTTTGTTTAATGACACCACTAGAGCACATTGATTTATTAATCACTGGCTATTGGATGTCAAACATATGGTAATTTTGACACACTCATAGAGAGGAAACCCACTACATTTTTCACTTAGTAGCAAGGGATCTTTTATATGCATCATCCCACAGACAGAATAGCACATACCACGACCTTTGATATACCAGTCGTGGCTGGAACGAGAAATAGCTCAATGGGCCCACCAACGGGGATCGATCCTAGACTGACCGCGCATCAGGTGTGCACTTTACCACTGGGCTACGTCCCGCCCCAATATTTAATAATGAAGTCAACACATTTTAATTACGTTTTTATGGTGTTGAACGTTAAGGACCACACAGATTAATAGAATCTATCACCGTTGTGAGGTATAGATAAGGCTATTCCAACCCGAGGGACAAAATGTTTTATGCCAAAACATTTTGTCCCGAGGGTGGAATTGCCTTATCTATACCTCACAACGGTGATTGATTCTTTTTCTTGCCCATTTAATAACAGTAACAAAACATTAATTTTGTAAGCTATGGTCTGTTTATTGTAGAACGATTTGTATACATTTCACCTGCCAACTCATTTAATCATACGCGGAAAAATATAGCCCACCTTATGCAACGACATAAATATGTAATGTTTAACTTACCAATAAATATAAAGTTGAAAATATTAATTTGTTTAAATATTTTTAAAACAATGATACAACGTGAAATGGCAAACAGAATTTTGAAAACCACGAGTTATGACGTCAATCGTTGTAAAACATAAGTTATGACGTCAGGCGTATGTAGAAATCGTCTAGCCCTCGGGTCGGACAGATTTATCTAGCCCTTGGGTCAGACAGATTTTTCTAGCACCGTGCAAAAGCTGGATAAACCTGTCCAGTGGCAAGAAAATGAAAGAGGAAACCTGCATGCTGCCGCCATGTAATGGGCGACTCTTTGAATCTTTGTGATTAGCAGCAAGGAATCTTTTATATGTAGTATTCAACAGACAGGATAGTACATACCATGGTCTGTGTTAAACCAGCTGTGGAACACTGGCTGGAAAGTAAATCATGAAAAAAACTACCTAATACTAATAGAAGATAAAACTATCAACACTAAATATCAAATATATAATAAGAATTTTGAGAGTACTGCTTAAAGAGTTATATGACCCCTACCAGAACCAAAACATTTCCATAGCTTTGAAGTTCAAGGGCCACAACTATTACCAAAATTGAGTAAATCATAATGAAAGTGAAACTTGATCTGTAACTGCATGTACATGATAAGGTATTTTTAATTTTCCGTGGTTTAAATTCACAGTAATTTATTTTGAGTAAATAAATAGAGGATACTCCCCGAGTGTCTTGTGATATCATAATTTATCAGCATGGGTTGTTAGTGAGAGAGAAGAGGGTGTAGTGGCCTTACACCTACCCACTAAACCCTTAAGAACTCGCTCTGGGTTGGAGCCTGTAGGCCGATGGCTTAACCACTGAGGCCAGTCAACAGCGACAAGGTGCAACAAATAAGCAATCTTCACACCTTTACGGACTCTTGTACCCAGTCAGGCGGACATCTGCACTGTGCATCAATTAAGGAATTTGAGACTGTGGAATGCATGCATCTAATTGCCTCTGGGTAATTTACATTTGATGTTGGTAGATTAATCTATAAGGTCAATGCCCAGCATGGAGTAGTAATTAAATGAAAAGAGACGACAAACTTGTGAGAGAATTAATTCCAAATGGTTAAATTAGTGCTGTTTAGTTACATTTTATTATTTCTAAAGAAGGCGACATGTGGAAAGATGATTTTTAGAAAACTCTAGAGCACACATCGTTAAGATGATGAAAAAAATGAAAGAAAAACATTACATACTGTAAAGGTTGCACAGGTCTACAGGTATTAAGCGGTCGTTTTTGACTACTCCTTTGTGTGGTTGCTTAAAACATGTTTGACAGTATTGGGTTCATGTTTAATGTCTTGTCTTTTTGCGTATTTTACTATTTTAGATTAAAATTTTCAGTCATTTTAAACTGTGGATTTTTGGTATTGCCGACATAAATTCATTTTGACATTTGACTGACACTGTGACAGAAAGAAACAGATTGAGACGCAAAACAGCTGCCATCAAATATTATTTTTTGGATTTTAAATTTTATCCAGACATGAGTCGAATGTATATAGCAGCTCTTATTGGCTTTAGGTCCCTTGACCTAACTACTAAATTCATATTCCAAATTCCGCCCACCTTAAACCCCCCCCCCCCCCCCCCCCCCCCCCCCCCCCCCCCAGCCTGGACCATATAGATCGGACTTTAAACGTTTAGACCTCTGTTCAAACTTTTATGTCGAACTTACTTTTTAAAAAAAATATTATTAAATAGTCCGATCCTCTCTTCTTTCTTTTTGGACTGTCTTTCTAAAATGCTCCAAATTATATAAATATTCGGCCGAGCAGTCAATTCTTTTTTTTTTTGGCTTGTAAATTTTATTTTATTTTAAAAATTTTTTTACTAATTGCTATTTTCAAAATTCTGCCCATTTTCAACTTCTGTTGAGACATGCTCGAAACCTTAGTGGTATATGGGCATGTTAAAATTATCCGCTCCGCTCAAAAGAAAGGGATCTTAATTTTACATGTATTTATTTCTCCAAACAGGGTGAAGCAGTACATACCATGGCCGTTGATGTATCAGATGAGCACTTTACCCCTGGGCTTTGTCCCGCCTCTCTTCAGAGACCATGCAGGGGCCCATTTCACTAAACATTGTAAGTTTAAGTCTGCTACTAGCAGTTATACCGGTCATGCGTTTACGCCTGTTTGTCATCAATTTCACACAGAAAATTACATCATTACGGAAGATGGAGTATTTTAAAGACAAAATAAAATAAAATATGTTTTCTTCTACCGTATTTATGCAAAAATGTTCGCAAATAAAATATACCACGAAAATTGCTACCACGTTGACAGCACTGCGAATTTAATGCTTTGCGTATTTATTTATTTTTAAAATTTGGGGGGGGGGGGGGGGGGGGGGGGGGGGCCTGGAAACAAATCTGTTACATTTTTCCATTAGTAGCAGTGAAGGAAAGAATTATATATGAATTGTCTCACAAACAGGCTAGCAATGGGGATAGGAAAACACCAAATATAATTCACCCAGAGATTCAATCCTACATGTACATGCATGACCAGCTAAGCACTTCAGGCAAGCGATCTCTGACTGTACATGTATATGAACTGTCTCACAAACAGGCATGGGAAAACCCAAAATTAATTCACCCAGGAGATTCGACCCTACGTGCATGACCAGCTGAGCACTTCAGGCAAGCGATCTCTGACTGAGATAGTCCAATACATCTGTCATCAAGTTTGTCAAATTCAGTTGATGGCAGATGTGCTGCGCTCACACTGTCATAAATGTTGGTTTAGCCAATTTTTATATATATTTAGAGTATTTTCTTGAAAATTATTAAAACGTGGTTAATTTAAGGAATATTTTATTAGCCAAAGTCTAAATGATGTAGCCACTTTATATAAAAATTAGCAATTGGCTAATTTGGCAAAAAAAGACAGGGTGAGCCCTTGATGTGTCGGACGGAATGACTTTCCTTTGGCACTGTCACTAACCCTAACCCTAACTATTTATGATAAGTATTGTCCGTGGCCGTTTTGATGAGGGTCCTGTTTCGGTGGTTTCGTCGTTTGTGCTCAACAATATGTATATTTGAAGATTTCCGATGCCGTTGACTTTTTCATGGGGAAAGTAAACAAATGGCTGTCACATTCACAGAAATGTTCATAAAAATAACGTTAAAATAAGCAAAGAAAGTAAGATCGAACTTAACCCACTCATAAACACGGCACATTTCTTAATACCTTTTTTTCTATGATTTTCGAACACTATTTTTTGAGAAAAAAAACTTATTTTTTAAAACTATTTTTGTCTGTTCTCAGCTGTACTGCTATTTTGTTATTGAAGTCACATGATTGTCACAGCGTCTGCACGCAAAACTCTCTCACAGATACTTTGTCAAAAATATAGGATCCTTATATGTTTTAACATAAATATATTTCTGGATATCTGTTTGTGTATTTATTAAAACTCAGATTGCAGCTTAAATTTTTTAACCAAACAATTTTACCATTATAACTACTCATTTGTTCAACTTTTAACACAATAGAGGTATTTCGCATTCCTATTGCGCATGCGAGCAAAGAGTAACGTCCCTTGACAAAATAGACTGAAACTAGTCTATTTACAAATTGGGGGGCGTGACAGACAGGTTCTTATGGGCGACTTGAGTATCTTCGTAGGAGACTTTAAACTTTGGCAACTAACATGTACATATTTTCGAATTAGATGGTATAATGGCTGTAGAAAACGGTCCGCTGAAATTTAAAGCGGAATGATTCAAATTAAAAAGCAGTGCAACAACTTGGACAAAGTCTCTGCGACTCGTACCCGAGGGTTTTGATAACGCCAGATTAAAAGACTATCTCGTAAAAAGTATAAACAAAACATTCCATAGGTTATGGCATCGACAGGTTATGGCATCGATCGATATATATATATATATACACACACACACATATATATATATATATATACTGTCTTAAGCGGCCACACAAGGGAGTAGATAAACGTGGCCGCTTAAGACAGGTGACCGCTGAGTACAGGTTGCCACATATATAGTCTTTAAAACATTTGTTGTTGTTTCTTGTTTTACCGTCTGTACTGCTAATTAACGGATGTGTGCTTCATAGTTGACTATAAATCAACTTTTGACATGTCTCCTTCAGAAATAATGCAAATAGAATATATATTATATTAACCGTTCTCCACAAGTTTGTTTTCTTTTTCCATTTAATTATTTAATTCCGACTTCATGCGATGTATTGTCATAGTAAGTGAATCTACAAATGTCAAGTGTAGCCTGCCCAGAGGCAATTAGATGCATGTCAGATTCATACTTCCTTAATTGATACACAGTGGAGATGTCAGGACTGAATGGGTACTAGTATTCCTGAAGGTGTGAAGATCGGTTATTTGCTGCACCTTATTGTTGTTGTTAAAATATCCCTTTTATATAAGAGTAAAACTTTACTGTGGCCGCTTAATGCAGGTATTTTAGCGTCTATCTAATTGGGAAAAGTAAAAAAAAACGAAGAGATTTTATGCTGTTACATGTATATCCATAACGTGGGAATTTAAAAAAGGGGGATTTGGGGGGGGGGGGAGGGGAGGGTTGAAGGTAGGTGCCGTTCTGTTTACCCATACACACGTTTTTATACAGTGTCAACACGAATGTGTGTAGCAAATCACGTCGCGATACTGAACAAATGTTCTCCGATAATATTTACTATGTGGATCTCCCAGCATGGGAGAAATAAAAGATTCATACAGACTGAGCCATGCAGTCACGGTAGCGAACAGGTGGATTAAAAATTCACTGACGAAAACAACTAATATAATATGTGTCGAAGTTATTACATTAAAACACTGCGATTATTACAAATATCTGGTGGAAATCTTACCCTTGGCCCCACAGTCGGCGCAAGTGTCATTTCCAGGTTGACTTGCGATCTGCAAAAGTTGTCTTCTGTTTTCTTCCGCCATCTTGCGCGGAATGATTCACATCGTCCAATGTTGCTTATATCTATTAATAGTATCTCGGGAAACTACCTTACGCGTCCCTTATATGGCAGTAACACATCATGATGTCATCGAGGAAGGAAACGTTCACCACTAATCATTTTGTTATCAAATCTTTCAAGATGTGTAGTACTCTAAACAAGATTAGTGGACACCCACTCGAGTAGATACTTAGGCCGTTGACCAATCTAATTAAAATTAGCTCCACTAGACCCAGTAGAGCTAATTTGAATCAGATTGGCCTTTGACCTACCGCAGGCCCTGCAACTGTTGGGGGGGGGGGGGGGGTGAGGGTAAGGAAAGGGCGGAGATGGGGGAGATGTCAGTGCGTTATGGTAAGTGGAATGGAAATTTGAGGGCCTGAACCTGTTAATGAGGTTTTGGGGGCTGTGTATGCTCCGAGAAAATGTTCAAAATGACATTTCCAGCCTTTCCAGGCTCATTTAATAAATTTTATAGTGGGGGGGGGGGGGGGGGGGGGGGGGGGGGCGTCAAAACTGTAGCATGCGAAGTTTATAAGGGGTCTAATCATGTTTCCCTGAAAAATATATTGAAAAAACAGAAGGTAGAAAAAACAAGAGGAGAAAATTTGCACATGCGCCTTAATATATGTAACTCCCACCCGTAACCCTATGTTTTTGCATCTTCCGACGCCTCAAAAGAAAGCAACCACGAGTTTTGAACAGGCTAAACCGAATATTTCTGCCTCTGTAAAGCTTTATTTCATGTTTTATATATATTTTTTTCCAATGATTAAATAGATATAAAACATGAAATGAAACTTTACAGACAGAAATATTCGGTCTATGAACAGATCTACGACAGAAAGATCCAATGTTAATGACATTACTAGTTTAGTATCTTAGATGTGGCACATGTAACAACACAAAATAAATATGTTGATGAATATCGTATTTATTTTAAAGATTATTCATTCATTGTTGTATACGTATATATTACCTTTAATTTTGTTTGCTTGGTTTTAAGTAGGACTGTTCAGATTTATCATTGGCTCATAATATCAAAACACGTTCAACTAAACATCAACTATATTATTAATTTGCGTATTTAGGATTTCATGTTGGCGAGACAACCACATGTGGGAGGGGCCACACTATCTTGATGAGTGGTGTTATGGGTGGAATACTATATACTAGTAATCAGGAGTGATCGAAACATAGCTATAATATGCTGCCTATAATTATATATTTACTAGTTTGATACATTAAAAAAAAAGAAAAAAGAAAGAAAAAGAATAACAAAACGAAATCTTTCATAATTTATTTCAGTGTTAAAACATTAACTCACTCATTATTACAATGTTGTAGTATGCAACATATTGTTACTTTTAATACCTTGTTATACAGTGATACCAAAATTGTAATTTAACCTAAATGTCAAAAAAAAAGAAAAAAGAAAAAAGAAAGCCCCTGCCCCCACCTGTGTTAGATACAAAACACCTGTAGGCAAGCATGTGCTGTGGTGTCGATACACAAATATGTCTCCTTTCCTCATACCTCGTTAAGAGGAAAGTATACATGAAAAGATGGAAGAAAACAAACATATACGATGTAGACAGGGCCCTGTTACGTGGGTCATAGGAGCACCCATCACAGTGCAACTGGTTATTTCCCATTCTATGAATGATCCATGATGGATATTAAAGGGCAGGGTATGTGCCACTGGGGAGGGGTATGCCCTCCAATCATCTCTCCCCTCCCACACCTTTAATATTTGCTTATCGCCCCACATGTTTAAAACTGAAATTAACTGACTAATAAAAAGTATTGGCGGGACCTAATGCAGATGGCTTCCTAAAATAAAATCGCCCCACGTTTAACACTGAAATTAGCAGATTAATAGATAGTATGGGCGGGCCCTAATGCTGATGGCCTCCAAAAATAAAAATCTGATAATACTAATGGTATGTGCACTGATTTTATAAATTGTGCGTTTATCCTGATTACCCTAAAAGTGGATCACCTGTTTACATTCAGATATCTTCTTTGGCAGGTTGAAAACATTTAATTATATTTTGTTAAAATATTGACGGGGTATGGTCGGTGCAAGTGGTTTACACCTACCCATTGAGCCTTGCGGAGCACTCACTCAGGGTTTGGAGTTGGTATCTGGATTAAAAATCCCATGCCTCGACTGGGATCCGAACCCAGTACCTACCAGCCTGTAGACCGATGGCCTAACCACTATGCCACCGAGGCCGGTAGGGTGGGTGGAAGTAAGAACAATACCATGAACTACTAAATATATTAGTTGTTAAAAGACCACTCTGGTTACTTGTTCTAATTGTTTTAATCACAATGTTTGGTATGCTAACATCATTATTGGTACAACATTATGAAAAGTTGTTCACCAACTGTTAACACTGTTGTATTGCACATATTTTTGTAGTCAGCAGTTGCGGATCCTGGGGTCCGGACCCCCCTTTTTGAAAACCGACCATAACTTTTAAGGGGAAACGTGATTATATTAACTGTTCTGTGTAAAAGGAGAGATCAGTCATCACATTTGAATCCCCCCTTTCAGAAATCCTGCATCTGAGCCTGGTCAGAATGTCTAGTATGATAATGGGTTGTCAACCACGGTATCGGAATACCAATCCACAGAGAAAACAATTTAACAACAGTAAGTATAAACCTGTTTTGTAGATGGTGTTAAGTCAGTATGTTGCACATTGCCAGTCTGTAGAGATATGTGATTATATAACACGGCCAATTATTTGGGCACAAGATTGTCTTGGAGTTGATATTAAAATCTAATTGTTTGGTATGGATCGTTATCCAAAAAGTGTAAACATTAACCAAGCTGTTCCGGAACTTACATTAAAACCGGAATGTTTGATGTGGATTGTCAACCAGATTTATCACAAACTGCCATTGACCAAGCACACTGCTATTTGGGAACTGACATTAAAATCTGACTGTTTGATAGACAGTGCTAACCAAACCAAGCAACACAGTCATTAACCAAGCACACTTCTGTTATGGAGTTGACATTAAAACCATAATGTTTGATATGAATTGTTACCCAGAGTTATTCCAAATTGCCATTAACCAAGCACACTGCTATTTGGGAACGGACATTAAAATCCGACTGTTTGATAGACAGTGCTAACCAAACCAAGCAACAGTGTCATTAACCAAGCACACTTCTGTTATGGAGTTGACATTAAAACCATAATGTTTGATATGGATTATTAACCAGATCAAGCAACACAGTCATTAACCAAGCCCATTGCTGTTATAGAGTTGACATTAAAACCATACTTTTTGATATGGAATGTTAACCAGATCAAGTAACACAGTCATTAACCAAGCCCATTGCTGTTATAGAGTTGACATTAAAACCATACTTTTTGATATGGATTGTTAACCAGATCAAGCAACACAGTCATTAACTAAACATACTTCTGTTATGGAGTGGACACAAAAAACATAATGTTTGATATGGATTATTAACCAGATCAAGCAACACCGTCATTAACATTTCTGTCTGGTACATGGCGTCAGCTGTAGAATGTTTTGTATGGAATGCCAGTTAGGACATCAATCCAAGAAGAACACATTATTCAAATGCATTGTACACAATTTCTTCACCTCCTCTGAAATATAGAAAAATAAATTTAATAAAAAAAAAAAAAAAAAAAAATAATCAGTAAATTTAAATTATAAATGTAGCCACAAAATAATACATTAGATGTGTGAAAAAAGGTGTTTCTGGAAACCCAAACCTACATAGAAAAAAGGGTTGACCCTATGTTTTTTTCTTCAATTTTCTTTTTTAATGTTTTTATTAATAAGTAGTTAAAAATAATGAAGATCTGGTTAAAAAAAAACCCCACATGTTCCCTGTACCATATATTTTCTTGCCTAGAATATATATATAGAGGATATTATATGAGTGTCCAAGACAGATGATGTTTAGGACACGAGTGCCTAAATTATCATATTTCCCGAGCGAGAGCGAGGGAAATGCAATAATTTAGGCACAAGTGTCGAAACATCGTCTGTCATGGACACGAATGTAATATTCTGTTTATTACCGTAGAACTGTCTTGCTAAATGAACATTCCAGTCATTGTTTACAAACTAACGTTTCCTTAACGGCAGAGTAATGTTTGTTCATTGATGTCTTGAAAACCAAATCACAACCTGTTCTAAAGTTACATGATATTTATACGCCCATAAGTAAAGAGTACACATGTATCAACAGCTGTAAATTGTAAAGCATGTGTATACTAAAAAGCAAACAAATACACCGTAATTGAAATAATTAGTTTTGAATTTGAATGTCGTCAGTATTCCAATGACGTCACTTTGCATCTCCTTACAATAACTATAAATTGGGTACATGACGTTTCCGTTTTAAGAATGCCAATCAGAAAGAAAAAATGTACTCTTACAACAGCCAATTGTTAAACGACAATGTCAAGAGGACATACGATTTAGTTATGACATACCAGGGAAATCGTACGATAAATATGACCCTCGTTATGCTGTACCTTGTAGGTAATAAATATGTGTTATTACCAGTGTTTTTCGGTATCGTCAATATCATATATTAGGAATAAAAATTGTATTATGCGAGCCTCTGGCCAGAGGCTAGCATAATACATTATTTTTATTCCTAATATATGATATTGACCAGAGGCTCGCATAATACATTATTTTTATTCCTAATATATGATATTGACGATACCGAAATACACAAGGGTAATAATATCTTTATCATATAAGCTCAAGCTTAATACATGTTTTTGTAAACTGTACACGCAACTTTAATTCCAGTCCGCCATTACTAGATATTCAAATGATGTAAGAATATGTGGCGCGGTGTATTTTTTAATGGAAATGACACCAAACTCAAATGACGTCATTTTGGATGTCCTTACATCAAAATAAAGTTATGCCTAACGTTTTTTGTTTTCTGAACGCTGGACAGCTTTCAGTTTCAAATTGCCATTGAAATGTTTTTATTTGATGACTATGAATGCATACGTCAATCATGGAGTGTCACCCAAGTACGTTTGCTTAAATGTCAACAAACCTAGTGCTGAGACCTCGACTAATTTACATCTAATTTGCAAAGTTATCAAATTCTTAAAGTATGTGATCTGAAAAATATCACATACTTTGATTGCACTGAAAATGTAAAATATTATATGATAAATATATATATATATATATACACAGGGATACATTCTCACCATTTTCTCAGAGTGTTAACAGGACTACCTGACATTCATTTCATATAGTCCCTGAAGTTTCAGGTGGTCCACTCAGTGAATAACAGATAACAGTCTAAATAGTTTAAAATATTTCTGGACAAGCCTCTGTTTGTGCCATTTAAAATAGGTCAGCATGGTCAGGAGATTCACAAAACGTTTCATTTGTGCTAAATAAATAATTAAGTTCCAGGTGGTCCAACGGACTATGTGTTTGCAGCTTCATGTATGTGTGTATGTATGTGTGTGTGTGTGTGTGTATATATATATATATATATATATGTTCAAACTTATTAATAGGGTTTTGTTTCCTAGATCTGCATTGTACATGCGAAGAGATTAATTCAGTCTGTTTTAATGATTATACATATAGGACAGTCCCTATATAATCCTATGGTCACCAATTTGATAAAAGCAGGAAGTAAAAAATGTAACTATCAGTGATGTCAATAAGAAAGTGATACTTTAAGTCAAGGATACATTGATCAGAGTGCAAGGAAGTTGACAACAGCTGACTGTAAGATTATAACTTACTATGTAATATTAGACAGATGGTGTTCAAATGGTCTACGTAAAACAAAACCAATTCCATCCCCACCAATTTTTTTGCTTTTTATATAAATGTTCAAAATAATTTGATTTGTTATAGTGCTCAAATTACGCACAATTACGCTCACCTATTGCAGAATATAATTTTTGTAGAGTATATTCCCTTCTCCTTCCACACAATCTATTTAAATTTGTACCCACAAGTTTCTAAGGATTAGGCAGATAGATAATACTACATGAGTGTCCGCTAGGTACCATTAATCTTACGAGTAGTTTCAAAATGTATATAACGAGCTAAAGTGAGTTGGATACATGTTTAAACTATTAACTGTAAGATGTGAATGTAATATTCTGTTTCTTACATGTCCTCAAAAACCAGGTTAAAAACAAATTCTTGCTAGCATGTATCACAGAACAATCAAAGAAAGAAAGAAATGTTTTATTTAACGACACACTCAACACATTTTATTTACGGTTATATGGCGTCAGACATATGGTTAAGAACCACACAGATATTGAGAGAGGAAACCCGCTGTCGCTACTCTTTTCGATTAGCAGCAAAGGATCTTTTATAGGCACCATCCCACAGACAGGGTAGTACATACCACAGCCTTTAATATACCAGTCGTGGTGCACTGGCTGGAACGAGAAACAGCCCAATGGGCCCAACGACGGGGATCGATCCCACACCGGCCGCGCATCGAGCAAGCGCTGTACCACTGGGCTACATCCCGCCCCACAGAGCATTCAGTTGCAAGTTAACTTGTACGTCGCAGAGCTAACAAATTTGATTTAGCTTATTTGATTGAGCTGGTTATGCTGTAGCAACCCGGTAATAACACAGGATCAGCCAAGTTCAAGTCCTTTATTGCGTTAAGCTTTACAGCTTAATGGTATAAAAACAGTATTGAACATATAAATTAATATATACATGTATATATAGTGCAGTGCAATGGTGGAGAGTGACTTAAACATGTACACAGATATTGTTAAGCTGTAATTAAAATTGCAGGTAGTATAGTATAGCAATATACTAATATAATATAATTTAATATAAAGGTAAAGTATTGTTAACTACTATTCATATGTCTTTAACTCGATATCACAAATATGTATGTTATTGGTGTGTTGTCATAAATAACAATGATGTTCTCACCAATGAGTGTGTAAGAAAATTAAATAATTAATGATGTTTATTGCCATAAATAAAACAACAATCCCACTGTAATAAAACAAACATTAAAGGTAAGTTATCAGAATTAACTTATATGTACTTTTTTTGGAGATTAACATTGTATTGAAACATGACTCCAACAAATCAGGAAGTAGCAAAGTTTAATAAGTTAACATTGCAGTGTAGCATAACTTAACACTGCACTGTAGCATAACTTAACACTGCAGTGTAACATAACTCTAAAGAATTAGGAAGAGATAGTGTAAGCAACCTACCATTAATGTCGATGAGGTTAGCATTTTTCTAAAGAATTAGGAAGAGATAGTGTAAGTAACCTACCATTAATGTCGATGAGGTTAGCATTTTTCTGATTGATGACGACATAAAACTCTCGTTGGTCCGACTTCTTCCCTACCACCCAATAGTCTGAGAGAGTCTTCACTATCGTCTCACCATCTTCATTACCCCTGTGACCAAAAGAAAGGAATGTTTAATTAAACCTCAGCACATGATTTAACACATGCTAAATGTAAAGCTATGTCTAATTTGTGACAAAAACAAAGGAAAGGAATGTTTAATGACACCTCAGCACATGATTTAACACATTAAACACAAAGCTTGGTCAAATTTGTGAGAAAAACAAAGGAAAGGAATGTTTAATGCCACCCAAGGCACAATATTTCAAGTGAAATGTTGTGGCATTTGCATGTAACCTAAAGAACAACTGTAGGAATGTAATACAGCTTTGTATTACCTTATTAGATCTGCATTGATATCTGACAGTAGCCTAAAGAGCAGCTGTATGAATGTAATACAGCTTTTTATTATCCATATGGTTCAACATAACCGAGTTAATAATAATCATACAAAGCACACGTGTAATGACAAGTGTAATGACGTAATTTTGGGAAGCGACGTCATAACATGACATTGTTTCTCAAGTCCTAGCTCAGACTGTGCATTTGAAATATGACGTCATTTAGTCGTCTCCTTCTAGTTGTGGCTGAAACATTTTGAGTTGGGTCTTGTTATTCGTAAAGAAAACAACAATAATAATAGAGATAATAAAGAAATTATTACACTCGCTTGCGAGTTGTACTGATTTTACGAAGCTCGTGTCAGGATTCATGTATTACCCTCATTCTCGCTCGGGCAATACAAAAATCAAGACACTCGTTTCGTAAAATCAGTATGACACACAAGCTCGTATAATAATCTCTATGTATTACCGTGTAAGATGTGCACCGATATCTGACGGTAACTTAAAGAGCAACTGTAGGAATGTAATACAGCTTTGTAAATTACCTGGTTAGATCTGCATTGATATCTGCCAATAGCCTCAGTGTGTCTTGAGGGATGTTCACACCCGAAAGTTTCCTGATGTCTATGTGAACTGTCGTCTTCTGGGCAAGGTTCATATGGTTGAAGTAGATGTATTTGAACTGTGGATCTGTAGAACTGCAAGCAAACAAGCAGATGTGCTAATTATTTATCATCCCTCCATCCCTCCATGCATCCAATTTCAATTAAATGTGGTACTTGTATCTGAGGTTCAAGCACTGTCCTGGTCGTATACTTCAGCTATCTGTCCAGGAGACAGGTTAATACTTAGATGTAGGGCTTCTAGATTATGGTAGCCCCACTCCCATAGCTAGTGATATTCAGTGTTGGGCTAGTAAATAACTACTATAAATAGCCCGACGGCTAGTGGAAAAAATCCTTGTCAAATGCTGCATTTACATATTTTGCAAATATGAATATCCTGCCCCCCCCCCCCCCCCCTCTTTCCACCCCAATCTAAGAATTTTAAAGATCTATCTCCCTCTTTATGTGACATATCTGATTATTACTATTAGTAAAATTGTATTTATTTAAAGTAGAGCTAGCAAATTTTTAATCATGGCTAGTACATTTTTAAAATCACTGATCCCATGGCTAGTGGATTTTTATAAAATTCTAGAAGCCCTGTAGATGTTAGTGGTTTAATAGGCAAAGAGGTCTTACACCTCCACAATAAGTCATTTAACAAACTTTACATTTGAGCTGGTATTAGGATGAACTATCACATGGTGGATTGACAAACAAGCCATAGGCTTACATATATACAGTGAAACCCCTCAAAACCGGACAGCCATGGGACCAAGAAAAAAGTTCGGTTTTGAGGGGTATCCAGTTTACAGAGGTTTCAGTATTGAGGTAAACTGTTTGTTGGCTGGTGTTCTCTACTGATAATGTAACCAATAAAACTGCCAAAAAAACAGGTACACTTTCGAACTTTCAAATTATTTTAACTTTATTATCAAGCAATAATTCAACATGGCAGCATTTCGCTGGACGTTCAACATGTCCAAATAGATACTAAAATGAAACACTGTTGACAAATTTTACACCAAACCAAGCCAAACAATTTTATTCTTGGTTACTCTTTATTTTGTTAAATAAACTTTGCAAAGATAAAAAAACAAAAACAACAACAAAAAAAAGTTTCAAACAATTGGAAAAAGAATTAAATTCCTAGTTGCTTTGCCGTTCATTGCGGTAATCGTGAGATGTACATGTAGGCTATGAAAAGGAGCTCAATCAAATTCGGAAGTTAATCTAACTTTGTAACAATCGAGCTCAGAATAAAGGGAGTACATGTGTTTCCTCCAGTTATTTAAACATCAAAGCTGTTAATTAACCCCTTAATTGGTATTTATCACCTGCGCAACAGTGACACTGGTGCATGTGCACATGTAATTAGCTCTGCGGACGCAATCACGTTACCGGCTGAGTGGGTATTCAAAGTATAAGTCAATCGGTAATGAATGCTGCTGGTGTGACCGTCCGGTTTTCTGAGGTAAAATTTGCATTAAAGGAACACAATGGGACCGGATAATTTCGTCCGGTGCAGTTTTGAGGGTTTCTGGTTTAGAGGGGTAAATTTTAGTGTTAAAAGATACGCAAATCACGGGACCGTGTAAAACATCTGGTTTTGAGGGAATTCCGGTTTACTGTGGGTCCGGTTTTGGGGGGTTTCACTGTACCTTTAAAAAAAAAAAAAAAAGATTCGATTTTCATCAAATGGTTTTTTTTTTCAAAATGGGATGGGATTTGTTTGTTATTTTATATTTTCAGGATCCTGGAAATACCACACATCATATATATATATATGCTTAGAGGACAAAAATATTTAGGGGGTGGGGAATAACAATATGGGGGAGGGCCTTCATCTGGCTTAATCAATGATTTATTTACATTACATAACATTTTAAATTCCTTGTTAGGCTTCATCAATCACTATTAGTCATTACTACTGAGATTCGTAACAGCTGAATATAATTTATAAGTAAATCACATTCTTGTTTTCCAGCCTGGCTCAGCACTGGAAATTCCAAACATACCTTAAAGTCAGTGACTTCTTAGAGTAAACCTCACTTATATCTGAAGCCAGTTTGCTCATCTGAGGTGCAAGGAAGCCATCAAGTTTACGACAAAGGTCAAAGGTTAAGGGACTTTTTACTGCAACCAGAAAGAACACCAATAACCATGATGATAAACAGGACTAGAAAGAGAAATCAAAATTAAAAGTAATTACATCTGCCAAAGATTACCATTTATTAGTGATGTGAATATTTAGTCTGGAGACAAGACTGATAACTAAAGTTTGATTTGTAAAACACCACCACTAGAGCACATTGATTTATTAATCATCAGCTACTGGATGTCAAACACTTGGTAATTTTAACTTATAGTCTTAAAGAGAAAACCATTTTCCCATTAATAGCAAAAGATCTTTTATATGCACCATCCCAGACAGGATAGTACATACCACAGCCTTTGATACACCAGTCATGGTGCCTGGCAGGAATGAGAAATAGCCCAATGGGCCCACCGACGGGAATTGATCCTAGACCAACCACACATCAAGCGAGCACTTTACTACTGGGCTACGTCCCGCCCCATAGACTAATAGCTAAACACAGGTTTCATTTACAGCTGTTTGATTTCTAATGTGGTTATTCTCAAACTTGGAACAAGGGAAAGGGAGAGAAGGAACCCATTGCTGCCACATAGGCTACATCTAGTAATAACAGAGCAACAGCTCTTTTATATACACTTCCCCAATACATACCCAGGAACATGTACAAGGTATAACTCTCCTTTTCCAAGAAAACTTCTTGTTTAAAAAATATATTTTCCAGAAGCATGACCCAAACCTCTCCAAAAACTTCAACCCCGAAGTCTAGACACACTCCTGCACAATCTCCTGATACTATGCCCTTTGATAGATATATAGAGGTTATTACCAGAGTGTTTTTCGGTATCGTCAATATCATATATTAGGAATAAAAATTGTATTATGCGAGCCTCTGGCGAGCATAATACATTATTTTTATTCCTAATATATGATATTGACGATACCGAAATACATGTACACGAGGGTAATAATCTCTTTATCATATAAGCTCAAGCTTAATACAACATGTTTTTGTAAACTGTACACGCAACTTTAATTCCAGTCCGCCATTACTAGATATTCAAATGATGTAAGAATATGTGGCGCGGTGTATTTCTGAATGGAAATGACGTCAAACTCGAATGACGTCATTTTGGATGTCCTTACATCAAAATAAAGTTATGCCTAATGTTTTTTGTTTTCTGAACGCTGGACAGCTTTCAGTTTCAAATTGCCATTGAAATGTTTTTATTTGATGACTATGAATGCATACGTCAATCATGGAGTGTCACCCAAGTACGTTTGCTTAAATGTCAATAAACCTAGTGCCGAGACCTCGACTAATTTACATCTAATTTGCAGTTATCAAATTCTTAAAGTATGTGATCTGAAAAATATCACATACTTTGATTGCACTGAAAATGTAAGATATTATATGATAAATATATATATTGTGGGGCACTGGGTGAGACAAAAAGAAACCAGTCTATAGAGGGCATTTTCATTTCAACTTATTTTTGTGCTTATATCCAATTAAGGTTCAAGCATGCTGTCCTGGGCACACACCTCAGTGGGTTAGTGGTTAGTGAGAGAGAAAAGAGTGTAGTGGCCTTGCACCTACCTACTGAGCCCTTAAGAACTCGCTCTGGGTTGGAGCCAGTACCGGGCTGTGAACCCTGTACCTACCAGCCTGTAGTCCGATGGCTTAACCACAGCACCACTGAGGCCGGTTATAGAGGGCAACTGATCCTGTAACCCATTGCACCTCAGGCAAGTGCTCTTAACACCGATCTACATCTCACAGCTTATTACCGTGACTAGCAATTATAGAGCACATTACCACATACCATTTATTAGCATACATACACTGGCACTGAGCTACATCTCACAGCTTATTACCGTGACTAGCAATTATAGAGCACATTACCACATACCATTTATTAGCATACATATACTGGCACTGAGCTACATCTCACAGCTTATTACCGTGACTAGCAATTATAGAGCACATTACCACATACCATTTATTAGCATACATATACTGGCACTGAGTGCTTTGTACACGAGAAGTTGACACTCCTCATTTTCTTCTTCTGTGTTAATAAACACACGGGGAATCTTTCCCAGGTTTCCTTCATCTTTCAAGTTAACTGGACCCGTAACAAACCTGAAAAAAACACAGAAGAAAAAGATTACTGATATCATATCAGAACCAGATCATCCAATACAAACACACGCACAACTATATGGCCTAACCTTATTTGTTTTTCGCAGTGGCGTATATAAAAGTGATTTTGTGTTACCCATAGTTGCACCCATGGATGTTCATCTCAATGCAAACATTGTTGAGATGAGACAAAAGAAAACGTAGAAAAATCTCAAATACTCAAGAAACAATGACATAGTAACACAAAATACATTAATTAATTTTAATGTATGCAAATTAAATTGAATTACGGTACATTTACTTCTGAAGAATCAAAATAAATCTAATTACCATTGGGAAAAAAGTCTGAATTCATTTATGCAGGTGTGTATTTAGATGGGAGCCCATGGTCTAAACCCATTTTACATAAAATAATTAATTTTGCATTTGAATATGAGTGCTACAGCCAGTGCACCACGACGGGTATAACAAAGGCGGTGGTATGTGCTATCTTGTCTATGGACATAAAGTGGTGACAGCGGGTTTCCTCCCTCAATATTTGTGTGGTCCTTAATCATATGTCTGACTCCATATAACCATAAATAAAATGTGTTGAGTATGTCGTTAAATAAAACATTTCCTTTTTGAATGTGAGAGAAACTTTGTTTATCAATGTCAAATAACAATTACATTACTGTTACAACACCCCACCATGAAATGCTCATAGATCTACATGTTATAACAATGCTTACTTTGCTAAATGTGAGGATCCTTGTACAGAAGACTCCACTGTTATGACAATGCTTACTTTGCTAAATGTGAGGATCCTTGTACAGAAGACTCCACTGTTATGACAATGCTTACTTTGCTAAATGTGAGGATCCTTGTACTGAAGACTCCACTGTTATGGCAATGCTTACTTTGCTAAATGTGAGGATCCTTGTACAGAAGACCCCACTGTTATGACAATGCATACTTTGTTAAATGTGAGGATCCTTGTACAGAAGACCCCACTGTTATGACAATGCTTACTTTGCTAAATGTGAGGATCCTTGTACAAAAGACCCCACTGTTACGACAATGCTTACTTTGCTAAATGTGAGGATCCTTGTACAAAAGACTTCACTGTTATGACAATGCTTACTTTGCTAAATGTGAGGATCCTTGTACAAAAGACTCTACTGTTATGGCAATGCTTACTTTGTTAAATGTGAGGATCCTTGTACAGAAGACCACATTGTTATGACAATGCTTACTTTGTTAAATGTGAGGATCCTTGTACAGAAGACCCCACTGTTATGACAATATTTACTTTGCTAAATGTGAGGATCCTTGTTATGACAATGCTTACTTTGCTAAATGTGAGGATCCTTGTACAAAAGACTCCACTGTTATGACAATGCTTACTTTGCTAAATGTGAGGATCCTTGTACAGAAGACTCCACTGTTATGACAATATTTACTTTGCTAAATGTGAGGATCCTTGTTATGACAATGCTTACTTTGCTAAATGTGAGGATCCTTGTACAAAAGACTCCACTGTTATGACAATGCTTACTTTGCTAAATGTGAGGATCCTTGTATAGAAGAGCCCACTGTGCGCGGTTGTACCCCCTGAAGCTCGTTCTCCAGGTGTGTGGGGAAGAGACTGGTGGTGAGGTACTTGTACATGATCCTCATGTCATCCTGCTCCAGACCACTCCTACAATGTAACCATGGCAACCATTGTACACCTAACAAATCTCACTTGGCTTGTGATTTTCAATTCATTTTAACTTGATTTTTTAGATTTACATTGAATTATGAACATTGTACAAATGACTGTCATTTATGTGTTTTTCATGCAAGTCATGTTTAGCATAATCTTTCTTTCAGTTTTACATTGAATTTAGGACTTGATTTACATGGTTGTAAAAAAAACCATAAACGGGTTACCTGATTTTTATTTTCAATTCAAGAAGACCTGTTTATAATTCTAGCATAGACCTCAGCTATGTAGACCATGGAGGCTGGTTAGTTTAAGATTTGTTATTTTTAAACTGTAAGTCAACATTTAAAAAAATATTTTTGTGTCAAAGCAGATAAAGATTAAGCATGATTTTATTGAATGTCACCCACCTAACAGAAAAGAACAATCTTGACAGAAAAAGACAATATTTTATATATCACACACATACCAGACAACATATTAAGTTTATTCAACACGTAACCCTTTGAACCCTAAATATTTTTTTCAAAACGTCCCTCTACCCTGAGCTCCCAGCAGAAATTTTGGGAAATTTTCTTTTTCATTTTCTCTTAGAAATATTGGAAATCAAACACTGCTCAATGATGAATGCCTGTCAACAAAACCTGTAGTGTTCCTAGTCGACTGATATTAATTGTTTTCAATATAACCATGTCCCCTGTCTGTCCCTCGCCCGACGCCATGCCCACGAAGATTGCACACTACCAAAATCAACTGTGCCAGAATCTTTATTTACATCTTTGGATTCACTGTCAATTTCATAATTGTTAACGCATTCACATGATAAATTTCATCATCATTTTCAGTTTCAAAGTCACTTTCATTGCTCTATGTGTCATTATCGAGCTCACCATCATTGTCTGACATTATTAACTTTAGCACTTCTTCGGCGCTGACACGCCCACAGTTCATATTTGTGAAAAAATACACTTAAAACACCAAAACACTTCTGCAAATTTACATTCATACAGGCAGACAACTTCTGCTATTACCTATGCTGTAAAAATGAATTCTGACTGGTCGAAAAAAACACTGAACTGTTGCCAAACAATTTGTTTACAAACAAGACCATTTGGAAGCCAGAAAAGTGGCTTCAAGGGTATACATTAAATGACGTCAAGCCGGAAAAGTGGCTTCTAGGGTATACGTCAAATGACGTCAAGCCAGAAAAGTGGCTTCTCAGGTTCATAGGGTTAACAGATGAATTCTACATTTAATACAACGCACATACACTAAAACAACATATGTTATGTTTAAACTTTATTCAACATCGCAAACCTACCAGACTAGCTGATCGTTATAAAGGAAAGCTGTGTATTTGACAGATGGGAATGTTGCCTCCAGTTGGTTAATGAAGCACTGAATTCTCAGGTAAGTGTTTTTGTCCAGAGGAAGAAAATGAATTCCATTGAACACATCTAGAATGTCACTTTGGTGCATGCGTAAGGTCAACAGATACTGGAATAGAAAAAAACCCACCCCAAAATTGTCATCGACACACATATGAACTGAAAACAAAGGAAGAATTAAATTGTAAGTTATATTGGTGTGTAATTAGTTTTTTGTATAATTGCAGCTTCAGACAATTCAAGAAAAGTATCAGCAAGTGATATCAACAGGTCACAGTATATTGTCATGCACTGAATAAAATGTCAGTATCTGGTTTACAGCCCCTGAAATTAAACAAATGTCCACGGCAAAAAAAACCCCAAAACAATTGAAAAATGAAAAAACCCCACCTGAATATAGTCCAAAGCAAAAAAGGTGCCATGGAGAAGTAAGAACTCCATGGCACTGTCGATTGCCATGGGCAATTGCAGGGGTTAGGTTTAAAGAGGTTCTGGGTATAATATCCACCCGGTGCCCCCCTTTATTATTTTTAGTTAGGCTTAGGGTTAAGGTGAGGGTGAGGGTGAGGGTGAGGGTGAGGGAGTACCGGGCAGATATTTTTCCGAGGTTCTGTTCTGTACTGGTATTTTAAATTTCCGATTTAAAGAGAGTTCAGTTTTGAGGGGTTTCAATGTTATACCCTTTCATAAAAGTGTTCCAGTCTCTGTTTAAGAATCTGCACATCTCCATTTGCTTGCTGAAGGATGTTCTCAAATGTCCCATTGAAAAGCTGGAAAGAAAAGCAATTTTATTATCCATATGGTAAAAAATATCTTGGTAGGACGTAACACTCTTGACGTCACACGATGACGTCATCAATTGGCATACTACAACCTTATAGGAATGTCAATGAAACGAGATGTGTGATATAAATTAATACTGATTATGGGTAAAAAATAGGATATTGAACTTGCTACCATTTCGTATCATGTTTATGTCCCTCGTGAAATAATTTTCATAGTCACTCGCTAAAGCTCGTGACAACTAAAAATTATTTCACTCGAGACATAAACATGATACAAAATGGAAACTCGTTTAATATCCTATAAATATTTGATAAACAACACCTCAGCACATTTTAAACCAGACCTCGCCACTTAAGGGGAGCTATCACTAGAGCTCCCCATCACTCACCTGAGACTCCCTATCACTGACAGGACAGTATATACCACACTTTTGATATACCAGTCATGGGGCACTTACTGAGATGGGACATGTTCGAATCAAAAAATGAGTTCACCAAGCAGGCATTTTGTTACCACCAGCCATATAACCAAACATAAAATGTGCTGAGTGCGTCGTTAAATAAAACATTTCTTTCTTTCTTACCACCAAGTAAACAATATTCATGTCGGCTGAAGGGATAACGTTTTATTGTTGTAAAAGATACTCGTGAAATAATTTTCATAGTCACTCGCTAAAGCTCGTGACAACTAAAAATTATTTCACTCGAGACATAAACATGATACAAAATGGAAACTCGTTTAATATCCTATAAATATTTGATAAACAACACCTCAGCACATTTTAAACCAGACCTCGCCACTTAAGGGGAGCTATCACTAGAGCTCCCCATCACTCACCTGAGACTCCCTATCACTGACAGGACAGTATATACCACACTTTTGATATACCAGTCATGGGGCACTTACTGAGATGGGACATGTTCGAATCAAAAAATGAGTTCACCAAGCAGGCATTTTGTTACCACCAGCCATATAACCAAACATAAAATGTGCTGAGTGCGTCGTTAAATAAAACATTTCTTTCTTTCTTACCACCAAGTAAACAATATTCATGTCGGCTGAAGGGATAACGTTTTATTGTTGTAAAAGATACTGGTTTAAGTACCGTAAGTGGGCTCAAACTTACAATAGGTGACCTTTTTTTTTTTTGCCTGCAACAAAAAACTTTCAAAATTGCCATAAGTAACACATTTTTAAAAATTTGATCCCTGTTGAATTACCTGAAACATTCTGTATGCTTGTTTGAGAACGGCTGCATATACGGAGTCTTGGACATCTTCTTCCCGGTACTCGATGTAGCTGTGACCGTCTTTCACCTTCTCACTGTATGGAATGGATACAGTCTGAAAAAACCAACCCCCAAAATCCACAGTTCAAAACAGAATTAAAGGTGGTGTCTCTTCAATGTTTTAATGACTACTCTTGTCACCCCATAACAGCATGACTACTCTTGTCACCCCATAACAGCATGACTACTCTTGTCAACCCATAACAGCATGACTACTCTTGTCACCCCATAACAGCATGACTACTCTTGTCACCCCATAATAGCATGGCTACTCTTGTCACCCCATAACAGCATGGCTACTCTTGTCACCCCATAACACCATGACTACTCTTGTCACCCCATAATACCATGACTACTCTTGTCACCCCATAACAGCATGGCTACTCTTTGTCACCCCATAACAGCATGACTACTCTTGTCACCCCATAAGAGCATGGCTACTCTTGTCACCCCATAATAGCATGACTACTCTTGTCACCCCATAATAGCAGCATGGCTACTCTTTGTCACCCCATAACAGCATGGCTACTCTTGTCACCCCATAACAGCATGGCTACTCTTGTCACCCCAGAACAGCATGGCTACTCTTGTCACCCCAGAACAGCATGGCTACTCGTCACCCCAGAACAGCATGGCTACTCTTGTCACCCCATAACAGCATGGCTACTCGTCACCCCATAACAGCACAGCTACTCTTGTCACCCCAGAACAGCATGGCTACTCTCGTCACCCCAGAACAGCATGGTTACTCTTGTCACCCCAGAACAGCATGGCTACTCTTGTCACCCCAGAACAGCATGGCTACTCTTGTCACCCCATAATAACAAATAGTGAAGCAATGTCAAACAAACAGTCCTCAAACAAATCGAAAGCTACTCCCCTCCATTACCGAAACATGAAAAGCAGTGCCACCTTTATCAGTAGTGGCTATAAATATGGGGCCCCGAGTATATTTTCGTTTGCAGGCTAGCCATAGCATACATGGAAGAAATATTTACATTATATATTTATGGGATCTATCCCTGTCAATGGGCCCATTGGGCTATTTCTCGTTCCAGTCAGTGCACCACAACTGAAATATCAAAGGCTGTGGTATGTACTATCCTGTCAAGCTAAAAACAAATAACGGTAAAGTCAATCTGATTTTAGTCAGATTTTACTGAACCAATACCATTTTGCATCACGATTACTTTTTGTAGTGAGCAGTCATTCCAAATGTATTAAACGGACTATACTGAGTCTGTAGCCATTTTAAAACGTTTTCGGCAGATAAAATATTTTTATATTATTAAAATTACAATTTACTCAAAAAAAATGTTTAGAATATGAACATCTCCCTAACCAATGCACTTCTGGCCATCGTAATGTTTTGTTGTCTACATGTATAATCTACCTTTACCATGATTACTAAGATGTTTCCAAAAAGTATTTCCCATAAATCCTGAGGTACATATTTATGTTTAAACCCTGTAGATATAATAACTAAGACTCTCAAGATTAAAGTTTGTTTTGTTTAACGACACCACTAGAACATATTGATTTATTAATCATTGGCTATTGGATGTCAAACATTTGGTAATTTTTTTACAGTCTTAGAGAGGAAACCCATCCCACAGACAGAATAGCACATACCACTGCCTTTGGTATACCAGTCGTGGTGTCTCTCAAGGTGGACACTAAGATATGATTTGAACTAGCCTAATATATACAATGAACTTTGTCTACAATGTATCAGTGCTATCACTCATAAACATGTTTACTTAAAAAATGACAAAACTCAACAAACCATGGCCATCCAGAACTCTGGTTCCGGCTCCAGGAATAACTGTCTGGTCTTCTGGGTGTGCACACACTCACAAGGCTTATCAGAAAATGTCCTGAAATGTGCAAACAAAACAATTAAATATTCTTGATTAGCCTCTCAAAATTGATCAAAATGAAATATTTTATTTTTATTTTACGATGCACTCAACACATTTTATTTACGGTTATATGGCGTCAGATATATGGTTAAGGACCACACAGATACTGAGGGAGGAAATCCGCTGTCACCACTTCAAGGGCTACTCTTTTCGATTAGCAGCAAGGGATCTTTTATATGCACCATCCCACAGACAGGATAGCACATACCATGGCCTTTGATGTACCAGTCGTGGTGCACTGGCTGGAGTGAGAAATAGCCCAAATGATAATTTGGTTAACCTGTTGCCTACACAAGTATAGGTTCTTAATTGTTATCTATTTTATCAATCATGCATTAAATTTACAGGGTAGAGCATCATTTTATAATGTCATAATTGATGACAAAGTGAAATAAATTTCACATAAATGGGTTTAATCTGAGTTTTCTCCCATCCTGACCAATGTTCCACAACTGGTATATCAAAGGCCATGGTATGTGCTGTGCTGTCCTGTATGAAAGTGCATATAAAAGATCCCATGCTGCTAATGGTAAAATGTAGCCAGCATAAGCAGCAGCCTTGTCTGGAATTTCCCCAGATTTTTTTTTTTTTTCTCGCGACACCGATATTTACTTTACAGGTCTGGGTTTGCCTCAACATTTTTTCCTCTCTGGCTACGCCCGAAACACTAACAGTCAAAATTACCAAATGTTTGACATCCAATAGCTGATGATAAATAATCAATGTACTCTAGTGGTGCCATTAAAACAAACTTTTAACATTGTCACTTACTCTGAAAATTTTACAATTGCTTCGCTTAGACCAATATTCTTTATCTGTGTGTCAATGTCCATATTCTTCGGATAATAAAACATGATCTTCTTCTCCTCCTGAAAGATACAATTATTAATAGATTATTATTTATCCCATAACTTACCTATGGTATCCATGTCATAAACCCAAGTGATAATTTAGTGTATTAACCCATGTAATAATGATATGCAAATTTAAAGGTACAGTAGAATCTCATTGGCTCGACCTCGGAAGGGTCGATCACACTGCAACACTTGAACCAAATACTAAGTCCCGAAGTTTTTGTTCGGTAAACCCTTATATTAACTGATGATGGGTCAAACACATTCAGGGTCGACTATAAGCCTTCACTTGAACTAAATTATCAGTCCTGTCTGTGTTATTAGCTATATTTCCATCGACTGGTGATCCATCAAATATCAAATGGAAAACCACCAAAAAGAACCAAAAATTGCTGCCCTTGCACAGTTGGTTATTATAACCTTTGGATTAATTATTTAGGCGGAATGAGCTATAAATGAATCAGAGAATCGCAACAATAGCCATGCAATCCTTTCTTACCATACCTGTCATGATGTGTGTTAAGCGGCTATCGGTAATGATCTTTCAAGTACAGCTAGTGTTACGGTACCTGTTCGATGAACCGTGATACCAAAAGCGTTACCCTGAACACGTCACTTGTAATTTGTAATAAATCCTTTCACTGTGATATTTTGCTATATAACACCTTGATGAAATTTTTAAGTTTGCAGTTACCAAAATAATATGTATCTAATTCAACTTTCTAACTGATGTTATGGAAATATCCGATCTTGACCGAATGGTTCAGTAGAACTACCCGATGGGTCGAACACTTTCTCGAGCACTGACAGGGTTCGAGCCAACGAGATTCAACTGTATATATATATATATATATATATATATATATATATATAAATAAAAATGATAAAAGAAAACAAGTGTACAGTATATATGTATTTTAAAAAACAATTTAAAGAAATAATGATCCTTTTACATGTTTCAATGTTATCTTCAGAAAGGATCTGCTAAATAACTGCTAAATATGACGTCATACATATTATGACGTTACTGTAGTAGAAGGGGATTGATTTAATTACGTCATTGTTGCTTTTATCTAACGAAGAGCATTAAGAAGTGGACAAAACTTTCTAATAAAATACATTTCCTTTGTCTTTCTTTTCATTTCATCATTGGTATCTATGTGATAAAATGGGAAAATGGTGAATTTAATATCTTTTTGTGCCGCACATGTATTTAAATGTGAACTCAAGGGTATGCATCTTGTTTCAGGTTGTTTTATTTGCTGTCTGTGTACGCGTACTCTGGCTCTCAGCTGATTGGTATGACCAATGTATTGTTCTTTGCAACCTTGGCATGTAATTACATAAATAACATTGTTAACGGAACAATCCATATCCCTGTGTACCCAAAATAAACCTTTGTGGTTGAATTCTATATGTGTGCCTTCTAAAATATGTTGGCATGTACCACAGTTACTTCGGTTACACTTTTTGACACTGCATTTATGTTCTACTGTCGTAGATTCAAATCGTGCTTTTGTCAGTATCTGTTTCAAGTTTTTGCTTTGTCTCTTACTATTTATAATTGAAATAGAGTCTAGTATGGATGACATTTTTTCATTTTGTTTTAAAATGTGCAATTCTGACGAGATCTTTTTATATATATTAGGGTTCTGCGGGTTATGGGTGGATGCAAATGCCAGCGGCCTTTTCGCTGAAACGATTTGTTTTGGTTTTAAAAGATATTTTCTATCTAATACTACCGCCTTTTCGATACTATCTGATATTAGCTGTTTTGGATAACCTCGCGTTTTAAGATACATGTTGTAATTTTAGTTTCTAATATTTGTTCTAGGTAACCTAAAGTCAGTGTCGCATAGCTTGGTGCCATTTTGGTACCCATTGCCGTCCCTTTAATCTGTTTGTAGTCTTTCCCATCAAAGTAAAATATATTGTTTTCCAATATATATTTTATGCTTTCTACAATTAAAGACTTCGAAATTCATTCTGGCAAAAGTTGGGGATATTTGGTTAACCAGTATGACACTGCAGTGATTCCAAGGTCATGTGGTATGCTAGAATATAGTTTTGTTACATCAAATGTTACCAGTACGCTTTCTTCCCTTGTCTTTTCTGGCAGGTTGTTGATGAAATCCATAGTGTCTCTTGTATAACTGGTTACTTTTAATAAAAATGGTTTCAACAATATATCAATGAAATTGCTCAGTCTGTGGGTTGCACACACTGGGCCGGCTACAATTGGTCGTAACTGTAAGTCATTAGGATGCAATAATTCTACATAACTTTTCTGTGCTTCTCTGCACATAGAATTAATTCAGTTGAATAAATATAAATGTATATATATACACACACAGTAGAATCCCATTGGCTCGAACACTGTCGGTGCATTAAAGTCTGTTCGACCCATCGGGTAGTTCGAACCATGCATTAGGCCGTTGTTGGGTGCTTCTGTAACACAAAAACCAATCGGAACACCTCGCATATTTCCGTAAAACTGGCTTGGGCGAGATGGTCCGACTGACTCATGAGTAAGGAAATCACCGTCAAATGTCGGATAAAACAAATAACAAACACACTGGTAGTCTGTATTTATAAATATTTATTAATTAAAAAAAAAATCTTTATTATGCTGTTGTAGAATCTTTTGTGACATATTGACAACGTTGAGAAAAAATAAAAGTGCATAAGCACAGGCGGAGGCCCTTTACCTGTTATTGTTGCAATCACTACATAACATTGATCTCTCCTGTATTTCAGGTCAAAAACAAAATATGCCGACGCTCATGCATAGAGTAGCGATTAAAATGATTAAAGTAAACCGGCGAGGCCTGCCTAGGCTCACCAACTGATTGGTATTACATGCAAGGTTCATTCAGCTAATGATTATCGTTGTACAATTATCTTTACTCGAAAGATAATTACCTATAGGTGCTAAATAAACAACATGATAAGCCGGCATATGATCTAGGATTAATTCGTTCCACTTCCGAAATTATAATAACTTACTTTGTGACTGATGTGAAAGGGTCGATAAAAATTTCGTACATAAATATTTTTTTATATTTCTTCGGATAGACTTAGTCGTTCGAGCTAAATATGTTTAATTTTACAGTTCGGACCAATAAACTGGTTCGAGAGAAAGCTTCTGTTCGTCCCCAGGGGTATTCGACCAATCAGCACCAAAATAAAAGGATTTAATAGAGACAAAAATCGGGACATTGTTCTTGGTTCAAGAATACCGGTAGGTTCGACCGCTGGGCGTTCGAGCCAATGAGATTCTACTGTATATACCTTTAAATTTGCATATCATTATTACACATATATATATATATGCAAATTTGCAAGGTCTCTATGCAACAATGTGTTGCTGTCAATGGGTCATTATGTTTACACTCCAACAAGACCTGTATACCCGAGAGTAATGTTTTCATAAGATTTAGTTAAAATGTGTGATGTCAAACTAATTTGTGCTAATCGTGATGCCGTCATGTTATCGATGGAGGCAACTCTAGTACTGTGATTTACTAAATATCAAATCAAAATGTTATTTTAGAAGTTTTATAGGATAAATAGAATTCGCTACTCATGTTTCTTAATATGTAAAATATCAATCTTGTCTAGTTAAAAAACACTTGTGATGAAATTTTCTATTTATTAAATTATTTATAGTTCTTCCCACATGGAACATCTTTTTTATACTTAATTTACTACAAGTTATTTATTTCTGAGCCAATTTATGCACAAAAATAGTACTTCAATTATTTCCAAAACAGTTTTTACTTTTCTTCTTATGACAAACCAAATTGAAATTATTTACAATTTTTTTTTTTGTAAGATGGGACGGACTATAAATAACAATAATTATAAGCAGTGCTAGATCTAGGTGAGAAGGAAGCAATAGTTTTTGACCCACTAAATATTCAGACACTGTTTCCATAGGCACATTGACATGACTAATAGAAGTTGATGATATGAATCTGACGGGAGCGGGTCAACTCACCCCAAAACCAACTTGCCCTAAACTGTTTATTCATTTCTCTCCAAAAATATTACCAACTCGTCCCAGTGATTGGTAAACTTGACACAGTTGTTCTATTATTATGTTCACAGTAAACTTAAATTAATATACATTAGATCTGACTGAACTGCAATAGACTATATTTCACACCAAAACATTCACAGCGAGTCCAAAGGTGTAAACTGTGACAGTAGAAACAAGAGTAGCCTAAATACTCTGATGGTAAGAGATCTAGAGTGTTACTTACTGGCCATCTATTATCTGTGACAGTAGAAACAAGAGTAGCCTAAATACTCTGATGGTAAGAGATCTAGAGTGTTGATAACTGTCCATCTATTATCTGTCACAGTAGAAACAAGAGTAGCCTAAATACTCTGATGGTAAGAGATCTAGAGTGTTGATAACTGTCCATCTATTATCTGTCACAGTAGAAACAAGAGTAGCCTAAATACTCTGATGGTAAGAGATCTAGAGTGTTGATAACTGTCCATCTATTATCTGTCACAGTAGAAACAAGAGTAGCCTAAATACTCTGATGGTAAGAGATCTAGAGTGTTGATAACTGTCCATCTATTATCTGTCCCATCCTCCTACAAAATTCCTACAAATTTGTTTTTGTAAATAATATCAGTTTGGTCTGATGTAAGAAGAAAAATAAAAGTTTTGGAAATAACAAATACAATCGGTTCAGAAATAACTAACTTGGAACTGACTATAGTTCTTTTACCGTCAGAGTACTTGGGCTAAAACACAACAAATTAGCATTAGGCCTTGACAAAACGACAGTAAAATTGAAATTGGGGCGGCAAAATATCTGCGCCATCAAAAAATCCCTTTTTACATTGATGGTGTGTGCGTGTGTGTACTGGGCGGATATTTTTCAGAGTTTGACATAATGTGCGCCGTGTACTAGGGGTGAGCTGGTTTTGGGGAGTTGACCAGGGTGTCAAGACGTTTCGGCCCTAGTACTTGTTCGGACCCAGAAGTTTCGGCCCCTAATGCAATATACGGCTATCTAGTATTCGTGTATACAGATATATGCTGTAATTGGTATAGTAACACTTTAGATGGTCACATACACCGGTAAAAATATAAATAAAATACAAATTTGTAACATTAATTTGTCAAATAACATTCATGTCTTAATGATGTTACTTTCAATTTACCTACCGGCCTCGGTGGTGCAGTAGTTAAGCCATCGGTCTCCAGACTGGTAGGTACTGGGTTCTGATCCCAGTAGAGGCATAGGATTTTTAATCCAGATACCGACTACAAACCCGGAGTGAGTGCTCTGCAGGGAAAACATTCTTTGTGATCGTACCTAATTTCTGTACACATGTAACCCCTACTGACGTCAAACATCAGTGGTTCCAATTCTAGCTACATGTAAAGTGCCCCTATTATGGGAAAGGTCTATATGGAAATATAAGTAGAACAAACACAAAACAATTTATTGCAATTTATTAAATTGTATTTACACAAACAAGAAAATCAGTTTAATAATTATATGTTCATTTTTGGATGGTGATGATTCAGTGATAATTCAATTGAATAAATATATATTTTAAATGTCATCCTCACTGTCGGCAGTTTTAGGCATGGATGGTGCATACATATTCCTCACACGTCGTAAAAAGTCTGAGGTTTTCACTTCTTTTGCCTCGTAGCTGTCCCAAATTTGTTTGTTTTCCCTTGCATCTTCCGGTAGGCATCTCTTTGATAGCGTGTTAAGATGTGCTCTTCCACCTGTCTTATGCGGATACTCAGTCTTTGCTTCTTTCCCAAGAAGTGGCACTAGGAGATAAAACTGCCTTTGCATTGATTCTGCGGTGCCATTCTGAAAATATACATCATCATTTGTTAAAGTAATAATTTCTTACATAGATGTTAGCTGAAGCATATATAAATAGAATTATCCTTTTAAATAATAATTACGTCCTGCAAGAGTACAATTATTACTGTTATTATGTATTGATATATTTACCTTTGACGTCATCGTTTGTTCTGATGGACTGTCAAAACACCGACCACTGGCCTGGGGAACAGTCCAGCGACTCGAGTGAGGGCTCTGCAACCATGTGTTGTTCAGGTAGATCATCAGGTTTATCATTGCTGGTGTTTTTGCCAATGCTCTCAAGTTATCAAAAGCTGGGATGAAACGACTTGGGTTATGGGCCGAAACGGAGAGGGGCCGAATGTGTAGTGCCACTACGGCGCTAGCGGGGTCCGAAACTCTCAAAAGCCTTGACGGTGACCAGCATTCAATCAGACATGGCAAATGACAAGATTATCAAATTATATGTAGATTTATTGTGAAGACATACACGTTTATTAAAAGTGTATGTGCATTTGTGTTTTGCACTAATAAATACAATACAATTAAAAACGACAACCAGCGATAGCAACTTTAATAAAAAAAATGACAGAAAACAAATTACCTCCCCTTCTCTTGGACCATATTTAGGACTAAAAATAAAGAAATTTAATAATGTTGACGATGATGCCTTGGTACTCATGATGTATTTTTCGACGTAATATTTTAATGGCAACTCTTCTCAACCCATAATAACAAATACTGCAACAGTGTCAAATAGAGAAACATTCCTCAATCAAATCGAAAGCTACTCCCCTCCATTAACCGAGCTGATTCTAGCAGCCAATTCCTAGCAGCCAATTACGCTAGCAGACAATTTTAGCGGACACGCATGGCGACGTTCTAAACACCGGACTTATACGCCCTTCGATTGTTACCTGTATTTTCCGCACTTTTTTTAAGCACACTGTTATCCTAATTATTAGTATTCACTATAACTTAAGAATTTCAGAGTTTTAGATTTTTAAAGAGTATCTTTCTAAAAAAAAAAACCCACAAAAACAAACGCTCTGTAATAAAAATCAAGTACTGTTTTAAAAGCCTGTATGGTCCATACTAAGATGGACATCTCTACTACATACCCATATAAGCCACACCCCGTCAAATTCTTTATAACGGCTAGCAGACACAGGGTGAAATTTCGAATATCGCTAATTTCTATACAAAATACACATATTTCTCGGCCGCTCTGTAATAAAAATCAAGTACTGTTTTAAAAGCCTGTATGGTCCATACTAAGATGGGCATCTCTACTACATACCCATATAAGCCACACCCCGTCAAATTCTTTATAACGGCTAGCAGACACAGGGTGAAATTTCGAATATCGCTAATTTCTATACAAAATACACATATTTCTCGGCCGCTCTGTAATAAAAATCAAGTACTGTTTTAAAAGCCTGTACGGTCCATACTAAGATGGGCATCTCTACTACATACCCATATAAGCCACACCCCGTCAAATTCTTTATAACGGCTAGCAGACACAGGGTGAAATTTCGAATATCGCTAATTTCTATACAAAATACACATATTTCTCGGCCCCTCTGTAATAAAAATCAAGTACTGTTTTAAAAGCCTGTATGGTCCATACTAAGATGGGCATCTCTACTACATACCCATATAAGCCACACCCCGTCAAATTCTTTATAACGGCTAGCAGACACAGGGTGAAATTTCGAATATCGCTAATTTCTATACAAAATACACATATTTCTCGGCCGCTCTGTAATAAAAATCAAGTACTGTTTTAAAAGCCTGTATGGTCCATACTAAGATGGGCATCTCTACTACATACCCATATAAGCCACACCCCGTCAAATTCTTTATAACGGCTAGCAGACACAGTGTGAAATTTCGAATATCGCTAATTTCTATACAAAATACACATATTTCTCGGCCGCTCTGTAATAAAAATCAAGTACTGTTTTAAAAGCCTGTATGGTCCATACTAAGATGGGCATCTCTACTACATACCCATATAAGCCACACCCCGTCAAATTCTTTATAACGGCTAGCAGACACAGGGTGAAATTTCGAATATCGCTAATTTCTATACAAAATACACATATTTCTCGGCCGCTCTGTAATAAAAATCAAGTACTGTTTTAAAAGCCTGTATGGTCCATACTAAGATGGGCATCTCTACTACATACCCATATAAGCCACACCCCGTCAAATTCTTTATAACGGCTAGCAGACACAGGGTGGAATTTCGAATATCACAATTTCTGTACAAAATACACATATTTCACGTCCGCTCTGTAATAAAAATCAAGTACTGTTTTAAAAGCCTGTATGTTCTATACTAAGATGGGCATCCCTACTACATACCCATATAAGCCACACCCCGTCAAATTCTTTATAACGGCTAGCAGACACAGGGTGAAATTTCTAATATCGCAATTTCTATACAAAATACACATATTTCTCGGCCGCTCTGTAATAAGAATCAAGTACTGTTTTAAAAGCCTGTATGGTTCTATACTAAGATGGGCATCCCTACTACATACCCATATAGGCCACACCCCGTCAAATTCTTTATAACGGCTAGCAGACACAGGGTGAAATTTCGACTATCGCTAATTTCTATACAAAATACACATATTTCTCGGCCGCTCTGTAATAAGAATCAAGTAGCGTTTTAAAAGCCTGTATGTTCTATACTAAGATGGGTATCCCTACTACATACCCATATAGGCCACACCCCGTCAAATTCTTTATAACGGCTAGCAGACACAGGGTGAAATTTCGAATATCGCAATTTCTATACAAAATACACATATTTCTCGGCCGCTCTGTAATAAGAATCAAGTAGCGTTTTAAAAGCCTGTATGTTCTATACTAAGATGGGTATCCCTACTACATACCCATATAGGCCACACCCCGTCAAATTCTTTATAACGGCTAGCAGACACAGGGTGAAATTTCGAATATCGCAATTTCTATACAAAATACACATATTTCTCGGCCGCTCTGTAATAAGAATCAAGTAGCGTTTTAAAAGCCTGTATGTTCTATACTAAGATGGGTATCCCTACTACATACCCATATAGGCCACACCCCGTCAAATTCTTTATAACGGTTAGCAGACACAGGGTGAAATTTCTACTATCGCAATTTCTATACAATATACAGATATTTCTCGGCCACTCTGTAATAAGAATCAAGTAGCGTTTTAAAAGCCTGTAGGTTCTACACTAAGAAGGGCATCCCTACTACATACCCATATAGGCCACACCCCGTCAAATTTTTTATAAAGGCTAGCAGACAGAGGGTGAAATTTCTACTATCGCAATTTCTATACAAAATATACACATATTTCTCGGCCGCTCTGTAATGAGAATCAAGTAGCGTTTTAAAAGCCTGTATGTTCTATACAAAGATGAGTATCCCTACCACATACACATATAGGCCACACCCTGTCAAACGCTTTATCACGGCTAGCAGACACAGTTTCTACTATCGCAATTTCTATACAAAATACACATTGTCACGGGGATTCTATAATTCCCGTAACTGAATAAAACACGATTATCAAAATATCTCTCCTAACTGTATATCTATTAGATCTCTCTGTAACAGGCGGTTAAACCCTAGTATGGCTCGTCTCTAGGTATGATCAGAGATACGATCTTATATAAAGTATATATTATTATAGCACGTTAGTTCACTAGAAACACAACAAAAACACAATACACTTTGGAATCTGTATTAACCTACGCTGACAAATGTACAGCCGTAGTAGTTAATTAATAACAACAATAATAACAACCCAGAACTGATCACTTAATTAGTTAATCTCTATCGAGGGTCTAGTTACACAATATGCGAATCACTTCACCGTGACACAACACCCACACGTGTGATAATTGAGACGCTTCTAGGAGAAGTTAATTAATAAAGGAATTACCACTCTATTCCTAACTGGTTAATTTTTAATTAACCCTTGCTACTCGTTCAGTAACCTTGTAACACAGAATTAATACTGGTACCTATCACAATAAAGACAATAACCTACAGTTTACCTAGGTCCTCTAGGATGACTGGCTAAGCTTAGCTTATATTACCAAATACTCGTATAAATATAGAACAGTAAGACTACGATTTACTTCGTCAGATGACCGAAGACCCTGTCTAAAGAATATTGGTATAATACAGTGTTTAAAATATTTAAAAGTCACATCAATCACATCAAGGTTATACAACAGAGCAGAAATAATATATTTACCAAAGTCCAGACGGACAACGTTCCCCCGGGATACCTTCCTATGGTTCCCCTCGATATCTCCAAAAACTGCTATTTATCTATAAATCAGAATATTGACCTGGGGGTACACGGTAGTACCTCCCATCTTGAATGTGATATTAATCTCCCAGAGTCGGTATAATTTCTCTGATCGTCAGACTTACTGACGCCTTGGTCGCCAAAATCACGGTCGCCGAAACCGAGTGTATTTGTAGGTATTACGTAACTACTCGTTTTATGGCCTCACACAGCTGGACTAAGTGCATTATTGGAATGCCCGATCACAGAAGTACTACGTAAAAAGGAAAGTTATTGGGCTTACGTGCAATAGAAACTGCACATGGCTAGAGGAAAAAATTAAAACAAATTAAGAAATGTGTCACACACATATTTCTCGGCCTAGTCTGTAAAAGAATCAAATAGTGTTTTAGGATCGAGCCTGTAGGCTCTATACTAAGAGGGCATCCCTACAGCCATACCCATAACTGGTGCTAACACCCCGTCAAATTATTTTATTTAACGGCTAGCAGACACAGGGTGAATTATCTACTATCGCAATTTCTATACAAAATACACATATTTCTCGGCCGCTCTGCAATAAGAATCAGGTAGCGTTTTAACAGCCTGTATGGTCTGTACTAAGATGGGTATCCCTACTACATACCCATATAGGCCACACCCCGTTAAATTCTTTATAAAGGCTAGCAGACACAGAGTGAATTATCTACTATCGCAATTTCTATACAAAATACACATATTTCTCGGCCGCTCTGTAATAAAAATCAAGTACTGTTTTAAAAGCCTGTATGGTCCATACTAAGATGGGTATCTCTACTACATACCCATATAAGCCACACCCCGTCAAATTCTTTATAACGACTAGCAGACACAGGGTGAAATTTCGAATATCGCTAATTTCTATACAAAATACACATATTTCTCGGCCGCTCTGTGATAAAAATCAAGTACTGTTTTAAAAGCCTGTATGGTCCATACTAAGATGGGTATCTCTACAACATACCCATATAAGCCACACCCCGTCAAATTCTTTATAACGGCTAGCAGACACAGGGTGAAATTTCGAATATCGCTAATTTCTATACAAAATACACATATTTCTCGGCCGCTCTGTAATAAAAATCAAGCACTGTTTTAAAAGCCTGTATGGTCCATACTAAGATGGGTATCTCTACAGGCTTTACATGCTCAAAACAGTCACATTTTTGTCAGAGCGGCCGAGAAATATGTGTATGTTGTATAGAAATTAGCGATATTCGAAATTTCACTGTGTGGCTGCTAGCCGCTATAAAGAATTTCACGGGGTGTGGCTTATATGGGTATGTAGTAGAGATACCCCTCTTAGTATGGACCATACAGGCTTTTAAAACAGTACTTGATTTTTATTACAGAGCGGCCGAGAAATATGTGTATTTTGTATAGAAATTAGCGATATTCGAAATTTCACCCTGTGTCTGCTAGCCGTTATAAAGAATTTGACGGGGTGTGGCTTATATGGGTATGTAGTAGAGATACCCATCTTAGTATGGACCATACAGGCTTTTAAAACAGTACTTGATTTTTATTACAGAGCGGCCGAGAAATATGTGTATTTTGTATAGAAATTAGCGATATTCGAAATTTCACCCTGTGTCTGCTAGC
Source organism: Gigantopelta aegis (assembly GCF_016097555.1). NCBI lineage: Eukaryota > Metazoa > Mollusca > Gastropoda > Neomphalida > Peltospiridae > Gigantopelta > Gigantopelta aegis. Next base: position 66,015,768 of record NC_054706.1, read on the forward strand.
CGTTATAAAGAATTTGACGGGGTGTGGCTTATATGGGTATGTAGTAGAGATACCCATCTTAGTATGGACCATACAGGCTTTTAAAACAGTACTTGATTTTTATTACAGAGCGGCCGAGAAATATGTGTATTTTGTATAGAAATTAGCGATATTCGAAATTTCACCCTGTGTCTGCTAGCCGTTATAAAGAATTTGACGGGGTGTGGCTTATATGGGTATGTAGTAGAGATACCCATCTTAGTATGGACCATACAGGCTTTTAAAACAGTACTTGATTTTTATCACAGAGCGGCCGAGAAATATGTGTATTTTGTATAGAAATTAGCGATATTCGAAATTTCACCCTGTGTCTGCTAGTCGTTATAAAGAATTTGACGGGGTGTGGCTTATATGGGTATGTAGTAGAGATACCCATCTTAGTATGGACCATACAGGCTTTTAAAACAGTACTTGATTTTTATTACAGAGCGGCCGAGAAATATGTGTGTTTTGTATAGAAATTAGCGATATTCGAAATTTCACCCTGTGTCTGCTAGCCGTTATAAAGAATTTGACGGGGTGTGGCTTATATGGGTATGTAGTAGAGATACCCATCTTAGTATGGATCATACAGGCTTTTAAAACAGTACTTGATTTTTATTACAGAGCGGCCGAGAAATATGTGTATTTTGTATAGAAATTAGCGATATTCGAAATTTCACCCTGTGTCTGCCAGCCGTTATAAAGAATTTGACGGGGTGTGGCTTATATGGGTATGTTGTATGTAGCTTTTAAAACGCTACTTGATTCTTAGTACAGAGCGGCCGAGAAGTATGTGTAATTTGTATAGAAGGTGTGATAGTAGAAACTTGAATAAAACTATGAAAATGAGTCTTGGTTTGTTTTTGTGGGTTTTTTTTTTTTAGAAAGATACTCTTTAAAACTCTAAAACTCTGAAATTCTTAAGTTATAGTGAATACTAATAATTAGGATAACAGTGTGCTTAAAAAAAGTGTGGGAAATACAGGTAACAATCGAAGGGCGTATAAGTCCGGTGTTTAGAACGTCGCCATGCGTGTCCGCTTCGCTGAGATCGCATAGGGCAAAAAGCATGTAATTTTGTGCTGGCTGCCATTTTTACTTTTTATGGAATATTCTACAAGAAGGGTGAAAGGATATGACTTAATCTAACAACCGTTGAATGTAATAACATGTTATGATATAAATGCAAATGTGATGACGTCATATTATTTTATTATTATTAATATTATTTGATTGTTTAAAGATACCACTAGAGATCATTGATTTTATATTAATATTTTAGAGTCTTTCACCCCTCTTGAAGAGTATTCCATAAAAAACCAAAATGGCAGACAGCAGAAAACTGCATGTATTTTACCCTAAACTGGCTGTAACGAGAACAGACATCGATATGTTACGGTCAGTTCAAGACTATACCGCAAACAGTCGTCTGTAAACAGTGGGTTTTTGTTGTGAATAGTTCGGTTTCACAAAACTATGGAAAGTGCCACAATGAACAATTTTCATGTACATGTATATAATGTGTAAAATATAAAACAAGAAACAAATGTGTTCTTAAATTTTTTTTACTGTTCATAATTTTTTTTGTACAGTAACTCTCTCTCTCTCTCTCTCTCTCTCTCTCTCTCTCTCTCATTTAAACGAATTAATAAGGACAATATAAAAGTATTGTTGCATTAAAAACAAGATTTTAAATAACAGAATTAAAAACATTACACAAATCTGTTTATTTGATATATACATACATTTTTGCTAACATAAGCATACGAACACTGGTGTCACCTATGACCTAAGCATTTGTGTTATATTTTAAAATATTTATTTCACCGCCACAATGTGTTACTAGTACTACTGAAACTTATTATTATTTTTTTTTAATCCAGTGCATCATGTATCTGAATAAATCCTTCACAAATTTATTCACTGTCTTCTCTTCTGTTCTCTATCTGGTGGTCCGTAAAGACCGGCACACCTCTTCAGAAATGTGGACGTCGACATTTCTTTATTCATATATTTCTCCCAGGCCTCATGAAGTCCCAGTTCAACGCGGGAAAATCGGCTACTTCTGTCTCTCTCCAGGTCATCTGCACTCACGTTCAGTTCCACAACTCTTGCCTCCTTTACCAGCAAAATCACCAGTTGGTAAAACCCTAGGCCATCATGAACAGCGTTTTTGTTCCATCCTACAAATAAATAAAGTAAAAAATCATTACAAGAATTTAAAAAAAAAAAAGTTGTATAAATAACATGTAACTAAAAAAAAATTAATTTTTCGTTTCAATGTCTATTAATATATTGTATATTATACATGTATGTTTATTATTTGAATTCATATTGTGAAATTTCCGATTTTATATTCACCTTCTACATCGTATGGTGTGACTGAAAACACAAGCAAACTGAAGCAAATGGACCTTTTAATATTTCATCATAAATCTTCTTCAGCATAGATGTAAACATGACACGTCAATGGATATTCCAGAGGACAATTTCGCAAATTTGCTAAAAAGCGGTCTCTCTTCCCCCCCCCCCCCCTCCCCACACACACCAAAGCACTTTATAACTAATATGTCCTATCGACAATATCATTGTGTAGGCTAGTCTTTGTACTTATATTAATATAAATACATCAGGCCCGTAGGAACTGGGATGGTGTGAGGGGAGGGGTTCTTTAAAATATTGCACATAATAACATATACATATAAATGGTGTTTATGGTTGATAAAGGGTTACAAATTGATAACCTATATCTGATTTGCAACTAGAGTCACGTATACAAATTTATTCATCATTCACAAACATAAACATGAGGGCGAAACGATCCGGTATGGGAGCGAAACGACACGAGGCGAAACGACACGGAGTGATCGGGAATAAGAGCGAAACGACCTGATACCATTCATTATCAGTGTTGACGTCCACATCTAGGTACGTATAAAATACGGACACGAATACGGTCGTACAGTGATTCACCGTATTCGTAACCGTATTTTATACGTACCTAGATGTGGACGTTAACAAACTAATCTCAACCTATAGTCCGTCCCATCCTCCTTTTGTAAATAATTTCAGTTTGGTTTTACGTAAGAAGAAAAGTAAAAGTGTTTTGGAAATAATAAAAAAAAAACCCAGACTATTTTGGTGCGCAATTTAGAAAACAATCGGCTCAGAAATAAATAACTTGTAGTAAATTCCACAGTATGAAAAAAGGTGTTCCCTGTGGGAAAGGACTATAGTGGTGTCGTTAAAGAAAACAAACTTTACTTTCACCTATAACAGGACTGCCACTCTCCAGTTCCCCCTCCATCCCTTACAAACATGGGAGCCTGTAAGTATATGCCCATCATAAGAACTGCAAGTCCGTTAATGTTTTCTCAACTTTCGACAATGTCATGTCACCTCCTTCAGAAATAATGTAACTGGATTGTATTCATTTAACCGTTCTCAACAAGTTTGTTTTATTTCTCCATTTAATTATTTCTCCATTTAATTATTTAATTTCAACTTCATTCGGTGTAGTTTCATAGTGAGTCTCCCGGTGAGATCGTTTACTGGATAACTGATCCTTGCATGGCTACAAAGAGGACTGCCACCCAGTATAGTTTACTAAATCAAACCTAGTACAGCTGTGCCCCTGCGCGTGCTGTAACCTCACCGTGGTGCAGGGGTGTAACATTCTCTTGGAGAATGGCCAATACAGCACAAATTGAAGTTTAGAGTAAAATTCGGTGTCCGTAAAATTCTGTGATATTTGTATTTGTATTTTTGCACAGTTCTTTACACTGTTTTTGTTTAAACCTTGAATTTTTATATTGATGTTGATCATCACTTTATTTATTTGCATTACCATAGTTTGACACCCAGTAGCCGATGTATTTTTCGTGCTGGGGTGTCGTTAAACATTCATTCATTCATTAGTACAGCTGTGATGACATGACTGTCAAAACATTGATTATATCAGGTGTTCGCGAAAGGTGAGCATACCCTGCCCCACCGGTGGCACCCGTCATGAATACTGCCAATGCTGTCAAGTCCGTCACTTCATCTAAAGTGCACCCCTGCGCGTGCTGTAACCTCACCGTGGTGCAGGGGTGTAACATTCTCTTTGAGAATGGCCAATACAGCACAAATTGAAGTTTAGAGTAAAATTCGGTGTCCGTAAAATTCTGTGATATTTGTATTTGTATTTTTGCACAGTTCTTTACACTGTTTTTGTTTAAACCTTGAATTTTTATATTGATGTTGATCATCACTTTATTTATTTGCATTACCATAGTTTGACACCCAATAGCCGATGTATTTTTCGTGCTGGGGTGTCGTTAAACATTCATTCATTCATTCATTCATCTAAAGTGCAAGTGTTTCACCAAAGAGATGAAAAGGTAAACACAAATTCAATATATGCAATAGCATCAGCCATCATTTTGGTCAGTGGTGTATCATATTCAGTAGATATAGCCTCTACATGTCGAGCATAAAACGTTTTATATTCCCCGAGGAGTCCCTGAACATTATAACCCTGATGGAAAGAAAGAAAGAAATGTTTTATTTAACGACGCACTCAACACATTTTATGTACGGTTATATGGCGTCAGACATATGGTTTAAGGAGCACACAGATTCTAAGAGGAAACCCGCTGTCGCCACTACTCTTCCGATTAGCAGCAAGGGATCTTTTATTTGCGCTTCCCACAGGCAGGATAGCACAAACCATGGCCTTTGTTGAACCAGTTATGGATCACTGGTCGGTGCAAGTGGTTTACACCTACCCACTGAGCCTTGCGGAGCACTCACTCAGGGTTTGGAGTCGGTATCTGGATTAAAAATCCCATGCCTCGACTGGGATCCGAACCCAGTATCTACCAGCCTGCAGACCGATGGCCTGCCACGACGCCACCGAGGCCGGTCAACCCTGATGGAACAATTTCTCTGTGTCAGAATGATATGGCGTCGTTTCAAATGAGGATGTCCTAAGGTAGAGGGCTCGCCTGAGATGCTTGCGTCATTGGATCGAACCACCTCATTAGACACATTCTCTGATTATTTTTCTCCCGGCCCAACCAGTGCTCCTTAACTGGTATATCAAAGGCAGTGGTATGTGCTGTCGTGTCTGAAATGCATATAAAAAATATTTTGCTGCTCATGAACAAATGTAAAGAGTTTCTTCTTAAGTCTACGTTTCAGAATTATTTGTCCCATTAGGCTATTTCTCGTTCCTGCCAGTGAACCATGCCTGGCATATCAAATGCCGTGGTATGTGTTATTATGTCTGTGGAATGGTGCATATAAATATGCCTTGCTATTTATCGAAAAATGTACCGAGTTTCCTCTTTAAGACTATATGTGAAAATGACTAAATGTTTGACATCCATAATGGCAGGCCCGTATGTAGGGGGAGTGGTTCGGGAGGTTCGTCCGAACCTTCCCGCAAAAGCCAAGGTCGACTTTTTGGGTCTTTTTCTTTTTTTAATATTGTACAAATACTTGATTGAAACATTTGCAACTCTCCCATACAACAATATTCGTCGTCATTTGCTATACTGATGACCTCGTAACACGACAATGACAGCAATTCACCTTCCATTGATTTATCAACAAAAGTTAGAAAATTCATCCTGTTCATGCCTTGATCTTTATATTGGGATTCAAATCGACACTGGCTTCCACATGTATCAAGTAATAGTATTCTGTAATTTTGGTATAGAAGTTGCTTTAGCATGCAGATTATTTCCAAATATTTTAAAACGTTTTACGGCCAACATGTAGATGCCATTTTGATGATATGACTTATCAGTGACAAAAATGAAATGGGATGCAATACTTTATGCTATACCCTTTGCTGAAAACGTTTGAGGACTACATCTGTACTCTTAACATGGACTGTATGTGTTGGCGGGTATTCGTGATAATAATAGAGAATAATACATGAGTGGCCGTTAGATACCATTTATTTTACAACGAGTTTCTTTTTTTAAATGTATCTAATAAGCGAAAGCGAGTTTGATATGTTTTTAAACAACGAGTTGTATGATAAATGGTTTCTAACGGACACGAATGTATTATTCTATTTCTTATATATGCTCAAAGACCAGGTTGTAAATAAATTTTAACATCTTTTTCGACTAAAGTTATTTACAGCTCTTGCAATTGTAGCGAACTTACTACGTCACAGACAAAATAATTGTCAGGTTAACTATACGTTAAAGTGTAATCGATTTCGATAGTGCTGTTTTTTCATTGGATGTATGGCTATGGTGACCTGGTTATCACCTAGAAGCAGCCAGTCGTTTTTCTTGAAATTGTTAACACACGTACATGTGTAAACAAGTATGTGTTATAAAAAAATAACAAATGATGTTTTCACCAACGGATGTGTAAGAAACAATTTTTAAAGTAGAGTAAACTCAAACAAGAGATTTATGTGTTGGAAAGATGCATACCCGGACCACCAACACATACTGACACCTTAACAAATGAAAAACGCGTAATTTTAGAGTTAATAAAAAACCATGATTATTACTGCTAACTGGGGGCAGCCATTTTGTTTCATTTTTGTGACGTCCGGTGGTATAGCTTGGGGCGAAGTGACGTCAGCTCCGTCTATCTGCTCTATGAACAGAACAGAACTTTATTTCACTCAGGCCGCTATTCAGCGGCATATGAGGTACATTAACAATACTTATATGACAGTGACAAGATGGGGTTTACAGGAGAAAATTTACATGTACAATATCAAAACAGAAATTTCTAATAATAATAATACAAAATGAAATATATTTCTAATAGTAATAATCTATCTATCTATCTATCTATCTATCTATCTATCCATCTATACATATATACATATATATATACACATACACATACATGCAAACACGGATAGTAGTAGTCGGAATAAGACAGCATAAGCTTGGAAGACAATTCTTTTTAAGGTTTACCGAATTTATCCGTAATTTCTTTTATTAATTTGCACAACTTTTTTAGAAGACTTATTTTGTCATTTGTCATTAGTTGTTTAAATTTCAGCATATTGGGTTTGTTATAATAATATGGCTTTAACAATTTTTTTCGGGAGTTATTAAAGAAAGAGCATGTAAGTAGATAGTGAAATTCGTCTCCGATGTCATTTTTGTTACATAGTGTACATAGTCTGCTTTCTACTGGGGTGTTGTTCCATCGTCCTGTTTCGATTGGTAAGTAATGGTTTGATGTTCTAAATTTTAGTAACGTAGTCCAGGATATTTGTGGTAATTTTATAATATATTTTTCTAATGTTAGGTGTTCTTTAAATGTGGTGTACATTTTACCCCTTGATGATGAAGCTATGTCGCTATTCCATTGTTGTAGGTACTGATCGTTTTGTCTTAATTTAACGTGATGAATAAGTAGTGGTATAGATGAAAAGTTTTGTGACATCCAAATTCTGGTCATACCTAGTTGGTTAAATATATTTTCCACGTGTTTTATCCACTTATAATTATATCCAGATATGTTAGAGTCGTGTAACATTAGTTTATACAATAAGAAGGATGTTTTTGTTTGTTTTCCAGAAACAATTCGGGCCCAGATACTTATCATCCTTTGTTGGATAATTAATTTAAGGGGTTTTCTTCCAAGTTCACCGTATACCATGAATAGTGGGGTTCCTTTCCTTACTGGTAGGATGTGTTTTAAAAATTTAATATGAATAGCTTCAATAGTATCAATATTTTCATGGCCCCATATTTCACATCCATATAAAAGAATCGGGACAACCATGGAATCAAATAATTTTAATTTACATTCAACTGAAAAGTTATTGTCTTTAGATTTTGATAGGATAAAGTACATTGCTTTTGTCGCCTTTTGTGTTAGCATTTTATGGTGATTTTAAACCTATTTAATTTGGTAAAAGTTAACCCTAAATATTTGTACTCTTTTACGTTTTCGAGTGTTTGGTTTCCTAATGTAAATACCTTCTTGTAGTCAGTAGCAGTACCATTAAAAATTATTATTTTAGTTTTGTTTACGTTAACTTTAAGTTTCCATTTATTGCAATATTGTGAAAAGGCATTAAGGGATTGTTGTAAATCGAAGGCGTTTGTTGTGAGAAGCGCAGTATCGTCGGCATATAATAAGCATAGAAAATAAAGAATGGTTTCCGAGATTGTTGCTATGTCATCTGTGGCTATAGATACCCCAGTACAATTGTGGCTTTTTAAGTAATTATCTAGATCATTTAAATAAATAGAAAACAAAACAGGTGACAAATTTTCTCCTTGACGGACACCGATCTTGCAAGGGAATAGATCTGATGTTTCATTGTTTGTACAAATGCAAGATTTTATTCCTTGATACATTTGGTAGATAATTTTGAAGAATTTTCCATTTATGTTATTTTTAAGCAATTTTTGCCAAAGACATGTCCTAGAGATTAGATCAAATGCTTTTTGAAAATCTACGAAAGCGCAAAATAATTTCTTTTTTCTTTTCTTCAGAATTTCGATTAATGAATGTATATTAAATAGGTGATCAGTGGTAGAGTAACCTTTTCTGAAAGCTGTTTGAGCTTCGTTTAATATATTATTTCCTTCAATAAAGGTATTTAATCGGTTGTTTAAAATAGTCGTAAATAGTTTCGAGATGCAACAGAGCAGCGTTATCGGCCTATAGTTTTCAGGGAGTAAACGATTTCCTTTATTTTTAAAAATGGGTTTAATTACCCCCGTCAACCACTCATTTGGAAAAACACTGTTATCGAGAATTATGTTAAATAACTTGGAATAAATTGGAAGCATCATGTCGGCAGTCACTTTAATGTATTCATTTATAATATTATCGATTCCAGGTGCCTTGGCATTTTTCAGTTGTTTTATAGCATATAATATTTATCCTTCTTCTATCTTTCTGTTTAAAACATTTTCACTGTGTGTATCTATGTTATCCAGATTTATATTTATTTCGTCTTCGTCCGGTTCGCCTTCGTTTATAGTTTTGAAAAATTTATAAAAATCGTGTCAAGTGGGGGGGGTATTTTCTTCATTCTGTGGTTTTAATAATTTGTAAAAAGCTTTGGGGTCATTTGTTCTTAAGTTACGCATTTTCTTTTCAATATTGAATTTATTTACGGAATGTTCCTTTATCAACGACTTTTTATACGATTTACTTGCATTAATAAGTCTTAGTTTATTTTCTAATGTTTTCTTTAAGTTGTAATTCTTTTTAGCCTGATGATATTTTCCACGGAGTACTCGACAACCATGCGACTTTCCGTACAGTGACTGGTGACCTTTGGGTTTTGCACGCCGGTTGATCGTGCGAGAGCGTGCTTGACCTAGAGTTGATTCAGCCGCGTCTAAAAATAGGTTTTTCATCGTCTCTGTTGTATTATCGACACGTGTTTGGATGTCAATAGACGAGTTGTTTAGGGTTGTTAGTATGTTATCGAGTGAGTCTTTATTAATGCTATTTTTAAATTCAGTAGACGCTTCGGGTTTCCACTTATTAGGCTTGTTATTTGTTGAGTATATAATACAATTTGGAATATCGTTGTCACTACATGCAGCATTCTCGTTTACATTCAAGGTAAGTATTAGGCCGCAGTGTACATCTGACAGAAGTGGGTCAAACTCATACACTTGAAAATTATTAGCTATTTTAAATATATGATGGGTGCCAATGGCATAGTCAACCACACTGCTATCTTTACAAGTAACTTTTCCAATGTTTCTGTCATCTCCTATTCGACCATTTACTATATAAAGATTGTGTGATTTACATAGGTTCAGTAATTTAATACCATACCCGTTGGATTTGCCCATATCTTGGCTTGTTCTTTCTATGGGTACATTATATGATTCTAATTTGAATATGTTATTAAAGAAATCTAACATATCATTATCTATGTCGTAAAATATGTCTATGTCAATTATAGTGTAATCTGGAAAACATTTAGTTCTAGCATTAAAATCACCTAACAGTAAAAGTGGGCTGTGTTGTGCTGTATTTTTAGTAATTTCATTATCAATTTGGTCAAATGTATCTTCTTTATAATATGGGGATCCAATAGGGGGGATGTATACAACACCAATAGTAAGTTTTTCACAAAGGCCTGTCATTTCCAGAGGAATGCTAAACCAAGACACATATTCAGAATTATTTGTAACATTAAAATCTATAGTAGATGACAGTTCATTTTTTATACCAATGGCTATTCCACCAGATGGACATAATCTTTTTCTGCGGTTATTCAAAAAGAATGTGTAGCCTGGTAGTAATGTTGACATGCAGTCGGTTTGATCTGTTTTTGTTTCAGTAAGACAAAGAATGTCATACTTGGATACAAATTCTACAAACTCAGGAATTTTAAGTTTACTTCTGAGTCCACACACATTAATACTGAGAAAGGTTAATTTGGTATTTTTAGAACTGTCACAAGAGGCCAGTGGTTTGGGGATATTGTGGTCTTTTTTCTCAGCTACACAAGGCTGATCAATTGTGACAGTGCTAATAGGAGGGGAGTCAACAGTTGTATAGGAGATAGGAGCTGTATGCACATTTGAGGTATATAAATATGGTGAATATACATATGGAGGTAAAAATATATTTGTACTACTACAACATGGTGGGTCAATATATGCCGGTAAATTATTACCCGTTTGTGGATATACATTTCGAGGTAAAAATACATTTGTGCTACAATAACATGGTGGGTCAATATATGCAGATAAATTATTATCTGTTACTGAGTATACATTTGGAATATTATCACAGGGTGGGAGAACATTTATACATGAAGTATTGATAGGGGGTAAATATAGGCTTGTAAAATCAGTACTATCTCCATGTGAGTTGATATTTGTAGTGTTTACTGATGGGATACAACCAGTTGTGTTACTACTATAAGTTGAATCAACATATGCATTGTTAACAAATGGTATATGGAGATATGTGGGACTCTCAGGTAAGACAGCATTTGCACTATTAACACAATCTAAGTTAACAATTTCACTATTTTCATATGGTAAGTCAACATATGCACTGTTAACACAATCTAAGTCAACATTTTCACTATTTACACATGGCAAGTCAACATGTGCACTATTAACACAATCTAAGTCAACATATTCACTATTTACACATGGTAGGTCAACATTTGCACTATATACACAGTCTAAGTCAACATATTCACTATTTACAAATGACAAGTCAACATTTGCACTATTAACACAATCAAAGTCAGCATATGCTCTGTTAACATATGGTAAGTCAGCATCTGTAGTATTATTAGTAATAGTATTAGAAGTATAGTTTATATTTGTCCTGCTTATACTAGGTAAGTCAACATTTGTGGTAGTACATGTATATGTTGGTGGGATTACATAGACTTTACCTTCACACAGTAAATCAGCAGGTTTGGTACTGACATTTGTAGCAGCATAACAAGGAAATTCAGCACATGTAGTTTGTACAGAGGATAAAATGACATTTGTAGTACAGCTAGGAGGTAAGTCAGATATAGGGGGATTGGCACAGATTGAGTCTGGAATCACAGATTTTCCACAAAGATGATCAACATTTATGCTTCTCTCACACAGTGGCGAATATATGGCGAATGGGCTTACGAATGCAATTCGCCACCAATTCGCAATGATCACAAAATGATCGCCAGACATTCGTAGGTGTTCGTAAGCATTCGCGGTCGTTCATGGGATGTTGCGAATATTAGGAACATGCTCCTAAAATTCGCTAGGAAAGCATATTCTTATTGTTATCGCAACATTTTCGTAAGCAATCGCAAGACATTCTTATTGATGGCAAGGCATTTGTAGTGATCGTAAGACATTTGTAAGGATTTGCTAGCATTCATCCATACGCATGCAAACAAAACGTTGCGAATGCTTGCGAATCCATTACGAATAAAGCAAATCGGTTACGATTTTTGGCCCATTTTCTTGAGAACGCATTGGGAATGCTTGCGAACGGCTTGCCAACACTTGCGAGTACTTGCAAATGCTTGAGAATGACATGCAAACGTTAAGATTGTCTTGCAAATGCTTTGATAATTCCTGGCGATTTGAATGCGAATATTGCACATTCGCCGCAGTTGAGGCCGCTAGGGTAGCCAAACTGGTATAAAAGACCCCATCTTCCCTTGTCCTATATACATTTGTAGTTCAGCCATGGCCGAGGCTGCGAGGCAAGTGGCAACACTGGCATTGCTGGTTTCTCACCATGCTGTTGTCACGCAAGTTGCTGTTGTTGCTCTGCAGCAAGAAGAACAAGAAAGAAGGCAGCAGCATCAGACCCAACGTAGAAGACGCAGACAAACAAGGCAAAGGTCATCTTGGGTGAGGGACTGGCTGTCACACGGAGAGAGGTTGCAGCACTCGCACTACTACAACCTGATGGAGAGTCTTCGGCAGAGAGACCCGGACAGGTTCAAGAACTTCACCAAATTGGAGCCGGCCTTGTTTGATGAGCTGTTGGACCGCCTCAGGCTGCGCATCACCAAGCAGAACACCTCGTATCGTGATGCCATAGAACCTGGCCTGAAGTTAGCTGTGACGCTGCGCCATTTGGCAACTGGGAACTCATATGTTGACCTGGGGTACAGCTTCCGTGTCGGAGACAACATCATCAGCCTGTTTTTGCCAGAGGTGTGCCAAGCCATCATTGATGAGTTCCTTGATGAAGCTGTTCCGGCACCTATGACCAAAGATGAGTGGAAAGCCATCGCTGAAGAGTTCCAGAGACGCTGGAATGTGCCCCACGCTTGCGGTGCCCTTGACGGCAAACACGTTGCCATCAAGAAACCCCCTCATTCCGGATCAGAGTACTTCAACTACAAGGGCTTCTTTTCCATCGTTGTGTTGGCATTGGTGGATGCCAATTACCGCTTCTTGTGGGCTGATGTTGGTGGCGTTGGTTCTCAGTCTGATGCCCAGATCTACAACGCTTCGGAACTGGCAGAAGTCCTTCAGAGTGGAGAGATCAACCTGCCTGACGATGAGCATCTTCCAAATGACGACAGACCACATCCATATTTCATGCTGAGTGATGACGCATTCGCCCTGAAGTCATATATGATGAAGCCGTACTCACGCAGGAATATGACCTACGAGGAGAAGATAGCCAATTACCGCATATCCCGTGGGCGACGTGTTGTGGAGAACACATTTGGAATCATGGCTCTTCGCTGGCAAGTCCGTCTCACCACCATGCAGCAGAGAACTGAGACAGTGCAGCTCATCGTCAAAACATGCATGGTACTGCATAACATGATGCGTACCAGGTATCCTGGCCACCATCAAGCACTGGTAGACCAGGAGGATGCCAACGTCAACCTCATTCCTGGCGATTGGCGGCGTAATGCTAACATGCATGACATGGAACAAGCAAGAGGCCCAACAAGAGAGTCCACCAAGGCCAAGCAAGAAAGGGAATACCTGAAGCTGTACTTCAACAGCCCAGCAGGATCAGTCCCATGGCAGGACAACATGGTGTAAGAAGTCTTCAACAAACTAAACACTTCGAGTTCTTTTCAGTGAATTAGAATATATTTGTTTTGGGCACCTACTGTATTATGGGACTGAGACATTTTAGGACTGAAATATATTTTAGGAATTTAATGTATTTAAAAAAAAAAAAAAAAATTGTGGCTTATTATATGTTGGGACTTAATGTTTAATGTTGTAATGTTTTTAATTTGTAATGCTTTTAGGGACTATGTATTTTAACAATTCTATAATAAAACAAACAAGTAAAAGTTCAATTACGAACAAATAACAGTCATTATTTATTTTGTTCAAATTAAGTTCCAAAACAAACAAGTAAAAGTTCAATTAAGAACAAATAACAGTCTGGAATCCAGATTGTGACTGTAAAACTGTCACTATAAAATCATAATAATTTCACATTTCACTGTCACTTTTCTCGTCATCTACTTGTCGCGGTGTTGGGGGGTTGCTGACAGCGGGATGAGGTGTGTTGAGTAAGACCTGCGACAGGCGGAAGTTGTCTCCAGTGTTGTCCGGTGTGCTCGCCTGAAAAGACGGGATGTTGGAGAACGACCCCAAGGATGCGCATGATGAAGGACGAATAAAACAATCTTGACTATTCAAGATAGCCTGGCGAATAAAAGGACACAGCGAAACATTGGCAAGGGGTTTCGCCGCGCATGCGTTGTGTAGTCGTTTCATTCGTAAGGCGTTCGCAAGCATTCGCAAAATTCGCAAAATTCGCAAGGGCATTCGTAAGTATTCTTAACATTCGCAAAGGATTCACAAGAAATTCTGCAACTTGATTGTTAAGTAATCGTAAGCTTCGTAAGAAATTCGCAAGGATGCGTAAGAAATTCGCAAGCATTCGTAACCATTTGTAAGGCCTCACTTGTTTCAGTAATTCTCCTGGCCAATCGTATCATTTTTGGCGAATTTGCCGCGAATATCAAATTTTTACATTCGCAAGGATATTCGCCACTGTGTGAGAGAAGCATTAGAGTATGTGCATGTGATCTGAGTTCAAATATTGTTTCTGTGCTGTAAATACTTGATGTTCTTAAAGGTTCAATGTTTGTGACACTGATAATGTTAGTTGTAACATCAACACATGGCATACTGTTAAATATACTTTGTCTGAAACTACCAAGTAGGCTACTAGTATTTTTGTTCACATTAATTGATACTGTCAGACATTTACTAGACACATTGGGAACAAGGTATTTTCTAGGTAAATATCTATCTGTTCTAGCTGTCACATACATAGGACTCTTAGTATTATTAGTATTTACAGTGGGTAACCAATGGGTGGTGTTAGTACTAGAAATGCTGTTAAAATGATTTAGTGGGGACACCAATACTACTTTGTGTATACATATTGACTTGTTTTTGTTTTTTTGTATTAGTGTAGTTATGATTAGAAGGTATTGGTTTATGACTAGTGTTTTTTCCTGTGTGCCACTGTGCTGAGTAAGGGATTTTGGTCTTGTATACTCTGTTATCCACAGGATATGCACTTTTATTTTCAATATAATGGGTATTCACATTTTGTGAGTTGTTTGGCATAATGTTATTACAGTGTAGGGATGGAAGTAGTACGTGGGTCACTTGGGTATCATGTATGCAAATGAGCTAGGTCACGTGACCTGTCCTGCGCTCTGATTGGTTGACCTCTAAGGGACGTGGCCTCTTCTGATTGGCTGACCTCTAAGCGTGGGGGCGTGGCCTAATGACGTCACGTTCAGTGCACCTCGGGGTCATGCAGCTGGCTGACCTTTAAGCGTGGGGACGCTACTGGGTTAATGACTTGGACAGCTGTGGGAACCTGAACTTAGTGTCAATAAACACCGGATGTTGGTCAGATTGATGGGTGTGTTAACCGTCGGGGGTCCTTTGATGTACAGGAAACAGATGGTGCGGAAGTCGTTAATGACCCCTAGAGTGGTGTCGAATGATGGGGTGTTTATTTAACTGTGACAGCCGTTTGATGTACAGGAAACAGATGGTGTGGAAGTCGTTAAGATGGCAAAATGGATTTGACAGGTGTGGGTTGATTAAGGAGAACCAGTCAACGGGGAGTGGAAAATTCCAGGGGTTTTACCAGATGTCGGGGGAAAGGTTTGAAACGTGTCCATATAAGGCGTTGGCCATGAGTCATCCCAGAACGTGTTCAGACACGTACTGAGTGAGGTCTCTGCATAATGAGAAACAGTCAACGGGGGAGTGGAAAATTACAGAGGAAAATCCCCAAGGTTTTGCCAGATGTCGGGGGAAGGTTTGAAACGTGTCCATATACGACGTTGGCCATGAGTCACCCCAGAGCGTGTTCAGACACGTCTTGACCTCGAGATAGCGTGGGGACGCTCTTCTGCTCGTTGCGAGCACAATTTCTTACAAAGTGTCAATAAACACCGGATGTTGGTCAGATTGATGGGTGTGTTAACCGTAGGGGGTCCCTAGGGGGAAACAGATGGTGCGGAAGTTGTTAATGACCCCTAGAGTGGTGTCGAATGACGGGGTGCTTATTTAACTGTGACATCTGTTCGTTTTTGCCATGAGTCATCCCAGAACGTGTTCAGACACGTCTTGACCTCGAGATAGCGTGGGGGTCTGATGTCACAAGAAATGCCCGAATCATTGCTGTAGTCGGTGGTTAAGACCGGGGTAGATACCGGGGTTCGTATCCGGGTATCAACTGGTCATCACCCAGCCTTTTCACTAGCCACAGATGGCTGACGCGTGTCCAGGACAGCGTGCTTGAACCATAATTGAAATATAAGCACGGAAATAAGTTGAAATAAATACAAATAGTAAGCTTTGTTTTAAAAGTTTTAAAAGTGGGGACGCTACTGTGGGGGCTATAAAAACCCCATATTCAGGACGCTTGCCATTCGCTCAAACGAGAATCGAGTGTACCGCAGCATATTGGTAGGAACGTCTACGTCGAGACCATTTACAAAGGTGTGGATATTCGTCAGTGGTGGTATTGTGATCAAGAACTGAAACCTTCCCGTCGCGGCGTTCGACTGACTGACGAACAGTGGAAAGAGCTCCAGAAATGTTTTGACACTATCTACGACTTTGTGCCTGAACTGAGAGACGTCATACCGTGCCACTTACGAGAAGATCATCAAAATCTGACGGGTGCCATAGAGTGTTTGGAATGCAATCCGAGATATTAGACGTGTCCAGACATGTTCCGTGACGTCACGGGGAAAACGAGGACGTGTTTGGACATGCTCAGACATTGTGTATATAAACCTTAGATTTAGAACTGTTCGCCATTCGTCAGTCGACCATTGCAGAGCGAAGACGTGCGCTCCAGACATGGCATCGGAATATTCGAGAATGGACAGCAGTAGTAACAGCAGTTGTAGCAGCGGTGACGATGTCTTGGTATGCAAATGTTCCAAAAGACACACGATCCAATGCAAAAGAGTGGTTACCAAACCAGAAGAACATGATCAAGCGGATGCTGCTCGTGAACCCGGTGAAATTGTGGACGAAGAACCCACGGATATCCGTGAACCCGTCGAAATCGTGGACGAAGAACCCATGGATCAGACGGATGCTGCTCGAGAAACGGACTCGACTCCCTACGATGATGATGTCAAGACGTGTCTGAACACGTTCTGGGATGACTCATGGCCAAAACGAACAGATGTCACAGTTAAATAAGCACCCCGTCATTCGACACCACTCTAGGGGTCATTAACGACTTCCGCACCATCTGTTTCCCCCTAAGGACCCCCTACGGTTAACACACCCATCAATCTGACCAACATCCGGTGTTTATTGACACTTTGTAAGAAATTGTGCTCGCAACGAGCAGAAGAGCGTCCCCACGCTATCTCGAGGTCAAGACGTGTCTGAACACGCTCTGGGGTGACTCATGGCCAACGTCGTATATGGACACGTTTCAAACCTTCCCCCGACATCTGGCAAAACCTTGGGGATTTTCCTCTGTAATTTTCCACTCCCCCGTTGACTGTTTCTCATTATGCAGAGACCTCACTCAGTACGTGTCTGAACACGTTCTGGGATGACTCATGGCCAACGCCTTATATGGACACGTTTCAAACCTTTCCCCCGACATCTGGTAAAACCCCTGGAATTTTCCACTCCCCGTTGACTGGTTCTCCTTAATCAACCCACACCTGTCAAATCCATTTTGCCATCTTAACGACTTCCACACCATCTGTTTCCTGTACATCAAACGGCTGTCACAGTTAAATAAACACCCCATCATTCGACACCACTCTAGGGGTCATTAACGACTTCCGCACCATCTGTTTCCTGTACATCAAAGGACCCCCGACGGTTAACACACCCATCAATCTGACCAACATCCGGTGTTTATTGACACTAAGTTCAGGTTCCCACAGCTGTCCAAGTCATTAACCCAGTAGCGTCCCCACGCTTAAAGGTCAGCCAGCTGCATGACCCCGAGGTGCACTGAACGTGACGTCATTAGGCCACGCCCCCACGCTTAGAGGTCAGCCAATCAGAAGAGGCCACGTCCCTTAGAGGTCAACCAATCAGAGCGCAGGACAGGTCACGTGACCTAGCTCATTTGCATACATGATACCCAAGTGACCCACGTACTACTGATGGATTTGTGGATGATAAGTCATAAGTATTAATCTGGGAGGTTTCAGACTTTGGAACTCCATGACACCCCTAGGTGGCAGGCAGGCTGGCTAAGATGTCAAACTGGTTTCTGTCCTCAAATACTGGGTTTGGGTTGGGTGTTACCACTCTGTGTCTTTTCCTGGATGGAGCTCTGCTGCTATGTTCTGTGTCAGGTTCCTGGTATCTTGTTGGGGTCTGGTACTGGTGCGGTTTGGTGGAACAACTCTCAGGTATGTATTCTCTACCGTCAATATAGAGTCTGTCCAGTTTGAGAAACGCTTTTTGGTTTCTTCTCCTAGCTTCCCTGAAGGCTGGATAGAGTTCCTTCCTCCTTTCTGCAATTTCGCACAGTGTAAACAAACGCTCTAATTTACAAGGCGCTTCGCTTTCATCAACCTGACTTGTAAAACAACATAAATGACTTGATAGTATAATAAACTATTTAACTAAATATATTTCAGTTTGCATCAATAGAACGAAATGGAGTTATAGTATTTTTTTATTTTTTTTTAATCCTAAGAAAAAAATGGATATTATTAGGCCTATTGGTATGCTACGTTCGAGCAAAAACGACCACTCACGATACCCAAGTGATAATTTTCTTTTCTTTGGGACTACGTAATTGGTCAGTTTTGTGATTTTAGATGGGAAAGTCTACTTAATCAAGGGTTTTACAGAATTACTTACAGTAATAAAGCAGGACGGCTGATCGATTACGATTAGAGGGGTGTCCGTGCGGTTAACACACAATACTCTGTGATCTTAATAAAAGAAGCACTTCTTTTTAGTGTGTCTAGACACAGTGTCTGGTGACCGTCTAAATATACACCTGCCAATCAGGAACCACAGGTACAGGCCACGGAAAGAAAAGACCAGTTAACTAAGAAAACACTCCGATTATTATTTCAGTACCTGGGTTAATTTATGTACAAACCATAATACAGTTATTTCAACACTTTGACAATGGTGGTTTATTTTGTATTAAAAATAATATATAATTGTTGCTGGCTTACTGGGATGACTATTATTACAGAATATTGCGATGCATCCGCAAAAATCAGGTATGTTTTGTTTCTTAAGTTCGAAGACTAATTCCTGACGTGACACGTTAGGTATTACGTAACCACCAGCTCGCCAGAGGGCGTATTCACTAGGATGATACAAAATAGCTCGCCCGTTATATATAATAGCCGTCACATTTAACCGTTTTATTAATTAACTATACAATTATACTTGTTGATATTAAGCAATAATGTGCATTATATATCGTTGAATATGCATACCAGGTCAAATGCCTTGATTGTCCCTTCCTTTAAGAAGGTAATGTGTTTTGTTTTTCATAAATATGTTCATTATTAAAAGAACTGACCATAGTTCCGAGGTACACGTACCTTTTTTGTTGCTAAAGTTATTATAGGTAATGCCGAAAATATTAACATATACCTCGGGTCAATTGTCTTAACTTCCTCCTTTTGGGTGCTAGAAATTTCAATTATCTTAATAACAAAATATCCCCCCACCTCCACCCCCCTTATCTTTAAGTATGAGCCGTGCAACGCGCCGGAACCGACACCTAATAACAAAGTACAACGTACAGATACCGAAAGTAAACGTTTCAAAGTCATCAGTAGAACGCGCAAGTTCCAGAATTGGCAGGTTGACATGCTGTTTGCGGAATTGTTGGTTTGAAGAAATTTAGGCGAATGGTAGCTCATCCTTCTTCTTTACATGAAACTTCGCCGAGTTTGAAGTAAACATATATCTTCTGTATGTCAATGGTGTTTGGTTACTATTTTGTTATTTTGTACCTGAGAACGCGGTCGAGATCGTTAGCGTCCCATCGTACTTTGATACACATTTATTTATCATAAGATATGATGGGGCGCTAGAGTAACACATTGATAACTATTATAGACGAACTTCGATTAAACACAGATCACCGTTGTGTTGCTACTACCAAAACTGAATTTACAGCGATAAGTTCAACACTTTTGTAGAGGGTTTAAAGTAACAATATCATAAGTTAGACCAAACATCACACACCCCATTGTATCGGGTTTGCATGGTCTACCACTTGACGTGCTGGCTACAGGCCTGAGTCTGTGTGGATAAACAACCCGGCACCGCCTATTCTACTCTATTGGATCTATTATAATCTAAACATGAAACGTTAAGCTAACATGCCTCACTAATTCTATTAATAGCAGAACACAAAAGTAGTACTCTAGTACATAACTACATTTTTAGTTATTTATTTAACCATCGTTTGCAACACACTGTACTGTAGTCTGCACACTATTATTGCGTACGGTAACAGAACGTTCAGTAATATACCACCTTTAGTATTGTCATGATTAAAAATTGTTAATCGCTGGCCTAGAGTTAACTGCGGAGGTCATCAGTAGATCTATTCTCGTAACATGCATTTATGAATATTCTGCCTCCACCATTTCTAATAATATTATTGCAGATGTATTATTATAGGTTTAACCACCGAACTACAGCACATTGATTCGGGCATTTCTTGTGACGTCAGACCCCCACGCTATCTCGAGGTCAAGACGTGTCTGAACACGTTCTGGAATGACTCATGGCCAAAAACGAACAGATGTCACAGTTTAAATAAGCACCTAAGCACCACCCGTCCGTCATTCGACACCACTCTAGGGGTCATTAACGACTTCCGCACCATCTGTTTCCCCCTAAGGACCCCCTACGGTTAAACACACCCATCAATCTGACCAACATCCGGTGTTTATTGACACTTTTAAGAAATTGTGCTCGCAACGAGCAGAAGAGCGTCCCCACGCTATCTCGAGGTCAAGACGTGTCTGAACACGCTCTGGGGTGACTCATGGCCAACGTCGTATATGGACACATTTCAAACCTTCCCCCGACATCTGGCAAAACCTTGGGGATTTTCCTCTGTAATTTTCCACTCCCCCGTTGACTGTTTCTCATTATGCAGAGACCTCACTCAATACGTGTCTGAACACGTTCTGGGATGACTCATGGCCAACGCCTTATATGGACACGTTTCAGACCTTTCCCCCGACATCTGGTAAAACCCCTGGAATTTTCCACTCCCCGTTGACTGGTTCTCCTTAATCAACCCACACCTGTCAAATCCATTTTGCCATCTTAACGACTTCCACACCATCTGTTTCCTGTACATCAAACGGCTGTCACAGTTAAATAAACACCCCATCATTCGACACCACTCTAGGGGTCATTAACGACTTCCGCACCATCTGTTTCCTGTACATCAAAGGACCCCCGACGGTTAACACACCCATCAATCTGACCAACATCCGGTGTTTATTGACACTAAGTTCAGGTTCCCACAGCTGTCCCAAGTCATTAACCCAGTAGCGTCCCCACGCTTCAAAGGTCAGCCAGCTGCATGACCCCGAGGTGCACTGAACGTGACGTCATTAGGCCACGCCCCCACGCTTAGAGGTCAGCCAATCAGAAGAGGCCACGTCCCTTAGAGGTCAACCAATCAGAGC
Organism: Gigantopelta aegis; assembly: GCF_016097555.1. Classification (NCBI taxonomy): domain Eukaryota; kingdom Metazoa; phylum Mollusca; class Gastropoda; order Neomphalida; family Peltospiridae; genus Gigantopelta; species Gigantopelta aegis. The sequence goes on from NC_054706.1 coordinate 66,037,408, forward strand.
GCAGGACAGGTCACGTGACCTAGCTCATTTGCATACATGATACCCAAGTGACCCACGTACTACTGATGGATTTGTGGATGATAAGTCATAGGTATTAATCTGGGAGGTTTCAGACTTTGGAACTCCATGACACCCCTAGGTGGCAGGGAGGCTGGCTAAGATGTCAAACTGGTTTCTGTCCTCAAATACTGGGTTTGGGTTGGGTGTTACCACTCTGTGTCTTTTCCTGGATGGAGCTCTGCTGCTATGTTCTGTGTCAGGTTCCTGGTATCGTTGTTGGGGGTCTGGTACTGGTGCGGTTTGGTGGAACAACTCTCAGGTATGTATTCTCTACCGTCAATATAGAGTCTGTCCAGTTTGAGAAACGCTTTTTGGTTTCTTCTCCTAGCTTCCCTGAAGGCTGGATAGAGTTCCTTCCTCCTTTCTGCAATTTCGCACAGTGTAAACAAACGCTCTAATTTACAAGGCGCTTCGCTTTCATCAACCTGACTTGTAAAACAACATAAATGACTTGATAGTATAATAAACTATTTAACTAAATATATTTCAGTTTGCATCAATAGAACGAAATGGAGTTATAGTATTTTTTATTTTTTTTTAAATCCAAAGAAAAAAATGGATATTATTAGGCCTATTGGTATGCTACGTTCGAGCAAAAACGACCACTCACGATACCCAAGTGATAATTTTCTTTTCTTTGGGACTACGTAATTGGTCAGTTTTGTGATTTTAGATGGGAAAGTCTACTTAATCAAGGGTTTTACAGAATTACTTACAGTAATAAAGCAGGACGGCTGATCGATTACGATTATAGGGGTGTCCGTGCGGTTAACACACAATACTCTGTGATCTTAATAAAAGAAGCACTTCTTTTTAGTGTGTCTAGACACAGTGTCTGGTGACCGTCTAAATATACACCTGCCAATCAGGAACCACAGGTACAGGCCACGGAAAGAAAAGACCAGTTAACTAAGAAAACACTCCGATTATTATTTCAGTACCTGGGTTAATTTATGTACAAACCATAATACAGTTATTTCAACACTTTGACAATGGTGGTTTATTTTGTATTAAAAATAATATATAATTGTTGCTGGCTTACTGGGATGACTATTATTACAGAATATTGCGATGCATCCGCAAAAATCAGGTATGTTTTGTTTCTTAAGTTCGAAGACTAATTCCTGACGTGACACGTTAGGTATTACGTAACCACCAGCTCGCCAGAGGGCGTATTCACTAGGATGATACAAAATAGCTCGCCCGTTATATATAATAGCCGTCACATTTAACCGTTTTATTAATTAACTATACAATTATACTTGTTGATATTAAACAATAATGTGCATTATATATCGTTGAATATGCATACCAGGTCAAATGCCTTGATTGTCCCTTCCTTTAAGAAGGTAATGTGTTTTGTTTTTCATAAATATGTTCATTATTAAAGGAACTGACCATAGTTCCGAGGTACACGTACCTTTTTTGTTGCTAAAGTTATTATAGGTAATTGCCGAAAATATTTAACATATACCTCGGGTCAATTGTCTTAACTCCTGTTGTGTGCTAGAATTTCATTATCTTAATAACAAAAATATCCCCCCACAAACCCCCCCCCCCCCCCCAAAAAAAAAAAAACCCCCACCAAAAAAACAACAACCCCACCCTTAATAACAAAAATACAATGTACAAAATAGTCGAAAATCATTGTTTTAAAATATCAATTTTTAATTTCCAGATGCCAGGAAAACACGTTTTAGGCTTTCAGAGATTTCAAAATTTCCGAGGGAGCATGTCCCTGGATCCCCATAAAACGTTCGCGCGCTTCGCGCCCACATGCAACTTCTTATCCAAAAGGCCCGAACAAACAGCTACAGTCCATCCTACAGGGAACGCCTTTTTTCGTACAATAGAATTTACTACAAGTTATTTATTTCTGATAAGATTGTTTTCTAAACTAACACATTAATAATATTTTTTATTATTTTATTTTAAAAACACTTTTACTTTTTGTCTTATGTCAAACCAAACTGAAATTTACAAAAAAAACATTTTTGTAGGAGGATGGGACGGATTAGTCGACACCCCCCCCCCCCACCCCACCCCACCGACACACCGACACACACACTTGAAATGCTGGCTACAGGCCTGAGTGGTGTCGATAAACAAAACAAGTTTTGTTTTTAAAATCTGTGACAATATAACAACAACCATGTACGTTATGGAGAACATTTATTACTAATTCTTGTTAATAGAAGGAATAGGACAGTAGTACTATAGAAAATAACTACATTTTTACACAGGACAGACCCTAGTTTTTAAACACTAAGGCATATTTTTCACTATTAGAGCCGTTTTTGATGAGTGTAATCATACGTTAATTAGATTCTATTGTTTAAATTGTTAATTTTTGTATATCCGAAGTGTTTCAGGTCATCATGGTGTTTCTAATACCACAAAATGCATTTTTCATATTACCCCCCCCCCCCCCCCCCCCCCCCCCCCCCCCCCCCCCCCCCGCACATGTGCCAAACTAGGGTCTGCTGAGAGTAAGCAAAGTAGGCCTATACAAAATCTTGAGTATTTTTCTCTTCTTATTTAATCATTAGAGAACCGCCGCATACAATTCTATATCCTTTGGCCAAGGTAATTAATGTAGATCACACAAACATTAAATTATTAGTTTCATGGTAGTAAATAAAACTTTGTAATTTGTCAATTATAAAACGACGAAATAATTCTTTAGTGCCAACGGAGTAAAATCTCCAATTCTGTCTTTTCCTACCTCCATTTCTTTTGATCAATTATTTTAATTTATTTATGTTTCCTTCTTGTTTGTTTTCTATCGCAGTTATGAACACCCACAACATTAGCACTGCAAAGAAACGTAAACCAATGGGAATGACGTCACTTTTACGTCGCAGTGCACGGGTGTCCAATATGCAATGGATATTTAGCGGCTGCCAATATGGATTTCTAGCGTCCAATATACCTTTTAGCGTCCAATATGCCCTCTAGCGTCCAATATGCCTTTTAGCATCCAATATGCCTTTTAGCGTCCATTATGGCTTTTTGTGTACAACTCTACGACTGGTCATTAATTAATGTTAGATCACGTGGTATAAACGAAATAATTTGTGCAACAGATATATATGTGTATAGAATAGAATAGAACAAATGTTTATATAAGCGTATAATGAAACAAAATTTTATTAAAACTGTGTGTCTGTAGCTCTATTTGACCGGAGTAAATAAGGTTAAAGATTGAACCTTTAAACTTTTCTTGCCAACAGAACAAAGACTGGGAATTCTGGAGGCTCACATTGAGGCTTGGTGAAATTCTCAGATTTATATTCCAGAACCTCAAACTGGGCATTGCATAAAGCATCTATTACATCAGACATCGATAATTTCAGATGGTGGAACCTTTTGTTATCAACTGTATAAGCAGTTTGGTTCAATGCACCGCGCATGATAAGATAGCCACCAGACGGAAGAAGGGAGGAAACATTTTTCGGGAACTGTTTGTATTCAGCGACACTTTTTGCAGCAGAACCAAAACAGAAACTGGTAAATACGACATCGAACGCCTCAACGTAGTCTGGTCCTAATGGCAGTTCCTTTGTGACGTCACAAGTGACAAGTTTCTTCACGGATCTCTTCAGGTGACCTATCTTTCTTTCAGTCCATTCTGACACATCTCTGAAAGACCAACGCAGATAAAGATGTACAACTGAAACTATACTGAGGGTATTTTGCTGATATTTACTTACAGAAGTGTTGTGTCTTCTATATTAAGCATGCAGACAAATGACATGTTGCTAATAACTGTAACTGGAAGAAGATATTCAAATCGGGGATGGGGAAGGGGGGAATTTAATAAACTTCTTTTTTTTAAAGAATAAAACATGTTTTATCAGTATAACCAGTGACATATTAAAACAAGAAGAAAAAAAACCCGGCTGCTTTTATAGTGAGACTGTCTCAGACATATCTGTCCGTCGCCAGTCCCTTGTCCGTCTGTCAATTTTTCCTTTGAAGTTCATCTCCTACGAGAGTTTTCACTTAATTGTTCTGAAAGTTTGTGAAATTATCCTCCTGGGTAATCTAAACAAAACTAATAGAGAAATATTTCGGAAATATTTATCAAATTAAAAAAAAAATAGTACTTTAACATTGATAGATATATTTAGGAAATTTTGAAATTGTGATTAATTTTTTTTATTTAAAGGCATACTGTCACAGATTTAAGAACCGTATTTTTCTAAAAATGTATAATAAATAAAAATTACATTAATTGTTGGAAACCAAATATAGCTATCAAATATACCAAATTTACAAGGTCTCTAGGTAATGTGTTGCTGTGGATGGGTCATTTGCTTACAAGCCAACAAGACCCGTGTACCTGAGCGTAACGTTTTCAAAGATTTGTTTAAAATGCCTGACGTCAAACTAATCTGTGCTAATCGTGATGACGTCATATTACCGATGGCGGCGACTTTAGTACTGTGATTTACTAAAAGATTAATTAGAATATTATTTTAGAAGTGTTATAGGATAAATAGAATTCGCTACTCGTATTTTTTAATATGTAAAATATCAACCTCGTCTAGTTAATTGGTATTTGTCTCGGCAGAGCCTCGACAAATACCGATTAACATAGACTCGGTTGATATTTTCCATATTAAAAAATACTCTGGCAACACACCACTTTGGCCTGGAGTTCAACCAGCATGTCCCCTCGTTGGACTCCGTGGTGGGTGGGGGCATGATTGATGAATCAGTTGATCTTTTAATATGGCTAAAAATATGTCATTACCTTTTGATGAGGCCCTTAAACGGGTCCACACCGAGGTTTCAGACTCTTCATCCCAGAGTCTATGACTTTGAATATTAAAAAATCTAAGGTAATTTCTGTTAAAACCTGATCAAGGTTCCTTTTTATAGGATCTGATGACGAGGCCTTGCGGTAATTATCTCCATTCGCAATTGACAAAGGATTGCAAGGTTTAGCTGGGGAGCTTAAAACCATTACAAAATTGCGAAATGGCTCTTTGCTAGTGGAATGCGCTACTGAGAGTCATTCAAAAAATCTTATGAAATCTAAACTGTTATGTAACATACCAATTAAAGTTACACCCCATTCCTCCCTGAATTCATCAAAGGGAGTGATTAGGTCTAGAGACTTGGAGGGAGTACGTGAGGATGAGATTTGTGAAAATCTCGCCCCACAAGGTGTTGTGTTGGTTAAACGGATCAGTATTCGTCGGAATAATGAACTTGTTCCGACGAATACGTTGATCTTGACCTTCAAGTTGCCAACTCTTCCAAACTCGGTAAAGGCAGGGTATTTAAATATACCTGTTGTACCTTACATACCCAATCCCTTGAGATGTTTTAAATGTCAAAAGTTTGGTCATGGGCAAAATACTTGTAGCAGATTGACATGTGCTCGTTGTGGTCAATTTGATCATGACAGCAAGACATGTCAAAATGATATGGTATGTATCAACTGCAAGGGCCAGCATTTTGCTTACTCGCGTCAGTATCCAAGGTGGAAAATGGAAAAGCAAGTACAACAGGTAAAAGTAGAAAAACACCTGTCATTTTATGAGGCAAGAAAACTTGTAGAGACTTCAACACCTGTAGTGGCAGGTAAATCTTATGCCACTGCAGTTAAGGTTTCTACAACCAGTGTTGCCATTCAGACCGAGTTAACTTGGCCTAATGGGGAGGATAGATACAGAAAGATTTCAGATATTGCAAAAGCCAAAAAACAAGCTACAAAAGCTGTTCAAAAGCAACTTGTACAGGTGTCTTTGGATTCCAAAAATCCATCAAAAAGTTTAACTAGGGAGCCGGGTCCTAGTAAACCTACATCAGGAAAGGACACCAAAACTCAGAATAAGGATTGTTCTTCAGGTCAATTGAAGAAGTTTGAAAAACAACTGATTCCCTTGGACAATCCTTATGAATCTTTGGCTGATCTGGATGATGAGATGGATGTATGATCTTATGATCATCCACCTTCTAAAAAATCACCAAAGAAAAAGATTACCCCCATACGTCCTTCCAATGACTAATTCAGTCATTCAGTGGAACTGCCGTGGGCTTAGGCCCAATTTTGATGAATTAAGTCTTTTAATTCAAAAACATAATCCTCTTGCAGTGTGTCTTCAGGAAACTTTCTTGAAGGACACTGATCATATTACCATGAGAGGATTTAACCTCTATCATAAGTTTCAAAAAACTGAAAATAGAGCATCTGGGGGTGTTTCCATTCTTGTTAATGAAAACATTCCTCAGAGTTCAGTAACATTAACTACCAATGTACAAGCTGTGGCTGTAAAGATTACAGCTCATAAAACTATTACTCTGTGTTTAGTTTACTTGCCACCTCGTAATCATTTTAATTTTAATCCTAGGGATCTTCAAGGTCTTCTTGACCAGCTCCCTACTCCCTTCATTGTTATGGGAGATTTTAATGGTCACCACACTTTGTGGGGATGCGAGGATGTAGATATTAGAGGAAAACAATTGGAAGACTTAATTCTCAAAAATGACTTGCTTTTATTTAATGACAAAAGTCATACATATTTACATTCTGCAAGTGGTTCTTTCACTTCTATATATTTAACCCTTAGTAGTCCTTCACTTTTTCTTGATTTCTCCTGGAAAGTTGGTTCAGACCCTTGTGGTAGTGACCACTTTCCCATTATTTTGGAGAATGATGGACCTCCATCGCTTGAAAGGGTTCAAAGGTGGAAGTTGGCGAAGGCAAATTGGGATCAGTTTCAGCATCTATGCAGCACTCGTCTGCAACAGTTTGCCATTACTGATACTGATGATCCCATGTCTTTGTTCACTTCCATCTTGAAGGACATTGCAGATGAAACTATTCCTAAGACTTCGGCAGTGCCAAAGCATTTCAATAAACCATGGTTTAATGATACGTGCAAGGATGCATTCAAAGAGCGAAACAGGTTACTTGAGAGGTTCAAACGTGAACCTACTGGAGATAACCTGGATGCATTTCGTATTGCTAGGGCTAAGGCTAGAAGAGATATTAGACAGAGTAAGAAATCATCTTGGAGAACTTTTGTCTCCAAGTTGAATTCACAAACATCCATAAAACCTGTCTGGAATAGGCTCCGTAAAATCAAAGGTAAAGAATCCAGTAATACAATTCATCATTTGTCTGTCAATGATACAGATGTCACGTCTCATCGTGATATTGCCAATGCATTGGCAGACAACTTTTCTCATAACTCATCATCTGCTTTCAGTACAGATCATGCATTTACATCTGTCAGAAATAAAGCTGAAAAGCAGTCCATCAGTTTTTCATTCGAAAATGCTAACGTATACAACAGGCATTTCTCTATGGAGGAATTGCAGGTTGCTCTTCGTAGAACCCATGATACTTCAGTAGGACTGGATAAAATTCATTATCAGTTATTAAAACATTTACCTGAATCATCTTTGATGGTTCTGTAGAATATTTTTAATAACATCTGGATTTCTGGTGACTTTCCTTCTGATTGGAGGAAATCAATTATTATTCCTATTCCCAAACCTGGTAAGGATCCAACTAATCCTACTAGTTATCGCCTTATCGCTTTGACAAGTTGCCTTTGTAAAACTATGGAACGAATGATCAATCGTAGACTTGTCTGGTATCTTGAATCCCACAAATTGCTTACTAACGTGCAATGTGGGTTCAGATCTAAACGTAGCACGGTTGATCATCTTGTTCGATTTGAAACATTTTGTAGGGAAGCTTTCATCCATAATCAGCACTTGGTTTCAGTGTTTTTTGATTTGGAGAAGGCTTACGATACCACGTGGAAGTATGAGATTTTAAACGACCTCCATGGCATGGGCCTTAGAGGTCGACTTCCTATTTTTATTTCTCAATTTTTAAAAGATAGATCTTTTAAAGTCCAGGTGGGGTCGACTTTGTCTGACATTCACCCACAGGAGATGGGTGTGCCTCGAGGTAGTATCATGTCTGTAATTCTATTTTCTGTGAAAATTAACAGCATCACCCAGTGTTTAACTCCTGGTGTGGATTGCTCGTAATATGTCGATGATTTTCAGATTTGTTACAGATCGTCCAATATGAGTATCATTGAACGTAAGTTACAGCTTTGTTTGAATAAACTTCATCAATGGGCAACTGACAATGGCTTTCGATTCTCAAAGACAAAAACGGTTTGTATGCATATCTGCCAGAAAAGAGGTCTTCACTTAGATCCACAGTTGTTTTTTGGACAAAAATCCAATTCCAGTTGTGGAGGAGACTAAATTTCTGGGGGTTATATTTGACAGGAAGCTATCTTTTGTGCCCCATCTTAAATATGTTAAAAAGAAGGGCTTAAAAGCTCTTAATATTTTAAAAGTTATTGGTAATACGGAATGAGGAGCAGACCGCAAGGTTATGCTCCGTCTGTATCGATCTCTTGTGAGGTCAAAACTTGATTATGGATGCATTGTGTATGGGTCGGCACGCAAGTCTTACTTGCAGATGCTAGATCCTATACACAAGCAGGGACTTAGGCTTTGTCTTGCTGCGTTTAGAACATCTCCTGTAGAGAGCTTGTACGTTGATGCACACGAACCGTGTTTGGGTGCTAGACGTGCTAAGCTTTCTCTGCAGTACGCTACCAAGATCGACTCTTTACCATCACATCCTACACATAATGCGGTGTTTGACAACAAATATATGAGGTTGTTTGATGCAAGGCCAAATGCTATTCGTACATTTGGTCTTCGCATTAAGCGGTTTTTGTTGCTTTCCAACATTGATTTAACTGACACTTTGGAAACGCCTTCATATTTTGTTTTACCACCTTGGTGTATTACACCACCTAACATTGTGTTTGATCCGGCGCATCTGAAGAAAGATCGTACAGATGCTGTTATTTATAAACAGTTTTTCATGGAAATTCAAGACAAGTACCGTGATTACATTCCTGTGTATACAAACGGATCACGGGATGGGAATTCTGTGACTTGTGCTAGTTTTTCCATCAGACACAATACTTTCCATGAGTTTGCGTGACTCAGCATCTATCTTTAGTGCTGAAATTTGGGCAGTCATTAAAGCCTTGGAAGAAATAAAGGATTCTAATGCATCCAAATTTATTAGTTTTACCGACTCACTTTCGTGTCTCCAAGCTTTGCACAATATGAAGCTGGACCATCCCTTAATTGGGATGCTGATACGAAAGTGTGTCTTTTTATCTATTGCCAATAAAGATGTTGTATTTTGTTGGGTGCCCAGCCATGTTGGTATCAGGGGTAATAAAAAGGCAAATTCTGCTGCCAAGTCTGCTTTGGATTTGCCTCATGCCAGGGTTGGTGTACCAGATATTGATTTTAAACTTAATATCAACCAATTTATCTTTTCGACTTGGCAACGTGATTGGGACGGTGCGGTTGCGAACAAGCTTCATGTTATCAAGCCAGTCTTGGGAGAGTGGCAGTCGTCCTATAGACAGTGCAGGAAGGATGAGGTAGTCTTGTGTCGTGCCCGCATCGGTCATACATACTTGACCCATTCATTTATCTTGAAGAAAGATCCTCCACCTCAGTGTGAGCACTGTCAGTGTCTTCTGACTGTGCGACACATTTTGGTGGAGTGTAAGCATATGCATGAAACTCGAAAAGATATATTTGGACAAACAAATGTGATGGAATCATTTCGATTCCATCCAGAATTAGTTTTACAATTTTATGTGATACTAACTTTTACTCTAAATTTTAAATTAATATATCTGTGATATTTGTATTTTTTGCACAGTTCTTTACACTGTATTTTTATTTGAATCTTGAATTTTTATATTGATGTTGCCCATCACTTTAGTTTTCAATTTACCATACCACACCCAATAGCCGATGTATTTTTCGTGCTGGGGTGTCGTTAAACATTCATTCATTCTTTCATTCATAATCATGAAACAAAAACATCACTGCACTATGTCCATTGACCTTTAAGCAAACGTTCTACGGTGACACTCCATAATTATTATGGACTTGTGCATTCATAGTCATCAAGTAAAAACATTTCAACAGCAACTATACAAATAGAGGATTCGTCGCGAATGTTTTTTAATATGTAAAATGTCGATGCTCTGCCGAGACAAATACCGATTAACTAGACGAGGTTGATATTTTACATATTAAAAAACACGAGTAGCGTATGAATGAATGACTTAAACAAAAACAGTGTAAAGAACTGTACAAAAACACAAATATCACAGAATTTTACGGATACTGAATTTTACTCAAAACTTCAATTTTGTGCTGTATTGGCCATTCTCAAAGAGAATGTTACACCCCTGCACCACAGTGAGGTTACAGCACACGCAGGGGACGAGTAGCGAATTCTATTTATCCTATAACATTTCTAAAATAACATTTTAATTCAGTTTTTTGTAAATCACAATACTAAAGTCGCCGCCATCGGTAATATGACGTCATCACGATTAGCACAAATTAGTTTGGCGTCACGCATTTTAACTAAAGCTTTGAAAACGTTACGCTCAGGTAACGGGTCTTGTTGGCTTGCAAGCAAATGACCCATTCACAGCAGCACATTACCTAGAGACCTTGCAAATTTGCATACCATTATTGACCGGGTTAATACACTAAAATTATCACATGGGTGTATGACATGGATATTATGGGTAAGTTATAGGATAAATAGAGGTTATTACCAGAGTGTTTTTCGGTATCGTCAATATCATATATTGGGAATAAAAATTGTATTATGCGAGCCTCTGGCGAGAATAATACATTATTTTTATTCCTAATATATACTTAAGCTTAATACAACGTAGTTTTGTAAACTGTACACCCAACTTTAATTCCAGTCCGCCATTACTAGATATTCAAATGACGTAAGAATATGTGGCGCGGTGTATTTTTCAATGGAAATGACGTCAAACACGAATGACGCCATTTTGGATGTCCTTACATCAAAAGAAAGTTATGCCTAACGTTTTTTGTTTTCTGAACGCTGGACAGCTTTCAGTGTCAAATTGCCACTGAAATGTTTTTATTTGATGACTATGAATGCATACGTCAATCATGGAGTATCACCAAAGTACGTTTGCTTAAATGTCAATAAACCTAGTGCCGAGACCTCGACTAATTTACATCTAATTTGCAAAGTTATCAAATTCTTAAAGTATGTGATCTGAAAAATATCACATACTTTGATTGCACTGAAAATGTAAGATATTATATGATAAATATATTTATCATATAATGTCTTAAATTTTCAATGCAATCAAAACTGAACATACCACTAAATATGATGATTATATTCCTATTGTACGTAACTTAAATAGTTTGTTTGAAAAGCACCAATTCTATTGCAAAGTACAGGTAAAACAATGACATACACAATAATACAAGGTAGTCTTGAATACAGAAAGATTTTGTTCAATGCATATATATCTTAATTATTAGTTACTTGAGAAATTCGTAGTGAATCCCTCATGATCAATAACAAAATATTCATATCAGTCTGTTACAACCACACATTATATGAGTTCTCAGTGGTTCTATACTTTTCAGTGAAATTTATTTTTCAAAAACAAACTAATTTGGTATTAACTAAGCCTATAAAATCTTTATTGAACGTTTAATGTATATATATATATATATATATATATAAATCATTTGCGGAAGTATGCGCAGTATTATCAAGAAACACAACTTCCAATAGTGGCGTGTACGTCCAGACAAGTTATGTCCCTTGCAAGGTCTTTTTCCGGTCACTATAACTACGCAATACCTACGTATAAACAAACCATGAATACTGTTGTTTCAAAATATGTCACTGGTGAATATCATTTGTTAAAATTATTTGCCATCATATTATAAACATATGAAGTTGCGTATGGAAGTTTAAATGCTTTTAAAGTGTTTACCCATGTTTGTATAAATAAGACTCACTTAGCACCAGCTAACTCTGCTGTAAACTTGAAAATATGATCCCAGTTGAAGTTTATCTTTTCTCCGTCCATCCAGCGACTAATATTATCAAGATTGGACGGTGAAAGATCAGCCATGACAATGTCCGTGAATCGTTCTGGCGTAGTGATCACCCCGCATAGAGATGGACCGCAACCAAAGTCAAGGAGTCGATGTCCTGTCACTCTTTCTGGAAGCAGAGACACCAATATATGTATGCGTATAGCATTAAACGCATGGGGCGGGTGGGGCGGATGGGGCGGAATGTTATTCAGTGGTAGAGTGCTAGCCTGAAGTGCGACTTGTGGTAAATCGGCAAGACGTTATTTGAAAGTTTATACATAAGTGGTTATGAAGAGGTGTTTTTTTCTTTTTAAAACATATAAAACCAGTTTCTTTAGATGTTGATTATTTAAAAGTAGTTCAGCGACTGAATGTTATAATTTCTAATTTCTCAGGAATAAACTTAACAAAGCATTTTTCATTTCACATATTGATAAACGCTATGTAAGAAGAGAATATATTTTCACACGCTTCTGGGTTTAATATATCAACTTTAATATAAAACAGCCAGTGGTATATGCGATGTAATCCTTCAATATTTAGTACAAATAAGTCACGACCAAGAGAGGAACCCTGTAAAACACCAGCTGAAACAGTTTTTGTATCTTAAAATGTTTTGAGCGTTTATATGCATGATACGAACTTGTCAAAATTAATTGACATTAATTCATATCAGCAAATACTTATATACTTCTAAACAGACAACACCGTGAAAACATAACACTTTGTGATAAATGATGATAACATTCTACAAAGGAGAGGGTTATATATACCTTTTACTGGTAATAAAACCCATGAACTTAAAAAATTTAAATGCCATTGTAGGAAGGTGCCTCTTACTGTATATTATCGGCGAAAAGAGTGTATATATTTATAACCACAAGGAATTTTCGTATTTAAGCCACGGAGGACTCAACATTGGGCCAAATTTACGAAGCGTGTTTTTATATTACACGAGGGCTTATACAATCTAATTAAAATTAGCTCCACTATTACATGTGGATCTAACAGCAGCCAGTTGGAGCTCATGTCCACCAATCAAAACCTTACTTGAAGAATCCTGCCAGTGATTTAAAACTAACAACACTGCGTAGTCCCCAATGTCCAGGTAACATTTCGTCTGTAAATAATAATTTAAATATTGACCAATCACACTTCGCCTTTTATAACGTTATTTGGGAGCATACAAATTCTAAAAATATCGGGCGAGTCTATTTTAGTGGCCGCAGTACAGCGAACCATACCAATACGTACGGGGTGGGTTATCAGTCTTCAATTTTACATTAAAAATTATTTATTTATTTATAAAAAAAAAAAAAAACTAAATCAGTCTTCAGTTTTACATTACAAATTATTTATTTTATAAAATAAAACATGTTTTAAGGCATTCGTAATTCACACGAAACATGTCGTATACCCTCAGGATAATTCGGAATGTTTTCAAATTATTTTTAAATCACTGGCAGGATTCTGCAAGTAAGGTTTTGATTGGTGGACATGAGCTCCAACTGGCTGGTGTTAGATCCACATGTAATAGTGGAGCTAATTTTAATTAGATTGGGGCTTATACTGCTTAAACACCTGGGTTTAAGAAAGACGGGCTTCGTAATTGCAATTGTATGTAGTGGATAGGGGATATAATAACACACACACACACACACACACACACACACACACACACACACACACCTTTCACTAATAATATACCAAACATTTGAGAATCAAGTAATTTTGAGAGACCAAATGACTCGAAACATCCCAGCGTTTATCCGATATACGCTAATAACATTGATCCTAGCTCAGAAGGTTGTATGTAGTAGACTGGAAGGATATAACAATAATAATAATAATAATAATAATAAAATATATACTTTTCTTTAAAGCGGCTATGTCTGGAATATTTTTATTATTTAAGCATTTAGAACAGAAAATCCCATTACGTTTGGTGCATATAAGACGCCGCACTCCGAATTGGTTTCACTACACTGGCTTTTCCAAGTTAAAAATAAACCCACTATTTTGAAAATGGGACACTTTTGCCGGGCGCCCTCTGGGCTAAAAATGGTTCGGCTATTGTTGCATTACAAAAACCGAGCGGATTCTAGCAGCCAATTCCTAGCAGCCAATTACGCTAGCAACCAATTTCAGCAGACCCTCATGGCGACGATCTAAACACCGGACTCATACGCCTTTCGATTGTTACCTGTATTTCACACACTTTTATACACACTGTTATGCTAATTTTTAATTATTCACTACAACTTAAGAATTTTAGAGTTTTAAAGAGTATTTTAATATAATAACAACACAAAAACAAAATAACAACCAAGACTCATTTTCACAGTCTTATTGTTACTAATATCCGTATAAATACAACTTAACCGTTTTATTAAGCATTTTTATAATATCTGAAGTATCACTTTAAAAATCCTTCTGTACTACGGTAATATAGGATGTCCAACTAGTATCGTATAGCCCACACCACAACACACATTATAAAAGGCGCAATGGTCCGGTGTTTAGAACGTTGCCATGCGTGTCTGCTGAAATTGGCTGCTAGCGTAATTGGCTGCTAGGAAGTGGCTGCTAGAATGCGCACGGTATTACAAAATGGCGAGAATTGTTCTAACTGGCTAGTAAGCATTTGACGATATGCGTTAATGACGACAACTTGCGAGTGAATTAAAAGTGCAGTTATGCTTGTATTTGAACTTAGAACTTGACTGTATACGATTGAAACCAGACATTGCAGCTTTAAGAATATAATTATGCAAGATATCTCAGTATTTAACTGACGTACGCTAGTAATAATAATAATAATAATAATAATAATATTTATATAGAGGGTTCCCGGCTCCGACGGATTACCCACAGTGCCTTACGGTCGGCCATATTGGTAGGCAGCTGAGCGTATCGTGATCTTTTTATCGTCATTGTTTACAAGCTATTGTCCGTTTTCATTTCTTTATCTGAACATAATGCCTACAACGTGTGCCATTGTTGATTGTAATTCACGGTGCGGAAAAGATAACAGCAGGTTTTATCGACTGCCTAAAGTCCTAATTCACCAGGGTGAAGATACTAAAGAGAGAAGTGAGCGAAGGAAGAGGTTTTGGCTTGCAGCCATAAATCGTCAGGAATTGACAAAGAAAGCTGTGGAAAATTGTAGAGTTTGTTCCAGGCATTTTATTAGTGGTACGTTTTTATGTTTTTAATAACTGAATAATCATTATAATGCGCATTCGTGTGTCACTGGGGGTGGGGTGAAACAAGCAGGTTATTTCTAAAGCCACACACACCACCTCTACAACCCATTTAAATATTGACAATTTTCTGTAGAGATTATTTAATTTTTTGATAAATAAAAAATTGTTTTAAGCTGGAATTAACTGTGTGTGTGTGTGGACAGACTTGTATATTTTCCAATACATAATGTATGAGTATATGTTAATTCAGTATTTGTTGTGTGATCAAAAATATACCAAGCTATTAATAACCGTAAAACATATTTAAGAGCAAATATACATGTATGCATGTTAGGAATATTTGGAAGTCTTACTGGAAAGATTTCCCCACATACATGTACATATATTTATCAGTCTCTCATATTATGTCTTTTTTTTTTTTTAGGAAAGCCATCAACTTTGTATGATGAAACCAACCCAGATTGGGTGCCTTCTTTAAACCTGGGTTACAAGCAGTGTACCTCAACTGATCCGGGCCAAAGATACAGTAGGTTACAAAACCGAAAAGAAACCAAACAGACTAGGGCAGCTGCTTTAACTCTTTTGGATCTGAACGCGTTATTTGAAGAGGGGGGAGCTGTTTCCAGTACAGATACCAAACCTGAGGTAGATAACGAAACTGAGGATGCCCATATGTCTGACCCTGAAAAGCTTAGAGTAGCAACAGCAGAAATTGTGGTGCTTAAGGAGGAAAATGAAAAACTGCGCGAGGAAATTAAAACTTTAGAGAAAGTGGTATTTAAATTGAAGTCCCATAAACCAGAAGATTTCGAAAATGATGATGACAAGGTCAAGTATTATACTGGCTTGTCCAGTTTTGTCACACTTTTCTTCCTTCCCTGTTTTATAGATTTGGACTTTGCTGCAGTAAGGCTGACCTGATTAGTGGAATCAGTCAGTGGTGTGGTCTTCTTACTGAACAGATGACTGACTAGCTCCGGAAGTATTACTGTTGTAAAAAACTTGGTAGATTTTAAAGTAATTTGTTCCCAAAGTTCAGGGCAGGGCTCAATCCTCTCCATAAACAAATCATCTGTGGTCCACACTATAAAGTCACAATACTCCAAATTGCAAATATGCAGTTGAGATTGCACCTGATAAAAATAAGGATGATTTCGCTTCAACCGAAGAGCCCCATCAATCGTTTCTAAGCATGAATTCTTCCCACCACGTACATTTTCATCCTTCATGCAATATGGACATTTAATTTCAATGCATCCCTTACCACAGCAATCACATTCAACAAGACCATCTGGGGAAGCACCCAAATGGGGATAACATGCACTTAAAAAAAGCCCACAATCACTGATGTTGACATTTTGATGAAGGGTACTAATTTGATTCAAGTAACTTTCTCTTGCTGTTAGCTCATGTTGACATCCCCACCTAGTTGCTGCAGATGAAAATGTTGCTTCTGTTGGGTAGCATATTGACTTCAGCAAGCTCAGTGAAGGATTGCTACAAGACGTCGAACATACTGCTTTCATTTTTGAAGCTGTAACACGCCCAGTCCTAAATCTAAACCACATTTTTGACGTTGACTGTTCTCTTGTTGCAAGCTCCACATTGACAATTTCTTCATCAGTGACAGCAAGTTCCTTAAACACGCTTTCGCAGTGACTGAAAATCTTGATTGTGGATTCATTGTGCAAGTTTTCATCATACAATTCACTTAATATCATGGGGTATTTAATGTCAAGAACTTTTGGAATATAAATGCTGTTGTAGTTTCTGTTTACAGACAGACATGCTGTTTTTTCACTTGAAATCTTGTTAAAAAAGGTCTCCCACTGTGAAGTTGATGCCTTTTCCACAGGTTTCGTCGAACGAATGGGGGTATCCGAGATTTGTGTTTCAGGATGGTCAATTTGTCGATCCAGTCGTTTCTTGAGACTTTTCGAAGACATAAAATTTATATTTTTCAATGGGGCATAATCAACTTTGGTACGCGATGAAGGCAACATCCAGTATGCAGGTTCCTGCGTGACAGTAGTGGTTTCTCTCAACCGCACCGATGCCTCAATGTGAAATAAAACTGATGCAACATGTGAGCATGATTCCCCTAGTCCTGCCTTACAGTTACAATGTGCACAAAGTACTTTGCCTTCAGCATTAAAGATGATCCAGGGATGAAGAAGGGGGTCGTTAAGACTTTGGGCATGCAAAACCTTGGCTCTGATAATCTTGAGACTGGCCTTATCCACATTATATATGTAAACAGCAACGTCCCTAACCCAACCACACACAAACCGGTCGTAGGCGTCCAAACTCTTGTAGTTCTGGAAGTCTTTTAAAGTACAAAAGGGGCTTGGGTGAAATATTAAATAATTAACAAGATCGGGATATGTCAGTGCGGGATACAAATTACGATCATGAAGCCATTTATCTTTGCTGATTTGGTATGGATCTTGCTTTCCTATACACTCTATTTTGTCATTGTATCGAGATCTCGATTGGTCATCCAGTGTCTCAATATAGTTCTGCATTTTATCGATCTCCTAGTGGTCAAAATGTTTTGTTAATAAACAAATAACTGATATCACTATATTCTAAGCTCAAAACAATAACGTCTTACGTGTGCTTTACATTGGAACCTGCCTATCAACATGGCCGACCGCGCAGAATTATGGGTAATATTGCTATTTTTAGCTCCAAGCCGAGAACCCTCTATATATATATATATATTAAATATATACTTTTCTCTAAGAATATACGAAAGATATCTCAGTATTTAACTGACGTACGCTAGCAATAATAATAATAATAATAATAATAATACTGACTATCGTTGAGGAAGGTGTATGTATTGGATATTAAAAATATGTACTGATCGTCAAGAGGTCCCCAAAAATCCTTCAAGTAAATGTCGACTGCGAACTTGTCATAGTAGTCGTTTCCGTGTAGCAGCGCCATTGTATCAACTCCAACCAGCGTTCAACGAGCAGTCTCGAGCAACTGAAGGCTGGCTGTTATATGGGTTAACTGTTCTGTAGGTTGCAGAGAAGTAAATTGACCAATGAGCGTCGGGCAACAAGAAATTGGATCTTTGACAGGAATTGCATCTACATTTATGGGGCACAGTTGTGTTGAATGAGATCTCACTTTCCATGAGTGATTTGTACATACCGAGTATGAATACATGGTCGGGGTGGAGAGACTTCCTAGCAGCCGTGAAATGGCAAAATGGGGGCTGCCTCCAAAAATAAGAGATTATTTCCAGATTTAGGTTGAGATCACCCAGTTCAGACATAGTTGCTGCACAAAACAAGGACTGGCCATCATCACTACATGTGTGATTCACCTGGGAAAATTCTCTTTTTCTATTTTTTAAAATTTATGTTAATATAGTGGACAGTATGTTATGACAGTATGTTATGATTTACTTCGCTCACTGAGCCTTTCCCCAGGATTTTTTTAAGGCGCTTACATATATAGCATCATTATAACACAAAAATCAAGCCAAACGAAGTGGGGTAGTGGGTTGAAAACAGTTAAGTGTTTGCCTTCAATCCATCAAATCATGTTGGGGTTGTTTTTGTGGGGGGGGGGGGGGGGGGGGGGGGGGGGGGGGGGGGGGGGGGGTTTAAAACTTTAAAAAAAAATAACCCATCAATCCCCCCCCCCCCCCCCCCCCCCCCCCCCTTAAGCAGTTTTAAAAAAAATGGAGACCTATAACTCTTTTAAATTGTATATATAAAATAGCTGCTGGTTGCATAGCTAACAGAATTAAAATTGTCCTGGATAAAATAATAAATAATGACCAAACAGGTTTCATTAAGGGAAGATATATCGGAGAAAATATACGTTTAATATATGACATTATGCAATATACCGAAACACACTTTATACCTGGTCTTTTAATATTAGTAAATTTTGAAAAAGCATTCGATTCAGTATCTTGGTCCTTTATAGAAAATGCATTAAATATATTTAACTTTGATTCATCAATTATAAGATGGGTAAAAACTTTGTACAAAAATTCGATGTCGAGTGTAATACAAAACGGTCATATGTCAGAAACATTTAAACTCGAAAGAGGATGTAGGCAGGGAGATCCACTCTCACCTTATATCTTTTTAATTTGTGCCGAAATTCTTTCAATTCTTGTGAGAAATAACAATGACATTAAAGGTATTTCTATTGAAGGCGAAGAATATTTAATAACTCAATACGCAGATGATACTACTTTTATTCTTGACGGGACATCCCAGTCTCTGGAAAGTACAATGGTTTTACTTGATTACTACTCAGATATCTCAGGTTTAAAAATAAATTATATAAAGTCTAAAGCCATTTGGATAGGCAGCAAAAAATATTCTAAAGAAGTATACCATCATACACGGTGGAAGCTAGAATGGGGTGGAAATAAATGTAACCTCCTTGGTATAAATTTCACAGTTAATTTAGATGAAATTATAGATTGTAATTATAATTCGAAAATTAAAGATATGCAGAATGTAATGAAACTTTGGTCAATTAGGAAATTGTCAGTACTTGGAAGGGTTACAGTCCTTAAAACCTTAATAATACCAAAAATCACACATCTTTTAATAGCACTGCCAAATCCACCAACACATATGATACAAGCTCTTAAAAACATGTTTTAAAAATTTATTTGGCAAAATAAACCAGAAAAAATCAAGCGAGATGTATTAGTACAAGATTATAAATATGGCGGTTTAAATATTCCTGATAATAGTACACCTTGTTACATCTTTAAAAGCAACATGGATACAAAGAATTTTCCGACAAAGTACAAAATGTGTTACATTATTTGAGTCCACCACAAAGTTACGAACTAAAGACCTTGTTATATACGGAGATTACTTTCTTGTAATTAAAAAGGAAAGAGTAAGAAATATGTTTTGGAAAGATGTTTTGTGTAGTTGGGCACTAGTTCAAAAATATCAAAAGTTACAAACCACTGAAGATATCCAAGGATTGAATATTTGGTATAATACCAACATATTATTAAATAATAAACCATTTATGTATAAGAACTATATTAACAAAGGAGTCATTTTTATTAGCGACATACTGGACGAGGAAGGAGACTTTCTTACATTTGAATCCTTTACCCAAAAATATAACATAAATACTAACTTTTTACATTATGCATCGCTAACAAACGCTGTAAAAGCCTTTTTACAAACACAAGATAGCTTAACTGTAACAGAGTTTAACAAAATTAAAATACCAATTTTTCCTTTTAAACTGATTTTTCTGTTGAACGAGAATACAACAAGTAAGGTTATGTACAATATTTTGAATAATAAAATCACTACTCCAAAGTCACAAACAAAGTATGCAAGCAAGGGTTTAATATTTGACCATCTTACATGGACAAAATATTATGTTTTACCTTTTAAATGTTTAAAAGACACTACATTAATATGGTTTCAATATCGTCTGCTGCACAGAATTCTTGCCACAAATACATTTCTATATATGATAAACTATTCTGAATCAAATAAATGCTCATTCTGCAATAAACTACCTGCAACTTTACAACATTTGTTTTACGATTGTGACAAGGTACGAGAGCTTTGGAAAAGTTTAGAAAATTGGATATTTCATGAAACGGGATTTCGCGATTGATTGAATGTTTGTTTAACGACACCCCAGCACAAAAATACATATCGGCTATTGGGTGTCGCAAATGGTAAGTATGATTTCGCATTTCACTAACAAAACATTTAGTGATTTTTGGGATAATTGATGGAAAAATGGCCCAAAATATAAACTGGTTAATAATTAATACTAAATACTATATTTATACCATGAAAATACTTAAAAGAAATTTATGTATCAATGCGATTAAAGTTATTCTACGTAATAAATTTCAAATAAAAAAATATATATATTTTAAAAATTGCGAATATGATAAATTTTATAACAACTGGTCCAAGTGGCTTAATCTTCTAGCTTAAACAAAATACATATTGACACAGACGTATACAATTAACAAACTATATTCTTTAAAAAAAAATCGGTCTTTTACTCCATCCAAACGTTTATTTCTAGCGTTACACACCTGTCCAAGCACTCGTCTAGTTCCTTTACCTTCTACTTCTCATTTCCTTTCTTCTCTTTTTCCTTTTTCTACCTCTTTTCTACTGTCTTCTTTCCTTCCAAACTTTCTTTTATTTTTGTCTCTCATTCCTCAGACCAAATGTTATTTAGAAATAACGTATGGGCGTGTCAACTTAATGTTTGAGTTTTAAAAAAAAAAATGCCTAAATCTCACATTTATGAAAGATTATGCTATACAAAAAGTAAATATTTTTGGTACAATATATATGTATGTATGTATTTATATATATAAAGCTAAACCTCTATTCTATGTACATGAATGTTAGTGTATATGTGTATTATTGTAAATGTTGGTTTAAGATTGTATAATATGTGTATGTATTATGTACTATTGTAACCATGTGTATATAATATAATTATGTATATTATCTCATTGTAAGGCAATGATGCAAGGCGCCCCACCCTTGTCATTGTTAAATTGATCTGGGGGTAATAAAAATTTATTTAAATAAAAAATAAAAAAAATAAAAAATATTCCCCACCCCCAACAATTTCATAATTTGCGCCATGTTGTTGCTGTTGATTTCAGCGTCGTGTTAAATGCTTGTCACCTCACAGTTTAACAAATACATATCTAGCATTATCAAACAAATATGATTATTGTAAACTAATTCAGTATACGTTTTACTGTAATTTGTATAATTTAAATACTGCATGTTCCATTTCCTGCGATCGCGATCTCAGTGCGTGCTCTCGACCATAGGTACAAAATTAACAAAGACAAAGGAAATAACAAAACTGCAGTTAGGTATTCATTGATGCAAACAACTATTGTTTTTCTACACATTTACATCAAGATTTACTTCCGTGTAATCGTATTGTTCATGTCCGCCCTAGTTCATAAAAATAAACTCGAATGTAAATGTGCATTTACATTCGAGTTTATTTTTATGAACTAATGACCGCCCCTGCGTGTGCTGTAACCTCACCGTGGTGCAGGGGTGTAACATTCTCTTTGAGAATGGCCAATACAGCACCAAATTGAAGTTTTTAGTAAAATTCAGTATCCGTAAAATTCTGTGATATTTGTGTTTTTGCACAGTTCTTTACACTGTTTTTGTTTAAGTCTTGAATTTTTATATTGATGTTGATCATCACTTTATTTATTTGCATTACCATAGTTTGACACCCAGTGGCCGATGTATTGTTCGTGCTGGGGTGTTGTTAAACATTCATTCATTCATTCATTGTTCGTGTCCGCAACGATGTCTCTTGACACGTGGGTGTCAGCTGACTCTGAAGCGTGACGTATATTACGCCGAGAGCTTTCCTCAGTTCAGCCAACGAACGTTCTTCCTAACGTTCGCGAACTATTTGATTGGTGTCCGTCGTGTCCATTTGGTTTAACGTGAAGCGCACAAACCAGTGTAGCGAACGTTTTGTTTTCGCTCGGTCTGGCTGAACTCGGACCTTGGGATAGCCGACATGTCTTTCGGCCCTGAACTGGCATGTGTATTCAAATTGACATGCAGTGTCGGTTTGTTTTTATTACTTTGGTTCAAAGACTTTACAAAATTAAAATAATGGTGACATGTTTTACTCAAGAATTTCACCTTCAAAGATGTTTATTCAATTAATAGGTATTTTCTTTGATTTGTCTTGATGCGTAATTCCAAAGCATACAGACATTATTACAACAAGCAGTTATCTGGCGGATTAGTAGTAGCCGATCACCTGTACCACGTGACCAGCACAAGCCCGCCGACAATTAAAACGGTGCGATCAATGGACCTCAAAGTGAACATCTAAAGAATTGCAGAGATACCAAATGGAAGTGTGATAATGTGGTGAATGACGTTACGGATCACAGCTCCATTGTTTTGTATACATGTTACAAATTAAGACGACACGGTCCTGCAGTTAAGGCGCTCCAGACATGAAGGCGCTTACTTGGCTGGCTAAGGGAGCACGGGCCGTGTCGGCTTATCGCTCTAGGGAAACCCTAGCCGCTACCTGAAGACACACTTGACACATACCACTGGAATTCACACCACACTGGTTTCCAAGGTAATAATAACAATGTATTTGTATATTTCATAATTTTAATGGAGTCAGAAATTGGCTGCTTTAATTTTTATAATTTATTACATAATCACTGATGTAATATGACCACAACAACAACAAATGTTAAGGTTGAGGTGAACTCAAACTGGGTATTGACTGAAAAATCGTATATTGGCCAAGACTGAAAAGATGCCAAATATGGGATGTGTAATTTGGACAGGCTGCCAAAAATGGGACAAAAAGGATTATAACAAATATGGAGTTATTCATGCAAAAATACCTGGTGGTCCAAAACACCAAACTTTTAAAGTACACCGACTCCAGTATATGCTCCACCACAATCACTTTAACATACCTCGTAGCATGGATGTATCACATTTATGTCACCACTCTCTCTGTGTTAATATTGAACACTTGAGCCTCGAACCACATTATGTTAACAACAACCGTCAGCACTGTCTAAACATTGTCCCGAAACACTGCATCGGCCATCCAGGTTATAGAGACTGTTTTTTTCTTCTTGGGGACAGGTATGTATGATCTGTTGGACATGGTGGTACAACTTCGAAGTCAAGTACATTCTTCTTGTAGGTTGTTCTTGCAGTACTGTTGTGTTTGTCGTCATATTGCTGGTATCGAACCTTGCGGAGATAATTTCTTCGGGATCTGTACCGAGTAGTTTTTTTCCTAGTACAAGCCTGGAAATAAGTGTCCGGTCACGGTCATTGTCCGGTACGTATTTGTGATTTGTCACGATTTGACAGTCGCGTATTTAATATTAGCGGTCATCTTGTCCGGCACAAAAACTGCTATTTTTATTTTGTCTTAGCCGATTTCTCTATATTTTGAGAAAAAAAAGAGAGGCATATTTTGAATATTTTCCGACTAGTGTGCACGTGCACGAAGCTTACATTAGTTTTTATGGTAACTAAATACAAACGAGAAGGCATTTACGTTTTCCACGAGAAAAAACAACACACAAATTGTTTTTGTCTATTAATAGACACGCCTAATGACCTCACCTCGGCGAATCATTGGTTCAATGGTTGACACAAACGGCGTGATAATTATAAGCGTCTTTTAGCACTAAAGTTTACCTTTAAAATTAACTGACAATTAATTGATTCCGATTATAATTATTTAATGGAATGTTATTGTACCTCTAAAACGGAACGGTCACACATCGGTCATTATTAATATTATTTTGGGGGAAGAGACACCTCAACCGATTACTACAGCTGGTGTCTATTAATAGAGCGGGGCCGCATTGCACACCAAAAAACCCACTGTGAACGCTACGCATTTCTGCTCAACTATGCACAACGAATAGATCTGCACGCAAACATATTTAAATACAAGGAAGAAAACACCCAAACGTACTACTAAAAAATTTATAACTTTTATTTCCTTGACGAATTGGCAGAAATCGCGTCTCGCGAAATATGTCTGCTGCACTTATGCTGCTTATACGGAACGCGGGTCCGATCAGAAAATCGTTAATCGGCAAATGTGTTCCGAGTGACCCGAATAGCCGACAGCACGAAATTTTTGCCCCCCCCCCCCCCCCCCCCCCCCCCCGAGCGAAGTTAATTATGTCAGTAAATAACATAAAATAACAAATCAACAGAACACGTCTTATACTTTATACGGGTCAATATATATTTAAAAATAATAACAATAAAACGTGAAACCGAGAATATAGTGACGTCATCGCCCGTGCATGCACAACGGATATCACGTGGTGTCCGTAAAGGTAAAGAATTTAGAATGTCGAAAAAGATAACATCTTTTTTTGATAAAACTACAAGTGTAGCAAGTACAAGTAGTAGTACGTGTGATACTAATGTCGGTAGCGAAACATCAGATTCATCCCCACAAATTACCAGCATTACAAAGAAGCAGGTTAGAACTCTACGATCAACAACGTTGCAAAAATGGATAAATGACGACTTGGTAAAAACTAATGCATCCGTTTGGTTAAAACACGAAACAAATTCTAAAGGTGAGGTGACCGCAATGAGGTGTGTCGTCTGCACACAGTTTGAGAAAGAGATACGGTGTAGTAGAGATTTCACTGACGTTTGGATAAGAGGGTCTACAAACATGCGCTTATCAAATGCTAGAGACCATTCTTCAACAAACTACCATAAACATGCATACAAACTTTACGTCAAGGACATGAACGCTAGGGGTGAATGTGTTGAACATCTTCACAATGTATTTGAACCAGACCCCCAACAACAAACGCTTGGTGACAGCTTTTGTAGTATGACTAAAGTACAAGAACTTCAACAAATAAAAAAAATTGAAATAGCATATTTTATTGCCAAAAAAGAGCTCCCATTCTCTGTATGAAGATTTGATTAAACTGGAAACTTACCATGGTGTAGATATAGGTGATCAAGCTTACACTAACCGTAAACAATGTGCAGAATTTGTGGACATTCATGGACAGTTTATAGCATCAAAGCTGCATGATGATCTTTCAAAAGCCAAATTCTATAGTGTTTTAACAGATGGGAGCACAGACAAGTCTGTTACAGAAAAGGAAGTTGTATATGTACTGTATTTTGATCCTTATTCTAAAAATGATGAAATTGAAGTGAAGCTTTCATTTCTTTACCTAAAAGATGTCAAAAAGGGAGATGCACCTGGAATACTTGGTGCAATTGAGGAGAGTTTTCACTCACTGGGTATCATGCCAAGTGAACTTTATTCAAAGCTTATTGGTTTTGGTGCTGATGGTGCATCAGTCAACAGTGGTAATAAAAGTGGAGTAAAAGCACTTCTGGAACAAAAAGCACCATGGCTAATATATACATGGTGTGTGGCTCACAAATTAGAATTGGCCCTGAAAGATGCCTTAAATACTACCGTATTTCAAAAGGTGGACAATATGCTGCTGAGGTTGTATTACCTTTACCATAAATCTCCCAAAAAACTACAGGAACTGAAAACTTTGCACAATTTAGTCAAAGATACATTTGAATTTGAAGAGGGCTCTCTGAAACCAAAACGTGCTTGTGATACAAGGTGGATTTCTTTCAAGTTGTCAGCACTGCGGATGGTCCTGGATAAATATGGTGTTTACATGCAACATCTACAGCACTTAGCTGGTGACAAAAAATGTAAAGATCATAAAAAGATATGTGGTTATCTGTGTGAGTGGAATTCTAGTCGCATGCTTTTGTATGTTGCATTCTTTATTGATGTCCTGAACCCAGCAGCTATATTGTCCAAAGCATTTCAAGAAGATGTTATTGACAGTGTTGGAGTTCTACATAATATCAAGTGTTCTGAAGAATCTCTTGATCAATTGTTAACTAGGTCTTTTGAGGATCTTCCTGCTGTTAAATTTCTGTTTGGAAAGTTACAAAAGACTGATTCAGTGTACACTTATCAGGGGATAGAATTCACTAAAACAAGTTTTCTGAAGGCCACTGAAGATGTAAAATCAGCAAAGAATACCATTATAAATGCTGTACACTGTGCCATGGATTCCAGACTAAAGGGTGCCAGCAGTATACAGCTGAATAATGTTGCCACTATATTAAACACTGAACACTGGAAATCAAATGTTGATGTGGCAGGTGTAGACTTTACGGATGTCAATGTTACTGAACTGATAGAGAACTTTCAGCCTGTATTGCTGAAACAAGGATTTTCTCCAGATGCCTCTCAAAATATTCTAGAGGAATGGCACGACATGGTCAGGTACACACTGGACTTTTTACAGCCACATAAAAGTTGTTACAAAAAAACCTGGAAAATTTTGTTTAACTG
This sequence comes from Gigantopelta aegis, assembly GCF_016097555.1. Lineage (NCBI taxonomy): Eukaryota > Metazoa > Mollusca > Gastropoda > Neomphalida > Peltospiridae > Gigantopelta > Gigantopelta aegis. The sequence continues at coordinate 66,064,581 of NC_054706.1, forward strand.
CTCTAAGTCCACTAAGTGGAAGAATATACTGACTTTCATTGAACTTTTGTTTTCTGTACCAGTTTGTAATGCAAAACTTGAGAGAATGTTTTCTCGCTTAAAAAGAACAAAGAGTCATAGCAGGTGTTCTTTAGGTGAGGACAGGTTAACAAATATCCTACGAATTGTTGAGGAAGGTCCCCCACTGGGATCATTTGATGTAAGCCCTGTAGTTCATCTGTGGAACCAGGTGAAAAGGAGGAGACCAAATCAGAAGAAAAGGCAAATGTACAAAAAGAGACCCCCAAAAGTAAAATACCAGAAACTAGAAACTGAAAGAAAGGAGATTAGTGGATCTGATTCGGAGTCTGGTGACACAAGTGAAAGTTTTAGTGATAATGAAAATGTATTCTGTTTATCTGACAGTAGTGACAGTTCAACATTTGAAGGTTTCCTGCCTACGGATATATAACATGAACGATATCATAAACTAGAAACTAGAAACCGAAATCAGATACAAGTCAAAGTTATGCTGACAACATTGTTTCTTATCTGATTCTGACAACAGTGGCTGCTTAAGATTTGAAGGTTTCTTACCAAAGTGATATTGGCAGTTGTTGATCTGAATACAATAACAATGACCATATAAGTAATTTATCAGTCATACTATAATTTCATGCATTTATTAATATTACAGGATTAATAAAAGATAAATAACATTCTAAAATTTGTAATAATTGCTTTCGATATTTACACACTGGCATGCAATTTGGTGACAGGTACATTTTAATTTGTGACAGGCACAAACTGACTGATATAGGACAGCTTGACAGGCATGGTCCAAATAATTATTTCCAGGCCTGTAGTAGCATGATACCGGTCTTCATGTTCCCGAGCTTTCAGTTCTGCGAGGGCGTGTATTCTTCCAGTCAGTGGGGCTCCCACTAATTGACATCTTGTAACAGTAGACTTTAGAATTCCTTTGTTGAGCATGTGGGCTGCACTGTTTATTCTTGCTTCAAAGTTGCAATAGAATGTCACTTGTTTTTGATTTGTTCTAGTATAAGCCCGGTTGACACTTTCTACTTTTTGAGTGTTTGTATTGAGTTTTGTTTTAAGAACTGCAGTTTTGCCGAGTCGAAGTTCTAGGCATTTTCTTAACAATTCTTTATCGCCTTCTTTCATTTTCAGAACTGAATCGGCAGGTAAATAGGCTGGTTTCCATGCCTTGATCCGCCTGCCCGAACACACAAATGAATGCCTTTGACACAGTGTTGAACAGTTGCCACTCACACAGGCCACGATGGAATCGATGGTGTACGTCATTTTTCTAACTATTTTAGTGATATCTCCTGCAAGTTGACGGTGGGCGATGTCAAGTTCGAGGTGACAACGTTGCTTGATGTCGATGGCAAAACGTCGCTGTACTTTCTGTCGTTCTGATTTATTTTTCCCCGGAAACATGGTTAAGCTAAATGAAACTTTTTCAATCGCCTTTTGATGACTTTTAGAAAAATGTCTAGTGTCACGTAAATTCTCAATGGAACCTGTCTGTGCTCGGGTAGCACCGTCAGTAGCATGTGAATCTCCATTAGTCGTGAAATAACCAATATTCAGTTTGTCTTCGTCCACTTGAAATTCATTCACCACGCATTTTTCTGCATATAAGCCCTCATTGCCGATGGAATCTGTTGTCTTGAAATTAGCTGTACATTTTCCACTGTGATCTGGACATGTAATTTTCTCTCCTTTAGATCTGAGGATTTCAGCTTTTTTGCAAAGTTTGTTTGCAGTGTATATCCCAATAATTTCCTTTTTAGGTGTTTCGTTCTCAGCAATGGTGTAGACCGCTTGAGTTGCAGGCTGGAGGGGTGTGCTCGAGTTCCCACTGAAAAGTCTGTTGTTGTAACGGCAGTCTCCCTCAACACTTATCTTGTGATCACTGGTAAAACCTTTTAGTTTGTTTAGTCGAACCAAATTAGACCGTCTTTCTTTCATATCGTGTCTGTTTATGTACACTGTTTTGGATCCAACATAATTGGCTGAATTCTGCATTCCACGCTTGCTTCCAACAGGGATACCAGCTGCAGATAAGGAATCGCGAAATCCTGTAATTCCAACTGATGTATTCATAAGGCCAACATGTATCCCAATATTAGGCTGAGCAGCTTTCTGACCTCGTGCAGTGTGTAAAGTGACTTCTTCGTACAATTTGTGCTTCTTCGATCTAAAATGACATAGCTCACATTTTAAACCTAGGGGCCAGCACATACCCCATTGTTGATAGGACTGTTCGTCATACTTCGGATCACCATCACATGTTGGGAAGTTATTTCTATGTTCTCGATAAGATTCATTGAATAGATTGAGCACTTTACCACAATGAAGTTTATAGCCATCTAAGTCTTGATTGTTTTGTTTCAGGAAATCTTCCAAGGCATCTGGAACAGCTGGGTGAGGCCGAAGTAACCGCATATTGCCAGTCGTCCCCTGTGAATCGGTGACCACATATTATGAAGATGCACCTCGACTCGTTGACGGCTTAGCCACTGCATCAAAGTCTTCCCTGGACAGCCTGGTACAGGTAGGTGATTTGGTGGCATTTGGGAGCAGTGTACTTTCTTTTTGGTGATGGAATTTGTGACCAATTACATATACATTTTTTCTGTTAGGGGGTCTACCCAAAACTTTTATTTTCTTGGCAGGGGGTTTCCCCATAATCATTTCTCAATGTCAGTATATAAATTTAATTTTCTGTAGTCTGCCCCAGTGTGACAAAAACATGTTCTCACTTTTCAAAATTATCTGACTGACAAATAATCCTGCCTCAGGGAAAACATTTGCCAGGTCCGCAGAATACCCCCCACTGAATACTTTGTCCTGGTATGCAGTAACAACACACTGAAACAACATGCTGTTGTGTCATGGTGGACGTATGGCTGCTAGTGGTTACCCAATATGCCAAAGATACTCCAAATAGAGCAACAGTTTTGTGATAATCACTGAAGTAATTAGAAAATGTTTCCCACATTCCACAATTTTCAACTTTAAAATCAAATGTAAAAATTGAGGGACAGGTGAGGTGGCCTGAAAATACCCCCCTGTATACAGTATGATATTACCAGGTTTAGCAATCAGTCAGACTTGGCCTAAAATAGAAATCTTTATTTAAACAAAACAATTCCAGTGTATCATACTAATAATTCCCCCCCCCCCCCATTTTTTACAGGCCAAATCAGACCAATACAGTGACACTCCTCAAAGAGTTATCTCCCCTTGACCAGTCGTCAACATATAACCAAGTGACTTTCGTGAAGTGCAAAATGTTAGTATTCATGTTGGAGCAATAAAATGTATAAACCGAAAAATATTTTTTGTTCTTAAGGTTGCAGAGAAGTAAATTGACCAATGAGCGTCGTGTTGCCCACGAATATAGTGCTTTTAAAATACACCCCCTATTTGAATAAAATAATTTATGAGTTTGAAAATAGGTAAGAAATTGGATCTTTGACAGGAATTGCACCTACATTTATGGTGCACAGTTGTGTTGAATGAGATCTCACTTTCCATGAGTGATTTGTACATACCGAGTATGAATATATGGTCGGGGTGGAGAGACTTCCTAGCAGCCGTGAAATGGCAAAATGGGGGGTGCCTCCAAAAATAAGAGATTATTTCCAGATTTAGGTTGAGATCACCCAGTTCAGACATAGTTGCTGCACAAAACAAGGACTGGCCATCATCACTACATGTGTGATTCACCTGGGAAAATTCTCTTTTTCTATTTTTTAAAATTTATGTTAATATAGTGGACAGTATGTTATGATTTACTTCGCTGCTACCTGTAACATATCACCACAAGAGGTAATTTTTAGGGTGGACATGCATAAACGTGCTTTAGTACGCTAAGGGCAGGAACAATGTGGGGGGGGGCACCCATATTCTGTCTAGACTCAGATATTGGGCCCACGCTTTTATATTACAGAAACTGGACAAAGTTTAAATTTCTGCCTGGGACATAATAGGCAGTATTTATGTTGAACTAAGTCACCTCTCTGTATTACCAGGCAGAATGACGGTTATGGCAGTAATCCTCGATATGATGAATACCGGGGGGGGGGGGAGTACTTTGAATAGGATTTAGTAGGAAATATAACTTAATCTGCAGACAGGAGAATATTAGAGCTAATCTTCGCCGTTGATCGTTCGATGGAGCTGCTTCTGGTCTGTTGCCTTTCCTCTGGGCCACGTTCAGACAGACGTTTATCACTAATGTTTGCTAGACTAGTTTCTACGCTGCACATTAAACGTAATTACCAATTCGGGAACCAGTCGAAATAGTTTGCAAACGTCAGAATCCGTTCGCTTTCCGTGAGATCTCAGGGGCAGATGCCGAATGTTTCTAGGGAGGGGTTATAATGTTTAAAAAACACCTCTAGCATTCAGGGACATGCACAACGTTTAAAAAAGGCATCTACAGTGTTGAAATTTACAGTAACATGTATTATCTTTGTTATGGTAATCTTCCATAGAAATATTAAACAGACCACATTACATGTTCCCGAATAAAAAGCAATAAATGCATTTATTGATCTACGAAACAGATTTTTCGAAGCATTCAGAGATTTTTGGGGTGCACATCCCCAGCACCCTCCTCTTCTACCCGCGCCTTTAATCGACCTTTAAAGGTAGCGCAAGATTACATGTATATGGATGGGTGGATTTGAATGCTCAGAATGCACACATCCTCACGAACTCCCGGGTGCATCGAATAATGCAGTACTTGGCGAATGTATATAATCAATTTATGGTTTCAGGTTATGTAATATTTTCTTTGGCTGCAAATTTCTCGAATAGGCCAGAGAGGTTTCGTTTATCTCATTTGAGAAGTGATTCACCATGACTCCTAAATTAATCTAGCCCGTGCGCCACGACTAGTACATCAAAGGCCGTGGTATGTGCTATCCTGTCTATGGGATGGTGCATATAAAAGATCCCTTTTAATATACACCTATCACAATAGTGTGACGTCACAGCTATGGATTAATTACGGAATTTAGTATGCATAGATGCCTCCCACAAAATTATATTACTTTACTCCCTAACATGAATGAGTCAAAAGGAATACAAGGGCAAAAATTCAAATTCCATCAGACACCAAAACTAGTATTTTGAAATATACCCCCTTACAAAAATGGGACACTGGGTGAAATTCTCGGAAACTCAAACTGAGCATCGCATAAGGCATCATTCACATAAAACGTCGATAATTTAAGATGGTAGAAAGTTTTATACACTGTATAAGCGGTTGAGTTCAGTGCACCGCACACGACCAGGTGGCCTCCAGATGGAAGAAAGTAAAAAAATTTCGGGAAATGTTTGTATTCAGATGATGATAACTAGTTTAACGTGCCACTAGGGTTTCGAACGAGTTTCAAACATGCCCATCCCGAGTCCGACCTCCGATAAGATCGGTGGCCTGACTCGGGATGGTGGGGGGGGGGGGGGGGGGGAGGGTTGAAAATGGGCAGAATTTTGAAGATAGCAATTAGTAATAAAGTTAATAGAATAAATTAAAAAAAGAAAAAGGTGACAAGCCAAAAATAAAAATAATTGACTGCTCGGCCGAATATTTACATAATTTGGAGCATTTTAGAAGGACAGTCCAAAATTAAATAAGAGAAAGAAGAGAGGATCGGACTATTTAATAATATTTAAAAAAAGAAGAAGTAATTTCGACATAAAATTTTGAACGCAGATCTAAAAGTTTAAAGTCCGATCGATATGTCCACGCGAGTACCCTCGTTAAGGCCGTTTGGGTGCACAGCTTAAAGGGACGAAATGGGTTGCATCCCGTCAAGAAAACCCCTAGATTGACAGTCGATAGACGTTGAAGGTTTAGTGCTGTGCTGAAATACAGATCTTGAGAAGCCGGATCCGTCTGAACGAGAGAGAGTATCAGACTAGGGTATAGTCCAGTCGTCATGGGTTGGTATAGTGGTGCGGACGGGCCCGACTCCGGAGGATACGAGATGGTATCACTATAAAGCAAGGTAAAGTCTAGAAAAAGAGTAGTAGGGGCCGACCCCACTTCCTATTTCTTCTTAGAGTGGGGCGGTCAGAGACCGTTTCTGCTGTGCAACCAATTAAGAAACTGATAAATACAACATTGAATGCCTCATAAAAGTCAGCTCCTAATGGTAGCTCATTTGACGTCACAAATGACAAGTTCCTTCACGGATCTCATTGGGTGACCTATTTTTCTTTCAATCCAACCAGACACTTCTAAAAAAAACCCAGCATTTATCCTTACAAATTAAATTTCATAAACTAGTATCTGCAGTTTTATTTATCAAGACAAAACAAAAGTAGAATTTTATTACCTAGACTGCACCGAGTGCAGTACAGAAGAAAAAAAATAGTGTACCAAATGTTTTCTGTGGTGATACTGGACTTATTACTTGATTACTATTAACCCAGACTACTGACCACCTTTTGGCTTTTTTCTTGCCCCATATCAGTGTGACAGTACCAAGGATGGAGCGCTTGAATCATTGACTAATGCCCTGTTCTCATGCAGAAAGTTACTCATGTAAGTATATTTGCGTATGGATTATAAATACTCCTATGAGCAAACGTATATTTACTTTGTGGTCACATGTGGTAATACTGACAGATGTAATAGGCTTTTATAGGAGATATCGCTGACACTATAATTTGCGATATTCTTCGCAGGAGATATCGCTTCTTATAATCTTGATTGGTCAAATCACGCCACTGCCGTTCTGCTAGTTAACGAGTCTACCGCTGCCAAATATAGCGACATTCAACCCACATTACTGACATTGTTTACAACTGTCGCAAATGAAACGAATGATAATAGATGATAAAAAGAATACCTCCCTCGTGTCTTGTGATATCATAATTTATCAGAACTCGTTGATAAAAGTATAAAAATCCTCGGCAACCTCGGATTTCATACTTTTATCAACTCGTGCTGATAAATTATGATATCACAAGACACTCGGAGAGTATCCTCTATATATCAGTTTTGTAAAAATATCAATTGGTTAACAGCGTCCGACATGTGTAGTCTGCTTATTGCAAGAGGAGAGCTTTTCAATATTACTAAAGCGCAGGTCTTGTTCTTGGATTAGCTCAGGAAAAGAGATTTTAGATGAGGGAACTATCTCGTGAATGGTGGCAATATATTGTGATGGAAACATTTGATAATGATCAATGGGTTAACAACTTTCGAACGACAAAAGAAACATTCTATTTTCTGTGTGAAGAGCTTCGCCCAAGTTTGTTTAAACCTGCTACACACCAGTGCAGGAACCACTCCACCTGGACCTTAGAGTGGCCATTAATGGTCATTAATAAAAGGAAGGACATGTACTTGCAGCCACTCATTTGTGAGGGCTAATATACGTGTTATCATACATGTTGGAATGATTTACATATCATAATTTGATCCACCTGTGTTGTCATAAGAAATATTTGACTGTCTGCAAGCTAATCGAATATGTGGTGTATTATAACATTATTAATGAGGTGTAGACACTGTCCATTGGGTATCATACGATGTAGACGATATAGTCTCTTGAGGTGCATGCTGAGCATTCGTTCTTCCAATTATCATTTGCATCATTCTGGTGCTCCCGTTCTTCGCGTTTTCTATCTCTCTTCCGATTCTAGTTTCTGCTTCTCAAGTTCTATTTTCTTCAGTTCCGCATCAGCTCTCTAATGCCAAAAGTGTTGTTTAGAATTTATTGTTTCTGTCCCCAAATGTTGTTATAACAGTTGACAAACGCGTTTTTCTGGGCTTCGTTTCTGATGATTTATTGCTTATTTTTTGTTTTACAGATTTCTTTCTTCTCTTCGTCCCCTTCTGTCCTTTCTTCAGTTGGTTTGTCATTTATATCGCCGTTAACATTATCAGTGTCCGCAGATACACTAGTTCCTCATTATCAGTGTCACTGTCATCAAATAGTTGTGTACTGCCTGTATTGTTTTCTTGTGTGTCCTCTACAATGTCACTTTCTGAATCAGCAGTATGTGATTTGCTTCTCTTTTGGTTCAGTCTCTCTACTAATTTCGCAGGCGACGTTGCAGGACGCTCACCAAAAATGTCAATCAACTTTGTAAAATATATACACGTTTTCTTCCTGTACCACTAGTGTTTAGATTTGTCTTGCATCTTTTCAACATGTGCATTTCAATTTTGCACTGTATATTAGATTTGTTATACCCAAATTCGTTCATCTCACAAGACACCATTTGGTAGATTAATAAGTTATTTCTTTTCGGATCATTTAGTTGGTTTTCTATAACATTTTTCTGCCACATATTGAATAAACATTCGGTTTCCTCGTCTGACCACGAAGAACAGCGTGTATCCTTTCCCTTGGCAGCCATTATGAACAAAGAAATTGTTAAGTTTATAAATTAGACTAATTATAGTACTAGACAGTGCTGGTCACGTGATGTCTGACTGCCAGTGTCAAAATATGTCTATATATGCACATGTTTGATGTACATGTAATAGATTGTAATTGTGTCACATAGAACATTTGTGAAATCTGTTTTCAATTGTTTGCTTACATGAGCGAATAGGAAATCTGTTCACATGACAAGATTTGCGAAGCAAGTAAATTTATTCATACTCAAATATACTTTTACATGACCTCTGTTGCTCGTACAAATATAATCCAGGAGTATATATTAACCCGTATGCAAATGCGTTCTCATAACAGATATACTCACCCGACGTATATTTATTTACTAGTTTAATACTCATGTATGCATGGGAACAGGGCTAAACTCAGTATTTTTAAAATACACATGTACAGGCATGATATACATACACAAACACTCATACATATAAACATACTTATGTTCACATATATACACATATAACTTTATATCTTTCTTGCCAACAATACAAAGACTCCGTATTCGATAGCCTCACAATGAGGCATGGCGATAGGGAAATTCTCAGATTTATATTCCAGAACCTCAAACTTGGCACTGCATAAGGAATCCTTCACATCAGACGTCGAAAGTGAAAGATGATGGAACATTTTGTTATCAACTGTATAAGCAGATGCGTTCAATTCACCGCGTATGAGAAGATGGCCGCCAGGTTTAATAAGGGAGGAAATATTTTTCAGCAACTGTATGTATTCAGCGATACTTTTTGCAGCGCAACCAATACAGAAACTGGTAAATATGACATCTAATGCCTCAGCGTAGTCTGGTCCTAATGGCAGTTTCTCTGTGACGTCACAAGTGACAAGTTTCTTCACGGATGTCTTTAGGTGACTAATCTTTCTTTCAGTCCACTCTAACACATCTCTGAAAGACAAAAGCATTTTCACAAATTAAATTACATAAACTAGTACAAGTATATGCCGTTTTTTCATCAAGACAAGACAAAGCAAAACAAAACAAAAATTGTATTACCTAAATAAAAGTATACATTTCAATTCAAAATATTTTATTTGTTCTGGGGTTGACCACCCGTAACAATGAGTGGCGCGTTACATATATAATGTATGTTACCAAATGCATGTATATGCGGTCATTACCGATAGATATTTACCTCCTGCAGACAGATTAGCCAAATTACTATTAATAGGATGCCAAGAAATATACTACCTCTTGTTCAAACACATTTACGAGGAATGCACCAATAGGGTGAGAGAAAAAACCCACTCAGTAAAAGTCAGTACAATCTTACCTCAAATTTTCTGTTGATAATCAAATTTAGTTATTTACTGTTATAGTTCAACTCAGTCTGTTTGCAGGGGGTTATTATTACAGAATACTTCTGGAGCTCTCGAAGCATCACACACAAATTTACTTGATTTTCTGTGGGCAGATATTTGATTCTTAAATCATAATACAACGTACATATTAAAATAAAATGGAATTCATCCCCAACAGTATCAAGACAAAAAGGGCAGTGTTTGGACAGGTCATGTCTATATCTATTTTTATGGGCATTAATATCAATATAACCGAGTCTCAATCTTGTGAATGCATTTCTGAGATTTTATACTTTCCAATCCAAATGTGTTTGAACAAGTATAGTTGACATAAATGATCTAAACAATTCATATCTATCACTATTTATATCTATCCATAATTTTAAAGTTGTTAAATAAAAGTATAAACAAAATTAGTTTACCGATATTTGTTTTAATTATTTTGTGTATGTGATGGTTCCGGATATATTACTTGATTACTATTAACCCGGATGACTGAATATCTCGATAACAATTTGTAAATAGTGGCATACGTTACCAGACAAGGCGGAAGCAAGTACACATGGGTGTGTGTGCGTGGGGTGGGGTATGCGTGTGTGTGTGTGTGTGTGTGTGTGTGTATATGTGAGTGGTTGACTGAGATCGAGGGCGCAAAGCAAAGTTTCTAAGGGATTAGGGAATATGCTCCCAGTACAATTTTGAAAAATAGATGTCCTCAAATGCAATTTCCTGCATTCTACAAGTAAAATGTATCTCTACCTTAAGATTTACTAACAATAATAGTTTTGATTCAGAATTATTGGGGGCTAGAACCCTCCCCCCAACCCCCCCTGCTCCGCCGTGCCTGGTTACACACTCGTGACGTTTTAGTAACATAGATGTAGAAAATAAATGGCGAAAGGTATTGTACTTGGGTCTATTTGCATAGTAACGATTGTCCTTTCCACAGGGAAAGGCTTTTTTCATACTATAAAATTTACTACAAGCTATTTATTTCTGAACCGATTCTAAAAATAGAACACAAAAATAGTAATTTTTTTGTTCTTTCGAAAATACTTAATTTTCTTCTCACGTCAAACCAAACTGAAATTATTTACAAAAACCCCCCAAAACCCAACAAAACAAACCCAACAACATCTTTATAGGAGGATGTACAGTTAAAAATGTTATTAAGTGAAAATGGTCTCTAACATCAGTATTGGTAATGAGTTTCTTACATTTTAATTGAACTGATGCTAGTGATATATTTACATACCAAATCGTTTCCAAATTATTGATTTTGAAAACTTTAGTTCATCGACAGACGACGCGACTTGTATTTTGCTTCAAGACAAATTCTAATTGACAGGAAAACGATTTTGGGGCGTTAAAGATGTTGGGTTTTAAAATATAGATCTTTATTGTCTTATATGTTCAGGAGGGGCGAGACGTAGCCCAGTGGTAAAACGCTGGCTTGATGCGCTGTCGGTTTGGGATCGATTCCCGTCGGTGGGCCCATTGGGCTATTTCTCTCTCCAGCCAGTGCACCACGACTGGTACATCAAAGACCGTGGTATGTGCTATCCTGTCTATGGGATGGTGCATATAAAATATTCCTTGCTACTAATCGAAAAGAGTAGCCCATGAAGTGGCGACAGCGGGTTTTCTCTCTCAATATCCTTAACCATATGTCCGACGCTATATAACCGTAAATAAAATGTGTTGAGTGTGTCGTTCAATAAAACATTTCTTTCCTTTCCTTTGCAAAGATTTGACCATAAATGTTTTTGTTCAGACTTTTTTTTTATTCCATGTTGTGCTCTTTCATTAATGTAACTTTATTTTGGGTGTCGTTAAACGTTCTTCCATGCATTGTATATAATTAAAACAATTTTAACAATAAAAAATATATAATGATACGAATACATTATACTGATTCAAGTTCACAACAACTCTATACATTGTTTTAACTAAATGTTTATATCGACATTCTTTGGTATAAACCAACTGCCAATTTTCCTTTGTAGTCGGGTGTCGTTCATTCATTCATTCATTCATTCATTCAAGTTATTTTAGATTAGTCATTGTGTGTTTAAGTTTATTCAGCATCAGAAGATTTAATCTGGAAGGTGGTATAATATACTTAGAGAAAATAAAATTCGTCATATATGTACTCTTAACGAAATTGGAGATACATTTCATTATATATTTAAATGTAACGATCCTGTATTATTAGATGTCAGAAAAAAGCAATATAGAAATGTAGAAAACATATATTTTCATTTCATGAACAGTAGAAATATTTTTTTTTTTAATGAAATTATGTCTGTTAATAAGAACTATATGTGAGAGTGTGTCCTCCACGTTAAATTTTCACACATGTGCCGTTTTTATTTATATGTATGTATGTATGTATGTATGTATGTATGTACAGAGAATTTCTACATTCTCATCGTCACTGATTACGCAACTCACATTGCAGTAATTACGTATTACATTAGACTCACTTGGCACCAGCTAATTCTGCTGTAAACCTGAGAATTTGATCCCAATTGAAGTTTATCTTTTCTCCGTCCATCCAGCGCCTAATGTTATCGAGGTTGGACGGTGCAATGTCAGCCATGACAATGCCTGTGAATCGTTCTGGCGTGGTGATCACCCCACAGAGAGCTGGACCGCAACCCAGGTCAAGGAGTCGATGTCCGGTCAGTCTTTCTGCAAACAGGAAGTAAGGAAGGAAATGTTTTATTTAACGACGCACTCAACACATTTTTTTTACGGTTATATGGCGTCAGGCATACCGTACGGTTAAGGACCACACAGATATTGAGGGAGGAAACCCGCTGTCGCCACTTCATGGGCTACTCTTTTCGATTAGCAGCAAGGGATCTTTTATATGCACCAAACCACAGACAGTATAGTACATACCACGGCCTTTAATATACCAGTCGTGGTGCACTGGCTGGAACGAGAAATAGCCCAATGGGTCCACCGACGGGGATCGATTCCACACCGACCGCGCATCGAGCGAGCGCTGTAGCACTGGGCTACATCCCGCCCCTTTCTGCAAACAGAGACGCCAATAAATGTATCGCCAAAGACGTGTAGTATTAAAATGATTTTTACGAGTTTGCTGCCATTGTTAAGATGTTGCCGACTAACAGGGCCATTTTTATTTAACATGCAATTTTAGTTGAAGGATTTTATTAATCAGAAACTTCTTATATAATGGCAGGAAACTCGTAAAAATCCATTTAATAGGCCTGTCCCTTTCACACTATTTTTCATGAAAATAGGCTACAAAAGTAAGTAAACTTAGTTTTTCGAGGTACGAAGCAATATGCTTCTGAGGTCATCTACCCCGAGTCCTCTAACGGTAATAGAGCTAGACGGACTTTTGGACAGTTATCAGCACTCTCTTACTGTTGATAACCGTCTCGGCCTAGAGATCACCCACATGTTAACTATACGGAAGTAAAATTTACATTATAGCCCATGGGTAAATAAATATAGAATACAAAATAAGATTTCGCTAGCTATCTTTTTACGAAACGAGTGAACTTCCAGTGTTAATAACTGACCTCACTTTCGTTCGGTCAGATACCACGGGAAGTTCAAGATTTCGTAAATACGATTACAGCCCCGCTATTAAAGCGGCATTCCCTGGAATATTTTTTATTATTTAAGCATATAGAACAGAAAATCCCATTACGTTCGGTGCATATAAGACGCCGCACTCCGAATTGGTTTCACTACACTGGCTTTTCCAAGTTAAAAATAAACCCAGTATTTTGAAAGTGGGACACTTTTGGCGGGCGCCCACTGGGCTAAAAATAGTACAGTTCGGCTATTGTTGCATTACAAAAACCGAGCGGATTCTAGCAGCCAATTACGCTAGCAGCCAATTTCAGCAGACACTCATGTCGACGTTCTAAACATCGGACTCGTACGCCTTTCGATTGTTACCTGTATTTCACACTTTTAAACACACTGTTATGCTAATTTTTATTATTCACTACAACTTAAGAACTTTAGAGTTTTAAAGAGTATCTTTATATAAAAACAACACAAAAACAAAATAACAACCAAGACTCATTTTCACAGTCTTATTGTTACTAATATCCGTATAAATACAACTTAATCGTTTTATTAAGCACTTTTATAATATCTGAAGTATCACTTTAAAAATCCTTCTGTACTACGGTAATATAGGATGTCCAACTAGTTTCGTATAGACCACACCACAACACACATTATAAAAGGCATATGAGTCCGGTGTTTAGAACGTCGCCATGCGTGTCTGCTGAAATTGGCTGCTAGCGTAATTGGCTGCTAGGAAGTGGCTGCTATAATCCGCTCGGTATTACAAAATGGCGAGAATTGTTCTAATTGGCTAGTAAGCATTTGACGATATGCGTTAATGACGACAACTCGCGAGTGAATTAAAAGTGCAGTTATGCTTGTATTTGAACTTAGAACTTGATTATATACGATTGAAACCAGACAATGCAGCTCTAAGTGTATGATGTGCGCCGTTTGCAACGTATTACGTTTAGTTTAATAATAATAATAATAATAATAATAATAATATACTACTGACCATCGTTGAGGAAGGTGTAAGTGTTGGATATTAAAAATATGTTCAGATCGCCAAGAGATCCCCAGAAATCCTTGAAGAAAATGTCGCCTGAAAACTTGTCACAGTAGTCGTTTCCGTGTAGCAGCGCCATTTTGTCGACCCCAACCTGTAGTCAACGAGAAGTCTCGGTCAACTGAAGGCTGGCTGGTCTATAGGTTAAAGTACCGCGACCCTGGTCAAGCCAAGGCGCTGAATTTTAGTGGTTACGGTAGTCGAAGTTCATGGTGCACAACAAGAACAACAAGGCCGACTGTTTTACAGGTCAAATGTTCTGTAACAGATGACCGCGACCCGGGTCAAGAAAAACCCCCGTTTGGTTTGTTTAACGACACCACTAGAGCACATTGATTTACTAATCATCGGCTATTGGATGTCAGACATTTGGTTATTCCGACATGTAGTCTTAGAGAGGAAACCCGCTACATTTTTCCATTTGTAGCAAGTGACCTTTTATATGCACCATCCCACAGACAGGATAGTACATACCACGGCTTTTTATATACCAGTTGTGGTGCACTGGCTGGAACGAGAAATAGCTCAAATTGGCCCACCGACGGGGCCCAGGTCAAGGTCCGAGGTGCACCGAAGTTGTTTAGTTGAGGCAGTATCAGCAACACAAGGTTTCTTGCTCCAGCCTGTGCACCACGACTGGTATACCAAAGGCCACGGTATGTGCTATCCTGTCAGTGGGATGATGCATACAAAGGACTCCTTGTTACTAATGGAAACATGTAGCGGGTTTCCTCTCTAAGACTATGTCAGAATTACCAAATGTTCTAATAGCCGATGATTAATACATCAGTGTGCTCTAGTGGTGTTGTTAAACAAAACAAACTTTTTTGACAGTAACACTGGGGGCATGTTCTGACGGACGAGTGTTCGCGGTCGTTTGCTAACTGGTTTTTGCGCCGAAAATTAGATGAATGTGGTATGATAGAAGACGACGACAGGCGGATCGGGGGGGGGGGGGGGGGGGGGGGGGGGGGTGCCAGGGGCCCGCTCCCCCCTAAATTTTGCGACAGTTATAATTTTATTATATATTAATTTTCATTTTTTTTTTACGATCCCCTCCAAACCTCCCCCAAAGTCCATTGGTATTCCGCCTAATGTCATTGAGGCCCCCCTAAATGGATTTTCTGGATCCGACATTGAACGATGGAACCAGTAAACAATCAGCCTAAACTGATTGGTGACCGGCCATCGATGTTAAGGTTGGTAGGGACTGGGTTCGCCAGTTTTAAGGCCACTACACCGACTTCTCTCTCACTAACAACTAACCACCTAATGCAGTGGACAGACAGTCCAGATATCTGAGGTGTGTACCCAGGAAAGCGAGCTTGAACCATAATTAAATATAAGAACAAAAAAATTGAAATGTAATGTAATATGAATGGTGGCATAGGTACTGGAAGGTGACAGTGACTTGGGTGGATGGGTGGGTTTCAAGACAGCTTTAAATTGTATATTATTTCATTTTCGTCTGGTGGCAGTGCGCCCTGCTCCCACCCCCACCCCTGACTTCCCACTCTTATGGGTGCTTAAATGTGTATATGATATAATTGTTGTGTTTAACCGTAATTTTGATAAATAGTCTAAGAGAGGAAACCTGAGCTACATTATTTTCATTGATAGCTAGGGATCCTTTATATGCACCATCCCACTGAGCGAAAGAATGTACAGAAAAGGCTGGAAGAAGTGTAGAAGGAAATGTTTTATTTAACGACGCACTCAACACATTTTATTTACGGTTATATGGCGTCAGACATATGGTTAAGGACCACACAGATATTAAAGGAGGAAACCCGCTGTCGCCACTTCATGGGCTACTCTTTTCGATTGGCAGCAAGGGATCTTTTATATGCACCATCCCATAGACAGGATAGCACATACGGCCTTTGATGTACCAGTCGTGGTACACTGGCTGAAGCTTAAATAGCCCAATGGGTGGAAGAAGTGTAGAAACCAAAAACGAAACTGCAATATTCTGTCAAATGCGGCTTGCTAATATCCTTACATCTTTATATCCTTTTAAAGCCACGCGACCGCCGTTTTCTTGCAAATAGAATACATGCAAATGTCATAGGTGCCAAATCAGGCGCGTGTGAAGGGAAAGGGGGTGGGGGTAAAAATCCTGCTGCTCCAGGACAGTTTTCTTTTGTAATGTATTTTCTAGGGGAGCATGACCCGATCCCCGGGAAAACATCGCACGCCAAAGTTTAGAAGTGGTTACAAGTGCCTCTTAACAATGCCAGAAGTAACTACTGAACACCACTCCCCGAAGTGGTCAGACTGAACCCAAATGCTGATGGGGAATGACAGGTGTGTGGCACAGACCGTCACAAGAGATAAGCACCTGTCGCGGTTGGAGAGACCAGGATTGGGATGTGGAGGTGGACAGCAAAATACGTTGAAAGATAGGAGTTGCCAGATCGGGAGGAAATGACAGAATTCAAAGGAAAGAAAGGAACGAGGGGGGGGGGGGGGGGAGAGAGTTTAGACCACCACCACGTCCCACCCCCTGCACGTTATGTGTGTCTACCCGAGTGCATTTATACACTGGACATGTGATCTAGTTTAGTCAATAGAGCACTCACCTGAGAAGCTTAGGTCGAAGGATTGAATCCTATCGTGAACCCATTATTGGGTTATTACAATGGCATGGATTCCACATACTAGATGATAACCATGTCACCTGTATCGACTTCGCTGAGATCGCATAGGGCAAAAAGCATGTAATTTTGTGCTGGCTGCCATTTTTACTTTTTATGGAATATTCTACAACAAGGGTGAAAGGATATGACAATCTAACAACCGTTGAATGTAATAACATGTTATGATATAAATGCAAATGTGATGACGTCATATTATTTTATTATTATTAATATTATTTTATTGTTTAAAGATGCCACTAGAGAACATTGATTTTATATTAATATTTTAGAGTCTTTCACCCCTCTTGAAGAGTATTCCATAAAAAAACCCAAAATGGCAGACAGCAGAAAACTGCATGTATTTTACCCTAAACTGGCTGTAACGAGAACAGACATCGATATGTTACGGTCAGTTCAAGACTATACCGCAAACAGTCGTCTGTAAACAGTGGGTTTTTGTTGTGAATAGTTCGGTTTCACAAACCTTTGGAAAGTGCCACAATGAACAATTTTCATGTACATGTATAATATAATGTGTAAAATATAAAACAAGAAACAAATGTGTTTTACTGTTCATAATTTTTTTTGTACAGTAACTCTCTCTCTCTCTCTCTCTCTCTCTCTCTCTCTCTCTCTCTCTCTCTCTCTCTCATTTAAATGAATTAATAAGGACAATATAAAAGTATTGTTGCATTAAAAACAAGATTTTAAATAATAGAATTAAAAACATTACACAAATCTGTTTATTTGATATATACATACATTTTTGCTAACATAAGCATACGTACACTGGTGTCACCTATGACCTAAGCATTTGTGTTATATTTTAAAATATTTGTTTCACCGCCACAATGTGTTACTAGTACTACTGAAACTTATTATTATTTTTTTCACAATTTTATTCACTGTCTTCTCTTCTGTTCTCTATCTGGTGGTCCGTAAAGACCGGCACACCTCTTCAGAAATGTGGACGTCGACATTTCTTTATTCATATATTTCTCCCAGGCCTCATGAAGTCCCAGTTCAACGCGGGAAAATCGGCTGCTTCTGTCTCTCTCCAGGTCATCTGCACTCACGTTCAGTTCCACAACTCTTGCCTCCTTTACCAGGAAAATCACCAGTTGGTAAAACCCTAGGCCAGCATGAACAGCGTTTTTATTCAGTCTGTTGTGCCATCCTACAAATAAATAAAGTAAAAAATCATTACAAGAATTAAAAAAAAAAAATTGTATAAATAACTTGTAACTAAATTTTTTTTAATTTTTCGTTTCAATGTCTATTAATATATTGTACATTATACATGTATGTTTATTATTTGAATTCATATTGTGAAATTTCCGATTTTATATTCACCTTCTACATCGTATGGTGTGACTGAAAACACAAGCAAACTGAAGCAAATGGACCTTTTAATATTTCATCATAAATCTTCTTCAGCATAGATGTAAACATGACACGTCAATGGATATTACAGAGGCCAATTTCGCAAATTTGCTAAAAAGCGGTCTCTCTCCCCCCCCCCCCCTCCCCCCACACACCAAAGCACTTTATAACTAATATGTCCTATCGACAATATCATTGTGTAGGCTAGTCTTTGTACTTATATTAATATAAAATACATCAGGCCCGTAGGAACTGGGATGGTGTGAGGGGAGGGCTTCTTTAAAATATTGCACATAATAACATATACATATAAATGGTGTTTATGGTTGATAAAGGGTTACAAATTGATAACCTATATCTGATTTGCAACTAGAGTCACGTAAACAAATTTATTCATCATTCACAAACATAAACATGAGGGCGAAACGACTCGGTATGGGAGCGAAACGACTCGGTATGGGAGCGAAACGACTCGGTATGGGAGCGAAACGACACGGGGCGATCGGGAATAAGGGCGAAACGACCTGATACCATTCATTATCAGTGTTGACGTCCACATCTAGGTACGTATAAAATACGGACACGAATATGGTCGTACAGTGATTCACCGTATTCGTAACCGTATTTTATACGTACCTAGATGTGGACGTCAACAAACTAATCTCAACCTATAGTCCGTCCCATCCTCCTTTTGTAAATAGTCTCAGTTTGGTTTTACGTAAGAAGAAAAGTAAAAGTGTTTTGGAAATAATAAAAAAAAAAAACCCAAACTATTTTGGTGCGCAATTTAGAAAACAATCGGCTCAGAAATAAATAACTTGTAGTAAATTCCACAGTATGAAAAAAGGTGTTCCCTGTGGGAAAGGACTAGTGGTGTCGTTAAAGAAAACAAACTTTACTTTTAAGTCTACGTTTCAGAATTATTTGTCCCATTAGGCTATTTCTCGTTCCTGCCAGTGAACCATGTCTGGCATATCAAATGCCGTGGTATGTGTTATTATGTCTGTGGAATGGTGCATATAAATATGCCTTGCTGTTTCCTCTTTAAGACTATTTGTGATAATTACTAAATGTTTGACATCCAATAGCTTAAAGGGACATTCCTGAGTTTGCTGCATTGTAAGATCTTTCCGATTAATAAAATATTTCTACAATTAAACTTACATATTAAATATATTTTCTTGTTTAGAATATCAGTGTCTGTATATTCAATGTGTCAATATTTGTAAGAAGCCCAAACTGGATTTTGTCTTCAAATAATTTCAAATATATTTTAGAAAATCAAACAAATTTAACCTAGTACAAATGTTAGAATGATCAGAAACACGTTTAACATACAGACAATAATATTTTATGCAGAAAAATATATGTGATATGTAATTATAATCGCTAAAAAGTCTCTGTTAGTCGATAACAGCTTAAAAATTGCAGCAAACTCAGGAATGTCCCTTTAATCAATGTGCTCTAATGGCAGGCCCGTATGTAGGGGGAGTGGTTCGGGAGGTTCGTCCGAACCTTCCCGCAAAAGCCAAGGTCGGCTTTTTGGGTCTTTTTCTTTTTTTAATATTGTACAAATACTTGATTGAAACATTTGCAACTCTCCCATAAAACAATATTCGTCATCATTTGCTATATTGATGACCTCGTAGCATTCGATAATTACACGACAATGACAGCAATTCACCTTCCATTGATTTATCAACAAAAGTTAGAAATAAAAGGTTAACTACAAACATTCATCCTGTTCATGCCTTGATCTTTATATTGGGATTCAAATCGACACTGGCTTCCACATGTATCAAGTAATAGTATTCTGTAATTTTGGCATAGAAGTTGCTTTAGCATGCCGATTATTTCAAAATATTTTAAAACATTTTACGGCCAACAAGACCGGCCTCGGTGGCGTCGTGGTAGGCCATCGGTCTACAGGCTGGTAGGTACTGGGTTCGGATCCCAGTCGAGCCATGGGAGTTTTAATCCAGATACCGACTCCAAACCCTGAGTGAGTGCTCCGCAAGGCTCAGTGGGTAGGTGTAAACCACTTGCACCGACCAGTGATCCATAACTGGTTCAACAAAGGCCATGATTTGTGCTATCCTGCCTGTGGGAAGCGCAAATAAAAGATCCCTTGCAGCTAATCGGAAGAGTAGCCCATGTAGTGGCGACAGCGGGTTTCCTCTCAAAATCTGTGTGTTGTATGATAAATGGTTTCTAACGGACACGAATGTATTATTCTATTTCTTATATATCCTCAAAACCAGGTTATAAGTAAATTTTAACACCTTTTTTGACTAAAAGTTATTTACAGCTCTTGCAATTGTAGCTAACTTACTACGTCACACAAAATAATTTTTAGGTTAACTATACGTTACAGTGTAATCGATTTCGATAGTGCTGTTTTTTTCATTGGATGTATGCCTATGGTGACCTGGTCATCACCTAGAAGCAGCCAGTCGTTTGTCTTGAAATTGTTAACACGCGTACATGTGTAAACAAGTATGTGTTATAAAAAAATAACAAATGATGTTCTCACCAACGGATGTGTAAGAAACAGGTTTTAAGAAGGTAATGTGTTTTGTTTTTCATATGTTCATTATTAAAGGAACTGACCATAGTTCCGAGGTACACGTACCTTTTCTGTTGCTAAGGTTATTTATAAGCAATCGCCGAAGATATTTAACATATACCTTGGGTCAATACCCTTAACTCCTGTTGTGTGCTAGAATCTCATTATCTTAATAAAACAAATAGCTATAGTCCATCCTACAGGGAACGCCTTTTTTCGTACAATGGAATTTACTACAAGTTATTTATTTCTGATAAGATTGTTTTCTAAACTAACACATTAATAATATTATTTATTATTTTATTTTCAAAACACTTTTACTTTTTTTTCTTACAACAAACCAAACTGAAATTTACAAAAAAACATTTTTGTAGTAGGATGGGACGGATTAGTCAATCCCCCCTCCCCCCACCGACACACACACACACACACACACACACACACACACACACACACACACACACACACTTTAAATGCTGGCTACGGGCCTGAGTGGTGTCGATAAACAAAACAAGTTTTGTTTACAAAATCTGTGACTGTCACGGGGAGTCTATAATACCCGTAACTGAATAAAACACGATTGTCCAATATCTCTCCTAACTGTATATCTATTAGATCTCTCTGTAAAGGGCGGTATATACCCGCGTTGGCTTGTCTAGGTATGATCAGGGATACGATCTTATATAAAGTGTATATTATTATAGCACGTTTAGTTCACTAGAAAACACAACAAAAACACAATACACTTTGGAATCTGTATTAACCTACGCAGACCAATGTACTGCCGCAGTAGTTAATTAATAACAACAATAATAACAACCCAGGAACTGATCACTTAATTAGTTAATCTATAGGTGTCTAGTTTACACAATATGCTAATCACTTCACCGTGGCACAACACCCACACGTGTGATAATTGAGAAACGCTTCCAGGGGAACTTAATTAATAAAGGAATTACAGCTCTATTCCTAACTGGTTAATTTTTAATTAACCCTAACTACTCATTCAGTAACCTTGTAACACAGAATTAATACTGGTACCTATCACAATAAAGACAATAACCTACAGTTTACCTAGGTCTTCTAGGATGACTGGCTAAGCTTTATATTACCAAATACTCGTATAATGTTAGAACAAAAAGTCTACGATTTACTTCGTCAGATGACCGAAGACACTGTCTAAAGAATATTGGTATAATACAGTATTAAAATATTTAAAAGTCACATCAATCACATCAAGGTTATATAACAGAGCAGAAATATATATTTACCAAAGTCCCGTCTGAACTAATATAGATCGTTCAGTGGACGACGACCGTTCCCCTGGATACCTCCAAAATGGTTCTCCTAGATATCTCTAAACCCTAGCTATTTATTATAAAATCGAATATCGCCTGGGGGCACAACGCGGTACCTCACCTATCATCTGATATTCCACCTCTCCCAGAGTCGGTATATTTTCTTAGATCGCCAGACTGGCTGTCGCTAATCACGGTTGTAAAAACCGCACTCGCGGAGGTATTACGTAACTACTGACCACCTGGGCTCCGCAGCTGAGCTGGGTGTGTATTAGAAGTCCAGCTCGATGACCGTCGCGCAAAGGTATTACGTAACAAGTTGCCCACCTGGCTAAGTGCATTTGGAACTGCACACGGCCTTCTAAAACAATTAATATCGCCACGGGCGAA
Source organism: Gigantopelta aegis (assembly GCF_016097555.1). NCBI lineage: Eukaryota > Metazoa > Mollusca > Gastropoda > Neomphalida > Peltospiridae > Gigantopelta > Gigantopelta aegis. The sequence goes on from NC_054706.1 coordinate 66,087,236, forward strand.
AAGAGATTAAGAGCATGCACTGTCACACACCCCCACCTCAAAAAGGATATTTCCTCTACTCTAGGAATAGGGAAATATACTACATTAAAACAAAAGTGCGTTAACCGACGCATACGGGCATTTATAACACACGTAATAATAAGGTGACTACCAGTAATCACACTGAGTCTCTGAGTCCCTGGTATACAAAATAAACTTCGGGACATCAGCGATTACATTGGATGTGCCCTTGATATGTTCAATGGTAATTTACACAGGACAGACCCTAGTTTTTAAACACTAAGGCATATTTTTCACTATTAGAGCCGTTTTTGATAAGTGTTATCATATTATATTTTATTGTTTAGATTATTAATTTGTGTACATCCGAAGTGTTTCAGGTCATCCTGGTGTTTCTAATACCACAAAATGCATTTTTCATATTACCCCCCCCCCCCCCCCCCCCCCCCCCCCCCCCCCCCCCGCCCGCACATGTGCCAAACTAGGGTCTGCTGAGAGTAAGTAAAGTAGGCCTATACAAAATCGTATTTTTCTCTTCTTATTTAATCATTAGAGAACCGATCATACACATTAATAATTATTTGAGTTTCTGGGGGGTTTTCATAGGTGACCACAGATTTATTTTGCCAGATTTGATCCTGTCTTCCACGAACGTCGCGTGCAACTTGCGTTCTATTTCACCATGACTACAAAGGTCATTCTTTTTGTCCTCTTGCATGGCATGTTTGGTGACTAGATTGAATAGAACACTAGTTTCTTCCTGAAATGGATTAGTGAAGTCTCTTATTGTTGCAGTCAGAGTTTTAATACTGTGTTCCTGTCGTTCAAGCACAGCTGATGAGAGGGCATGATGCTTTGTGCATTCTGGTGAACCTTGTCCAACCATTTGTTGAGCTTCACTTGAGCTTCTGGTGATATGAGGGAAAACTTCAGTCTAGCAGCTTCATTTAGGGTTATTACAACTAATCCACCAGAAACTTTCATGGATCTGTTAACATGCTCCAAAGCATTATCGGCTCCAATGGCACAGTACTCATTTTTGTTGACTACTCAGTTTCCTTGCATGAATTCGTTGCAAACATGTTGATCAGATTTGTCTAATTCTTTCATTTCAGTAAGATACACAGGAATCATTCAGGAGTAGTTCAGACGGTCATGTGCAAAGAAATATTTTGTGAAGGTTTCGAGAGCTGTTAAGTGCAGCTTCCATTAGTTGGAACGGCAGAATTATTCTGCCCTTTACTGGATAAATTGCATATATATATATTGTTGTGGCCGCGTCCCAAGGATATCAACAAAGTCCAGAGAATACAAATAACATCCACAGATGACAAAGACGAAGTGTTCCAGTTTTCAGAATTATAAATTTATTTAAAGGTGATGAGTAAACGGAAATAAAGTTAATGTTCACAGGTAAGTTTCCAACATATAGATAGATAGATCTCTTCCTTTCAGATATAGTTATATTAAACCAGTGAGGACTGCATCTCCAATGAATGTAAACAGCTTGCAGTTGCTTATAAATATTGCTTCCATAAAACAAGTTAATTAAATAAAGATGGTAAAGTTAATCAAATTTAACTTTAAAAATATAAGTAAAAGTTATTCCAGTGTCAATTTAAATGTATGCAATGTAATAAAGTTGGAAAGTTGGACAAGGGTACATGTCTTTAATGTTTGTTTGTCAGACCGCGAACAAGTGAGAGAACAACGGGCAACGGGCAACTATATTTACGTGCCCCTATCCACAAGGGTTCAGGCACGCCCACCCCGGATTCAGCCTCTGACATCGCCAGTTGTCGATTCCGGGGGGGGGGGGGGGGGGGGGCGGGAGAACAACCGTTGACGTCCATTGACGTCAGCCTTTTATACTTTTTCTTAAGTACCACGTGACGTCATAATAGCCAATCAGAAATTACGTCACGCTAGGAAGAGATCTACCTTTACAAAATAAATATCATTTCATTTAATAATTACGTTATGCACACAATTGCTCAATAAATAAAGTAATTGCTTTTTGGTCCAGCTTCCGTTTGCAGTTTACAGTTTGTAAATGCACACTCTAAATCCTAAGAAATTTCAACTTTTGTAAATACGTCAGTTTAGCCCATAGCAAAAGCATTACCTACTTGAAATAAAGTGCATAAAGATAAAACTAACATTTCTTAATAGCTTTTTTAGTCTAAAATTTGCGTAAAACAATTTTACAGAAAAAGCCTTTAGAATATTTATAAAAAACGACATTATTAACCAGGCACAAAACACGCTCATTTTGCATAGCAAATACATTGGGAATTCAAGCTAATAATACAAACAAATTCTAATGTGCATAAATATGAGACTATTACTACACAATTGCTTTTTTTGGTCTAATTTCAATATAAAATAGTTTTAATGAAAAAGCCTTTGGGATTATTGTGAAAACGACATTATTCACTAGGCACAAAGACACGCTAAAGTGCATTGCAAATACATTGGGAATTCGAGCTAATAATACAAACAAATTCTAATGTGCATAAACACGAGACTATTACTACACAATTGCTTTTTTTGGTCTAATTTCAATATAAAATAGTTTTAATGAAAAAGCCTTTGGGAATATTATAAAAACAGCATTTTTATACTGTTGTTTACAAACATTGTGTACCGATATATCAGACCTTAGCAACCAGTATGTGTAAACAGGTTCTCAGCGTACAAGGATATAGTTCCTAAAAGCACTAATATTACAGTAATCACTTTTACAGTTATTACTTCACTTAATTAATAAAATGATTTGCCATAATGTACACACAATATTAGGATACGTTTAACTAAGAAAATAGCTAATCGATCGTACAAGTTTTGGAGGAAAATAAACTTTACTGAAGGACAAGGTCAATCCCGGCAGCCATGTCAAAACAGTCGATCAAACGGAATTTATCCCAGGTTTATTTATGAGCCCATGGAATGTTTTCAGTGTGTATGTACACACACTTTGCAGTTATGGAAATATTTACATCAATAATATTAATGTCAACGTTGTGTTATAGTTTTTATATGCACAGGAATTTGGGAATTAAATAAAGTCGAAGACCGCAAGACCAAAACACCGACGTCAAACATTAAATTAACACATTTAGCGATCGTAATATACTAATATCACATAAATAAATTACGGCAACTATTTACAAACATAATTTCATACACTATACACATATTATTATGAAATACAACTAAATGTAGCTCGCAATGTGCATCCAAACGATCACTAATAACAATAGTTGCGCAATTTCGTTTTTGCCTATAGTGCACGACACGACAAACGGCACTACTAAGAATTTCATTAAACAATAACTATAATAAATGGCATAGTTCCACACATTACAGAATACAAGCAAATATGCAAATAATACTACTAAATGTAAAAATAAATATTTTGTTTTGTCCAATATTAAAATTATTCGAGAAAGGTCCACGTCACAGCACACAGTTACGAAAATTGTTGGGACAGCCATGACAATATATATATATATATATATATATATATATATATATATATATATATATATATATATATATATATATATATATATATGTATGTTACAGTCAATGTGTAAAACCAGGCAATCTGTAGAATGCCTGAAAATTTCAGGCAATCTGTAAAGTAACTGATTCACTCAGGCAATCTGTATATTGCCTAAATATTTCAGGCAATATACACATTGCCTGACTTTTCACCTAACTGCGTTCACCTAACGACAAAAACATGAATACGATATTTACGGAACTACTATTTTACATTTTTCAGCTACGATATGTAAAACAAAATAAATTGCAATCGGTTAACGTGAAAAATCAACAATGTGGTCCGGTCCGCATTTTACCAACACACATCGCTAACACTGTCTATACTGATAGGCATTACGTTCATACCAGTGAACAGTTTGTAGAATATAAATAAATTTAATGAATTGATTCATAATTAACACAGTTTATACACTCAAAATTATTTACAATTGTTATGAATGGTTTATGAATATTATTCACTATATCAGAGGCACAAAAATGTAGCATACAGATCGAATATAGTAATTGAAAATTCTAACAATGGGTGTGTGGGGTGTGTGTGTGTGTGTGTGTGTCTTAAAAATCATAAAAATTAAATGATTTGGCCTTGTTGATCTGGCACGTGTGAGGTCATATGACACGCACCGAATGTTAATTCATCGTCCTCCATTTTAAGTTAATTTCTACGAGTCATGTGAACCCGATATCTGTCATTTTAAGGAATAAACAAAAACGACTTCGTCAAATTAATTATTTTAGGGGTTTGTAAAGTTTTGTAATTAGATACTTACTTGTCTGAACTTTATTGGTAATGAAAATGTTCCTGAACTGTGAAGAAAAACCTCACAAATGAACGACTAGCAGACGACAACAAATCAGATGTTGATTGCTTGAACCATACATACATACAGACAGACAAACACACACACATGTATATTATTTTAGGTAACTGTACTTAATTTTACATATTCTTATAACTTATCAAATATTTCTCGTATTAAAAACACATATATATGTGTATATATATATATATATATATATATATATATATATGTGCGTGTGTGTATGTGTATGTGTATGTGTATGTGTTTGTATGTATTTGTATGTATATATATATATATATATATATATATATATATATATATATATATATATATATATATATATATGTAACCGGGTGTTTTAAACTACATTCACTGCACACATACTATTTTAAAACACTGTTCACATAGTTTTATTCTGTCAGGTTATACTTGTGCAGGCTTTCTTTGTTTTCCTACTTTCTCTGGTTTTTTGGGCTTGGGTTGTGCTCACTGACAACTCAGTTCTTGCAAGCCCAGTGTCATTGTTTCTGTGTTCTCGTCAAAAGCTTTATGACATTCAAGGAGAACAGACCATTTTTATGAGAAAACAAGCTTTTGTTCACAGCAACTGCACAACTAACATTCACAGAGAATTTTAAAGGTAAATACATATTGTACATAGTTTACACTTTAACTACCTGTTTTAATTACTTATTTTAATCAAGAAATGAGATTAGAAGATTTAGTGATTAATAATATAGTAATAGTATTGTAGTTATGTTAAATATAACATTGTGATTTAGCTTGATTAGCTTTTTATTAAATGGTTACATTATATTTATAGAATAGCTAGTAGAATAGGTTAAAGTCTATATTTTCTATTATAAATGATTATACTATCTAATTTACAGTATTTAATAAAGTAACATAATAACTAAGTTATTATGAGATATTTGTTTAATTAGTTTGTGTACACGTATGGATTTATGTGTACTTAATGGACTTTATTTTATTATTAGGTGCCACAATCATGTAGGTGATAACCAGCATTATGCTTCTGTAAAGACCCGACCCACAGTCGGTAGGTACACTATTTGTAGACAGGCTATGGTTTATTTAGCTTTGTATTTACGAAATATGTTTAAAGTGATTTTATAGTGTTTCTTTAGAAAAGGATATTCAATGTATTAAATAGTGTTCTATGTGTAATCAGTGATTTGTAATCAGTGATTTCTAAGTTATTTTATGATTTCTTAAATTCAATGATGTACTGAATTTAATGTATGGATATGTGGTTGCATAAGGTATTCTCTATTAATGCTTAAAAGGTCAGTGTGATAACACAGGCTAGTATATAGGTTAATTCTGAATGTGAAATATATAATTAATTTTAAGACGTATTATAACTGAGATTTCTATATATATATGTGTGTGATTTTAAGTATTCCCTTTTTGTTATTTCAGGGTCTTTGTTTGTGTGTATATGTCTGTTATACATGTAGTGATATCTGGAACAAGGGATCTTCATATCCCACCCGACTGTTGATTCAGAATAAACCCTAAACCCCTGCCGAGGTGTTCGTGTTTTCCTCTCATACAACCATTCGGTGACATTGGAGCCGACGTAGGGACCCTTGAGATCATGTGACGTTTGTGAATCGGGACTGTTTCCGCATGCGATTAGTGGTGATTTGTTGTTGTTGTGTTTTTACATTTGTGCCATATTATGACATTTATGTGAACTTTTACTCGTTGTGCCATGTGACTGTTCCCTGAACATTGACCTTGTGTGATGTAACATCCTGTGAACTTTGACAATTTGTAACATTTGAACTATTACAAAGAAATAGACTTGCTTGCATCCAACTTTATTTTTCAACATGTTAGTGTCTTATTGATTGTGTGTTGTGTTTTATTCATGTGTATTATATATTTTTATTTTTATTATATATTCTTATTCATTTCTTTATTTATTTAGCATACATAATAATTGTTACCCACAGTTGTCTGCAGAGATATTGCTGAACGTTTTCATTATGTACTCATAAATTACATTTAGTAACTGATTATTATATTTTTTTTATTAAGATTAATTATTTATTTTGGTTAATTTTTTGAAATTAAGTTAATAATTTTTATTTTTATAATCAGTTACACAGTTGGTTACACCGATATCAGTAAATGTAGTTTGATAGTTTATGTAGAGATTATATATTTCTTTTAGATTATTTTTTTCAGCTATACTGTTGTGTAGTTGACTTATAGATTTATTATTTGGTGACTTTGTAATATTCAATTTTGTGAATATATATTTGTTTAACATTGAATTGGTAATAAGTGTTTGAAGATAATTTAAATTTAAAGATTAGTAAAAGAATATTTTTGTTTAACATTATTAAATTTGTTTTTAATTTTCATTAATTAACTTTGTTTTCAGTTTTTCTTGGTTTTTTAAAAACAGGACGTATCTGTCTTTATAGACTAATATAACTCTTAAAGGAATATTGTCTCTAAAGATATATACACATTTTTATAATTACATGTATTAAATGCTTTCGCTTTAACTTAATTTATTTACTTTGACAAACTTTTGTTTTGTTTTTGAACATTCCATTTAAATAGATTTAAAGTTTTATTTAATAGTTTGACATATTTAGTTTTCTGTTTAGCTAATGTAATTCCAGTTTTGTTTATTATTTCATTACTTCTGTCAGTTCTTAATAAATAGTGCATTCAATTTGGATCACTCTTTGTTAATAACAGGCCAAAGTTTGGTGATATTTTTTTTCATATAAATTTAACATTTACTAATTATGCAAGTTATTAATTTTGTATATTCAGATTACTATTGAAACACCTTTTATGAATGTATGTAACCACTCCTTTGTACATATTAATTTAGCACACCTACATTGACTTAAGTTATATAGAAACACATATACATGTAGTATATACATTATAAACATTTGAATCGTGATGTGTTTACAGACTTGAATTTATAATTTGTATTTTATTGTCTGTTTACCAATTAGTTATTTGTAGTTGATATTTATATTTTGTTGAAATATGTCATGATACTGGTTGTTGTTGTCTTATAGTTTTTATAGCTATAGGTACAGGTACCAAATTAGTTGACATACATTTAGTTGAATTACTTAGTTTGATATTAAGTTTAAGTAGACTATTACCATTTAGTATATAAACAAAAAATGTAAACATATTTAATACTACGCCAAAGTTATTTAAAGATTTATAAAATAACTTTATTGAATTTAAAATAATAAATTTAAATTCGACAATTACAAATTTAGTGAACCGTTATTTTGAATAAATAGGCTATATTTAATTATAAATAGTTAAAATATAATTTAAATCTGAAATTACAAGTAGGGTTTGTGATTATTTAAAACGAAAACTCAAATAGTTTAGATATGTGCACATTACTAATATGTTTAGACACTTGCACTTAGTTTTTATTTCAGGATGATTTGGTTTTTTATGGTTGGCTGATATTTCTTCACTCTGATCTTTCTCCCTTCTTTTCAGTTGTTCTTAAGTCTAGAAAGCTTATTTATGTAAGACTTCCACTTTTAGTTTTTTAATACAGATTATGTCCATCATACATTGAAACACACACACACACACACACACACACACACCACACAGTCATGTTGTAGCAATATATTTGGTTCAAATTTTATATTTGACCGTAACATTTATTTTAGGTGCTTGTTTTTTTCGAGTTTCTAAAGTTTGGATGAATTTTAGTTTTCAGGTTTTGCTACTCTTGGATTAGATCACTACAATGTATTTGTAGTTTGTAGTTGGTCACTGTACATTTTGCATTCCTCTTGTTGTGTACATTTATTTTCAGGTTTGTTTACGTTTGTTGGGAGATAGTGTACTTATTGTCTTGAGGTGGTTGTTTCCGCTGATGATCATTTAGTGTAGTTTCTTTGATGTTTGGAGGTAGTTGTTTTCTTCCATGGTTAATGATCTATCATGGGGGATTACAATCCGGAAGTTATTCAACAACTAAAAGAGGCGGTACTCCAACTTTCAAATAAGTTGGATAGATTTGAACGGCAACTGGATGAGGCTGAAACAGAATTTTTCTCCTCTTTGCAATAACATGTCTGTCAGACGTCGTGGTTTACCAGATGGTCTTGTTGGTGATACTAGTGAAGTGACTGTTAGCATTGATGGGAATGTTTGTAGAGGTCTTGTCGATACTGGGTCAACTGTTTCCACTATCAGTGAGACATTTTACAAGCAATATCTTTCTAATTTTACTGTTCATCCTTTGGAAACTCTGTTGGACATTGAGTGTGCAGATGGAGAGAGTTTACCATATAGAGGGTATGTGGAAGCAACTCTTATTTTTAAGGGTCTTCTTTCAGAAAATCCTCATCATTCTTTATTTTTAATTGTCCCAGATAGCAGGTACAATAGTGATGTTCCAATCTTGATTGGTACCAACATATTGACACCAGCTCTTGATGATTGCCGCAAAGAATACGGAACTCGTTTTCTTCAGTGTGCCAATCTTCAAACTTCTTTTTATTTGGCTTTCAGGGCAATTGTTTTGCAGGAAAAGGAGTTGTCTCGTAACAAATTTAGGTTGGGACTTGTGCGAAGTGCTTCTACCAGCAACATCATCATTCCACCAAATCGAACTGTAACTCTGAGGGGTTACATAGACAGGAAGGTTCCTTATAGGAATGTTTGTGCTGCACTCCATCCTACCCAGCAATCAGTTATTTCAGAACTGGATGTCTCGCCTGCTATTTTGAGTTAGTTTTCAGGGTAGCTCTATGGTGGATGTCCCAGTGGCTAACATCACCACACAGACAGTGGTTATTCCACCGAAGGGTCTTCTATGTGAACTACAGCCAATCACGATTGAAGATCTTCCATTTGACATTACCAAAGATGAAAAGTCTATTTTGGAGAAGATGACTTTATCCACAGAGGCCATTGACAAAGATGAATTAAAGCAAGGTGTGGAGCTGATCTTGAAATATCAAGATATATTTTCTAAAGGTGATCTTGATATTGGGTTTTGTCCCCGAGTAAAACATCGCATCGATTTGATGGATGAAGAACCTTTCAAGATGCGACATAGACGGATCCCACCTTCAATGTTCAATGAGGTCAAGCAGCATCTTCATCAGTTACTTGCTTGTGGTGTCATCAGGCGATCTTATAGTCCCTGGGCATCACCTGTTGTAATTGCTAGGAAGCCTGATAATTCTTTACGAATGTGTATTGATTATCGCCTTCTTAATGCAAGGACTGTTAAAGATTCGTATGCACTTCCTCGCATTGAAGAGATTTTAGACTGTTTGGCTGGAAACAAGATCTTCAGTGTCTTTAATATGAAGAGTAGATACCATCAAGTGGAAATTGCAGAGAAACATAAACCTAGGACAGCTTTTACAGTTGGACCTCTGGGTTTTTACGAGTATAACCGGATGGGTTTTGGTCTCACCAACTCACCAGCGACATATCAACGTCTTATGGAAGATTGTCTTGGTGAGCTCCACTTGGAGATTTGCATGATCTACATAGACGACCTCATTATATTTTCTGACAGTTGTGAACAACATCTGGAATGACTGGAACTTGTCTTCAAGAAGCTTAGAGATAATGGTCTTAAGCTTTCACCGAAGAAATGTAAGTTTTTCCAGAGTGAGGTCAAATATGTAGGTCATATCGTATCGGCTGAGGGTATCAAGCCAGATCCAGAGAAGATTGACAAGATTGTCAATTGGCCAACATTGACAAATCCGGACCAAGTTCGTCAGTTTCTTGTGTTTGCCGGATACTACAGGAAGTATGTTAAAAACTTTTCCTGTAGAGCTCGGCCGTTGATGGACTTACTTCCATCAACATCTACAAAGAAAGGCAAGAGGAACAGGAAACCCAAACACAGTTCTGTGACATGGTATTGGGGTCACCGGCCTCGGTGGCGTCGTGGCAGGCCATCGGTCTACAGGCTGGTAGGTACTGGGTTCGGATCCCAGTCGAGGCATGGGATTTTTAATCGAGATACCGACTCCAAACCCTGAGTGAGTGCTCCGCAAGGCTCAATGGGTAGGTGTAAACCACTTGCACCGACCAGTGATCCATAACTGGTTCAACAAAGGCCATGGTTTGTGCTATCCTGCCTGTGGGAAGCGCAAATAAAAGATCCCTTGCTGCCTGTCGTAAAAAGAGTAGCCTATGTGGCGACAGCGGGTTTCCTCTAAAAACAGTGTCAGAATGACCATATGTTTGACGTCCAATAGCCGATGATAAGATAAAAAAATCAATGTGCTCTAGCGGCGTCGTTAAATAAAACAAACTTTACATTTTTTTTGGTATTGGGGTCCTGAACAGCAGACTGCTTTTAATGACTTGAAGACGGCACTTTCAACTCCACCTGTGTTGGGTTATGCCAACTACACCCGTCCATTTGAACTTCACACAGATGCCAGTGGTGAGGGACTGGGTGCTGTTCTATACCAAGACCACGATGGGGTGAAACAAGTCATTGCATATGCTAGTCGAGGATTGAACAAGGCTGAAAGAAACTATCCTGTACACAAGATGGAGTTTTTGGCATTAAAGTGGGCGGTCACGGAAAAATTCCATGATTACCTCTATGGAAATGTTTACCATCATAACGGATACGGCCCGAGTGTAAATAAAGTTCAGTTCAGTTCAGCGATATTCTCCGCAGGAGATATCGCTTCTTATAATCTTGATTGGTCAAATTGTAATCACAAGACAATATTTTGTTACGTCACTGTGTTTGTTTCAGCGCTAAACCTATTATTAGGGACGTCACGCCACTGCCGTTGTACTAGTTAACGAGTCTACCGCTGCCAAATATACTGACATTCAACCCATATTACTGACATTGTTTACAACTGTCGCAAATGAAACGAATGATAATGGATGATAAAAAGAATACCTCCCTTGTGTCTTGTGATATCATAATTTATCAACTCGTGCTGATAAATTATGATATCACAAGACACGAGGGGCGTATCCTCTATATATCAGTTTTGTAAACATATCAATTGGTTAACAGCATCCAACATGAGTAGTCTGCTTATTGCAAAGAAGAGGAGAGATTTTCAATATTACTAAAGTGCAGTGCTATGTAAAAATCACATTTTCACTCACTGCGATGCAATTCGTGAAAATATGTTTTTCAAACATCACTCGTTGACATAAAAATCGTATTAAAAAAACCCCATCAAATAGCCTCTTATTATATATACATATATGCATTAATACAAAAATTTCTTTTAAGCATTTTCATGGTGTAAATGTAGTATTTAATATTAAACGCTAACCAGTCCTCTCATTGATTGATTGATTGATTGATTCATTTATACTTATTTTCATGCTTATATCCATGCAAGTATACATTGATTGGGGGGGGGGGGGGGGGGGAGGGAGCTCACTGAAGTCGAGGGCAGTGCTCCTTGAAACTCGAACTATTTTGTGACATTGAAAGTTAGATATAAACACCACTGTATGTGTTTGTATTTTGCATTATTAAATGTTAGATATATATAACTTTATATCTTTCTTGCCAACAATACAAAGACTCCGTATTCGGTAGCCTCACAATGAGGCATGGCGATAGGGAAATATTCAGATTTATATTCCAGAACCTCAAACTGGGCACTGCATAAGGCATCCTTCACATCAGATGTCGAAAGTGAAAGATGATGGAACATTTTGTTATCAACTGTATAAGCAGACGCGTTCAATGCACCGCGTATGAGAAGATGGCCGCCAGTTTTAAGAAGGGAGGAAATATTTTCCAGGAACTGTTTGTATTCAGCGATACTCTTTGCAGCGCAACCAATACAGAAACTGGTAAATACGACATCGAATGCCTCAGCGTAGTCTGGTCCTAATGGAAGTTTCTCTGTAACATCACAAGTGACCAGTTTTTTCACGGATGTCTTTAGGTGACTGATCTTTCTTTCAGTCCACTCTGACACAGATCTGAAAGACAAAAACATTTTCACAAATTAAATTACATGTATATGCAGTTTTGTTTCAAGACAAGACAAGACAAAACAAAACAAAACAAGAATTGTATTATGTAAATAAAAGTATACATTTCAATTCAAAATATTTTATTTGTTCGCGTTACATGTATATAACATAAAATTATATATATATATATATAAATATATATACTCTTCAAAAAAAGAAACGCAAAAGGGTACAAATGGGTTATAACTCCGATTTTATGTTTCCTACCGGTTCATGCTTTGTGAATATAAGGTCATTGCATGTCCCAAACACATTCCCACGGTTACATTCGATAAAACGCAGCTACTGTACAATAAAGTTCCAAAATGTGAATATTCGCAAACACGCAGCCACGTGCAAACCATGTCACCACTGCACGTGCGTTGTCTGCACGTGCAACATGAACACCAACAGTATAAAAGTGCAGGGTGTTCGCTTGCCTGGCCTCTGTATCTGGCCGACAGTTTGACAATCCAGGACATGCCACGTCTCGGTGAACCGCAGAGAAACAATGCCATCGGCCGACTAGACGCAGGCGAATCCAGAACGGCCGTTGCCAGGGCATTCCATGTGTCCCCAAGCACCATCTCCAGACTGTGGGACCGTTACCAGCAACATGGATCAACACGTGACCTCCCTAGATCCGGTCGACCACGGGTCACTACCCCCGGGCAGGACCGCTACATCCGGGTACGCCACCTTCGGGAACGATTGACTACTGCCACCTCCACAGCCGCAGCAATACCAGGTTTGCGCAGGATATCCGACCAGACCGTACGGAACCGCCTACGTGAGGTAGGAATTCGTGCCAGACGTCCAGTTCGAGGTGTCATCTTAACACCACAACACCGTCGACTCCGACTGCAGTGGTGCCAGATTCATCGACAATGGCCTCAACTGCGATGGAGACAGGTGTGGTTCAGTGACGAGTCCCGATTTCTGCTCCGACGTCATGATGGAAGATGTCGCGTGTATAGGCGTCGTGGTGAACGTTATGCGGCAAACTGCGTGCAGGAAATGGACAGATTCGGTGGGGGTAGTGTCATGGTGTGGGCAGCCATCTCACACACTGGCAGAACTGACCTGGTCCACGTGCAGGGCAACCTGAATGCACAGGGCTACATTGACCAGATCTTCCGGCCACACATCGTTCCAGTTATGGCCAACGCCAACGCAGTGTTCCAACATGACAACGCCAGGCCTTTCACAGCACGTCTCACAACGGCTTTCCTACAGAACAACAACATTAATGTCCTTCCTTGGCCATCGATATCACCGGATTTGAACCCAATTGAGCATCTATGGGACGAGTTGGACCGACGCCTCCGACAGCGACAACCACAGCCCCAGACCCTGCCCGAGCTGGCAGCAGCCTTGCAGGCCGAGTGGGCCACCATCCCCCGGGACGTCATCCGTACTCTGGTTGCTTCAATGGGCAGGCGGTGCCAGGCAGTTGTCAACACACGCGGAGGCCACACCCGGTATTGACTCCAGATGACCTTGACCTTGGTGGTGTGTCCTATCACTTACTCACAATGGACTAGAGTGAATTGTGAACAATCCTGCAACATTTGGTAATTATCGGACTCACCATTCAATAATTAAATCAATTCTCCAAATGTTACTACAATGTGGTTTTGCGTTTCTTCTTTTGAAGAGTATATATATATATATACATATACACACACACACACACACACACACACACACACATCAAATTATCAATATACATGCATATACATGCGGTCATTACCGAGAGATATTTACCTCCTGCAGACAGATTAGCCAAACTACTATTATTAGGACGGCAAGAAATATACTGCCTCTTGTTGAAATACATTTATGAATACACCATTAGGGTAAAAAAAAAAAACCCTCAGTAAAGTAAGTACAATGTTACCAAGTGCTCGAATTGTTTGTTAATAATCAAATTTAGCTATTTACTAATATAGTTCAACTCAGTCTGTTTGCAGGGGACATTATCACAGAATACTTCTGGAGCTCTCGAAGCATCACAAACAAGATTTTTACTTGATTTCAGTTTTATAAACATTAATTTTTGTATTCAGAAATATTATCATTTTAAGTCTGTTAGGTTCATATCTGTATTTTGTTGACAAATATTTGATTCTTAAATCATAATACAACGTAGATATAAAAAATAAAATGGAATTCATCTTAAACTGTATCAAGACAGAAAGGTCATGTCTATATTATCTATTTTTATGGGCATTAATATCAATATAACCGAGTCTCAATTTTGTGAATAAATTTCTAAGATTTTATACTTTCCAATACAAATGTGTTTCAACAAGTATAGTTGACATAAATGATGTAAACAATTCATATCTATTACTACAATTTATGTATATCTGTAATTTTAAAGTCGTTAAATAAAAGTATAAACAAAATTAGTTTACTGATTTTTGTTTTAATTATTTTGTGTATGTAATGGTTCTGAGATCGAGGGCGCAAAGCAAAGTTTCTAAGGGATTCGGGGATATGCTCCCCATACAATTTTGAAAAATAGATGTCCTGAAATACAATTTCCTGCATTCTACAAGTAAAATTCATCTCTGCCTTAAGATTTACTAACAATACTATTTTTTATTCAGAATTATTAAGGGCTCGAGCCCCCATCCCCAGCACCCCTGCTCCGCTGTGCCTGATTACACACTCGTGACGATTTAGTAACATAGTTGAAGAAAATAAATAGCGAAAGGTATTGTACTTGGTCTATTTGCATAGTAACGATTGTCCTTCCCACAGGGAAAGCCTTTTTTCATACTATAGAATTTACTATGAGCTATTTATTTCTGAACCAATTTTTTTTTTTAATTGAACACAATATATATATATATATATATATATATATATATATATATATATATATATATATATATATATTTGTTTTGTTATTTCGAAAACACTTTTAATTTTCTTCTCACGTCAAACCAAGCTGAAATTATTTACAAAAAACAAAAAACAATATATATATTTACATACCAAATCGTTTCCAAATTATTGATTTTGAAGTTTATCCACAGACGACGCAACTTGTATTTTGCTTCAAGACAAATTCTAATTGACCGGAAAACGATTTTGGGGATTAATCAATGTGCTCCAGTGGTGTCGTTAAACAAAACAATCAAACAAACATCATCTGTGATACTTAGAAACTTTTGTTTTCATTCCATATCAGTTATTCTTTGTGTATAGAGCTGTCGTATTCCAAAGATTTGACCATAAATGTTTTTATTCAGACTTCTTCTATTCCATGTTGTATTCTTTCATTAATGTAACTTTATTTTGGGTGTCGTTAAACGTTCTTCCATGCACTGTATATAATTAAAACAATTTTAACAATAACAAAATATATAATGATACGAATACATTATAGTGATTCAAGTTCACTACAGCTCTACAACTGTTTTAATAAAATGTTTGTATCGACATTCTTTCGTTTATATACATTTGACATCCAACAGCCAATTTTCCTTTGTAGTTGGGTGTCGTTCATTCATTTATTTATTCATTCATTCAAGTTATTTTAGATTAGTCATTAAGTTTTAAGTTTATTCTTTATCAGAAGATTTAATCTGGAAGATGGTATAATATACTTAGAGAAAACAAAATACGTCATCTACATGTAACTCTTAACGAAACTGGAGATGCATTTCATTATATACTTAAATGTAACGATCCTGTATTATTAGATGTGAGAAAAATCAATATAGAAATGTAGAAACATCCTAATATATTTTCATTTCACGAACAGTTTAGCAGTAGAACTATTTATGTTTTAATGAAATTGTGTCTGTTAATAAGAACTATATGTGAGAGAGTGTGTCCTCCACGTTAAATGTTCACACATACATTCTCATCGTCACTGATTACGCAACTCACATTGCAGTAATTACGTATTACATTAGACTCACTTGGCACCAGCTAACTCTGCTGTAAGCCTGAGAATTTGATCCCAATTGAAGTTTATCTCTTCTCCGTCCATCCAGCGCTTAATGGTATCGAGGTTGGACGGTGCAATGTCAGCCATGACAATGTCCGTGAATCGTTCTGGCGTGGTGATCATCCCACAGAGAGCTGGACCGCAACCAAAGTCAAGGAGTCGATGTCCGGTCAGTCTTTCTGCAAACAGAAGAGAAGAAATGTTTTATTAGACACTCAACACATTGTACTTACAGTTATATGGCGTCAGACATATGGTTATGGACCACACAGATATTGAGAGAGGAATCCCGCTGTCGCCACTTCATGGGCTACTCTTTTCGATTAGCAGCAAGGGATCTTTTATATGCACCATCCCACAGACAGGGTAGTACATACCACGACCTTTGATATACCAGTCGTGGTGCACTGGCTGGAACGAAAAATAGCCCAATATGTGACGGGGATCGATCCCACACCGACCGCGCAACGAGCGAGCGCTGTAGGAATGGGCTACGTCCCGCCCCTTTCTGCAAACAGAGACGCCAATGAATCTATCGCCAAAGACGTGTAGTATTAAATGAATTTTTACGAGTTTGCTGCCATTGTTAAGATGTTGCCGACTAACAGGACCATTTTTATTTAACATGTAATTTTAGTTCAAAGATTTTATTAGTGAGGAACATCTTATATAATGGCAGGAAACTCGTAAAAATCCATTTAACAGGACTGTCCCTTTCACACTATGGAACGTGACTTAGCTCAGTGGTAGGGTGGTTACCCGAAGTGCAGTTGGTGGTAAATCGGCATTACGTTCACTAAAAGTTCATACAGCAGAGTGGTAAAAGACTATTCTTTCTGTTAAAAATACAAAACCAGTTTCTTTATAAAGAAAACAATGCGATTATTCCTTTATCACAAATCACAAATCAGTTTAGCGAATGGGTGCTTTTGTTTCAGATTTCTCGAGTTTTAAACGTAATCAGCCATTTTTCAGTTGAAGGTCAGAATTTTTAAAGATATTTTCACAAGAAACTGGAAGCATCTTACCGAGGGCCAATATTATCACCGAAGTGCTGTTTATAACTATCCTAGGACCTATAACTAGGCAACTGTGAAAAAACTCCAAACCATTTAATGTTAACGTCTACTTGAATGGAGACGATTGCATTGTGACTTCTTAGATTAGGCTTATGACATTTGAAGTAATATTTTAAACAAGTGCAATCACAAGATTTTATTTAGACAAAAATAAAAATGTTTGTGTTTACGTGTACAAAACATTATTTTACGTACTTGCAGTTTAGCAAGGCGATAACGATAATAGGTATATTGGGTATAATCATTACGGTATCTATTTCTCGCTCCAGTCAATGCACCACGACTGGTTCATCAAAGACCGTGGTATGTGCTATCTTGATATCTTGTCTGTGGGATGGTGCATATAAAAGATCCCTTGCTGTTAATCGAAAAGAGTAGCCCATGAAATGGCGACAGCGGGTTTCGTCCCTCAATATCTGTGTGGTCGTTAACCATATGTCCGACGCCATATAACCGTAGGTAGAATGTATTGAGTGCGTCGTTAAATAAACCATTTCCTTCCTTCCATTACGGTACATTTGGTTTTTTGGTGATAGCTCTAATGTAAAACACATTTTTTAACTCAGTAATGTGCATTTACATTCGAGTTTATTTTTATGAACTAGAGATCACCCAAAAGTAAAATATACGGAAGTAAAATTCACATTATAGCCCATGGGTAAATAAATATAGAATACTATACAAGATTTTGCTAGCTAACATTTTTACGAAACGAGTGAACTTCCCATGTTAATATCTGACCGAACGAACTTCGAAGTGAGGTCAGATACCATGGGAAGTTCAAGGTTTCGTAAATACAGTTACAGCCCCGTTATTAAGTGTATGATGTGCGCCGTTTGCAACGTATTACGTTTAATTGATTATTATTATTAATAATAATATAATACTGACCATCGTTGAGGAAGGTGTAAGTGTTGGATATTAAAAATATGTTCAGATCGCCAAGAGATCCCCAGAAATCCTTGAGGAAAATGTCGCCTGAAAACTGGTCACAGTAGTCATTTCCGTGTAGCAGCGCCATTTTGTCGACCCCAACCTGTAGTCAACAAGAAGTCTCGGTCAGCTGAAGGCTGGCTGGTCTATAGGTCTAATGTACCGCGACCCTGGTCAAGCCGAGGCGCTGAATTGTAGTGGTTACGGTAGTCAAAGTTCAAGGTGCACAACAAAGGTTAAATATTCTGTAACAGACCACCGCGGCCCGGGTCAAAAAACAGAAATTTGGTTTGTTTAACGACACCACTAGAGCCAGTGGCGGATCCAGAAAATCCATTTAGGGGGGCCCCTGTGACATGAGGTGAAATGCCAAGGGAACTTTGGGGGAGGTTTGGAGAGGGATCGTAAAGAAAATGAAAATTAATATATAATAAAATTATAACTATAGAGCGATCCCAGTTACGCAATATTTTTCCCGTGATGCAGTTCGGTCGGCCATTGTGAAGACAACCAAACCTTACTTTTACATGCGCTAAACGGACAAGAATCAAGAAATCGTAAATATGTGATACTTTTGTAATAAATCGGACAATGGCTAAATCGAACAAAGACTGCTTATCTTATAGGGATACACTGGACACGTCTGTACGGCTTAGGTACGACAACAAACTAAAATTAATTGATGGTAATGATCCGTATGAACTAAAGAATTGGTCAGACAATGTGGACATTTTGCCAGGTATAACATACATGGACATTGTGAATTATCTTTTATTTACTCCAAGTGCATACACTGCTGATGATTTGAAAAGTTATAAAGGACTCGACGCCTACAACCAATTTGTATGTGGATGGGTTAGAGAGAGAACTGCCATCGGATTTGAAGAACAAGTTTTAGTAACTGCAAAGGTAAGAACCACATGGATATATATGCATGTAGGCGTAATATTATTTATATATATATATATATATATATATATATATATATATATATATATATATATATATATATATATATATATATATGTGTGTGTGTGTGTGTGTGTGTATATATATATAGAGAGAGAGAGATAAGATACATACATGGCTTCTAGAATTTTTATAAAATCCACTAGCCATGGGATCAGTGATTAAAATATTTTTACTAGCCACATTTAAAAATTCACAAACCCTGCTTTACTTTTTAAGTTACTACAGTTTTACTAAATAATTGTAATAATCAGATATGTCACCTAAAGAGGGAGATAGAGCTTTAAAAACATTAACATTAGGGGTTGGGTGGGGGCAGAATAGTCATATTTACAAACTAAGACTTAGCTGCAACATTTGACTTTTTTTTCTTCTCACTAGCTGGCAATAGTAGCTATTTACTAGCCCAACATTGAATATCACTAGCCATGGGAGTGGGGCTACTATATTCTAGAATCCCTGTATGTATGTATGGCTTTCCAGTCGATTCGTCCACTGGACAATTCGTCCGTGGATGATTCATCCACCGGACAATTCGTCCACTCACCTCGGATAATTCGTCCACTCGATGACTGCATTTTTTTCAAACATATTAATAGTTATTTCTTTGACATTGTAATCGTTTCTTAACATTATTTTGTGTATACTATAACCAAAAAAGTAAAATAGAGTTAGAATTCAACATTACTATCCAGTTTTTATTAACTGTTTGTATTCATTATCATGCGGATGATTCGTCCACGGACGATTCGTCCACGGACGATTCGTCCACTCGCTCGTACACAATGTGGTAAATAGGTAATGCAAGCCTCCGTGGATATAAAAGATCCCTTGCTGCATTAGGAAAAAATGTAGCAGCTTTCCTCTGATGACTACAAGTCATAATTACCAAATGTTTGACACCCAATAGACAATGATTAATTAATCAATATGCTCTAGTGGTGTCGTTAAACAAAACAAACTTCTTTTAAAAAAAACATTCTTGAGGTTTGGCTACAAATCTTGTGGCTGTTCTTTGGGTATTATTGCACCCAAGTTGCAATTTTATAAATTTTACTACATACAGAAAAATAACATTTTAGTCTCAAAATTGTTGTCATCCATGACAATGTTTTTAATTTATTTTGTTTAAAAATTGCTGTAGGTGAAACATTTTTAAGTTCGAGCCCTGATATATAGAGAAGGGCTTGAACGTAAGAATTTGACTTTCACAACAAGTTTGTTTTTATCAGGGCTCATACTAGAACATATTTTGGGTTAGCCATATTTCAGATATGTAGAGTAATTCCTTGAAACTTATAAAAATTTATTTATTTAAAGGAATATTTTATTAGCTGAAGATTAACTGTTGTAGCCACTTATATCAATTTCCGAGCATATGTGATTGCAGAGTTTTTTTTATATTTTAAATTAGGCCTTAAAGCAAATATAGGTCCTAAATGTGCAATTAACAATATTTATTTCATTTAGGTTCTTCATTCACAAAGATTGAGGGAAAAACCGCTGCGACCATGGGTAATTTCACATAAAGATGGTGTTGTCAAGGGCACCCATTGTACATGCATGGCCGGCCTCGGAGAAGCGTGTACCCATATTGCGGCTCTGCTGTTTTCCATAGAGGCCACTGTACGGATACGGAATTCAGCAACTGTGACTGAAAGGCCTGCCTACTGGATGTTGCCAGCAGCCATAAAAAATGTGCCGTATAGCCAGCTTACCGACATTAATTTTACCTCTGCAAAAGGTTTAAAAAGAAAATTAGATGACAATATTGATCAGATATATGATACTCCACAGGCATCAACTTCTGCGGTTTGTTCAAAGCTTCTTCCACCGTCACCACATGAACTGGACACCCTCTTCAAAGAACTGCACTCGACAGGAACAAAACCAGTTCTGTTGGCTACAATTGAGCCATACTCAAACTGGTATATTCCAAAACCTATAACATCATCGTTTCCCCAGATGTTAACCGACTTGAAAGATGACAGCTGTATGAACATGGAGTATACAAAGTTACTCGAACTCTGTGTTAATATCAAAGTACAAACAAGTCCTGACCAAGCAAAGGAAGTAGAGATTGCCACCCGTACGCAGTCTCAATCAAAACTGTGGCATCGATTCAGGGCAGGAAGGATAACGGCATCAAATGCCAAGTCGGCATGCAACACCAATGTTTTGAATCCAGCTAAAAGCCTGGTGAAGACCATATGTTATCCAGAATCGTCAACATTTTCTAACGAAGCTACTCGGTGGGGATGCAAGCATGAAAAAACTGCAAAGGCAGACCTTCTTGAGAAAATGGCCCCATTTCACGAAAATTTGAAAATCGAGGATAGTGGTTTTATTATTAGCACCGACTTCCCACACCTTGGAGCTTCACCGGATGGGGTAGTATCCTGTGACTGTTGTGGGAAGTTCTGTTTAGAAATAAAATGTCCATTTTCAGTCCGAGAGAATTCCTTGGACAAATGCTGTGACCCAAAGTTCTTCTTAGGAAAAAACGACAATGGCATTATACAACTGAAGAGAGATCATGCATACTTCTACCAGGTACAGACTCAGTTGGGAGTAACATCATTGGGGACATGTTTTTTTGTTGTATGGACAAAATGCGATTTGCATGTGGAACTGATCACTTTTGATCCAGAGTTGTGGCAGGTTATTTGTAGCAAAACACACTGTCTATTTCAGAGGGCAATTTTACCTGAACTGGTGGGTAAATACTATTCAAGAATGACGACAGACAATGCTTTAATACCATCAAATACAACAACTGACACACAGGGTCAATGCAGTACATCTGAGGAAACGTGGTGCTACTGTGATCAAGTTGAATCTGGGTTCATGATCTGCTGTGACAACGAAAATTGTGACATTCAGTGGTTTCATTATCTGTGTATTGGAATGGAGAAAGCGCCCAGGGGGAAATGGTTTTGCAGAGAATGTCGGAAATTGCCTCAATTTGTTAAAAAAATTCACTAAGACAAAAGAATCCGAATATGCAAATATAACAAATATACCTTACACATTTTGTTCACTTGTACCATATCCCAACTAGTGCTGTATTGTCCAGTCTGGTTAAAGTACATATATAAAAGAGCACTAGCTGCCACTCAACAGCAAGGCTCGAAATTCATTGTGTGATATAAGAAGCAAATATTAGAAAATTAAAATTTACTTTTACTTTTCAGTACATGATGTACTGCCGGTCAGCATATTGTGTATTTTGAGTGGTTATTGCATATTGCTCCATGTCAGTTTCGAACCCTGTTTCAGTGAAAACGTCATGGAACATTTGACAGTAAATTTGTTTTGTTTTGAGATATTTTATTGATCAAAAAAGAATCAAAAGGATTGCACAACAGGCAGAGCCTATATAAGTGCTCTCCTAAACAAGATGGGCATTGGACAATATTCATAATCATATATATCTAAAGCATAATAACAATGTCTAATGGCATAAAATATGTACAATAGTAAATATGACTTATTTATCAGATTACATATATTTTACAAATAAATGTTATAAATTACTACAGACATGTACATAGTTTTTCACAAATATTGTACGTCGGTCACTTGTAATGTTATAGTCTATGTCTGTTCATATACTCAGTTAAAATCTACAACTGATGGACACAAGTTTACAAGAGCACAGCATATGTGAACCATTTTGTCTAACTGGGCAACTCTTTCTCCTTCTTTAGTGATCAGAAATTCAATTGGAAGTGTAGCACTAAGAATGGTGTATTTTTGGCGAACCATTCCAATTACACGTTCCACATGTATTCGATTACTGGCCAGTTTCCGGGTACTTTCAACATCTAGTGGTGACAGTTGGCTTTTTCCTTTTGTGAATGCTGGTATTCGTGCTTCAGCACATACACTCCCTAGTGTGTCAGATATATCAAAACCTCGATCTGCCATAATGATGTCACCAGGCAAAACATGTGACAGAAAGGAACAGTTTTCAGTGATATATTTATCGCTTACACGACCTCCCCATCCTAATGATATGAATGATATGGACCCTTGTGGGGTGATGCCAATTAAATATTTTGCAGTGTTATGATGTTTATAGCTCGACCAGGTTTGGGCTCTTGCTAGTACATTTGAAGGTCTATCAATAAAAATTTCAAAACAGTCTATAATGATTGCTACCTTAGTACCAAAATTTTTACGAAATTGCATTGGCATTGTTTTAATTAATTCATCACGTTCTGGCCAAGAAACAAGGGGCTTCATTTTTATGTACATCACAGAAATTGTTTCTGCAAAGTATCTAGCAACTGTGCTTTGTGACACATTAAACTGATAGGCCAATAACTGTAAAGACAAATTCAATCGTAAACGCATTAAACATAAGATCAAAATCTGAAATTTATCCAAAGACTGCTTCATTGGCAAACATGATTCCAAGAAATGGAAAATGGAAATTAACAGTGTAAATTTCGGCAGGCCTGTAAAGTACTTGACTTTTTCATCATCTCCTTCGAATTCAAATACCTTGAACTGTGATGATGCACTACAGATTTGTCGACTTAATGTTACATTTTCAGTCCTAAGTGACTGTAATTCTTCATGCATGGCTGAAAAGAGTGGCTGGTCAATATCGGTCTGAATAGCAGTACCTGTTTCAGCATCCGAAACACAATCTGAATCATCATGTGCATCTGTTTCAAACATTGTGTTTAGTTCTAGCAAAGTGTTAGCTGCATCACATTTCTCTGCTCTGTCAACTTTTCTCTGGTACCGTTTGTTAGCAGCAGGTGACTTTGAATCTGGTTTTTCCGTTGCTGCTTTCGACATATCAACTGTTGGTATCCAGTCTGGACTGTTTTTTTGGTACAATTCAGCCTTTTTTTCTGAAAATATATTATGTTATTAATACATGCACAAAAAATTGAGATTAAACAAGCCTTTTTCAATAATTAATTCTAAAACTGCCTTTATAAAACACTTCAAAAGTGTATTATTAATTAATAAAATTTGCCATTAATTTATTGGAGCAAGCACATTAATTACATTTATTTTTATTTCAATTAATCTTTTTTTTTTCATCTTTAATCAACCAAAACATGTGCACTGAAAATGGTGAAACTGCCCCAAAAGTGTTTTAGTCTTGCCATGGCAGGTTTTTTTTTTTAGAAAACACTAAATAACTAATTTATCCTCCATTTTATATGATGGTGTTGGTGTTTTCATATGTATATAAAGAAAAGTAATATTAAATGTAAAATTTGCAATTTGTTGGGTCTGTCCTGGTGAACACTAGTATACATGTGCAAATTCTTGAGTTCATAACATAATTAAAAGTTGATCGGTTGGTATAAACTGATTCCCAACACTAATTTTAGGATATGTAGAGTATGGCACAAAAAAATTATAAAAACTAAGAGTGGCCAGGTTAAAAAAGAAAATGTATTTGCCCTGATGAGCAGGGGATGTTAAAGGGACATTCCTGAGTTTGCTGCATTGTAATAAAATATTTATATGATTAATTCTGGTGTCTTAATATTTGTAAGAAGACCAAACTGGATTTTGTCTTCAAATAATTTTGTAGGTCTACGAAAAAACAACATTTTAGGAAATAAGATGAAATTTAACCTAGTACAAATATTAGAACGACCAGAAATATGTTTAATATACAGCCACTAATATTTTATGCAGAAAAATATATTTGATATGTAATTACAATCGTTAAAAAGTCTGTTAGTTGATAACATCTTAAAAAGTGCAGCAAACTCAGGAATGTCCAAGATAGGCCATAACAAGTTAAATATGTATATGAACTTGTGCATTGTTTTTTTATATAATTGTTTTGTTTCTTTTTTTAACTTCAAAAT
Source organism: Gigantopelta aegis (assembly GCF_016097555.1). NCBI lineage: Eukaryota > Metazoa > Mollusca > Gastropoda > Neomphalida > Peltospiridae > Gigantopelta > Gigantopelta aegis. The sequence goes on from NC_054706.1 coordinate 66,112,428, forward strand.
ACATTATCTACTATGCTGAAAGGTGTGTGTGTGTGTGTGTGTGTTTTTTTCTATTTCCAATGCTACTGTTTTAATGTGCTTTGTGTAGGCCTACATGCAGCTTTGTTCATATTATGTATGTGTATGTATATCATTTATATGCATTGGATTTTAATAAATAAATTGAAATCATTCCAAAAACAAGTGTTTATTATTCTGTTGTGCCCCAGTGCATGTAGTAGGGATTATGTACCTAGCCGAAAACAACTAGATGGTGTGGGTTCAAATAATAATTTAAAAAGGACTAACCCCCAAGTACAGCTCTAATTGACAAGAAGATATTTCTTAACTTGTGAATGACTAGGGCTTTTTTTCTGGATTTAATTTTTAAAAAGAAAATAATAAATGTACGGTTAGGTTCCCTCTTTGAGTCTTTATTATATTATATATATCAATTATATAATGGGGTAGGGACCAGGTGGTATATTTCCCAAAATTAAACAAGTATTGCATATACTTACTATTTATAAAATGTTCTGAACAAATGCGAACATTTGATAAATTTTTGCCGTCCATGTTCTGGTTCAACTTTGAAAGCCACAATCGTCGTCGGTCAGAGCTGAGATTTTCACATTCTTTCCCTTGGTTTCTAATAACAGCTGGTAGTCTGTAGTAATGTTTCTCATTTTCTTTGTCTGTTTGTGATCGATTGTGACATCCCTCAACATTACAATAGTTCCCCTTCACCTTAGGCATTGTATCGCTGTTCGTATAACACGCTTCGACTATTGAAAACAAAGAACCATTGTCTCCAAAATGGCGGACAGCCGATCTGTGACGTCACGTGCAACCACTCTATTGCAAAATTTAGGGGTGGGCCCGGGACCTTGCCCCCCCCCCCCCCCACCCGTAGATTCGCCTCTGAGAGCACATTAATTTACTAATCATCGGCTATTGGATGTCAAACATTTGTTTATTCCGACATGTAGTCTTAGAGAGGAAACCCGCTACATTTTTCCATTTGTAGCAAGGGACCTTTTATATGCACCATCCCACAGACAGGATAGTACATACCACGACTTTTGATATACCAGTCGTGGTGCACTGGCTAGAACGAGAAATAGCCAAATGGGCTTACCGACGGGGCCCGGGTCAACGTCCGAGATGCGCCGAAGTTTTGTAGTTAAGGCAATAACAGCAACACTGGTATACCAAAGGCCGCGGTATGTGCTATCATGTCCGTGGGATGACGCATACAAAAGACCCCTTGTTACTGGTGGAAACATGTAGCGGGTTTCCTTTATAAGACTGTCAGAATTAGCAAATGTTCTAATAGCCGATGATTAATACACAAATGTGCTCTAGTGGTGTTGTTAAACAAAACAAACATTTTTGACTGTAACACTGGGGGGCATGTTCACAAGGACGAGTGATCGTGGTCGTTCGTTTTTTTGCGCCAAAAATTAGATGAATGTGCTGTGATAGAAGACGACAGAGGCGGATCTGGGGGGGGGGGGGGGGGTAGGGGCCGGGCCCCCCTAAATTTTGCGACAGTTATAATTTTATTATATCTTAATCCCCTCCAAACCTCCCCCAAAGTTCCATTGGCATTCCGCCTCATGTCATTGGGGTCCCCCTAAATTGATTTTCTGGATCCGCCACTGAACGATGGAACCAGTAAAATATTCACCAGGTTTGGCCTAAACTGATTGGTGACCGGCCGTCGGTCGGCTGGTAGGGACTGGGTTCGCCAGTTTTAAGGCCACTACGCCGACTTCTTTCTCACTAACAACTAACCACTAACCTAATGCAGTGGACAGACAGTCCAGATTGCTGAAATGTGTGTACCCAGGAAAGCGAGCTTGAACCATAATTAAATATAAGAACTGTCACGGTACATGCTCTTAAATTTGTTTCGCCTGTGGCGATTTTAATTGTGTTAGAGGGCCGTGTGCAGTTTATTGCCCGTAGCCCAGGTGGACAACTTGTTACGTAATACTTCTCGCGCGATCTGGCATTCCAATATGCACTTAGTCCCGCTGTGGAGGCCATGTGGCGAGTAGTTACGTAATACCTCTGCGAGTGCGGTTTTACAACCGTGATTTTGGCGACGATGGCGTCAGTAAGTCTGACGATCAGAGAGAAATAATACCGACTCTAGTAGAGTCAGACTATGAGATGATACGTGAGGTACCGCCTTGTACTCCCAGGCCAATTCTGAATTTATAATAAATAGCTAGGATTTAGAGATATCTAGGAGAACGAATTTAGGACGGCTCCAGGGAACGTAGTCCGTTTGGACTTTGGTAAATATCATTTCTGCTCTGTGTATAACCTTGATGTGATTGATGTGACTTTAAATATTTTAATACTGTATTATACCAATATTCTTTAGACAGTGTCTTCGGTCATCTGACGAAGTAAATCGTAGACTTTTTGTTCTAACATTATACGAGTATTTGGTAATATAAAGCTTAGCCAGTCATCCTAGATGACCTGGGTAAACTGTAGGTTATTGTATTTATTGTGATAGGTACCAGTATTAATTTTGTGTTACAGATTACTGAAAGAGTAGTTAAGGGTTAATTAAAAATTAACGCGTTAGGAATAGAGCTGTAATTCCTTTATTAATTAACTTCTCCTGTAAGCGTTTCTCAATTATCACACGTGTGGTGTAACGGTGAAGTGATTCGCATATTGTGTAACTAGACACCTAGAGATTAACTAATTAAGTGATCAGTTCTGGGTTGTTATTATTGTTGTTATTAATTACTACTACGGCTGTACATTTGTCAGCGTAGATTAATACAGATTCCAAAGTGTATTGTGTTTTTGTTGTGTTTTCTAGAGAACTAACGTGCTATATTATATATACCTTATATAAGATCGTATCTCTGATCATACCTAGAGACGAGCCATACTAGGTTTAACAGCCTGTTACAGAGAGATCTAATAGATATACAGTTAGGAGAGATATTTTGATAATCGTGTTTTATTCAGTTACGGGAATTATAGAATCCCCGTGACAAGAACCAAAAAAGTTGAAATATAATGTAATATAAATGGTTTCATAGGTATTGGAAGATGACAGTGACTTGGGTGGATAGGTGCGTTTGAAGACAGCTATAAATTGTATATTATTTAATTTTCGTCTGGTGGCAGTGCACGCCAAATTTTACAAGTGCCTCTTAACAATGCCAGAAGTAACTACTGAACACTCCCCGAAGTGGTCAGACTAAGCCTACAGCTAAAAGCTGATGGGGAATGGCAGGTGTGTGGCACAGATAGTCACAAGAGACAAGCACCTGTAGCGGTTGAAAAGACGGACTGGTATGTGGAGGTGGATAACAAAATAAGTTGAAAGATAGGAGTTGCCAGATCGGGAGGAAATGAGACAGAATTCAAAGGAAAGAAAGGAAAGGGGGGGGGGGGGGTTAGACCACTACCACGTCCCACCCCCTGCACATTATGCACATTATGTGTGTCTGCCCGAGTGCGTTTATACACTGGACATGTGATCTAGTTTAGTCAATAGAGCACTCACCTGAGAAGCTTAGGTCGGAGGATTGAATCCTATCGTGAACCCATTGTTGGATTGTTTTTGGTTGTCCTAAAGGTCGTGGTATGTGCTGGCTTTGTCTGTAGGAAAGTACATATAAAAGATTCCCTGCTGCAATTGCGCGTTGAAACCACCTTTGCGGATCCATTCTTTTTGTTCCGTCCCGACTATTTTCCCACAACATATATGCCAAAGATCGTGGTATATACTGTCCTGTCTGTAGGAAATGTTAAAAGTAACAAAATAAAAGGAAATGTTTTATTTAATGACGCACTCAACACATTTTATTTACGGTTATATGGCGTCGGATGTCTGTAGGAAAGTGAATATAAAATATCCATGTTTGCTAATGAAAAAATGCTGCGGGTTTCCTCTATAAACCCTTCTTGTGGCACTTTATATGCGGCGAAAACTGTTACATGTATGCACATGTATTTTTATATTATATATTATACTTTTATAATAGTGGTATTTAGTATAATATATACATGAATGTATGATGATTATATTTAGTTGGCCTATTTAACTTTTTACATTGACCTCATGTACTGTATTGGAAAAGTGGAACATTCTAAAATATTCTTAAGTATCATTTAATTTTTATTAACTATTGTTAACTACATGCTTATTGTACATTAGATACGTACCAGCGTATTTGTTCAGTAAACGGGCGGTCGGTTTGGGATCGGTTCCAGCCAGTGCACCACGACTGGTAAATCAAATGCAGTGGTATGTGCTATCCTGTCTGTCGAAAAAAATGTAGCAGGTTTCCTCTAAGACTGTATGTCAAAGTTACCAAATGTTTGACTTCCAATAGTCGATGATTAATTAATCAATATGCTCTAGTGGTGTCGTTAAGCAAAACAAACTTTTTGTTCAGTAAACAACCCACTTTGAACCGCGAATCGTGGTTCAACCGGCAACGATAAATCACCACATGGTTTAACCAGTTTAAAAACAAGGACAAAAGGTATGTGTGTCAGCTACCTACCCAATATCAACGTTGCAGTAATACAGGATCAGGAATAGCATAGGACAGTCACTGTTACATGCACATGTTTCTTATGTAATGGATGATAACTTTATTGGAGAGCCATGGATGCAAGATCAAAGCGATTTTTTTGGATGTGTCGGGGTGGAGCATGATTCGAACCCCTTAGAAACTTCGCTTGCCACAGTCTAGCCTCAGTCCTCCCCTGCATAATCAGATTTTCCATGGGGTTGGGCATGACTCGACCCCCTTTTAAATTTCAATCGCCATGGACTAGACTCCCCTGCTAAAAGTTCTGCATCGATGACGAATCTGTTTGACAAAGTCAAGTCACATCGTCGTCTCTTGCATAAACATAAACATCAGTTGACGCCTTTATACGGAACATGGATAAATCGCTATGCATTTTATATTTTGTAAAAATTGTCTTTCAGGTGAAATTTGCAGAGTCCTGTATAAGTTAGATACAGAATATATTAAATTTGATTGTTTCAGCAGAAGACCTTCAAATTCCTGGTGATTGATATAGGTGCGTGTCTAGGACAGTATTACAAATATACATGTGCTCTCTTCGTGTCAGTGGTCAATGTATACATGGTCACTGGTCACTGTGCACCCGTTAGTCTACGTGTGCTCTCTTCGTGTCAGTGGTCAATGTATACATGGCCACTGGTCACTGTGCACCCGTTAGTCTGGGCGTTAATGTACATGATATTTGATACATAGAAAATCAGGTTACTACGTTTTTATATGGTCGTTATTTGGCGAGGTTTAGATAACGGTGTAACAGGAGAGCATTAGCGAGCCTGTTACACCGTTATCGAACCGAGCCAAATAACCATGATATCAAAACGTAGTAACATTATATATTTTTTTTATCATTCAACCCCTTTCAAGTTATATTTTTGTAATGTTTCAGTCAAAAACGGTGTAGAATTTTTTTTTTTTTTATCGTGTAGAAACTATTACCGGAAGTCGGACAATAGCAGATGTCCGAAAACATCTTGGGAATGGCATAGCCAGCCTAAAAGTTATGTTTCCAAATTTTAAATAAAATAATTTGATTATATTTCAAAGTCTGTCACAATATTACAATTTTTGTACCTTTTTTTGTGTGAAAATAAACTAAGGTTTATGTGTTACCTGAAGAAGATCTACATCACTGGCTGCTAGTGACTGTGACGTCAGACGTTGTTCCAATGTAAACATTCTTTGCAGGAAGCTACTTGCCTTTTTGTTTCAAAATGTTTATTTCAAAATTCTGGCTAGTTCCGAATGGGAACGAATAATGGAAAATTGAAAAATAAGAGGTAATTTGACGTTACAGGAAGTGTAAATGTTATATTTATTTATGCAGTTCAACAATTATTGCTGCAAATGCATGTTTGAAAAAACATTTCCTAGTGACACGATAACACTTCGAATTATCAGGTAGGGGTTATCAGGGCAATAGGAATCATGGTTGCATAATAAAACAGATTACAATACCTATACCTGTGTTTTCTTTTAGAAAGATACGTTGTACAATTGATTCCAGGCATGTCACAGGTAAATCTGGTTACAAGACCATCTATTAATAGTACCTGGAGGGTGTAAGGCGCAAATTCCATCTGTCCGTAATCCGAATGCCAATGCGTATACACATACATAATCTATAAGCATAGACTATTTCGGATACGCTTACGGTAACGCATAAAAATGAAATCTACTCAACCTATTTGCATAGAGTGAATACTATGCATTACGGATTAAGGACAAATGAAATTTGCCCCTATGACACAAACTCATAGCACATAGGCGATTATAGCAACATGTGTACGTAAAACTGCTATACGCAGCGTTTAAGGCAACATACACGCACCATGGATTTACGTGCTACCACCCCTCAACGTTAAAGTAAATCAGAAGAAATAGGGGATTAAGCTCCTAGAACGAGTAACGCCCTAAACATAATTATTTTAGTGATGAAAATAAACATTTTACATTTTTCTGATGTTTATCACACCCTCACTGTACATATCCCCTCAAGTTGTACAGGTCCCACGGGTTCACAAAATGTGGATTTGTATCACACCCTCACCGTACATATCCCCTGAAGATGTACAGGTCCCATGGATACACAACATGTGGATTTTTATCATACCCTCACCGTACATATCCCCTCACGTTGTACAGATCCCATGGGTACACAAAATGTGGATTTTTATCATACCCTCACCGTACATATCCCCTCACGTTGTACAGATCCCATGGGTACACAAAATGTGGATTTTTATCATACCCTCACCGTACATATCCCCTCACGTTGTACAGATCCCATGGGTACACAAAATGTGGATTTTTATCACACCCTCACCGTACATATCCCCTCACGTTGTACAGATCCCATGGGTACACAAAATGTGGATTTGTATCACACCCTCGCCGTACATATCCCCTCACGTTGTACAGATCCCATGGGTACACAAAATGTGGATTTGTATCACACCCTCACCGTACATATCCCCTCACGTTGTACTGATCCCATGGGTACACAAAATGTGGATTTGTATCACACCCTCACCGTACATATCCCCTCACGTTGTACTGATCCCATGGGTACACAAAATGTGGATTTGTATCATACCCTCACCGTACATATCCCCTCACGTTGTACATATCCCCTCACGTTGTACAGATCCCATGGGTACACAAAATGTGGATTTGTATTATACCCTCACCGTACATATCCCCTCACGTTGTACAGATCCCATGGGTACACAGAATGTGGATTTGTATCATACCCTCACCGTACATATCCCCTCACGTTGTACAGATCCCCTCACGTTGTACAGATCCCATGGGTACACAAAATGTGGATTTTTATCATACCCTCACCGTACATATCCCCTCACGTTGTACATATCCCCTCACGTTGTACAGGTCCCATGGGTACACAAAATGTGGATTTTTCACTCCGAGTCTGTAATGATTGGCTTGTTGAAATATGTCTTGTAATATGTCATTTATAAGATCTTCGGGGTTGCTGAGAATATTTTCCGAATTCGTGGTTAAAAACCGCATTTTACAAACCAATATGGGGTAATCCAAGATAGTGGCATAAACTTCATTATGGAGGACAGAAATAAGCATATTTAAAACAACATACTTAAAATATATCGGGTTTTTTAATGCTTTCAGTGTCCCTATATATAAAAGGTTTCAAACCAGCTTATGTTTTGACCAAATGTTCTCATGATTGTTTGCACGACAAAATCCATAAGGATTTAAAGTTATAATCCCGATTGGTGTTTCGTTATTCGTGAAACAAGGATTGAGATATCATCTGGTATAACATGTCCAGCTGGTTGATAACAACAATGTAGTCCGACTGCCATAGGCATTAAAGGTACATTCAAACCTGACGTATACGGTCCTACAAGGATGTAGTCGAAAGTGACCGCTTAAAATAAGTTCACGTTCTGTCAGTGGCGTAGCGAGGAGAGGGGGATGGGAGGGAAGAGGGTCCATGGCCACCCCAATGAAATCTTTTTTATTTTTGTTTTTACTGTATTAAATGTTATTAAATCATACATACATAGTGTGGCTCCCCCCCCCCCCCCCTCCCCAATATGGGTTGCCTCCCCCAATGTAAAATCCTGGCTACGCCAGTGTGTTCTGTGAAACTACAAATAAACCATTTGAATGATAATTAGTATTCATTTATTTAAAAATCCGAACGTGTTGATGGTTCACTGAATTTGAAATATGGAGGAATAGAATTTGTTTTAAAAACTACATATACTTTTTTTTCTAGAATTGTTAATTAGACTAATAGAATCAATTCTCTTCTTTGCATATTATAAATTCAGAAACAGTTTTTGTATGTTTCATTGTGTCTATGGAGAAGGCCGTGCAACAATATCAAAACTTTTACTGAACATGTGAAGTGGTGGATTGGATATGTTGTGACCTTATTTAAAAAAGAACACTGCCATTCCACGAATAATATACTAAATAAAAACTAGCACAGAACAGAGCTGATTGGAATAAATATAGCTGTGAATCACTGTCAAAAACAGTGATGATATCAGGTGTTCGCGAAAGATGAGCATATCTTGCCTCACCGATGGCGTCCATAAGTACTGCAGGGGCGAGACGTAGCCCAGTGGTAAAAAACTACACATAGTTGTTTTCTAGAATTGTTAATTAGACTAATAGAATCAATTCTCCTCTTTGCATATTATAGATTCAGAAACAGTTTTGTTTGTTTCTTTTTGTCTATGGAGAAGGCCGTGCAATAATACCTAAACTTATACTAAACATGTGAAGTGTTGAATTGGATATTTTGTGACGTTATTTAAAAAAGAACACTGCCATTCCACGAATAATATACTAAATAAAAACTAGCACAGAACAGAGCTGATTGGAATAAATATAGCTGTGAATCACTGTCAAAACAGTGATGATATTAGGTGTTCGCGAAAGGTGAGCATATCTTGACCCACTGGTGGCATCCATAAGTACTGCAGGGGCGGGACGTAGCACAGAAATATTGGAATAAATATAGCTGTGAATCACTGTCAAAACAGTGATGATATTAGGTGTTCGCGAAATGTGAGTATATCTTGACCCACCGGTGGCATCCATAAGTACTGCCACCACAGCTGTCAAGTCCGTAACTTCATCTAAAACGATAAAACAAATGTGCAAAAGTTCAAGTCAATCATTTACCTAAAACGATGAAAAAATGTGCAAAAGTTTCACCAAGGAAAGGAAAAAGTATGACCGAGTTCAGTATATGCAATAAGCATCAGCGATCATTTTGGTCAGTGAATGAAGCCAATGACACTGGCCCGTGATTATTGCAAAATGAAGCTGAAGATTATAACGTTATATCTTTCTTGCCAACAATACAAAGACTTCAAATTCAGGAGGGTCAAACTGGGGCATGGAGAAGGTATCAGATTTATATTCCAGAACCTCAAACTGGGCATTGCATAAGGCATCTATTACATCAGACGTCGAAAATGAAAGATAGTGGAAGATTCTGTTATCAACTGTATAAGCCGTTTTGTTCTTTACATCGCGCATGACAAGATGACCACCAGAGGGAAGAAGGGAGGCCACATTTTTCAAGAACTGTTTGTATTCAGCGACACTTTTTGCAGCAGCAGCAAGACAGAAACTGGTAAATACGACATCGAATGCCTCAACGTAGTCTGGTCCTAATGGAAGTTCCATTGTGACGTCACAAGTGACGAGTTTCTTCACGGATGTCTTTAGGTGACCAATCATTCTTTTAGTCCACTCTGAAACATCTCTGAAAGACAAAAAGCATTTTCACTTATAAATTAAATTACATAAACTGGTACATATATATGCAATTTTATTTATCAAGACAAGACAAGACAAATCAATAATTTTATTCTCTAAAGATTACACTGAGTGTAATATGGAGCAAATATAAACAGAATTAGTTTTCAAAGTGTTTTCTGTATTGGAAATATTACTTGATTATTAGTAACCCGGAAGACTTACCTTCTCAGTGACAATTTGTAAATATGCACAATTTACACAAATTTAAAAAGTGATTTTTTACTTAAACGTAATTGCACTGGACCTGTTTGTAATATAACTATGTGTTAATTAATTCTAATGACTAATGAAACTCATCATCAGTACTGAGGTAACTGGTAATATTTTATATAGTATATCCTTTCAAAATTGCTGCCTTTTGAAAATTGAGTTTATCTACATCCCAGGACGAAGCGGCATTTATTATACTTCAAGGCAATTGCTAACTAATAGGAAAGCGTATTGTTGGCTTTACTTTAAGTAATGTTTTTCTCTAAACGGTCAATCTTCATAATTCAGCACCAGGAACGGAATGTAATCCAATGATAAAGCGCTCGTTTGATGCGCAGTCGGTTTGGGATCGATCTCCTTCCGTGGGCCTATTGGGCTATAGCTCGTTCCAGCCAGTGCGCAACGACTGGTATATCAGAGACCGTAGTATGTGGTATCATGTATGTGTTATAGTGCATATAAAAGATCCGTTGCTACTGATGGAAAACTGTATCGGGTTTCCTCTCTAAGACTGTCAAAATTACCAAATGTTTGACATCCAATAACCGATGATTATTAAATCAATGTGCTCTAGTGATGTCGTTAAACAAAACAAACTTTAACTTTCATTCAACATGAGCATATTATACAACTCGTACTACGGGCCGCACAGACTCACTTGGCTCCAGTCAACTCTGCTGTGAACTTGAAAATATGATCCCATTTGAAGTTTATCTTTTCTCCGTCCATCCAGCGTCTAATGGTGTCAATATTAGAAGGTGAAAGGTCAGCCATGACAATGTCCGTGAATGTCCGTGAATCGTAAAAGTCTGTGTCTATCTGTGATATTTGTGTTTTTGCACAGTTCTTTACACTGTTTTTATTTAAAGTTTAAATTTTTATATTGATGTTGATCATCACTTTATTTGTTTGCATTACCATAGTTTGACACCCAATAGCTGATGTATTTTTCGTGCTGGGGTGTCGTTAAACATTCATTCATTCATTCATTCAGTTTGAAGTAAACCTATATCATTTTCGTTTGTCCTTAATTAATATGCTCCATCTTCCGTAATGATGTAATTATCTCATCTGCTTGAAATATCATACACGTATGGCCGTTATAACAGCTAGTCGCAGACGTATATTTACTTTGTTTTGTGAAATTGGCTTCTCAGATGCATTTCATGGTAAATCGGCAATACTTTATTTGGAAGTTTATAGAGTTTAAGAACACCGTTTTCTTTTTTTTAAACACACACAGTCAGTTTCTCCATAGATAACATGATTCTTCCTTTGCCACAAACCGGAAATTGTGTTGATTATTTCAAATCAGTTTAACAACTGAATGTTATAATTTCAGATTCCTCGTGAATAAACTCAGGGCTGTCAAGTCTCACGCATTCGGCGTGAGACTCACGCATTTGAAAATCGTGTCATGCTCTTACGCCGGTACATGATGTTCTCACGCATTTTAAACATTATAGAAATATATATATATATATATATATATATATATATATATATATATATATATATATAGAATACTGGTGGTTATCGTTAAAGGCTTGAAAGGTGCTCAAACAACAATATAACAATCACACGAAATCGTTCAAACACGAAAAATACTCGAAAGAAACCGAGCTATCAAAACATGTCTGGGAACTAAAAAAACAGCGAATAAATTATAAAATAAGCTGGCAAATTATCAAACAATCGAACACGTACAAACGAAACTCCGGCCAATGCAATCTGTGCATTGAGGAAAAGCTCGCCATCCTACAAACAAAAATAATCTCAACAAAAGGACTGAGCTCATCTCAAAATGCCGTCACACCAGCAAGCTTAAACCACGCAACCGCAGTACATAAAAAACCCTGCAATATATTCACCAGTGTCAGCTATCCGGTGGTGATTTCTCTCCCCCCCCCCCCCCCCCCCCCCCCCCCCCCCCCCCCCCCCCCCCCCCCCCCACCCTGGGGGCTGTATTGCGTGTACTTGGCCCGCTGGTCAAGTACCGCATTGAGCATAACGGAGACAGTGCTATAGTAACCTTGAGTTACGGAGCTACTAACTCACCAGTATCGAAGAGGAGGACCCGGAGGCGGCGACCTAAGACTTCACAGGGGGGACCAAACTTGGCGGCTCAACCGCCAGGGGCGGTCCCACCTGCCCCGAAGAGGAGGATGAGACCAACGGGAGCGAGACAGGGTGATCCAAACCCGGTGGCTAAACCACCGGGGGCGGTTCATTCTGCGCAGCCGCTCCCAGTTTCTGACCGGAAGCACTCGCCAGGAGCGGAACAGGGGAGACCAAAGCTGTCAGCTCCACTGACAGTGGCGATCCCTCCTGACGACCCACCTGCTGATATGGAAACTGGGCACGTCATCGTGACGGACCCCCCAGCGAGCCCACAAGCGCCTTCCACTGCTGCTGTTGTTGACCCTGCAGCCGGACGGGAGTCCAAGAGAAGGAAGATGTCAACGGTTTCCGAACCGGAGGGACTCGACCAACTCGAATGGACTATCGTCTGCGATAACATACCATCCAAGTGGCAGGGAGCTGTCCACGGCGATTTCACCGACACCAACCAACTTAAGGGACTCTGGAAAGAAAACAATTGGCGAAAACTACCCAACAGAATTGGAAAATACCAACTTCATTCAGCAGGATCTGGCAACCAAATCCACGTGACTGCACAACAGGACCGACTGTTCAGGCAAGGACTCTTGATACCGGATATGACCAACTCTACGATTCATCGCATCCTCAAGATAGTGTTGCGAGATATATATCCGGCAGCCATCGACATGAATATCAAGGTCTTGACTGAAGGACTCCCCAACTTCAGGCCTGAGCAGTCCATCACCCCGCCATGAGTCCTGTTACACCAATCTCCTACCAACCTCCTTTGCCTCCGTGAGTATGGACTTTACTAGACTTTAATTTTTAGGCCGTCATCTCAAAAACTTTGTTTATTTTTTTTGTAAACAGTCGGTAACCTTTTATTTTCGGCAGTCCGTCTAAATTGCTCAAATCACCTTAAAACCTTTTCGGCCGAGCAGTCAAAACTACTTTTCGATTTAACTTTGTAGTCCAGATAGGTTTGGACGCAGTTAACATAGGTAGACTCAAGTACTTGCCAACTTTTACCGAGGAATCGAACTTTAGCCAATCAGAGCACGGCTCCCACTCGGTGTTACTTGAGGTCTGCTTAGTGTCTGCTTTTCGGTCCGCGCTTGCGTTTGACTTTACTAAATGGCTTTTTTCCAAATTCCGCCCACCTCAAACTCAATCCCCCCCCCCCCCCCCCCCCCCCCCTCCTGCTCCGGAGTTGGTCACTGGCGAAGTCAGAGGCTAAATCCGAAGTGGGCGTGCCTGAACCTCTGTGGATAGGGGCACGTTAATAGAGTTGCCCGTTGCCCGTAGCTATCTGAAGATCGTCGAAGGGCGTGAAACTCTGAGTAATAGCGTAGGACCAAAGTGCAATATATATATATATATATATATATATATATATATAGTTGGATTTGTGGGTTACTCGGTAACCAAATAAAAAAGTCAACAACACGCGATCGGCAATTTCTAGGCTACATTTCTGCAATGAAATGTATGTCATGATAGTATTGGTAATAAATACTACGAATGCGATGAAAGAACTAACTGTACGATTGCAAATAATTCATTGATGAAGTAGGCTAAAAAGTTCATCGATGTGACCTTCTATAGTTGTATTCTTACTCCACTTATATAACTGTTGTAAATGGACATCATTTACTGATTAATTCCAATAACCCAATTAAAGGCGCTAATAAAAATATAAATATATACTTAAAAATTACTAAACACACACAGTGACCATATGGATGGATAGATTTACAAAGAACTATATGTTTGCACTACAGCTTCCGGGTTTTGTGTGTTGTCAAGCATGATTTTTAGATGAGGTTTATAAAGTTAATGACAATTGTTATTTTAATACAATAGTTAAAATATGTATTATGGTGTTTTTTTAAAAAGGTTTTATAAAAAAAAAGTATGTGTTTTAATATGTTACACCATACATTGGTGGTGAACGTAGTCCCTTAAATAAAATGGCTGATTTTTAACAAAGGGTACCATGTTTTAAATTGGTATTACTAATTTATGGATGGTATTTTAAAGATTTCATTGCTCAACTGTTGTTGTTGGATCTACAGAGGACTCTTGGATCACACTCAATCTTGTTTATTATTCATGGTTATTGCTATCTTGACACCCCCGTACTTTACTTTTTCTGGTAATTTTTGTCAATTTTAATTCATTTTAATCCATGTTGTTTTTGTTATCACATTTATTTCGCCCTTTTGTATCTGTGGGATACTTGTGAATACACAATCAGTTCATATATGGTTACATTTACAACATTTGGGATATACCCCATTATACCCTTGGGTGTTATGGTGGATCACTTTACAATGACCTTAAGCATCGTAAGGCATCACAATCATATAATAGGTATCCACGTTGTTTATTGGTCAGAATCTCGAGCCTTGACCAATTGTCAGCGCGCTTATATCTCGCGCCGGTTTATTAGGATTCACGATGTCGGACTCCGACCAGACAAAATCTCATTCCTTGCGAAAGTTCCAACTTGAGAGCTCTGTAAACTTAACAAACCATTTTTTTTCAATCCACATAATGATAAGCTGAAGGAAATAATGTTTACGATATTTTCACACGCACTTGGTTGTCAGCAGTAATATATGACAAACCGTCGTATATTCGTATATTAACGATATCTTCAATGTGTATTATTAATAAAACAGAACAAAACCCTGTGATACACCAGCCGAAACAGTTTTGGTATTTCAAAAATGTTTCGAGGCTACATATGTATGTTGCGACCCACACAAAATTACCTGACATTGCCTCGAATCTGTGAACACTTATTTTACTTCTAAATCAGACAAGGGCGGGACGTAGCACAGTGGTAAAGCGCATGCCTGATGCGAGGTCGGTCTAGGATCGATTCCTGTCTATGGGCCCATTGGGCTATTTCTCATTCCAGCCAGTGCACCACGGCTGGTATATCAAAGGCCATGGTATGTGCTATCCTGTCTGTGAGATAGTGTATATAAAAGATCCCTCGCTACTAATGAAAAAAAATGTAGCGGGTTTCTTATCTATGTCTGTGTCAAAATGAACATGTGTTTGACATCCAATAGCCGATGATTAACAAAACAATGTGCTCTAGTGGTGTTGTTAAACAACAAAAGAAAGAATTCTAAATCAGACAAAATATAAGACCTTGTTTTGTTGGAAATCATGATAACATTCTGCATCACGTGGGAGTAATATATTACGGGTGACACGAAAAAATACGATAACCCTACTGAATATGGAATTATAAAACAAAGTTTGTTTTGTTTAATGACACCACTAGAGCACACTGATTTATTAATCATCGGCTATTGGATGTCAAACATTTGATAATTTTGACGTCACACGCTACATTTTTCCATCAGTAGCAAGGGATATGTCATATGCATTTATCACACAGACAAGACAGCACATACCACGGCCTTTGATATACTAGTCGTGATGTACTGGCTGGAACGAGAAACAGCCCAATGGATCCATCGACGGGGATCGATCCTAGACCGATCGAGCATCAAGCGAGCGCTTTACCACTGGGCTGCCTCCCGCCCCTTATAAAACAAAGTTTGGAGACTAACTTTGATAGTTCACTCTTATTAGTATTCGGATATTTGCCACCTTCGGTAAAATGTTTAGGCCCATAGCAATAAAATAGCAACAGATTCAAAAATTAAAAGTACATGTAAATACAATGCGACGTTCATTGCACTTATCCTCCCCCCCCCCCCCCCCCCCCCTCCCCCGGTCTGGCAAATATCATACGGCAATGGTTGTGAAATATAAAAGTTACAGTCCACATACTTTTTAAATAATTCCATATTCAGTAGGATTGTCGGGGTTTTCCGATATATCCCTTTCACTAGTAATGAAGCCAATATGCTTGGAAACGGGTCATTTCTTGCTTTTCATTTCCAGTAATCACACTACTGTTATTGTTTAAATCGTCAGCTGTTCTGTTATACTCCTCTCTTCTCAAACGCATGAAATAGCACATTATGTGAAATTTAGTCAGGGGCGGGATGTAGCCCAGTGGTAAAGCGTCTGCTTGGTGCGCGGTCGGTTTAGGATCGATCCCCGTAGGTGGACCCATTGGGCTATTTCTCGTTCCAGCCAGTGTTTCACAACTGGTGTAACAAAGGCCGTGGTATGTACTATCCTGTCTGTGGGATGGTGCATATAAAAGATCCCTTGCTGCTAATCGAAAAGAGTAGCCCATGAAGTGGCGACAGTGGGTTTTCTCTCTCAATATCTGTGTGGTCCTTAACCATATGTCTGACGCCATATAACCGTAAATAAAATGCGTTGAGTGCGTCGTTAAATAAATTTAATCATGTACGTGATCTGCACAGCGGCTAATTTAGTGATCATTTGAAGCGTAGAAATACTAATTAAAACAAGGTGGCTATTTGGATAACAATGGTCTGTTTATAAATATTAATATGCTTTAGAACCGAATGTTTATGCTCACAGAAACTGTCTCCTTATGATAATTATTATACCAACCCTTTTTATTAACAAAATAGTCACGGCAAAAAATATGCCATGAGAAATAATTTCCTCAACAGTTTTGCGATTAATGTGTAAGAGAGGACTTCAGTTTGTCAGTATTGCAAAAAAAAATAGTTTAGAAAACATTGACACTAAAACACTGAACGTTCCACGACAAAAATATGCAGCAGAAAAATGAAAACACGGCGGGAATCTCCACGGCATTGCCGGCTGCCTTGGTTAATTGCCAATGTTGTTATCATAGCATTTATTTTGATCAGAGAAAACCTGTACTAAACAAATGTGGGTGCAAATAATATTAAAATGTTTTATAAATGTTGAGTAAAATGATAATGCATGCTAAATATGGGAGGGCCAGTCTTGTTATATGACGCCACATGACCTGTATGGATGCTGTTGGTCCTCTGCTGTAACAAGGTTTTTTGTGGGGGTTTTTGTTGTTGTTGTTTGGGTTTGTTTTGTGGGGTGTTTTTTTTGGGGGGGGGGGGGGGGGGTATAGATTTCTTATGTATAGCTAAAAACAATCAGCATAATATTACTTTTTTAACATTGCCAGTACACATTTAAAAAAAAAAGTATATTACATTTTAAAATGGTACATTTAATATCCACTATGTGCGAGTTAAGTTCCAACAAAAATCACTGTTCACTTCATTATGTGAAAAATATACATGCCTTTAGTTACTATAGCCTAGGATAACTTTTTTATAATAGAAATTGACTTGCAGACCAAACAATCATTCAAATCAAAGCTATTTAAAAATATCAAAATAAAAAAAACGTAAGCAGAAGGGTTCACCTTGAACCTGGTTTTGAGCCCTTTGTCAGCGTTGGCTCCCTGACTAATAGACTAAACGACTGAACACATCCCAGCGTTCAGTTGATATTCACTAATAATAATGACCATCGTTCAGAAGAGTATATGTAGTTGATAGGGAAAATATAATATTATAATATAGGCCTTTCACTGATCATATACTCTAAGATATACCAGTATTTTACGGTTGTGCGTTAGGAGCGGAACGTAGCCCAATGGTAAAGCATTCACTTAATGCGCGGTCGGTTTGGAATTGATCCCCGTCGGTGGTTCCATTGGGATATTTTTTGCTCCAGCCAGTGCACCACGGCTGGTATTATCAAAGGCCGTGGTATGTGCTATCCTGTCTGTGGGATGGTACATATATAAGATCCCTTGCTACTAATGGAAACAAATATAGCGGGTTTCCTCTCTAAGACTATATATCACAATTTATAATCATTGTGCTCTAGTGGTGTCGTTAAACAAAACAAACTTTAAACACATTTTTTGTTGTACGTTGTTATTAATAATAATAATAATAATAATAAATAATAATAATAATACAAATGTATAATACTGACCATCGTTGAGGAAGCTATAAGTATTGGATATTATAAATATGTTCTGATCGTCAAGAGATCCCCAGAATTCCTTGAGGAAAATGTCGGCTGAAAACTTGTCACAGTAGTCGGTTCCATGTAGCAGTGACATTGTCATAGAGTCCAACCTGCCGCGAACAATAACTTAAATAAACTGTATGGTGAGACCGAGATGCGCAGAACAGCGGACTACTCTGATTGGTGCTAGCGCTTGAACCTTAATGAGATATAAGCACGGAAATAAGTTGAAGTGATTGGTGCTGCATATAGGTGTCGGAAGATGACAACGTACCCCCCCCCCCCTCCCGTCTGCCCCCTGCTTCCGACGCCTACGAATGATAAAATGTGACAGTCTTTATTTGTGCAAGTATTCTCGTTCCAACCAGTGCACCACAACTGTCAAAGGCAGTGGTATATGTTTTCCTGCCTGTGGAAAAGTGCATAGAAAAGATCCCTTGCTGCATTAGAATAAATGTGGACTACATGTCAGAATTACCAAATGTTTGACATTCAATAGCCGATGATTAATTAATCAATGTACTCTAGTGGTTTCGTTAAACAAAACAAACTTTATTTGTGCAAATATACTCCTCACAAAAAAAGTTAGCAACAACCACTGAAGTATGAAAATGAAGTATTGATTGACAAGGTTTCAACAGACTGTCCTTTTCATAGGTGAGCTTGTTCGGATCGTTCACAGGTAGCGACCCTTCATCCAGACCCATATCTGGGATCACCTACACAAAGTCTCCGAAATGCTTTAGCAAGAGTTCACAATAATCAAATATCCACTCAGGCAGTTAGGATCAGACTTCATGCTGGTGGTCTGAAACTCCAGAAGACCACTACAACGCATCCCGCTATAGCAGCATCATCGACAGGTGTGAATCTAGTGGGCAAGGCAGCATGTCAGCTGGTGGGGTCAAGTTCTCTTTACGAACAAATCAAGATTCTGTCTCAGTTTTAAGGATGGATGACGAAGAGTGTGGAGTGAAGTTGGAGAACGCTTCGCACATTAAACCACTGTCCAACACAATCGTCATAGTGGGGGAAGTCTTTGTTTTGTGT
Organism: Gigantopelta aegis; assembly: GCF_016097555.1. Taxonomy (NCBI): domain Eukaryota; kingdom Metazoa; phylum Mollusca; class Gastropoda; order Neomphalida; family Peltospiridae; genus Gigantopelta; species Gigantopelta aegis. The sequence goes on from NC_054706.1 coordinate 66,131,618, forward strand.
TGGAATTCAGATTGGACAAATAACTGATCGTATCATAATTAGGAAAGGTACAGGGGTGAACTCATTACATCTACTGTCATCCCTCTACCCCAACAGCAAGGAGCAGATTTCATTTTCATGGACGATAACATAGACCCAACCGCTCAGACTAGGATAGTCAGTGCTGCTCCTCAGGCCAACAATATCACTGATGAGAACTGGCCTGCACGTTCTCCTGATTTGAATCCCATAGAACATATCTGGGACATTCTTGGAAAGCGTGTTTATCGTCACCTTGTCCATCCACACAATCGCTAGATGAGATGAAAATAGTTCTGGTTAAGAATGGCGCAACATCCCACGACAGTTGGATCGTCTCATTAGTCGATGCCAAGACGTGTACAAGCATGCACATACAATAACAGAGGTATTGTAACTCACATGGCGAGCATACAGCGGTGCCATAACAATTATAACATACAGCGGTATCATAACAATTATAGCATACAGCCGTGTCATAACAGTTATAGCATATAGAAGTCGCCGTAATACAGTGGTAAAACGCTCGGGTGATGGATCTGGGATCAATCTCCGTCGGTGGAGACATTGGGGGTATTTCTCGTCCCACGACTGGCATATCAAAGGGAGTGGTATGTGCTATCTTGTGGGATGGTACATATAAACGATCCTTTGCTATTAATGAAAAAATATAGCGGCCTTCCTCTCTAAGACTATATGTCAAAATTACCAAATTGTTTGACATCAAATAGCTGATGTTTCTATAATGAGTGATGAACAAAGTGTACCAGAAATCAACAATGATAATTGAATAAATTATAACGGACAACAATAACAAGAACTGAACAAACTGTAGCAGAAATTAAATAATGAGAACTAAACAAACCGTAACATAAACTAATGAGAAATGAACAAACTGTAAAGAGAAAAAGAATAAGAAGTAAACAAACTGTAGCAAAAACGAATAATGAGAACTGAATAAACTGTAACAAACCAATAATGAGAGATATACTAACTGCAACAGAAATAAATGATAAAAATTAAATAAATTATAACGGATAACATTCATGAGAACTGAACAAACTGTAACAGAAATCAATAATGAGAACTGAACAAACGGTAACATGAACTAATGAGAAATGAACAGAATTGTAAACAGAACCGAATAGGAACAAAACAAACCATAACAAAAATCAATACTGAGAACTGAACAAACTATAACATAAACTAATGAGAAATGAACAAACTGTGAACACAAACGAATGGGATCTAAACAAAGTAACAGAAATCAATAATGAAGAATGAATAAATTGTACACACAAACGAACAAGAACTGAACAAATTGTTACAGAAACCAATAACGAGAATGGGAATATACTAATAATGAGAACCAAACAAACTATAACATAAACGTATAATGAGAAAGGAAACAACTCCCAACAAAAGTCAACAATGCGAACTGAATAAATTATAATGGATAACAATCACGAGAACTGAACAAACAGTAACATACACCAGAAATGCGAACTGAACAAACTAACAAAAAACAACAATGAACACAGAACAAACTGTAACATAAACTAATATTGACAACGGACCAAACTTTGACAGAGAGATTGGTAGAACGGCCAAACTAACAAAAAACAAAAATGAGAACTGAGCAAACTGTAACAGAAACCAGTGATGTAAACTGAACAAATATAAAAGAAACCAATAAGGAAACGGAATAAAATGGAAAACAAACAAGTAATACGAACTTAACAAATTGTAGCAGAAATCAATAATGAGAAATTTAAAAATTGTAAACAGAAACGAATGAGAACTGAACAAACTGTAACATAAACTAATAATGAGAACTGAAGAAACAATAACATAAACTAATAATGAGAAATGAACAAACTATAACAAAAGTCAACAGTGCGAACTGCATAAATTATAATGGAAAGCAATAACGATAATTGAACAAACTCTAACACAAACTAATATTAACAACGGAACAAACTTTAACATAAATTGGTGATTAGAATGGCCAAACTGCAACAGAAACCAAAAATGAGAACAGAACAAACTGTAACATAAACCAAAAATGAGAACAGAACAAACTGTAACATAAATAAATAATGCGAAATGAAACAACTGTAGGAGAAACCAATAATGAGAATTGATCAAACTGTAAAAAGAAACGAATGAGAACTAAACAAAAACTGAAACAAAAATCAATAATGAGAACTGATAAAACTGTAACATAAACTAATGAGAAATAAACACAAGGTAAACAAAAACGAATGTGAACCTGTATCAGAAACCAATATTGAGAACTGAATAAACTGTAACAGAAATCAATAAAGAGAACTAAACAAACAGAAACAGAAACTAATATTGAGAACTGAACAAATTATAACGTAAACTAATAATGAGAAATTAATAAACTGTAAACAGAAACGAATGAAAACTTAACAAACTGTGTCATAAACCAATAATGAGAACTGAATAAATGGTAACATAAACTAATAATAATAAATGAACCAACTGTAAACAGAGACGAATTAGAACTGAACAAACTATATGAAAAACCAATAAAGAGAACTGAATACACTGTAACAAAAACTAATGAGAAATGAACAAACTATAGCAGAAACTAATAATGATAACGGAACAAACTGTAACATAGACTAATAATGAGAACTGAACAAACTGTAACATAAACTAATAATGACAACCAAACAAACATAAACCTATAATGAGAAATGAACAAACTGTAACAAAAGTCAACAATGTGAATGAATTATAACGGACACCAATCACGAGAACTGAACACATAACCAGAAATGTAATTGAATACATAACCAGAAATGTAACATAAACCAGAAATGCGAAGGCAACAATGTGTACTGAACAAGCTGTAACATAAACCAATAATGCGAACTGAACAAATGTAACAGACATCAATTATGAAAACAGAACAAACTGTAACACAAACTAATATTGACAACGGACCAACATTTAACAGAAATTGGTAACTAGAACCGCCAAACTGCAACAGATACCAAATATGAGAACTGAACAAACTGTAACACAAACTAATATTGACAACGGACCAACATTTAACAGAAATTGATAACTAGAACCGCCAATCTGCAACAGATACCAAAATATGACAACTGAACAAACTGTTACTGTAATCAATAATGAGAACTGAACAAACTGTTACAGTAATCGATAATGAGAACTGAACACATTGTAGCATAAACAAGTAACGCAAACTGAACAAATTATTGAAAACCCCCACACCCATAATGTGAACTGAACAAACTGTATCAGAAATCAATAATGATAAATAAAGTTAGTTTTGTTTAACGACGCCACTAGAACACATTGATTAATTAATCATCAGCTATTGTATGTCAAACATTTGGTAATTCTGACTCGTAGTCATCTGAGGAACCCTGCTGCATGTTTCTTAATAGAGGAAGGGATCTTTTATTTGCACTTTCAACAGACAGGAAAGCACATACCACGGCCTTTGACTAGTTGTGGAGTACTGGTTGGAAGGAGAAAAAATCCAATCAGTTGAATGGATCCATCGAGGTGGTTCGATCCTGCTACACAAGCCGCCTGATGTTTGCCCGAAGTAACCAAAAATGCCCGAATCTGGATTACAACGTTTATTCATATTAGCATTATATGCGTGCAGATTGAGGCTCATTTTGGGAGTCAAGCGGAAAATACCGTACTACCAGCTAATTTTGGTATTTATTGATAGTACATGTATATGTCCTGACTATTTCACAGGTGAAAATTACCCAGAATTCCTGCGCTCAAATGACGTCATTAAAATGGCGACCGTATTTAATATATTTTTCAAGCAGCCCAGTAAACTGATGTAGACGTTCCAGAGAAAAGAATCAAATTCCATCCACAATTTTCCCAGTGCCACGATTTTCAACTTTAATGTGAACCACTTGCCGAAAATACATTATGGTGGCTAAATTGGATTTTCAAGTTGGCCGCCATAAACTTAAACCTATTAGTACCAATATCTCAGCACTCATGCCACCCAGGATCGCAATTCTTTGATCTAAGCTGATATCATATGCCACTGCACAGGCATTGATTTGTTTTAATTAAACTATAATTATCATAGAAACAAATACATTTCAGTACATCTGTTACCGTATCACCTCAGACTTGAAACTATACTTAACGCCTCACTTCCATTTGGTCGAACAATAAAATAAATTATACAAAATAACGAGTGAATAATCGCTAATCATCTAACGTAAAGTTGTCGTTCATTTGGACCAGTCAACATTTTTTTAACAGAATAACAAGAAAAATATAACAATAACATGTTATAAAACATTTTAATGAACATTTTAGTGAATAATGTAGTATCGGACTATATATATATATAAAGACAATAACTGCTCCCTCTGATCTTGACTGTGTAGTTGACACGTACACCATATATATATATATATATATATATATATATATATATATATATATATACACGCATGCGCAGAGTGTAGTCGAGAGCAGAATTTTAGTAAATTGTTTGGTTCAAGTGCCATGTGGTTTTGTGTGATTAAATTCGTTAGTGGTTAAATCCAGAGACATCCATTGAGGATACAACAAAAAGTACTCGAGGAATAGTTTGAAAGTTTGAATGTCATTGTGTGATTAAAGTACTGTCGGAATTCGAATAACAATGATTTTCGTTGATTATTTCTTACATATTAAACAGATAAGTAAATATTTTGTAAATATGTATTTAATGATAGACAACCTAATTTAGCATTTACTTGTTTTGGCTTTCACTGGTGTACAAGGTGGTGTTTACTCTTGAAATTAAAAGAAAGATGTCAGTAAACAGGTGATTTGTGCACTTTATTGGAAGAAACTATAAACAAAATTGTCAACGTGTCAATTCCATTGCTGTTATAATATGTGAGGAACCGTTTCTGATGACGGTTTACTCCTATCCCTCTCCAAAACAAAATATTTGTAAACATTTATAAGTAACTTTAGAGCAAAACTGTCAAGAACCATTCTGAGTTTGTAATCTATTATACCTGTATTAAAGGTTCTATCTCAAAGTTGCATAATGACAGCTATTTGCAAATCATGTTTTTATTAAATTTTGCTTTAACATTTAAAGATTACACCTTTAACTATATGCCCATAAATGATTATAGGAAATAATTTTATCTACTAGTAGAAAATACATTTTTATGGAGAATCTTTATCACAAACAGATGCTCACATACAACTTCTAATATAGCACCTTTAAGTGGTTGCAAGATTGTGTAAATTTCTAATGTACTTATATTGAATTTCTATTCACTAAATATGCTGGTCATAATTAATAATTTATGCTGCAATTCAAAATAATCAGTTAACTTGCAGTTTTAAATTAAAAGTTTGTTTAAGAGTAAATGAAATTGACACATATCATCAAAATGTGTTATAGTCTGTTCCAATAAAGGTAACAAATTTCCTGTTTACTGACATCTTTATTTTAATTCCAAGACTAAACACCACCTTGTACATCAATGCGAGCCCAAACAAGTAAATGCTAAATTAGGTAGAGTATCATTAAATAGGTATTTACAAAATATTTACTATTCAGTTTAATATGAAAGAAATAATTGACGAAAATCATTTTTATTCTATTTCCGACACTACTTTAGTGTCAGTGTTATCAGAGTTTAATATTAATATGAGTTAAAATAGTACCGAAATACACCTTGCTTAACATCATTATTAATCAGTCACGAGGAATTTTAAACAAATGCAAAACAAATTAGAGACATCTCATTTAATATATTAGTTGATATAATTAAACAGATTACCTATTTTACTATTATTACTAACAGACCCAAACGAATAAAAGCTTGGTAGTCTATTTTTAAGCAAAGCCATTTATTAAGCACCCAAACGTAAAGATTGTACCAACTTGTCCATTAAAGCCACCCCCACCCACCCCCACCCCCGCTTCCTACGTCAGTGTTTTACTGTATTAAACGTTATTAAATCATACACACATAGTGTACATCAAATGCCGTGGTATGCACTATCCTGTCTATGGAATGGTGCATATAAAAGATCCCTTGCCGTTAATCGAAAATAGTAGTCCATGAAGTGGCGACAGAGGATTTCCTCACTCAATATCTGTGTGGTCATATAACCGTAAATAAAATGTGTTGAGTGCGCGTCGTTAAATAAAACATTTCCTTCTTCCATAAGTACTGTCACCACAGCTGTCAAGTCCGTCACTTTTATCTAAGACGATGAAAAGTTTCACCAAAGAAATGAAAAAGTATGACCGAGTTCAAAATATATATATAGAATAAGCATCAGCCATCATTTTGGTCAGTGAAAGAAGGCAATGAAACTGACCCGTTACATTGCAAAATGAAGCTAAAGATTATAACTTTAAATCTTTCTTGCCAACAATAAAAAGACTTCAGATTCGGGACGGTCAGAATGAGGCATGGGGCAATTCTCAGATTTATATTCCAGGGATCAACTTAAATGCATAGGGTAGCTATGCGCTTAGGGTAATCTTAGCCCTAAAATCAACTTAAATGCATAGGGTAGCTATGCGCCTGAGGTAATCTTAGCCCTAAGATCAACTTAAATGCATAGGGTAGCTATGCGCTTAAGGTAATCTTAGGGCTAAGATCGCTTCGAGGAACGGGGCCCTGAACCTCAAGCTGGGCATTGCATAAGGCATCTTTTAATAATAATAATAATAATAGATTTTTTATTTCAGATCAGTGATCCATAGAACATATTTAAACATCACATACAAAACTGATTACATAATATACAGTAGCTTGTGCCAGCGATTTACACATACAGATTTGACGTACACATTTGTACACCACAGGTGGGCAAGTAGGTCGCTTGAAGTTGTTTTTGATTCTGTTCTTCAGCGAATATGCTGTTGAGCGGACGTCGAAAATGAAAGATGGTGGCATCTTTTAAATCAGACGTCGAAAATGAAAGATAGTGGAAGATTCTGTTGTCAACTGTATAAGCCGTTTGGTTCCATACATCATGCATGATAAGATGGCCACCAGAGGGAAGAAGGAGGCCACATTTGTTTCAGGAACTGTTTGTATCCAGCGACACCTTTTGCAGCAGAACCAAGACAGAAATAGACAGATATATCCCTTTCACTAGTAATGAAGCCCATATGCTTAGAAACGGGTCATTTCACCGCGTTAAAGTGTCTTACTGCATATTCGTTTTTATCCAGTGCACCATGACTGGTATATCAAAGGCTTTGGTATGTGCTATCCAGCCTGTGGGATGGTGTATAAAAAATATGCCTAGCTACTAATGTAAACGTTTCTCTCTCTTTCTTTTTATTCTGAAATTTTGGATCTACTGTTTTTCATCGAACGTTTTAAAAACTTTACTGTCCCACCACACACAATTCTTTCTTGGTGCGCGGTCGTTATCGGATCGATCCCCGTCGGTTGGCCCATTGGGCTATTTTTCGTCCCAGCCAATGCACCCCGACTGGTATACCAAAGGCCGTGGTATGTAATATCATGTCTGTGGAATGGTGCATATAAAAGATCCCTTTCTACTAATGAAAAAAGGTAGCATGTGTTCTCTCTCAGACTATAATGTCAAAATTACCAAACGTTTGACATCCAATAGCCGATGATTAGCAAATCAATGTGCTCTAGTGGTGTCGTTAAAAAAATATTTCTCTTCTGTATACATGCATTTCATAACAAAGAACAGCATATAAGGAAATTGTCGACTTATTTTACTGCTAAAAGCAAGTAATGTGATCATACTGATGGTCCAGTTCGAAATGATACAGGTTTTGATGGATATGTCATTATTACGATTTCCTGTTAAAGCTAATCCATATGAACGCATTGCAAAATAATCATTTGCATACATGTGTAAATTTGCACTGTTGTCATTTTGCAAACGTGCATTTTTTTGTCCATATGAACAAGGGCCCAATTTCACAAAACATCGTAAGCCTAGTTTTGCAGGTAAACGTACATTTATGTCCATTTTCATATGTCACTTTGTTCAAACATTCACCTTGATTCATTTTTAAAGTTTCCACTGAAATGATCAGGCGTACGGTTTCAGCTTCGTTACTCAATGTTTAGTAGTAGTTTGTAGAGGTTGAATAAAATCATTACATAGTTAAAATGTTAAAATTGCTCGAGTCCTAAAGATTTCGTCCTGCCATCTTGACGCATGCGCAAAAACCAAGTAAATACCATGTTGTCCACTACGTAGAATTCATTTTAGGACCAATTGCACAAGTTTAATTATGGAGTCGAGTTCCAGTCTATTTTTAAGGGTATTTCACCGTCACAGACTCTCGTTTCACTATGTTGCAACTTTATCCAAATGTGTCACAGGTTTGTAGATTAACTGCACTTAGTATCCATTTTACGGGTTGAAACTACGGACTGCTGAGTAAACCGAGTAGGCCTATACAAAATCTCGAGTATTTTTATCTTCTTTTTTAATCATTAGAGAACCCATCATCCACATTAATTGTTTTATCGCCGCATACAATTCTATATCCTTTGACCAAGGTAATTAATGTAGATCACATAAACATTAACTTATTAGTTTCATGGTAGTAAATGAAACTTTGTGATTTGTAAATTATAAAACGACGAACTATTTCTTTAGTGCTAACGAAGTAAAATTTCCAATTCTGTCTTTTCCTACCTACATTTCTCTTGATCAATTAGTTTTATTTATTTATGTTTCATTCTTGTTTGTTTCGCAGTTATAAACACGCACATTAGCACTGCAAAGAAACGTAAACCAATGGGAATGACGTCACTTTTACGTCGCAGTGCATGGGTGTCCAATATGTAATGGATATTTAGCGGCGTCCAATATGGATTTCTAGCGTCCAATATACATTTTAGCGCCCAATATGCCTTTTAGCGTCCAATATGCCTTTTAGCGCCCAATATGCCTTTTAGCGTCCAATATGCTTTTTAGCGTCCAATATGGCTTTTTGTATACGACTGGTAATTAATGTTCGTTCACATGGTATAAATGAACTAATTTTTGCAACAGATATATAGGTGTATAGAACAGAATAGAATAAAATAGAATAGATGGTTAACGACACTCCAGCATGAAAACTATATAAGCGTATAATGAAAGATAAGTTTATTAAAACTGTGTGTCTGTAGCTCTATTTGACCTTAGTAAATAAAGTTAAAGATTGAAACTTTAAGCTTTTCTTGCCAACAGAACAAAGACTGACAATTCAGGAGGCTCACATAGAGGCATGCTGAAATTCTCAGATTTACATTCCAGAACCTCAAACTGGGCATTGCATAAGGCATCTTTTACATCAACCATCGATAATTTTAGAAAGTGGAACTTCTTGTTATGAACTGTATAAGCCGTTAGGTTCAATGTGTCGCGCATGACAAGATGGCCACCAGAGGGAAGAAGGGAGGCCACATGTTTCAGGAACTGTTTGTATTCAGCAATACTTTTTGCAGCAGTAGCAAGACAGAAACTGGTAAATACGACATCGAACGCCTCAACGTAGTCTGGTCCTAATGGCAGTTCCTTTGTGACGTCGCAAGTGACAAGTTTCTTCACGAATGTCTTTAGGTGACCAATCTTTCTTTCAGTCCATTCTGACACATCTCTGAAAGACAAAAGTAGATAAAGATGTGCAACTAAAACTATACTGAAGGTATTTTGCTGATATTTACTTACAGATATGTTATGTCTTCTATATCAAACATGCAGACAAATGATATGTTGATAACAACCTTAACTAAAAGAAGATATTATTCAAATCCGGGTGTGTGTGTGTGTGTGTGTGTGTGTGTGTGTGTGTGTCTGAATGAAATTTGTTTTTAAACAAAAAAACACTTGCTTTTTTTTTTGCTTTTCTTTCTTTTTCACAATAAAACATGTTTTAACAGTACTTATCGTGGCATATTAAATAAAGACAGAAAAAACACTGGTTGCTTCTATAGGGAGACGAGAGCATGCAGTGCACGTGCAATAAACGCCCAAGTGATATTTTTTGCTGAAAACTTCATCTAGTACCACGGTGTCAAGTAGCCTTGTGCTTGAAACATGTATGGGGTACCTGCAAAAAAAGTACTCGAATTTTGTGCGGAATTATGGTAGGCGTAGACTCTACGGGTTATCTAAAAAATGAGCATCTTCACCCCGAATGTTTTCTAATTCACTTTAAGGGTGAGGGGTGGTAGTATTTATATCCGTGGCGTTTATGTCGATTGATACGCTGCAGGTAGGAGTTTTAGCCACATATGTTACTATTGTCGTCTATGGGATTTGATTTGGTAGTATACACCCTACATAGCACATATTCAGTGCATAATAAAAATATAATGATTTTGTCATTTTATTTAATTAAACTATATTGATTAATTATGTGACGGTACATGCTCTTAATTTCTTTTCGCCTGTGGCGTTATTAATTGTTTTAGAAGGCCGTGTGCAGTTCCAATGCACTTAGCCCAGATGGGCAACTTGTTAGGTAATACCTTTGCGCGACTGTACGCCTAATACACACCCAGAGCAGATGTGGAGGCCATGTGGCTAGTAGTTACGTAATATCGCCAGACTGACGATCAGAGAGAAATATACCGACTCTGGGAGAGGTGCAATATCAGATGATAAGATTCGGTGCCGCGATTTACCCCCAGGCGATATTTCGATTTATAATAAATAGCTAGAGTTTTAGAGTTATGAGAGAAGCAAAAAGGACGGCTCCCAGGGAACGTTGTCCGTTTGGACTTTGGTAAATATATATATTATTTCTGCTCTGTTGTATAACCTTGATGTGATTGATGTGACTTTTAAATATTTTAATACTGTATTATACCAATATTCTTTAGACAGTGTCTTCGGTCATCTGACGAAGTAAATCGTAGTCTTACTGTTCTATTTATACGAGTATTTGGTAATATAAAGCTTAGCCAGTCATCCTAGAAGACCTAGGTAAACTGTAGGTTATTGTCTTTATTGTGATAGTACCAGTATTAATTCTGTGTTACAAGGTTACTGAATGAGTAGTTAAGGGTTAATTAAAAATTAACCAGTTAGGAATAGTGTTGTAATTCCTTTATTAATTAAATTCTCCTGGCAGCGTTTCTCAATTATCACACGTTACTGAACGAGTAGTAAGGGTTAATTAAAAATTAACCAGTTAGGAATAGAGTGGTAATTCCTTTATTAATTAACTTCTCCTGGAAGCGTTTCTCAATTATCACACGTGTGGGTGTTGTGTCACGGTGAAGTGATTAGCATATTGTGTAAACTAAACTCCTAGAGATTAACTAATTAAGTGATCAGTTCTGGGTTGTTATTATTGTTGTTATTAATTAACTACTGCGGCTGTGCATTTGTCAGCGTAGGTTAATACAGATTCCAAAGTGTATTGTGTTTTTGTTGTGTTTTCTAGTGAACTAAACGTGCTATAATAATATATACTTTATATAAGATCGTATCTCTGATCATACCTAGAGACGAGCCAAAGCGGTTTTGAACTGCCTGTTACAGAGAGATCTAATAGATATACAGTTAGGAGAGATATTTTGATAATCGTGTTTTATTCAGTTACGGGTATTATAGAATCCCCGTGACAAATTAATTAGCCGTCACTCGACCATGTAAGTTCACAATGACCTTGACCGTGACAATAATCACTGTACATGGCTTTGAATGGAGTTTGAATCAAAGTTAGCACTGATGAAACGTTGGTTTTGGCCTATAATTCATACTGTAAAGATTTGAATAATTTCTTTTTACATGGTATTTGACTTGCCATATACAACTGCTCTTAAATATGGTATATAGGCAACCTGAACTAAGATTTTAACAGCAATTTATTTTATATTAAAAATAACATGTGCCAATAGTGGGTTAATGTCTTTAGTTTCCGTTAACATAGTTAATTTTTCATGTATGAAATTCAGAAAACTCAAATTTGTAAAGAACTTGATTTTTATTGTCATTTTGACATATTTATAGGGTGCTAAATTTATTTTAGACAAATTTGTAGTTTTATGCACAATTTTAAGTACATTTGAAGAATTTTTTTTACCAAAAACATAATTAAATTTGTTGTCACTATTGTGCCATACTGTTCTTATTTATATATAACAAAAAACTGGTTAAACATATATTTAGATCTCCAGATCAAATTTTAAACAACACAATCACTTAATTTGCTCTCATGAAGAGCATTTTAAGTGTATACTAGATTCAGAACCAATTGTTTTCAGATTTGATTATCTGCCTTGGAGTAAGTTGATAATTTATTTTATTGTTAAAGCTGTATTACCCAATATTACTAGCTAAATAAAATAATGAATCACAGATTGTAGGAATACATCCAATATACATATTGTATTCATCTGGATTAGAAAATAATGCAAGAAAATAGATGTTAGGGTAATTATGTCATTTAAAAATTGTTTTTTTTCAGTAATTAATAAAAAATAAATGTGTGAAAGCTGCATAATAATTCCAGATATCATAAATATTAAAACTTCCAACTACAGTAGGCTATAAATAAAATATAGTCAGGGATATTGGTGGCTGCCAATGGTTTTGATGGTTCATTATGAACATCAGCATGGCCGATGGATTTGAAATTCCCACACCTGGTAACTTGAACACACCCACACCCAGCATACAGGATTTCCTCCCAACACTAATGTTCAGGACATTAAGCCGTTACTTCATACAGGTACAGTCATGTTGGTGTTTCCTTCCTCAGTGTATTGTTTTAATACTGATATTTCTTTGATGTGCCTGTTAAGGTCTTCATTATCTAGGGGTCAGTCAAGTGCATGTGTTTTAATGGAATTATTTAAAGGGGTAGAGGTACTCTGATTACCTTTGTTGTCTCTACATATCTACTTTATTTTAAAACATTTTGTTGTTTAATATGATATATTGCATTTGTACAAAACTGTATGCAATATATGTGCCGTATGATGTGTACATTATATTAGGTTGCACTGCAGAAACAAGTTTCAGCGAAGCTGTCAGTTAATGTCAGAATACACCAGATCCTGGTTGTAATAAAAACACATAGCTGGACACTTTTTGAAAAATGTATGTTATCAGTATAGGTAGTACTAAACCAAATAACTTCCGGCTAGGTCAAAGTTCGATGTGCACCTTACTTTTGATAGAGAAGTGAACACCACAAGTCCTGTGATTGGCGATAAATGTGAGTCCGTTGGTTGGAAACAAAATAGTTTCATCAGGGTGTGACGGAACATGCTCTTAATTTTGTTTTCGCCTATGGCGATATTAATTGTTTTAGAGGGCCGTGTGCAGTTCCAAATTGCACTTAAGCCCAGGTTGCCAGTAGTTACGTAATACCTCCGCGAGTGCGGTTTTTACAACCGTGATTTCTGGCGAAATGGCGACAGCCAGTCTGGCGATCTAAGAAAATATACCGACTCTGGGAGAGGTGGAAATATCAGATGATAGGTGAGGTACCGCGTTGTGCCCCCAGGCGATATTCGCTGTCTCTGAGAGTTTTGAATAAATAGCTAGGATTTTAGAGATATCAGGGAGAAACATAGGAAGGCTTCCAGGGATCGCTGTCCGTCCGGACTGGTAAATAATTTTATTTCTGCTCTGTGTATAACCTTGATTTGATTGATGTGACTTTAAATATTTTAATACTGTATTATACCAATATTATTTAGACGGTGCTGCCAGTCATCTGACGCAGTATACTGTAGGCTCACCGTTCTGATATATATATATAAAGCTTAGCCATTCATCCTAGAGGACCTAGGTAAACTGTAGGTTATTGTCTTTATTGTGATAGGTACCAGTATTAATTCTGTGTTACAAGGTTATTGAACGAGTAGTAAGGGTTAATTAAAAATTAACCAGTTAGGAATAGAGTTGTAATTCCTTTATTAATTAAGTTCTCCTGGAAGCGTTTCTCAATTACCACACGTGTGGGTGTTGTGTCACGGTGAAGTGATTAGCATATTGTGTAAACTAGACACCTAGAGATTAACTAATTAAGTGATCAGTTCTGGGTTATTATTTGTTGTTGTTAATTAACTACTGCGGCAGTACATTGTCAGCGTAGGTTAATACAGATTCCAAAGTGTATTGTGTTTTTGTTGTGTTTTCTAGTGAATTAAACGTGCTATAATAATATATACTTTATATATAGATCTTATCTCTGATCATACCTAGACGAGCCAGCGGGTATAACCGCCCGTTACAGAGAGATCTAATAGATATACAGTTAGGAGAGATATTTGGACAATCGTGTTTCATTCAGTTACGGGTATTATAGGATCCCCGTGACAGGAGTAGAAAATTGGGGGCTCGTCCGGGATCTGAAACGGGACATGCATATTTAAAAAAGTATTGTTTGGGGCTTTATAAATTATTTTTACAAATTACCAGAAGTAGCAACGTTGTTCACTAGAAAATTAATTAATAATAAGTGCGTCATATCTAAACATGGATAAGAATTTGCTGGATAGGCCTACGCTCAGTGTAGTGGAGATTAAGCGAGCACGTAAGGCCGAGTTAGTTGAAATCGCGGGTGAGCGAGAAATTTATTTAACATCAGCTAAAACCTTAGGTGATATAAGGACAATTATTATCCAGGAAGTTTTTGGTGATAGACCTGTTATGGAAGACAGTGAGATTGTTCCAGAGATAGAGATAAATGAGTTAAGTGTGGAACAACAATTAGCTTTTAAAAAGCTTGAGTACGAAAGAGAAGAACGTGCATTAGATAGAGAGAGAGAGAGAGAGAGAAAGAGAAGAAAGGGATAGAGAAGATAGAGCTAGAGATAGAGAAGATAGAGATAGAGATAGGGAAGATAGAAAGAGGGATAGAGAGAGAGAGAGAGAGAGAGAGAGAGAGAGAGAGAGAGAGAGAGAGAGAGAGAGAGAGAGAGAGAGAGAGAGAGAGAGAAGATAGGGATAGAGAGAAAGAAGAGAGGGATAGAGAATTCCAGTTAGAAAAATTAAAAGTGGAACATGAGTTAAAGTTGAATACTGAAGAAGTCAGACGAGAAGTAGGAAATGGGTTTAACATGTCGGAGGCTTATAGATCAGTGTCTGTATTTGATGACCAGGAGGTAGATATGTTCTTCCAACTTTTTGAACGGGCCGCTAAGCAGCTAAATTGGCCGCAGTCTAAGTGGACATTGTTAGCCGTGTCTAAGTTTAAGGGGAAGGCTAGTGTAGCTTATAATTCAATGAGTGATGAGCGAGCAAGTCAGTACGACCTAGTTAAGGCGGCAGTGTTGAGGGCGTATGAATTACGACCTGAGGATTATCGTTTACGGTATAGCGAGTTGAGAAAAAACGCAGGGTCAGTCTTATAGTGAGTTTGTGGCTAAGAAGGCAGGGATGTTTGATAAATGGGTGGTGTCTCATCAGGTAGAGTCATATACCGAGTTACGGGAGTTGTTGATCTTACAGGACATTAAAAATGGATTACCAGTTAGCTTACGTATTCATTTAGAGGATCGTGATGTCAAAAAGATAGAGGAGGCAGGCATAGTGGCAGATGATTACGTGTTAATACACAAAGCTCAGGCAGTACAGGGTAGCTCTTTACAACAGGGTGATAAGAAGAAATTTCAGCCAGGTTTTCCCCGGGAAAGTAACTATCGGGGAGAGTCTTCTAGTTGGTCAGCTAGTCAGGCAAGGAATGTACCTGGTGGGCAAAGTAAGGATAAACCTGCATTATCAGCCAATGCACGAACTTTTCGTCCACATTGCAGTTACTGTAAAAAGGATAACCATCTTGTCGGGGACTATTTTAAAAGGAAACGCGATAATGCGCAAGTGGTCGGTTTATTGAGGTCAGCTCCGCTAGCGAGAGAGTTAATGGTTAATCCTATGGCAGAGAAAGTAAACCCGTATGTGTCCACTGGTATAGTTTGTGATGTGAAACAAGAATTGAGTCCTAAGGCAATATCAATCTATCGAGATACCGGGTGTAGTCAGTCGCTGATCACGTCGGAGTGTTTAGCTGGTATTGAGAATTCAGATACAGGACGTAGTTTGGCCTTAACCTCGGTTACTGGAGAAAAAATGGTTGTCCGGTTACATAACGTTTTCTTGTGTTCGAAGTTTGTGACGGGACCAGTCATTATGGGTGTTGTAAAGGACTTGCCTGTTGAAAACATAGGAGTTTTGTTGGGTAATTATTTGACTAGTCAGTGTTGTCAGCCGTAATGTGACCAATTGTTAATTGAAGACAGCCCTTTACCAATAAAAGAGTGTGAGGTTGATGAGATTAGATATCCTGCGTGTGTAAAGACTAGGGCTATGGCCAGTAGGTTAGCACGAGACCCAGAGGATATTTGTGATTTGTCTGATACGTGTGTGAGCCATGAAATTGGAGTGGATGAGGTTATCAGTAAATTGGTAGATAAGTCAACTGACGAACTAAATGTGGTGGAACCTGTTGACCTCCCGCAGAGGGTAAATGAACCAGTTGTGTTTGATAGAGGGGCCTTACCTTGTAATAGACAAGAATTAATTCTAGAGCAGGGGGCTGATCCAAATTTGTTGGCAGCTCATACTACCTTGTTAACTGAGGGTGAGATGGAGGATCAGATGTCAAGTTATGATATGGACAAGGGAGTATTAATGAATAAGAGAGTTAGAGATAGGAAGGCTAGGAAGCAACTGAGCCATGCTCAGAGCAAAATAAAATCAGTGTTTGATAGTAAACCAGGGAATTTAAACCAGGGGATAAGGTGCTGCTGTACCTTCCCATTAAACGGGGTTCATTGCAGAACAGGTATTTCGGGCCCTATGTTGTGCACAAACGGGTTAATGAGACAGGGTATGTGATAAACACTCCTGATAGGGTTAGGAAAAGTAGGTATTGTCACATCAATTTGCTAAAAGGTTATTTTGACAGACTGCCGATAGTTCCAGTGCTACCTGTCCAAATTGAGAGTCACTCAATTTCCTGTGATGACGTCAAGACTGCAGAGGTTAAGTTGGCCAACGGCCAGATTCTAGCAGACTTGAGCCCCCAGCGAGCAAAGTTGACTACATTGATACAAGACAATGTTTCCATTTGTCAGGACCTTCCAACGGTTACCAACACCTTAATCCAGGATGTACGCTTGGAACCCAACGCTACACCGATTCGACAGCATGCCTATCGGAGAAAACCTGGAAAACGTGCTACACTGAAAAAGAAGGAAACGAAGTTCCAGTGGTCAAAAGAATGCGAGAAGTCATTCAACCGTCTCAAGCAGATGCGCTCCTCGTCTCCCGTGATGGCAGCGCCAGACTACCGAATGCCTTTCAAGCTAGTTGTGGATGCCAGTGACGTGGGAGCTGGAGCTGTGCTGTTCCAGGAAGACGAAAATGGACTGGACCATCCTGTAAGTTTCTTCTCCAAAAAGTTTGACAAACACCAGGTGAACTATTCCACTATAGAGAAGGAAGCTTTGGCCATGGTACAAGCTCTGAAGCATTTTCAGATCTACGTGAAATCGGCAGTGCATCAACTGGTGGTCTTTACTGATCATAATCCGCTTACCTTCATTCACAGAATGAAAGCCACCAAGCAGAGAGTTTTGAGGTGGAGTCTTCTTCTGCAGGAATACCCAATTACCATTGAACATATCAAGGACACATCCAATGTAATCGCTGATGCCCTGTCCCGAAGTTGAACGTTATGATAATGTGTTGACATTCTTGATTTCTGTTTTGTTTTTATATATATTATTTGTATACCAGGGACTCAGAGACTCAGTCTGATTACTGGTAGTCACCTTATTATTACATGTGTTATAAATGCCCGGATGCGTCGGTTAACGCACCTTTTGTTTTAATGTAGTATATTTCCCTATTCCTAGAGTAGAGGAAATATCCTTTTTGAGGTGGGGGGGGGGGGGGGGGGGGGGTGACGGGGGTGAACATGCTCTTAATTTTGTTTTCGCCTGTGGCGATATTAATTGTTTTAGAGGGCCGTGTGCAGTTCCAAATTGCACTTAAGCCCAGGTTGCCAGTAGGTACGTAATACCTCCGCGAGTGCGGTTTTTACAACCGTGATTTGTGGCGAAATGGCGACAGCCAGTCTGGCGATCTAAGAAAATATACCGACTCTGGGAGAGGTGGAAATATCAGATGATAGGTGAGGTACCGCGTTGTGCCCCCAGGCGATATTCGCTGTCTCTGAGAGTTTTGAATAAATAGCTAGGATTTTAGAGATATCAGGGAGAAACATAGGAAGGCTTCCAGGGATCGCTGTCCGTCCGGACTGGTAAATAATTTTATTTCTGCTCTGTGTATAACCTTGATGTGATTGATGTGACTTTAAATATTTTAATACTGTATTATACCAATATTATTTAGACGGTGCTGCCAGTCATCTGACGCAGTATACTGTAGGCTCACCGTTCTGATATATATATATAAAGCTTAGCCATTCATCCTAGAGGACCTAGGTAAACTGTAGGTTATTGTCTTTATTGTGATAGGTACCAGTATTAATTCTGTGTTACAAGGTTATTGAACGAGTAGTAAGGGTTAATTAAAAATTAACCAGTTAGGAATAGAGTTGTAATTCCTTTATTAATTAAGTTCCCCTGGAAGCGTTTCTCAATTATCACACGTTATTGAACGAGTAGTAAGGGTTAATTGAAAATTAACCAGTTAGGAATAGAGTTGTAATTCCTTTATTAATTAAGTTCTCCTGGAAGCGTTTCTCAATTATCACACGTGTGGGTGTTGTGTCACGGTGAAGTGATTAGCATATTGTGTAAACTAGACACCTAGAGATGAACTAATTAAGTGATCAGTTCTGGGTTGTTATTATTTGTTGTTGTTAATTAACTACTGCGGCAGTACATTGTCAGCGTAGGTTAATACAGATTCCAAAGTGTATTGTGTTTTTGTTGTGTTTTCTAGTGAATTAAACGTGCTATAATAATATATACTTTATATATAGATCTTATCTCTGATCATACCTAGACGAGCCAGCGGGTATAACCGCCCGTTACAGAAAGATCTAATAGATATACAGTTAGGAGAGATATTTGGACAATCGTGTTTCATTCAGTTACGGGTATTATAGGATCCCCGTGACACCGGGCAAAAAATTTATGTCGATTGATACGCTGTAGGTAGGAATTTTAGCCACATATATTACTATTGTCGTCTATGGGATTTGATTTGGTAGTATACACCCTAAGAGAGATTATTCAGTGAAATACCCATTGCGTTATTTTTGCCTCTCAGTATATAATGAAAGTGATCATCGACTTCAGTATTGGCGATGAGGTTCGTTAAACGTTTCTAATACATATCTGTCCGTCGCCCGTCCCTTGTTCCTCTGTAAATTTTTCCTTTGAAGTTCATCTCCTACGAGAGTTTTCACTTAATTGTTCTGAAATTTGGTGAAATTATCCTCCTGGGTATTCTTTACAAAACTAATAGAGAAATATTTCGGAAATTGTTATTAAATAAAATAAAAAATAGTACTTTAATACTGATAGATATATATTTAGGAAATTTTGATAAAAAAATATATATTTAAGAAAAAAAAAAATTAACTCGTAAGATAAATGGTATCTAACGGCCATTCATGTAGTATTCTCTATTTATAAATACCAGTGGCGGTATTCGTGGACTGAAAGCGACGTGACAATATATATATATATATATATATATATATATATATATATATATATATATATATATATATACAGTAGAATCTCATTGGCTCGAACACTGTCGGTGCATCAAAGTCTGTTCGACCCATCGGGTAGTTCGAACCATGCATTCGGCCGTTGTCGGGTGCTTCTGTAACACAAAAACCAATCGGAATACTTCGCATATTTCCGTAAAACTGGCTTGGGCGAAATGGTCCGATTGACTCATGAGTAACGAAGTCGCCTTCAAATGTCGGATGAGATACATATTTGTAACTATTATTTATCACCGTTGAATAAACAAATAACAAACACACTGGTAGTCTGTATTTATAAATATTTATTAATTTAAAAAATCGTTCTTTATTATGCTGTTGTAGAATCTTTTGCGACATATTGACAACGTTGAGAAAATAATGAAAGTGCACGAAGCACAGGCGGAGGCCCTTTACCTTTTATTGTTGCAATCACTACATTACATTGATCTCTCCTGTATTTCAAGTTAAAAACAAAATATGCCGACGCTCATGCATAGAGTAGCGATTAAAATGATTAAAGTAAACCGGCGAGGCCGAACTAGGCTTACCAATTGATTGGTGTTTCATGCAAGGTTCATTCAGCTCACGATTATCGTAGTACTATTATCTGTACTAGAAAGATAATTACCGATAGGTGCTAAATAAACAACATGAGAAGCCGGCATATGATCTAGGATTAATTCGTTCCACTTCCGAATTTATATTAACTTACTTTGTGACTGACGTGAAAGGGTCAATGAAAAATTCGTAAATAAATATAAATTATTTTTTGTATTTCTTCGGATAGATTTAGTCGTTCGAGCTATATATGTTTAATTTTACAGTTCGGACTAATAAACTGGTTCGAGAGAAAGCTTCTGTTCGACCCTAGGGGTATTCGACCAATCAGCACCAAAATAAAAGGGTTTAATAGAGAAAAAAATCGGGACATTGTTCTTGGTTCGAGAATACCGGTAGGTTCGACCGTTGCGTGTTCGAGCCAATGAGATTCTACTGTATATATATATAATTAAATTTCCTTTGCGTCGATACACTTTACGGCAATCTGATTGGTCCAGAGGTGCTTACTTTTTTTCGTTCATATGTCGATGAACTGAAAAAAATTAAGCCACGCCTACTACACCCCACCCCCACTGACTCGCACTACTTTTGTGCAACAAGCCGGATTATTCAGATATTTTGAAGAAAATACACGTGATGGCTACAAAAGCAATAAAAAAAATATATACGATAAATTGATGGAAAATACTATAGCAGAGTAGACATGTAAATCAATACGCAATGATTTAACAAAAAAACAACAACAACAACAAAAAAACAAACAAAAAACAAACCCCTCTTCGCTAACCATGACATGAGACTCCGTCGGTTGCCAAAGAAATCATGAAGGAAACTTCACGGTAAGTTGTAAGCGATGTTCTACAGCTGTTGGCGAAAATTAAACTGTTCCACCAACAGCATAAACGTTAGACACGTTACCTTCATTCACTTTTATAAAATATAAACTAAACACGAATAGGACAATTCCTTCCAATATAACGACCGGCCTCGGTGGCGTCGTGGTTAGGCCATCGGTCTACAGGCTGGTAGGTACTGGGTTCGGATTCCATGGGATTTTTAATCCAGATACCGACTCCAAACCCTGAGTGAGTGCTCCGCAAGGCTCAATGGGTAGGTGTAAACCACTTGCACCGACCAGTGATCCATAACTGGTTCAACAAATGCCATGGTTTGTGCTATCCTGCCTGTGGGAAAGTGCAAATAAAAGATCCCTTGCTGCTAATCGGAAAGAGTAGCCCATGTAGTGGCGACAGCGGGTTTCCTCTCAAAATATGTGTGGTCCTTAACCATATGTCTGACACCATATAACCGTAAATAAAATGTGTTGAGTGCGTCGTTAAATAAAACATTTCTTTCTTTCTTTCTTTCTTTTCCAATATAACGAAATGATCCGAAAAATTGCACAGCAGCTAGATGAAATGACATCGCTTATCAAAATTACCACAGGCACTTGACACAGATTAGTATACATGAATAAAATTCAAAATGTGTTGTATATCGGTAAATTTGATATATTTCCCCAATATTTTGCTATACTCTCTTCATACATGACAAATTTATTGCCACTGAACGTGTATTGACATATGCCAAAAATTTCAATCACTACTATATAAAAGATACAAGATCATGTATGAAGAGAGTATAAGCAAAATATTGGGGAAATATATCAAGTTTACCAATATACAACAAATGAATTTTATTCATGTATGTCTATAGGCATACTATTACTAATCTGTGTCAAGTGCCTGTGAAAATTACGTCATTTACCAAATGACGTTATTTACAAAAATCACCTGATTCAAATAATAGTAAATGAATGTTTGCATTCTTACGCGACATACGTATCAATGAAGTGTACACAAACAATACCACAGGCGTATTTAAAGCTAAACAAAATAAATTCAGTTATGTATTGTTAAAGTATGCATATAAATTTAATTTTAAGATTTGACGGCAATTATTTTTTTGTTTATGTAAGTATGAACCCAAAAAACGATGTGCACACTTTTATATGTCCCTCTACGCGGAGTCATACAGTGTGCACATAGCTTTTTCGGTTCATACTTGCGTGAACCCAAAAATAATTGCGGTCAATTCTTAAATAAATAAATAAATGAATAATAAATATATATAGAATAACTGATTACTGTCTTAAGATATCAGCTTTATCCTGCGAAGGTTAGATTGGCGAATGCAGCGAGGCTCTTCCGAGCTGCATTCGCATTCAACCTGAGCAGGATAAAGCTGATATCTTAAGACAGTAACAAACAATTTCTTTTATCCTGCAATCCGACAATAATATTCGGAAAATCATTATTTATTCCAGTTTTGTGTACGCAAATAGAGTATTGCCAACATAGCAAGGCTTTTTCCGTATGACGCCATACAAGATGCATGACGTCATTATTTGTAAGACACTAGCTACATTGTGTCACATTAAAAAAAGCGTTTCTAAACTCTAATTCATCAATAAATATACAAGTTTTGTATTGTTGTCGCAAAACTGAAAGTTATTTGTATTTATTGTACTTCAACACAAATGATTTAAAGAGTATGTTTACTAAAAACTACTCTGAAATACTCGAGTCGAGTCACGTGACCTATATTTTTTGGTCAGTGACCGAAAATATAGAGATTTATCTAGTCAACATATCTTTCCAATGTATACAGTGATTGCTGGATAAATATATATATATATATAGAATTCGTCACAAGTATTTTTGAATATGGAAAATATCAACCGAGTCTATGTTAATACCGATTAACTAGACGAGGTTGATATTTTACATATTAAAAAACACGAGTAGCGAATTCTATTTATCCTATAACACTTCTAAAATAATATTTCAATTAAATTTTTAGTAAATCACAGTACTAACGTCGCCGCCATCGGTAATATGACGTAATCACGATTAGCACAAATTAGTTTGACGTCACGCATTTTAACTAAATCTTTGAAAACGTTACACTCAGATACAAAGGTCTTATTGGCTTGTAAGCAAATGACCCATCCACAGCAACACATTATTTAGAGACCTTGCAAATTTGCATACCATTATTAACCGGGTTAAATTATCACATGGGTTTATGACATGGATAGCATGGGTAGGTTATAGGATATATCGATATATCTATCTATCTATCTATCTATCTATCAGTATATATGATGTAATATCTTACATTTTCAGTGCAATCAAAGTATGTGATATTTTTCAGATCACATAGGCCTACTTTAAGAATTTGATAACTTTGCAAATTAGATGTAAATTAATCGAAGTCACGGCACTAGGTTTATTGACATTCCATAGTTGATGTATGCATTCATAGTCATTAAATAAAAACATTTCAATAGCAATTTTACACTGAAAGCTGTCCAGCGTTCAGAAAACAAAAAACTTTAAGCACTTGTTTATTCTGAAAGGACATCCAAAATGACCTCATTCGAGTTTGACGTCTTTTTTATTCAAATAGACACCGCGCCACATATTCTTACGTCATTTGAATATCTAGTAATGGCGGACTGCAATTAAAGTTGCGTGTACAGTTTGCAAAAACACGTTGTATTAAGCTTGAGATTATATATGATAAAGAGATTATTACTCTCGTGTTTCGGTATTGTCAATATCATATATTAAGAATAAAAATAATGTATTATACTCGCCAGAGGGTAAACACGAGGGTAATAATCTATTTGTCATATAATCTCAAGCTTAATACAATGGTATTGACGATACCGAAAACACACTCTGGTAATAACCTATATATAGAGAGGATTCGTCACGAGTGTTTTTCAATATGGAAAATATCAACCGAGTCTACGTTAATTGGTATTTGTCGAAGCTCTGCTAGACGAGGTTGATATCTTATATATTAAAAAATACGAGTAGCGAATTCTATTTATCCTATAACACTTCGAAAATAATATTAATTAAATTTTTAATAAAGCACAGTACTAAAGTCGTCACCATCGGTAATATGACGTCATCACGATTAGCACAAATTTGTTTGACGTCACGCATTTTAACTAAATCTTTGAAAAGGTTACTCTCAGGTACACAGGTCCTGTTGACTTGTAAGCAAATGACTCATTCATAGCAACACATTACCTAGATACCTTGCAAATCTGCATACCATTATTAACCAGTATTTGCTAATTTTATGCATGAACAATTGGTTTTGATTGGTCATTTTAAATATGTGAAACTTTTGTCTTGTTGAACATACCACTAAATATGATGATTATATTCCTATTGTACGTAACTTAAATAGTTTGTTTGAAAAGCACCAATTCTATTTTGTAAAATACATACAAGTACAGGTACAACAATGTCATACACAATGATACAAGGTAATCTTGAATATGGAAAGATTTTGTTCAATGCATACATCCTCATGATCAATAACAAAATATTCATATCAGTCTGTATCAACCACACATTATATATTTTTCAAAAAGAAACTAATTTGGTATTAATTAAGCCTATAAAAGCTTTATTGAACGTTTAACACGTTATTTATATATCATTTGTTTCAAAATATGTCACTGGTGAATATCATTTGTTAAAAGTATTTGCCATCGTATTATAAACATATGAAGTTGCGTCTGGATGTTTAAATGTTTTTAAAGTGTTTACCCATGTTTGTATAAATAAGACTCACTTTGCACCAGCTAACTCTGCTGTAAACCTGAAAATATGATCCCAGTTGAAGTTTATCTTTTCTCCGTCCATCCAGCGCCGAATAATATCAAGGTTGGACGGTGCAAGGTCAGCCATGACAATGTCCGAGAATCGTTCTGGCGTAGTGATCATCCCACTGAGAGACGGACCGCAACCAAAGTCAAGGAGTCGATGTCCTGTCAGTCTTTCTGGAAGCAGAGACACCAATATATGTATGCGTATAGCATTAAACGCATGGGGCGGATGGGGCGGATGGGGCGGAATGTTATTCAGTGGTAGAGTGCTAGCCTGAAGTGTGACTTGTGGTAAATCGGCAAGACGTTATTTGAAAGTTTATACATAAGTGGTTATGAAGAGTTTTTCTTTCTTTTTAAAACATATAAAATCAATTTCTTTATAAAGAAGATGATACTACGTTACTTTAACACATGCCGCAAATCATGTTGATTATTTAAAAGTAGTTAAGCGACTTAATGTTATAATTTCTAATTTCTCAGGAATAAACTTAACCAAGCATTTTTCATTTCACATATTAATAAACTCATTGTTAGAACAGAATATATTTTTCACACGCTTCTGGGTTTAATATATCAACTTTAATATATAACAGCCAGTGGTATATGCGATGTAATCCTTCAATATGTATTACAAATTACTGACGACCAAGAGAAGAACCCTGTAAAATACCAGCTGAAACAGTTTTTGTATCTTAAAATGTTTTGAGCGTTTATATGCGATAAATGATGATAACATTCTACATTGCTGCCAAACAGATTACGACTAATATTGTGGCTAAAATGATGGAAATACATGGTGAAAACATTTCAGGGTAGTTCATTCTGCCGGAATATCTCTATTGTTTTTGCCCGAATTTAAGAATTTTTCACAGCACAAGGTGGACAGTTGTCCCCCTGACTCCCCGTCACGTATATTTATGGGAACAAACACGTCTTGCTAGGTCTGAAAACACAGGTCAGTCTCTTTAATAAACTTTAGAACCAGGACCCAAAATGTTACCAAGTTTGATATGTTATATATTAAAAAAATATTGTAATATATAACAGGCTATACTTTTAAAAGAATTGTATATCTTGGTTATCTGGTCCAAAACGAACCTGGAAATAGAAGAGTAATGTTTAAAGTAAAATTACATCTTTTAAACATTTAACAAGTAACTGTTTTAGTAAAATCACCTGAATCATATGTACCATATTATATCAGAGGAAATTATTTACATACGTAAATGCAGGCATATTAAAATAAGCCGCGGTAGCTGTCGAATTTCATTGACTATGGAACATTTGAATTGGTTACGTTTTGCATCTTAAATACAGTACAGATTAAATAACTTTGTTAACGTTATGAAAATACTTATGGTTCCTTGCTTGAAATATTGTTCTGTGCACATCTCTGAGCTGATTCAGAGGTCCTTTTATTAAGGAAGCTGTATAAAGGTTTTTAGCATATACACTGGAATCCATCTTGTGCAGAAATACTGTTATCGTCTTTTATATGTTAATGGACGATTCGTATTATCATGTTACACAATCTAATTAAAATTAGCTCCACTATTACATGTGGATCTAACACCAGCCAGTTGGAGCTCATGTCCACCAATCAAAACCTTACTTGCAGAATCCTGCCAGTGATTTAAAAATAATTTGAAAACATTCCGAATTATCCTGAGGGTATACGACATGTTTCGTGTGAATTACGTATGCCTTAAAACATGTTTTATTTTATAAAATAAATAATTTGTAATGTATAGTGAAATTCGCTATCTTTAAGAATGTTTAGGTTTTGTTCAAAAAGAGGTGCTCTAATGTGCCTATGGATTGCTGCACTGAGACCAACACAAGTCGATTTAGAGTAAAGTTCGTCCTGGGTGTTTCAGACTTCTGAATAAAACAGGCAAAGCCTCTCGTTCAGAGTAGTCGCATCAAGAGTTTCAAAATCAGTGAAAAATCCACGAACTTCAAAATTAAAAAAATATAACATAAGGTGTGCAGGCAACGAGGCACCTGTACATAATTTTTGACATCCAATAGCCGATAATTTATAAATCAATGTGCTCTAGTGGTGTCATCAAACTTTTTGTTGTACGTTGTTATTAATAATAATAATAATAATGCAAATGTATAATACTGACCATCGTTGAGGAAGATGTATGCATTGGATATTGTAAATATGTTCTGATCGTCAAGATATCCCCAGAAGTCCTTGAGAAAAATCTCGGGTGAAAACTTGTCACAGTAGTCGGTTCCATGTAGCAGCGCCATTGTCTTCTAGTCCAACCTGCGGAAAACAAGATAAATAAACTGTATGGTGAGACCGAGATGCGCAGAACGTTTTGTAACGCAATAACAGCAAGAGCGGACTACTCTGATTGGTGCAAGCGCTTGAACCTTAATGAGATATAAGCACGAAAATAAGTTGAAATGATTGGTGCTACATATAAGCGTAGGAAGATGACAACGTACCCCCTCCCGACCGCTCCCTGCTTCCGACGATACTGAGTGATAAAATGTGTGTCTTTATTTGTGCGTTTTCTCGTTCCAACCAGTGCACCACAACTGATCAAAGGCATTGCTATATGCTTTCCTGCCTGTGGGAATGTGCATACAAAGGATCCCTTGTTGCATTAGAATAAACGCGGACTACATGTCAGAATTACCAAATGTTTGACATTCAATAACCGATGATTAATTAATATACTCTAGTGGTGTCGTTAAACTAAACAAACAAGTATTGATTGACAATATGCTTTAAAGGAGGGGACAATTAAGGCATTTGGCCTGGTATGCATATTCAACGATATATAATGCACATTATTGCTTAATATCAACAAGTATAATCGTATAGTTAATTAATAAAATGTTTAAATGTGACGGCCATTATATATAACGGGCGCAGCCATTTTGTACCCAGTGCATACGCCCTCTGGCGAGCTGGTGGTTACGTAATACCTAACGTGTCACGTCAGGAATTAGTCTTCGAACTGAATAAACAAAACATACCTGATTTTTGCTGATGCATCGCAGTGTTCTGTAATAATAGCCATCCCAGTAAGCCAGCAACAATTATATATTATTTTTCAGTACAAAATAAACCACCATTGTTAAAGTGTTGAAATAACTGTATTATGTTTTGTACATAAATTAACCCATGTACTGAAAACACAATCGGAGTGTTTTCTTGAGTAATTGGTCTTTTCTTTCCGTGGTCTGTACCTGTGGTTCCTGATTGGCAGGTGTATATTTAGACGGTCCCCAGACACACTAAAAAGGACGTGCCTCTTTTATTAAGATCACAGAATATTGTATGATAACCGCACGGATACCTCTCAAATCGTAATGGACATTATCAGCCATCCTGCTTTATTACTGTAAGTAATTCTGTAAATCCATTGATTAAGTAGACTTTTCCATCTAAAATCACAAAACTGACCAATTACATCGTCCCAAAGAAAAGAAAAGTATCACTTCAGTATCGTGAGTGGTCGTTTTAGCTAATAATATGCATTTTTTCTTTGGATTTTTAAAAAATAAAAATACTATAACTCCATTTCCTATTGATGCAAATTGAAATATATTTAGTTAAATAGTTTATTACGCTATCAAGTCATTTATGTTGTTTTACAAGCGCCTTGTCGTAAATTGGAGCGTTTGTTTGCACCGTGCATAAGAGATGGACGGAGCTGACGCCACTTCGCCCCAAGCTATACTACCGGACGTCACAAAAACGAAACAAAATAGCTGTCCCCAGTTACCAGGAATAATCATGCATGGGCGTACATAGGGGGGGGGGGGGGGGGGGGGGGGTTCGATGGGTTCGACCGAACACCACCCCCCCCCCCCCCCCCCCCCGAAATCGCTTTTTTTTATAATTTAATATATCTGACATTATTATATTTACTCAACATAGAAATATATGCCCAATATCTCTGCAATCTATTTTGGAACCCCCCTTTTCAAAACTCAACATAGAAATATATGCCCAATATCTCTGCAATCTATTTAGGAACCCCCCTTTTCAAAATCCTATGTACGCCCATGTCATGTGTTTTTATTAACTCTGCAATTACGCGTTTTTCATTTGTTAAAGTGTCAGTATGTGTTGGTGGTCCGGGTATGCATCTTTCCAACACATAAGGCTCTTGTTTGAGTTGACCCTACCTCTAAATGATTAATGTGTTTTTGAACTTTTCACCATCCAGTAAGCACACCCAAACATGACACTGGCCGTGCTACGAGTTATCTACTCTTGAATATAACAACCATAGAATAGAAATATGCTTAGAAAGCACAATGCTCATGAGTGTCATGCATACGTTTTCAGACGACAGTTTAATTTGCTTTATAAAGTAGAAGCAGACATGATTTAGTCGTCTTTGATAATGGTTCAATGTCATTTAACGCTCATTGAGGTAACGCAAGCCATTGGAATGCTTCAAGAAGACATGTCACAGACTATAGTTGCTTACCAATACAACGTTCATCGGTGTAATTTCTAAAGCCGTTGCAAGGTTTCAACAGACTATCCTTTTCATGGGTGAGCTTGTTCGGGTCGTCCACAGGTAGCAACCCTTCATCAAGGCCCATAGCTGGGATCACCTACACAAAGTCTCCGAAATGATTTAGCAAGAGTTCACAATAATCAAAAATCCACTCAGGCAGTTAGGATCAGACTTCATGCTGGTGGTCTGAAACTCCAGAAGACCACTACAACGCATCCCGCTACAGCAGCATCATCGACAGGTGTGAATCTAGTGGGCAAGGCAGCATGTCAACTGGTGAGATCAAGTTCTCTTTACGAACAAATCAAGATTCTGTCTCGACTTTAAGGATGGATGACGAAGAGTGTGAAGCGAGGTTAGGCAATGCTTCACACATTAAACCAGTCCAACACGATCGTTATAGTAAGGGCAGCCTTATGGTTTGTGTAGAAATTCAGATTGGACAAATAACTGATCTTATCATACTTAGGAAAGGTACTATGGTGAGGTATAGGGGTGAACTCATTACATCTATTGTCATCCCTCTAGCCCAACAGCAAGGAACTGATTTCATTTGCATGGACCATAACATCGCCTGAACCGCTCAGACTAGGATAGTCAGTGCTCCTCCTCAGGGAAACAATATCACTTACGGGGACCGGCCTGCGCCTTGCCCTGATTTGAATGCCATAGAACATATCTGGCCTTGTA
Organism: Gigantopelta aegis; assembly: GCF_016097555.1. Classification (NCBI taxonomy): domain Eukaryota; kingdom Metazoa; phylum Mollusca; class Gastropoda; order Neomphalida; family Peltospiridae; genus Gigantopelta; species Gigantopelta aegis. Next base: position 66,161,796 of record NC_054706.1, read on the forward strand.
ACCCACGTGGCGATCATACAGCGGTCAAAGCATACAGCGGTGTCATAACAATTATAACAAACGGCGGTGTCATAACAATTATAGCATACAGAAGTCGCCGTAGTCTAGTGGTAAAACACTCGCCTGATGGATCTGGGATCAATCTCCGTCGGTGGAGACATTGGGAGTATTTTTCTTCCCAGCCAATGCACCACGACTGGTATAACAAAGGCCGTGGTATGTACTATCCTGTCTGTGGGATGGTGCATATAAAAGAGCCTTTGCTACTAATGGAAAAATATAGCTGATTTTTTCTTTAAGACCATATGCCAAAATTACCAAAATGTTTGACATCCAATAGCTGATTATTCTAAATCAACAACGAGTGATGAACAAAGTGTATCAGAAATCAACAATGAGAATGGAATAAATTATACCGGACAACAGTTACAAGAACTTAAAGTTACATTATCTGGTTACCATATTATAACATCATGTACAAATGTGAAATACAAGCTCAAATGCACTTTTAAAAACGTCGTGTGTGTTCGCCATGAACGGATATCGTCAAACGTCGCCTGTGCCGCCATAGCTCGGCAAAGCACAAACGACAGCCTATTGCCAGTTTTAGTTAACACGTGCGTTTGCCGATTTCAAAGTGTAGGGTTCGTCTCAAAAAATTAAAAGAGAAATCTTGCGCTGTACGAGTCTTTAGTTAAAACCGGTTTGATCTTGACAACGCATTATCGACAGTCGTACCTTCCTATTTCAGAATTGATATTTTATAAAGTGTTAGTAGAACTTTCAAAGTTTAGTTTGTATACTAGTAACACATTAATCATGTATATATTTTAAAAATAAAATATACTAAAATAGACAATGAACGTTTTCACGTGTTAAAATCTACAAATTCAAATAAATATTATTTCGTTTGGAAAGGGTAAAGTTAGGGGGTGTTTAACGACATCAAAGATAAAGCATATTGATTTAATAATCATCCGACCCCATACAACCGTAAATAAAATGTGTTGAGTGCGTCGTTAAATAAAACATTTCCTTCCTTCGATATATGTAGCTCTCAATGACTGGACTGGTATATAATAAAATAGTATCATAGTTTACATAATAAACAGGGACACAATGTAAAACCTAAATAATTTCTACAGTTTTGACAACTGCGCAATTTATAAAACTGATTTCAATGCTAGACACTATCCAGCATCAAATGGATTAGTCCAAATATTCTGACCGTAAGAGAGCAAGACGGACATTTGGTCAGTTATGACGCTCTCATTACCAAACGGTAGTCAAAGATTCCCGTCCTATGTTTGATATTAAATACCTTAACATCGATCATTTTCGAGTTCCCTGATAACACGTTTTCCGCATATTAGACACTAATACACTAATATATTTAGACCAACAGCACATACGATTTAAATAAAATTATGTTTCATTATACGCCCATACATTTGTTGCAATGAAATTAATTTATTTGTGCCACATGATCGAACACAAATGATCAGTATTGTACGACCACTGTGACCAGTTTTCTGCCGACATTTTCCTCAACGATTTCTGGGGAGCTCTTAGTAGGGACTGCGGACATTTTCTAAATATGACAACAATGATAACGATTTGTTGCTGTACTCTATGTTTGACGTCAAATACATTTACATCGACCATTTTCGAGTTCCTTGATTAAAAAAAATTCAGATATTAATCACTAATACACACACTACAGAAAGAAACCCGACAGCACCCACATTCAGCTAAGCTTCGGCAAAACAGTGTCAGAATGACCATATGTTTGACGTCCAATAGCCGTTGATAAGATAAAAAATCAATGTACTCTAGTGGCGTCGTTAAATAAAACAAACTTTACTTTTGATATTGCCCTCAGATGGTATCACTATTCACGGAAGGTCATGTCACTGGGTTTTTTAATCAATAAGAATACAGACACATACAATTTTAATAAAATTATGTTTCATTATACACCTATACATCTGTTGCAAACAAATTAATTGAGTTATGCCACGTGATCGAACAATAATTACCAGTATTATACATAAAACGTACACGCCATACAGGACACTAGAAAGTGGACAGCCCTCTGTTCTTGTTGGCCACAATGGTGCTGCTACACGGAAACGACTACTGTGACAAGTTTTCAGCTGAAATTTTCCTCAAGGATTTCTGGGGATCTCTTAGCGATCTGAACATATTTTTAATATCCAATGCATACGTCTTCCTTAACAATGGTCAGTATTATATTAGTAGTACTACTAGTGGTAGTAGTAGTGGTAGTAGTAGTAGTAGTAGTAGTAGTAGTCAGTATTATAGTAGTAGTAGAAGTAGTAGTAGTACTGTAGTAGTAGTAGTAGTAGTAGAATTAGTAGTAGTAGTAGTAGTAGTAGTAGTAGTAGTAGTAGTACTGTAGTAGTAGTAGTAGTAATAACAGTAGTAGTACTGTAGTAGTAGTAGTAGTAGTAGTAGTAGTAGTAGTAGTAGTAGTAGAATAATAGTAGAAGTAGTAGTAGTAGTAGTAGTAGTAGTAGTAGTAGTAGTACTGTAGTAGTAGTAGTAGTACTTCTGTAAAATTATGAGATATTTTACGGTATATAATTAGAGAAAATCTATATTATACATTGTATATATTTCCAATTCGTAACATACAAAGAGGACCAGTAGTATTTGCACCTATCAAATAAATGTGACATGTTTCTAGTCGTTTGTTCTCTCAAAATCCGTAGATTCTCAAATGTATATTAGTGATAGGCCTGTATGTATATGCTATGTATATGTTATATGATAGTCTTTTAATAGTTCCAAACTCTCTCATAACTCCATAGGAGTGGCTTGTGTACTTTTATTGCTGCATTATTGTATTATTACTGTTGAACTCGGTTTTTAATCTGTACATAAATATTTTTTCGTTATTACCCATATGCTGGAGAAGCTGGCAAAAGACAGGCAGCAGTGGTGATCTCTGGTTACAGCCTTATGTGCTTCTTAGCACGAATGGGGATTAACTAATATGGTTAAAAAGTAGCTTGGTGTATATCAAAGTGATATGTCCCACTAGAACGCCAAGTGGGACGTAACACTTCGACGTCATCGATTGGCGCACTACCACCTTACAGGAATGTCAACCAAACAAGTTGAGTGATATAATGATAGATTATGGGCAGTGAATAGAATATTAAATTCGTGTAATGTTTATGTCCCTCATGAAATAATTTTCAACTGAACGGGACATAAACATGATACATAATGGTAGCTCATTTAATATCCTATACGTCTCTGTCTATGTTTCCCATCCACAACATACAACCGTATGAGTGATTGTCATTGTTACTAGTGTTTATCAGTAAAATGCCGAAATTTTCTCTCTAAAACTTTATTACGGTACACCCAGGTCATCAAACTTCAACGTATGAGGTTATATTGTACAATGGGCAACTACAGTAAGATGACCACAGGAGTTCTTCGTAGAGTATATAGAGGATACTCCACGAGTGTCTTGTAATGTCATAAATTATCAGCACGAGTTGATAAAAGTACGAAATCCGAGGGTAATTTTTTTTATCATCCATTATCATTATTTTCATTTGTGTCAGTTGTAAACAATGTCAGTAATCTGGGTTCAGTGTTACTATATTTGGCAGCGGTAGACTCGTTAACTAGAAACCTACACAGTGATGTGACATAAGAAGCCATATCTACTAGGAGAATATTGCAGGAGATATCTAAAATTATAGTGCCATCGAAGTGCCTTTAATGGATGATAAATACATACATAATTCAAAATAGCTATACACACGACTTCAACTGAAAACTCATAGTGAAAAGACGATTAAAACTATTAAATATAGATATAAACCTTTTACAAGTCAGTATTTTACTATTGAAGATGTGTGTCTCTGGTGTACTGAATTTGCTTGCAAATTCTCCAATCAATGCACCACAACCTGTCTGTAGGAACATGCATATAAAAGATCCCTTGCTGCAGTGGGAAAAATGTAGCGGGTTTCCTCTAATGACTACGAGTCAGAATTACCAAATTATTGACATCCAATAGCCGATGATTCATTAATCAATGTGCTCCAGTGCTGTCGTTAATCATAACACACTTTTTGTACTTGTAATTTTAGATTGCAGTTTTGAAATTTTACGGAGTGGTGCTTATCTTATTATATTGAAATAGTTATTTGAATTTTATAATAATTAGTTTTTTATTTAACAGTTACAGAACTGTTCTCTCAAAATGATTCCCAGTGTATATAAATTATATACATTCCTTTCACTGATCATATTCAGCAACACGCACTTTGTACGGTGAAATTTCCATTTTTAAACACATTAGCTTCCATTACCAGTAAAATGTTTATATAGCCCCTCCCCAGGAAGCGCACAATGTTATCGCTATTTGGAAATACACACGGCGTTATGTTTTCGTTGTTTTGTCTCATTTAGAAGTAAATACGTATTTGCTGATCTGAATCATTTTTAGATACAAAGACTGTTTCTGGCTGGTGTTTTACAGGGTTCCACTGTTAGTCTTGAGTTATTTGTAATAGATATTGAAGAATTACATCGCATAATCGACTGTTTGTTATATATTACTGCTGACAACCCAGAAGCGTGTGAAAATATGTTCTAGTCTAACATTGAACTTATTATAATGTGTGCACTGAAAAATGATTGGTTTTGTTTATTCTCGAGAAATCAGAAATTATAGCATTCTGTCGCTACACTACTTACAGATAATCACTATTATTTGCAGCTTGTGTTAAACGAACGTCTCATCATCTTCTCTATAATGAAACTGGCTTTATACATTTTGCAGAAAAAAGAACAAACTCTGCATACACTCTCACTTCATACAAACGCTTTACCACTGAATTCCTGTCCTATATTGTTAATGGTATATGTATCTAACTATAGCGATACATGCACTCATTGGCATCTGTTTCCAGAAAGACTGACCGGACATCGACTCCTTGACTTTGGTTGCAGCCCAAATCTGCTTGGAGAGATCATCGCACCAGAACGATTCACGGACATTGTCATGGCTGACTTATCACCTTCTAACCTTGACATCATTAGACGCTGGATGGACGGTCAAAAGATAAACTTCAAATGGGACCATATGCTCAAGTTTGCAGCAGAGTCTTGCGTAATGCGTAATATATGAGTTTTGTAATCTTCTGGTGCTGAATTAATTCTAAAGTATCTTAATTAGAATTTGAAACACTATGATTAATTTAAAATAACTGGATGAATGAATAACTATTTTTAAACATTTAATTTTGACGTTTAGCTGAATGTTTATGTTTTCGCAGTTATATCAAGTTTTCGCATCAATTTCCATTTCTCACAAATTACAAGAACAAGTTGTGTCTTTGTTTATCTGATTAATATTACAACAATTTGAAATTTATTAAATTAAAATTTAAAAGTTAACTTGCATTGGGATGAGCATTGGGATGAAGATATTTGGATGCAACATTGAGCGACATGGAATAAATATATGGTAGGCGAAATACATGTATTTATTTCCAAAGAATTCCATTTTGTATTGTGTACATGTCAAGACTCAAATGTCTTATTTGTTCAAGAAATATATATCATGTATGTTATCAAGGGTGGGGCAAATAGTACCCCAAAAAAGAAGAAAAAACCCAACAAACAATTCTTATATATTTATCATACTGATATTTAAGCAAACGTACTACGGTGACACGCCATAATTAATGTATGCACTCATAATCATCAAACAGAAATATTTCAGAAGCTACTTTACATTGAAATCTGTCCAGAGTTCAGAAACGAAAAACGTTAAGCACTAGTTTAGTTTTATGTAAGAATATCCAAATGACGTCTGTTAAAAAAACCCACTACTTCACATATTGGTATTACATTTAAATTTCGAGTAATGGCTAACTGGAATTAAACACGTTGTATTAAGCAAAGAAAGAAAGAAATGTTTTATTTAACGACGCACTCAACACATTTTATTTACGTTTATATGGCGTCAGACATATGGTTAAGGACCACACAGATTTTGAGAGGAAACCCGCTGTCGCCACTATATGGGCTACTCTTCCGATTAACAGCAAGGGATCTTTTATTTGCGCTTCCCACAGGCAGGATAGCACAAACTATGGCCTTTGTTGAACCAGTTATGGATCACTGGTCAGTGCAAGTGGTCTACACCTACACCTTGTGGAGCACTCACTCAGGGTTTGGAGTCGGTATCTGGATTAAAAATCCCATGCCTCGACTGGGATCCGAACCCAGTACCTACCAGCCTGTAGACCGATGGCCTACCACGACGCCACCGAGGCCGGTTTGTATTAAGCTTGACATTACATGATAAAGAGATTATGACCCTCGTGTGTTTCGATATCGTCAACGTCATATATTAGGAATAAAAATAATGTATTGTGCTACTACACTATATACTATTTATTCCTAATCTATGATATTGACGATACCGAAACACACGAGGGTAATATCTATCTATCTATCTCTCTCTCTCTCTCTCTCTCTCTCTCTCTCTCTCTCTCTCTCTCTCTCTCTCTCTCTCTCTCTCTCTCTCTCTCTCTCTCTCTCTCTCTCTCTCTCTCTCTCCAATGGTGTAGAAAGTACTCGCCCGTCCGCCAAATTACGAGTTGAAAAATGTATCTGCCAATCTAACAGGCGACCTGTTTATCTTCTTGGTTTTTGTTTATTTGTTTGTTTTTGGTTTTTTCTTTTGTATTTTTGACTGACTACGTAAGTAAAATAATTATTTTGTGATAAATCCGGAACTCAGCATCAGCTATGCGACAGTTTCAAATTGTCTTCAACAGTTTACGAAATATGGAGTGAAATATGGAGTCAAAATAATATATACACAATGAACCGCATTGTTACGGGTCAATATAGTTTCCATAATCAAGACATTGTTTATTGGTGAAATAGCTTTACTTTAAGTTTTGTTCTTTTTATTTATAAGTTTGTGCTCTGTTATCAGTATTAAAAGTATAATATAAATTAAAGTCAAAATGTTCTGGCTTTTGTGGATGATCATATGAAGTAAAGTGTACATAGGAAGTGAAGTGTACATTATAGTATTATTAAAAATTATTATAGTGTCTACCAGACTGTAGGACTAGTAGAAATTTGCATGGTGGACTAGTAGATTTTAATTGTTACTGGTCCGGCGGGCTAGTGAAATATTTTCCATTTCTGTACCCCTGCTCTCTCTCTCTCTCTCTCTCTCTCTCTCTCTCCTCTCTCTCTGTATGGAGCTCGTGAACTATTTTTCACGAATCTACACCCCCATCGTACAATCTCCATTACAGAAATTGCATATACATCTACTAGTTTATGTAATTTAATTTATAAGTGAAAACTCTTTTGTCTTTCAGAGATGTGTCAGAGTGGACTGAAAAGAAAAATTGCTCACCTAAAGACATCCGTGAAGAAACTTGTTAATTGTGACGCCAAAAAGGAACTGCCATTAGGACCAGACTACGTTGAGGCATTCGATGTCGTATTTACCAGTTTCTGTCTTGGTTCTGCTGCAAAAAGTGTCGCTGAATACAAACAGTTCCTGAAAAATGTGGCCTCCCTTCTTCCCTCTGGTGGTCATCTTGTCATGTGTGGTGCATTGAACCAAATGGCTTATATTGTTGATAACAAAAGGTTCCACCATCTGAAATTATCGATGTCTGATGTAAAAGATGCCTTATGCAATGCACAATTTGAGATTCTAGAATATGAATTTGAGTGTATCACCTTGCCTGAAAGTGAGCCTCCTGAATATTCAGTCTTTGTTCTGTTGGCAATAAAGGTTTAAAGGTTCAATCTTTAGCCTTATTTACTGAGGTCAAATAGACCTACAGACACAGTTTTAATAAAATTGTCTTTCCTTATACACCTACATATATGTTGCAAATATATTGTTTCCTTTATACCACGTGATCGAACAGTAATTACAATTTACCACTAGACTACGGCGACTTCTGTGTGCTGTAATATTTATGACAACGCTGTATGCTCTCCAGGTGGGTTCCAAGGCCTCTATGATTATCAGTTCAGGCGCTTGTATACGTCTTGACATCGACCAAATGAGACGATCTAACTGTCGTGAAATGTTGCGCCATTCTTAACCAGAACTATTTGCAACTGATCTAGCGATTCTGGATGAACAAGGCGACTATAAAGACGCCTAACAAGGATGTCCCAGGCATGTTCTATGGGATTCAAATCAAGGGAACGTGCAGGCCAGTCTTCGTGAGTGATATTACTTGCCTGAAGAGCTGTTGGGTCAGGCGTTATCGTCCATGAAAATGACATCTGCTCTCCTTGTTTTTGGGATAGAGGGATGACTATATGTGTCATGTTTTTATCCCTTTACCTCACACATTGCATCCATCCTAATTATGATAACACAAACCATAAGGCTGTCCCCACTATGACAATCGTGTTGAACAGTGGTTTAATGTGCGAAGCATTCTCTAACTTCGATTCACACTCTTCGTCATCGATAGAGAATTTTCATTTATTCGTAAAGAGAACTTGTTGTAACAAACCTGTGGAAAGGCTGCGTTATTTATTGCTGCCAGTTTTACAGATGGTAGGCTGAAATGTATTACGTTATTTATGGCTGCCAGTATTACAGATGATAAGTGGAATGTATTGCAGTTTGTGCATGCTGCTTTCGCACATGCTTTGTTCTGGTTGGACTGACAAGTTTCGGCCAATGGGAGGCCGCTCTATTGTAGTGAGGGAGTACAAATATAGCGAGCGACGGGTGGTCGGTGTCTTCCACTGGAAACAGGTATTTAGGTGATATATGTCGGGTAATTGTTAGATAGGTGTTAAGTTTATTGAGGTTATGGGTGGTTATTTCTTAGTGTAGGATTTGTGTGTTGTATTACTTATTTGACATTGAACACTGTAAATGTATAAGTCACTAAGCACTACTGTGGAATTTGGGTTCAGTAAATATTAATATCTCAGTTGGTGTTTGTGTTTTTTTGTTTTTTTCTGTGGCTATATATTATGATTTAGTTTAATTACGGCAACCTGATGTATAAATACGAATCTGCGTGGCTGAACTCCCCTGAGGGAGCCTCTATCCCCTGTCTACATTCAATTGTTTAAAGTTGATGGGGAATTGACGCTCGTTCTTGGTCGTTCCTTCCTCGTTGATGTTATTGTAGGTCTTGGACGGTTACACTAGATTCACACCTGTCGATTATGCTGTGGTAGCGGTATGTGTTGTAGTGGTCTTCTGGAGTTTCAGGCCACCAGCATGAAGTCTGATCCTAACTATCTGGGTGGATATTTGATTATTGTGAACTCTTGCTAAGTCATTTCGGAGACTTTGTGTAGGTGATCCCAGATATGGGTCTTGATGAAGGGTTGCTACCTGTGGACGACTCGAACAAGCTCACCTATGAAAAGGACAGCCTGTTGAAACCTTGTCAATCAATACTTCATTTTCATACTTCATTGGTTGTTGCTAACTTTTTTTGTGAGGAATATATTTGCACAAATAAAGTTTATGTTTAACGACACCACTAGAGTACATTGATTAATTAATCATCGGCTATTGAATGTCAAACATTTGGTAATTCTTACATGTAGTCCACATTTATTCTAATGTAGCAAGGGATCTTTTATATGCACTTTCCCACAGGCAGGAAAGCATATACCACTGCCTTTGACCAGTTGTGGTGCACTGGTTGGAACGAGAAAACTTCCATAAATAAAGACTGTCACATTTTATCATTCGTAGGCCTCAGAAGCAGGGGGCCGAAGGGGGGGGGGGGGGGGGGGGTTCGTTGTCATCTTCCGACGCCTATATGCAGCACCAATCACTTCAACTTATTTCCGTGCTTATATCCCATTAAGGTTCAAGCATTAGCACCAATCAGAGTAGTCCGCTGTTGCTGTTATTGCCTTACAAAACGTTCTGCGCATCTCGGTCTCACAGTACAGTTTATTTAACTTATTGTTCGCGGCAGGTTGGACTCGGAGACAATGGCGCTGCTACATGGAACTGACTACTGTGACAAAAATAAAGTGTGTTTTATTTAACGACGCCACTAGAGCATATTGATTTTTTTATCTTATCATCGGCTATTGGACGTCAAACATATGGTCATTCTGACACTGTTTTTTAGAGGAAACCCGCTGTCGCCACATAGGCTACTCTTTTACGACAGGCAGCAAGGGATCTTTTATTTCGCTTCCCACAGGCAAGATAGCACAAACCATGGAATTTGTTGAACCAGTTATGGATCACTGGTCGGTGCAAGTGGTTTACACCTACCCATTGAGCCTTAGGGAGCACTCACACAGGGTTTGGAGTCTGTATCTGGATTAAAAATCCCATGCCTCGACTGGGATCCGAACCCAGTACCTACCAGCCTGTAGACCGATGGCCTAACCACGACGCCACCGAGGCCGGTCTTACTGTGACAAGGTTTCAGCCGATATTTTCCTCAAGGAATTCTGGGGATCACTTGACGATCAGAACATATTTACAATATCCAATACTTATAGCTTCCTCGACGATGGTCAGTATTATTATTATGATTATTATGAGTATTATTATTATTAACAACGTACAACAAAAAGTTTTTAGACCACTAGAGGACAATGATTATAAATCATCGGCTATTGGATGTCAAACATTTGGTAATTCTGACATATAGTCTTAGCGAGGAAACCCGCTGCATTTTTTCCATTAGTAGCAAGGGATCTTTAAAAATGTACCATACCACAGACAGGATAGCACATACCACGGCATTTGATATACCAGCCGTGGTGCACTGGCTGGATCGAGAAATATCCCAATGGAACCACCGATGGGGGTCGATTCCAAACCGACTGCGCATTAAGTGAATGCTTTACCATTGGGCTAAGTCCCGCTCCTAACGCACAACCGTAAAATACTGGTATATCTTAGAGTATATGATCAGTGAAAGGCCTATATTATAATATTATATTTTCCCTATCAACTACGTGTACTCTTCTGAACGATGGTCATTATTATTAGTGACTATTAATTGAACGCTGGGATGTTTTCAGTCGTTTGGTATATTTAAAAAAAAAAAATATTTGAAGTTTTTTATTTTCATTTTTGGTCACATTTTCACACAGTATATATATTTGTTTATACATACATACACAGATCACAATTAATATAATATAAAATAAAACAACAAACCTCTTGCCAACACGTCATTGAACCTCACTCAGTACAAAACACGCAAAATTTCTTATACATGTGTATATGGTAATAAATAGTTAAATACTGTCAGTGGTGGATGACGTAGAGCTATTTATTCAAACAACTTATGGTATACACTCCATCTTTTAATAAATTCATTATATTTGATTTTATTGGAATACATTTTTTTTCTAATATATACTAAAACGCAAAAGAAACGCAGGTCCTGAAAATGCGAAAGAATTGCACTTTGTAAAGCAGTATCTTTGGTGGAATTGAACCTCAACTGTGTTAAAGGACATGGCACACACCCACACCGCAGTCCCACCTGCGTGTCAATTTCATTACCTGTGTGACGTCACGAATTCTCAAAACACGTTGTTTGCACGTGCTGGATCATCCGTATCATGAATCCAGTGCAAACACACTCATTGAAATGCTTATAAAGCCTACACACCTGGATTTAATCGCATAAATTCAATTTGAGTAGTGACAGACAACAGAATCACATTTTAAAAATGCCGCGACTGACGCAACTCCAGCGAGGGATGGCCATCGGGATGTTGCAAGCCGGACAGACCCGTACTGCTGTAGCCAGACAATTGGGATGTCATGTTTCGACAATCGCACGCCTTTCTCAACGTCACAAATCACTGGATCTGTGAACGATCGACCACGCACCGGCCGCCCGAGGGTGACAACCGCAGCCCTAGACCGGTACATCCGGGTGACCCACCTTAGGAATCGGATGCTGCCAGCAGCTAACACCGCTCACCAGGTGTGTGGTCCACGTGGTCCAGTGTCCGCCGATACCGTCCGACGCCGTCTGAGGGCAGCAGGACTCCGTAACCGCCGTCCTTATGTGGGACCAATATTGACCCCTCGGCACCGCCAACAACGTCAACAGTGGGCGCAACAACATCAAAGATGGCGACGTGGCCAGTGGCAACAAGTTCTGTTTACTGATGAGAGCCGTTACAATCTTTCCAACGCTGATGGCCGAATCCGAGTATGGCGACGTCGACATGAACGTTACTCCGACTGCTGCGTTCTGCAGGCCGACCGATGGGGCGGGGGTAGTGTGATGGTGTGGGGTGGGTTCTCATTCAACCACAGAACACAACTTCATGTGTTCAGACAACGCGTTAATGCCGCCGTGTACCAAAATGACGTCATCAACAATCACGTCGTTCCCTTCTTTGCCGCTCACCCACGTGTGCGCTTGCTGCAGCAAGACAATGCCAGGCCGCACACTGCCAGGGCAACACAGGCGTTGCTGGCTCAGCACAACATCCCAACGTTGCCGTGGCCAGCCTTATCACCGGACATGGCGCCTATCGAACACGTCTGGGATGAAATCGGACGTCGCCTTCAGGCTCGCGGACAACCTCAGAATATGCAGGCGCTGGAGGCAGCATTGGTCCATGAATGGAACTCACTCCCTCAGGCATTCTTTCAACGGCTTGTCAACTCAATGAGGAGACGTTGCACTGCCTGTTTGAATGCCCAGGGTGGTCACACGCGATACTGACTTTGACAATGCTACAGGTCGTCTCTTTCACATTTTTAACATGGACCCCCACCCTACTTTATGACATGAAACAATAGCCAAAAAGGAATTCAATCAAAAATTTCCAACACCAATGTGTGCCGAATTGGTGTAGCTCCAAAATAAATGTTGAAATCTTCATTTCGTTTTGTTTTTTTAATATTTTATATCCAATTTAATGAGAACCTGCGTTTCTTTTGCGTTTTAGTATATAATAAAAATGTATATGAATTTTTAATATTTTAATATCTAGTGATTTCTTCAGAAATTTTGCACTATATATAAATTGCTTTGTCAAAAGAGCAATAATGTCAATTATGATATTGTTCTTCGAGTGGCCAAGAAGAAAACTGGTACGAGAGATGATAACTATAATGTCTGCAGCTTCTTTTATCCATTGCTCGACTTGTTTAATTAAATTTTGGACGTGTACACAAATAAAAAAAAAAATACGTATACGTTTCAATATACGCATTACAGAAGTTACACTTTGGGCTGCTTATCACTCTAAAATTATAGAGAAACTTGTTTGTAGGGAGAATTCTTTGGATTATTCTATATTCGAACCATCTTAATTTGGTATCCTTAGATATACTGAACACATTGCTGTTGATACTTTTCCACCAATTGTATTCTTGTTCAAAATTTAATTCTCTTTCCCATTAAGATATATTTTTTGGTGGAGAAAAAGACGACTTTATATAGGTGTTATATATATATGTTTTGACCCCTGTTTGTTTTGTATTATGGTATTTATATACTTAGGCCAAAATAGAAAGTCAGCTGAAAGTGGTTTGGTGGATAAAAATGGCCATGTATATAATATTGCAGCCTTTAGCCCTTCAAATGTAGTAAATGATGGATGAAAGCCATAACATTCACAAAATCCATCATATTTAAATAAGTTGCCATCTGGGTCATACATATGTGCGTTTGTTATACCTATTATATTCCCAATTCTGGTAATAAACACTTTTATTACCAATTTTAATTAGGGAGTTGAACCACAGTGGTTTGGAACTTACATCATTTTCGTTAAGTTCCACTTTCTTTTTGAATAATGCATACTAATGAATACCTGTTTCCAGAACATATTTGTAATTGTTTTCCCCACACCGTTTATGGTAATCATCTCCTATATTAGTAAATAAAATATTTTTGTTTGGGAGGTGACATCTAAGGATATGATACCATAATGAATCATGTCCATTTATTGCTCTTCTAATCCATATTAATTTTAAGGAATTCATAAAATATTCTAAGTTTACCATTTTTAAACCACCCTTTTCTATATCCTGCATTAGCGAATTCCGAGAAATTCTATCTATGGAACTCTTCCAAATATATGAATAAAAGATCTTGTTGATTGTTTTTATTATGCCATTATCTGGATTGGGGATACTGAGAATAAGGTGAACAAGTTTAGATAGAGCCAAGGATTTGACGACAGTAATTCTACCCAGCATAGTAAGATGACGTTTAGACCAGGTATTCAGTAACTTTGAAATCTCTTCAATTTTGTCAGTATAATTTAATTGTACAATTTGATTTAACTCGACACTAAATTTAATTCCCAAGAAGGTAAAATTCTTTTGTGACCATTTTAAGTTTTTATCTTTACATAGATTATGAGTATTATTTGAATTTGATCCGATCCAAATAGCAACAGTTTTTTCAATATTTGGTTTCAATCCTGAGAATTTAGAAAATTGATCTATTAAATTTAATGTGTTCCTTAGTGAAGCTTCTGTCCCATCGAGTGTTATAGCTGTATCGTCTGCATACTGCATTATTTTATATTCTCTTTTTTTCTATCACTATTCCTTTAATTGACTCCTCCTTTCTAAACAAGTTTCCCATGATCTCTGCGCACAATATAAAAAGATATGGTGCTATTGGGTCCCCCTGTCTACATCCCCTCCCTACTGGATTTTTTTTTAAGTAAAAACACCATTTTGAATTACAGTTAACATACAGTCCTTATTTAATATATTGACCCATTTTATAATGTCCTCGCCATAGTTAAAATTTTTTAAGGTTTTGTTAATAAATCCCCAAGATACTGAATCAAAAGCTTTCTCAAAATCTACTAACAAAAGGAGTGTCGGAATAGTATTTTCACTAGTGTAATGCATCAGGTCATATAATAATCTGGTATTTTCGGCTACACACCTGCCTGCTAGAAAACCCTTTTGATTTTCATGAATTAATTTATCTATAGATTGTTTTATTCTATTGGCTATACAGCTTTGTTAGAACATCACGGGGTTTGTTTCCTTTTGGCAACAGAGAAATAATTCCTTGTTTTTGAGTTATTGGCAGCTCGCCATTTTCAAACGAATGGTTAATGCTTCGAAGTAAATATTTTCCAACGTCCTGCCAAAAGAATTTTAAAAATTCGACTGTGAACCCATCTGTCCCCGGCGTTTTATTATTTTTCATATTTTTTAATACATACAATGCCTCACTTGCTGTTATTTGAGCTACATATTCGCTAACATTTTCAACTTTGGGAATATTTGTATTTGTAAAAACCTCATCTAAATCAATATCTATTAGATATTCTTCCTGTGACATATATAGTTTCGAGTAGTACGATCCGGCTTCTTCCAATATTTGATTTTGTTCAATAATACTGTTACTATCCTCACAAACAAGTTGGGTTATAGTTTTATTTACATAGTTTCTTTTTTGTAGATTTAAAAAATATTTCGATGGCTTTTCTCCGTCTTCTATCCACCTAGCTCGGCTTCTCAAAATTAAACCCTTCATATATTCTTTTCTACCTAGTTCCTCCTGTTTTTTCTTTTCTTCCAACCATTTCAACAAATATCTTTGCTCCAGGATTTTTATCCACTAACTCAGTTAAAAAATTAATTCGATGTTCCAGTTGTTTTCTTTTTATTTCCTTTTCCTTTTTAAGAGCTGCACTAAAACTGATTGACATGTCCCTTATTTTTGTAAGGAGGATTTCCAAAAATAGATGGTCACTTATCATAAAGGATATAAGATGTGGGTCTGCAGACAACAGGTAATTTCTATCATAGGGAAGTAAAGCATACTCCTCTATTACTGTATTAAAAAACGATTTTACACGTATTATTTAATAGGGAGTTGTTAAATTTCCCAAAACCTTTGCCTTTAGTAAAGTCAGAAAGTTTTATAAAGATCTCTATGGCATTATGGTCTGTTTTATACCCGGGAACAATACTCGTTTTTAACATACAAGATAATAATTCTTCTGTTGCCAGGAAAAAATCCAGCCTTGATTTTTTTAATGGTGATTTCCTTGACCATGTGTATCCTCTACTTTCGTCGTTTGGTATATTAGTCAGGGAGCCAACGTTGACAGAGGGCTCAAAATCAGGGTCACGGTTAACCCTTCTGCTATACTTTTTTATTTTGATATTTTAAAATAACTTTGATTTGAAGGATTGTTTAGTCTGCAAGTCAATTTCTATTGCGACAAAGTTATCCTAGGCTATAGCAACTGAAGACATGTATAGTTTTCATATAATGAAGTGAACAGTGATTTTTGTTTTCATACTGTAACTTAGCAATGTTAAAAAAACGTAATATTATGCTGATTGTTTTTAGCTATAAATAAGAAATATATTTTTAAAAAACCTTGTTACAACAAAGGACCACCAGCATCCATACAGGTCATGTTACGTCATTTAACAAGACTGCCCCTCCCATATTTAGCATGCATGATCATTTTACTCAACATTTTAAAAACATTTTAATATTATTTGCACCCACATTTGTTTAGTACAGGTTTTATTTGATCACAATAAATGCTATGATAACAACACTGGCAATTAACCAAGGCAGCCGGCAATGCCGTGGAGATTTCCGCCGTGTTTTCATTTTTCTGCTGCATATTTGTTTTGTCGTGGAACTTTCAGTGTTTTAGTGTCACTGTCTTTTAAAAAAAAAAATTGGCAATTACTGACAAACTGAAGTCTTCTCTTACACATTAATCGCAAAACTGCTGAGGAAATTATTTCTCATGGCATATTTTTTGCCGTGGCTATTTTGTTAATTGTAAGGGTTAGTATAATAATTATCACAAGGAGACAGTTTCTGTGAGCATAAACATTCGGTTCTAAAGCATATTAATATTAATAAACAGACAGTTGTTGTCCAAATAGCCACCTTTTTTAAATTAGTATTTCTACGCTTCAAATGATCACTAAATTAGCAACTGTGTAGATCACGTACATGATTAAATTTCACATAATGTGTTATTTCATGCGTTTCAGAAGAGAGGAGTATAACAGAACAGCTGACGATTTAAACAATAACAGTAGTGCGATTACTGGAAATGAAAAGCACAAAAAATGTTAAACTGTTTTAGTAATATAATGAATAAGTGTATAATAGCAATAACAGCTGCTGCATGACTATTATTTGAAGCAGTTTTACTGCATTGTTTTCATATAATATCTTCGGAAATTAACTATTTGTTCCACTATTGATAACATACATGACATATGTTTCTTTTTAAAAAATGACACATTTGAGTCATCAAAATTTCAAATTGTTATAATATCATTCAAGCTAAACGCCAAAACTACTTTCTTTAAACTAATAATAATAATAATAATAATAATGGTGATGATGATGATGATGATGATAATGATAATAATAATGTGTTTTAAGATGCATTGTGATGAACATACACAGATGCTACTATAACCAAGTTTCACTTATGAACAAACACAGGTCCTACTATAACCAAGTTTCACTGATGAACATACACAGGTGCTACTATAACCAAGTTTCACTGATGAACATACACAGCTGCTACTATAACCAAGTTTCACTGATGAACATACACTGGTGCTACTATAACCAAGTTTCACTGATGAACATACGCATGTGTTACTATAACCATGTTTCACTGATGAACATACACAGGTGCTACTATAACCATGTTTCACTGATGAACATACACAGGTGCTACTATAACCAAGTTACACTGATGAACATACACTGGTGCTACTATAACCAAGTTTCACCGTTGAATGTACACAGGTGCTACTATAACCAAGTTTCACTGATGAACATACACAGGTGCTACTATAACCAAATTTCACCGTTGAACATACACAGGTGCTACTATAACCAAGTTTCACTTATGAACATACACAGGTGCTACTATAACCAAATTTCACCGTTGAACATACACAGGTGCTACTATAACCAAGTTTCACTGATGAACATACACAGGTGCTACTATAACCAAGTTTCACCGTTGAACGTACACAGGTGCTACTATAACCAAGTTTCACTTATGAACATACACAGGTGCTACTATAACAAAGTTTCACTTATGAACATACACAGGTGCTACTATAACCAAGTTTCACTGATGAGCATACACTGGTGCTACTATAACCAAGTTTCACCGTTGAACGTACACAGGTACTACTATAACCAAGTTTCACCGTTGAACGTACACAGGTGCTACTATAACCAAGTTTCACTGATGAACATACACTGGTGCTACTATAACCAAGTTTCACTGATGAACATACGCATGTGTTACTATAACCATGTTTCACTGATGAACATACACAGGTGCTACTATAACCATGTTTCACTGATGACATACACAGGTGCTACTATATCCAAGTTACACTGATGAACATACACTGGTGCTACTATAACCAAGTTTCACCGTTGAACGTACACAGGTGCTACTATAACCAAGTTTCACTGATGAACATACACAGGTGCTACTATAACCAAATTTCACCGTTGAACATACACAGGTGCTACTATAACCAAGTTTCACTGATGAACATACACTGGTGCTACTATAACCAAGTTTCACCGTTGAACGTACACAGGTGCTACTATAACCAAGTTTCACCGTTGAACGTACACAGGTGCTACTATAACCAAGTTTCACTGATGAACATACACTGGTGCTACTATAACCAAGTTTCACTGATGAACATACGCATGTGTTACTATAACCAAGTTTCACTGATGAACATACACAGGTGCTACTATAACCATGTTTCACTGATGAACATACACAGGTGCTACTATAACCAAGTTTCACCGTTGAACATACACAGGTGCTACTATAACCAAGTTTCACTGTTTAACATACACAGGTGCTACTATAACCAAGTTTCGCTGTTTAACATACACAGGTGCTATTATAGCCAAGTTTCACCGTTGAACATACACAGGTGCTACTATAACCAAATTTCACTGATGAACATACACGGGTGCTACCAGAACCAAGTTTCACTGATGAACATATACAGGTGCTACTATAACCAAGTTTTACTATTTATCATACACAAGTGCTACTATAACCAAGTTTCACCGTTGAACATACACAGGTGCTACTATAACCAATTTCACTGATGAGCATACACGGGTGTTACCAGAACCAAGTTTCACTGATGAACATACACAGGTGCTACTATAACCAAGTTTCACTGTTGAACATATACAGGTGCTACTATAACCAAGTTTTACTATTTATCATACACAAGTGCTACTATAAGCAAGTTTCACCGTTGAACATACACATGTGCTACTATAACTAAGTTTCACTGATGAACATACACAGGTGCTACTATAACCAAGTTTCAGTGTTGAACATACACAGGTGTTACTATAACCAAGTTTCAGTGTTGAACATACACAGGTGCTTCTATAACCAAGTTCCACTGATGTATGACTAAAGCCGTGGGACCTATTTCATAAAACATCGTAGGTTTACGTCTGCGACCAGCAGTTATATCGGGCATACATTTACACGTGTTTGGCATCTATTTCACTCAGAAAATTACATCATTACAGAAGATGGAGCATTTTAAGGACAAAAGAAAATGAAATATGTGTACTTTTAACTATATTTCTTGTACTATAATAGTAATAAAAAATCTGGTTTAGTCGTAGATTTACGTTTACGTGCAAAACAGGCTTACGATGTTTTGTGAAATTGGGCCCTGTTCACATGGACAAAAATGTTCAAAATAACAACGGTGCAAATGTATACACAATGTATTTGCAATGCGTTCATATGAACTGGCTTTAACAGGAAATCGTAATAATGACACATCCATCAAAACCTGTATCATTTCGAACTGGACCATCAATATGATCACATTACTTGCTTCAAAAGTAAAATAAGTCGACAATTTCCTTATATGCACTAGC
Organism: Gigantopelta aegis; assembly: GCF_016097555.1. Classification (NCBI taxonomy): domain Eukaryota; kingdom Metazoa; phylum Mollusca; class Gastropoda; order Neomphalida; family Peltospiridae; genus Gigantopelta; species Gigantopelta aegis. Next base: position 66,181,754 of record NC_054706.1, read on the forward strand.
TGTGGTTCTGTTATGAAAGACAAGTATACAGAACAGAAATAATTATTTTAACGACACCACTAGAGCGCATTGATCTGCTAATAATCGGCTATTGGATGTTAATCGTTTGGTAATTTTGACATATAGTCTAAGAGAGGAAACACGCTACCTTTTTTCATTTAGTAGTAAGGGATCTTTTATATGCACCATCCCACAGACAGGATAGTACATACCACGGACTTTGGTATACCAGTCGTGGTGCATTGCCTGGGACGAGAAATAGCCCAATGGGCTAACCGATGGGGATCGATCCGATAACGACCGCGCACCAAGAAAGAATTGTGTGTGGTGGGACAGTAAAGTGTTTACAACGTTTGATGAAAAACAGTGGATTCAAAATTTCAGAATAAAAAAAAGAGAAACGGCTACATTAGTAGATAGGAATATTTTATATGCACCATCCCACAGGCTGGATAACACATACCAAGGCCGTTGATATACCAGTCGTGGTGCACTGGCTAAAAACGAATATACAGTAAGACACTTTGACACGGTGAAATGACCCGTTTCTAAGCATATGAGCTTCATTACTAATGAAAGGGATATATCGGATGGCCCGAAAAAAAAACCCGACAACCCTACTGAATATTGAATTATTTAAAAAGTATGGGGACTATAACTTTTATATTTCACAACCATTGCTGTATGATATTTGCTAGACGGTGGGGGGGTGGTGGTGGTGGTAAGCGGAATGAACGTCGCATTGTATTTACATGTACTTTAATTTTGAATCTGTTGCTATTTTATTGCTATGGGCCTAAAATTTTCACCGCAGGTGGCAAATATCCGAATACTAATAAGAGTGAACTATCACCGACCTCGCAACAGGTGTGCGCTTTACCACTGTGCTACGTCCCGCCCTTGTCTGATTTAGAAGTAAAATAAGTGTTCACAGATTCGAGGCAACGTCAGGTAATTTTGTGAGGGTCGCAACATACATATGCAGCCTCGAAACATTTTTAAATACCTAAACTCTTTCGGCTGGTGTTTCACAGGGTTTTGTTCTCCTGTTTTATTTGTAATACACATAGAAGATATCGTTAATGTAATGGGCGTCTTAGCTCAGAACAGGGGAGATAATAAAACAGGTGGCGCGTCACTCGTCAGGTTCCAACAAACTAGGACAATAGCTGTATTTTTTCATTGCTTTGTCATTCTTTGTTATATCACGATCATAAGGGACCGAAACCGTATCGGCTCTGTACAGGACGGTCTATAGTATACGCTGCAGTGAATAATAATAAAGAAAATATATGTATATTGTGGATAATAGTATTAAAAATATATATAATGATGACGGCTCTGTACAGTACGTTCCTACACAGGGCGGTCTAGTATTTTATATACTTAGATATGGTGGAAAACACATTAACAGTAAAGGGAATAAATATATATTTTGTATCGTTTCTACACAGGGCGGTCTAGTATTTTATATACTTAGATATGGTGGAAAACACATTAACAGTAAAGGGAATAAATATATATTTTGTATATAAAGAAAATATATGTATATTTTGGATAATACTCGGGAAAAAAAGAATATATATATTTAACATGTGCGTGTGCGAGTATTAAAAAATATATATAGTGATGACGTTCCTACACAGCACGGTTCTGCACATGACGGTCTATAGTATACACTGCAGTGAATGGTTACCAGTTGACGTTTGTCTACACGTGTACTGAGATATGAGGGGGGAAGTCAGTAATAATAAAGAAAAATATATGTATATTGTGGATAATAATCAATAAAATATATATGAAAAGCCGGGATTGTTTTTATATATCGTCAACGTCCCTAACTGCGTTATGCTTCAAATTCCGTTCACTTTGTTTTCTCGTGCACGGTTCGCGCAATCAACATCCGATTTGTTATCATCGGCATGTCGTTCATGTATACGGTTTTTCTTCACAGTTCAGGAACATTTTTATAAACAATAAAGTTAAGAAAAGTAAGTATCTAAATACAAAACTTTACAAACCCCTAAAACCATTAATTTTAAGTCGTTTTTGTTTATTCCTTAAAATTACCGATATGGGGTCCACATGACTCGTAGAAATTGACTTAAAATGGAGAAAGATGAATTAACATTCGGTGCGTGTCACATGACCTCACACGTGCCAGATCAACAAGGCCAAAAAATTTAATGTTTATGATTTTTAGGACCTCTGTTGTTAGAATTTGTTTTCAATTATTATATTCGATCTGCAAAAGGTATGCTACATTTTTGTGCCTCTATTGTAGTGAATAGTATTCATAATCCATTCATAACAGTTGTAAATAATTTTGAGTATATAAATTTTGTTAATTTAGAATCAATTCATTAAAAAATAAAAAATATGCGCAGGTATGGACATAATGCCTGTCAGTATTGACATCAAGTGTGAGCGATGTGTTGATAAAACGCGGACATTTTTCCTTTAAAACAATTGAATAAATTAAGTGTTCGGCAACTGTACCTAATTAAGAAACATATATTTTTTCATGTAGTTGTCTTAAAAATGGAAAATGATAAAGTGCACATGCGCATTACGATACTTTTTGCAAACGCATGCGCCAGAACGCAGTTAGAAACGTCGCACTTTTTCCTGTTTACTGTAGGGTGTTTCACTTTTGTTTACTAGAATGGATTTGTTTTACATCCAAATTGTTGATTATTTTACGTTAAATGATTAAAATCTATTTTGTTACACGTATCGTAGCTGAAAAATGTAGAATAATATTTCCGTAAATATCGTATTCGTGTTTTTGTTGTTAGGTGAACGCAGTTTGGGACGTCGATGGTATAACGTGTGGGTGTGTAGTATTAAACAAAAAAAATATATATATAGTGATGACGGCTCTATACAGGACGTTCCTACACAGGGCGGTCTAGTATTTTATATACTTAGATATGGTGGAAAAGACATTAACATTAAAGGTAATAAATATATATTTTGTATAATACTCAATGCGTTCGTGTTGACACTGTATAAAAACGTGTGCATGGGTACACTTTGCCGCATAAAAACTCAACTTTGCCACCCAAAATTTGTTTATGTACTTTTCCCCAATTAGATAAACAATAAGAAAAATGCAACAAAACACATTCTGATATTTAAAATATTACTTTACTGTTAAAACAAACTGATACGTAATTTCAAGTCATTCAGTTGGTCGCTTATAACCTGAAGCCAGTCAGAGACAAACCAGCTTTCTGGGACCCTGTCGATCGTCGCGCCATCTGGAATAGAGTTATCTCCACCTGTTTCAGCTAAGACGCCCATTGCATCGAATATACGACGTTTGTCATATATTACTGCTGACAACCAAGTGCGTGTGAAAATATCGTAAAAATTTGTTCCTCCAGCTTATCATTATGTGGATTGAAAAAAAAATGGTTCGTTACGTTTACAGAGCTCTCAAGTTGGAACTTTCGCAAGGAGTGAGATTGTGTCTGGTCAGAGTCCGACATCGTGAATCCGAATAAACCGGCGCGAGATATAAGCGCGCTGACAATTGGTCAAGGTTCGAGATTCTGACCAATAAACAACGTGGATACCTATTATATGATTTTAATGCCTTACGATGCTTAAGGTCATTGTAAAGTGATCCACCATGACACCCAAGGGCATAATGGGGTATATCCCAAATGTTGTAAATGTAACCATATATGAACTGATTGTGTATTCACAAGTATCCCACAGATACAAAAGGGCAAAATAAATGTGATAACAAAAACAACATGCATTAAAATGAATTAAATTGACAAAAATTACCAGCAAAAGTAATGTACAGGGGTGTCAAGATAGCAATAACCATGAACAATAAACACAAGATTGAGTGTGTTCCAACAGTTGAGCAATGAAATCTTTAAAATACCATCCATAAATGAGTAATAACAATTTAAAACATGGTACCCTTTGTTAAAAATCAACCATTTTATTTAAGGGACTACTTTCAATGCCAATATAGTGCCAGAACTCATTATATGGTGAATTATACAAAAATGAGTTAATCACCTTGTCAGCATCATGGGAAGGTGTACTATCATTTCACAATGTCTCATTCAAACCAATCATTTATTTATGCTTTTATAGAACAGAACCCAAACCAATTATCTTTTATGTTCATATCCACAAAAGGCAAAAACCATGTTTTTAGCACTACCTTATTCTGTCTCTCTAGAATTTTGTAGTATCACCCATAACGCGTTAGCTTACAACACTGGATTGTGGTGGGCTGTAAACTGTCTGAGAAGATTGAATCCTAGGTGCCATACCACATGACAGGCTAATGACATATGCTAGCTCTAAGTGTTTACATCCAGCGAAGGTGTTTTATATAAACTATCTCTGGCTGGATGTTTTGGCTTACAAAGAAATAACAACTCTGGCTGAGGTAGCTAGAATTGATTGTTTACGCATCACGATGACCGGTCCGTTTGTGATAATCTGAGATGGACTGCAGACAATGTGCGTGTGTGTGTGTGGGGGGGGGGGGGGGGGGGCTGGAAGTGTTTAGTTCTTAGACATCTGGAATGTGGTAAAATGTGTGTTGTTAACTAGTTGCTGAATAAATGTCGGTTATGTAAATAGTTTAATAAGAAGTGATTGCAGAGTTCATGTGGGGGGCGGGACACCACCGGAGGGTAAGAGGTAGGCATAGGCGTAGGCGGTTTGGCAGTAGGAGAGTCTAAGGTTTGTCCGGGGGGCTCCGCCCCCCCCCCCCCCCCTCCCCTGGGCCTCGGCCCCCTCCTGCCTGCCACACTTAGATTCCCAATACCGACATGGCACCTCCCTCAAATGGCTAATTTCCCGTGTGGCGGAATAGACTCGATATGAACCTTACTCCTAATTTCCCTAGGGTTAAATAAGAATATATAGATTTAGAGTTTATTTTAAGTTTAGACCACCCGGCTAAAAAAGTGGCAAAATTCTAAGAAATAGGTATTTTATGTTTGAAAAGCACAAATAAATTGGTAATGTCCCTTTAAATATTTTTGGTTTAAATTTCAAAATTGCCCCTATATTTCTGTCCCGGACCACTCCTGCTGGCTATCCAGAGGAGGGGCCCGTGACAGACATGCTTGAAACCCTAGTGGTATATGAGCATGTTAATAAATATTGGAATGGAATGGAATGCAGAGTTCATTTAGCTCTACAGAAGAAACACGCAGTTAAGAAAATATTAAGTGAACAGAGACAGAGAACGTAGTTAAACAGGAAAGTTGTTTTCCCTTATTTTAGTCTAAATAGTTACTATCTGTATTAGAGGAAAAAAATAATATTATTAAATTAATTTGCCGGAGGCAGGACGTAGCCCAGTAGTAAAGTGCTGGCCTGGTGTACGGTCGGTCTAGGATCGATCCCTGTTAGTGTAATCATTGGACTATTTCTCGTTCCAGCGAGTGCTTCACAACTGGTGTTACAGACCGTGATATGTACTATCCTGTATGTGCGATGATGCATATATTAAAGATCCCTTGGTGCTAATAAAAAAAATAGTTGCCCATAGTTTCCTCTCTAAAATATATTTGTGGTCATTAACCACATGTCTGACACCATATACCTGTAGCTGTGTTGAGTGTGTCATTAAATATAAAATTCCTTTCTTTCTTTCTTTCTTTTTTTAAACATGGCTCCCATATGCAACAACCTTAGTTAAAAATTATGATCTAGCTATGTCTGTATTTTGTAGACAATTTGAATATTATATAAAAAATAAATTTAAGTTGCAATTTAAAATGAAAATGCCTGGGAATTGTTTATTGTAAAAAGGATGCCGGCCCAAAGATGATAAATGTTTTATGACCATACGCAATAAAATATTTTAATTCACTTAGCATAGAGGGAAATTAGTTTATATTATTACAAACGCATCATCACAGGATTGTAACTTTTCTAGTCATTGTATATTTTATAGACATTATATAATATTTGACATATATTTGAACATGAATTAGTAGATACAGGTCAAGTATTTTTCTTTAAATCGGAGTCCGTTCATGGTAGTTCATATTATAATAATTTGTTAGAAGAAGCGACCCCCTTTATATAAATGGCATACTAATAATAAATATTGTTCATTGTAGTAGTTGAAATGTATGCACATTCATATTTTCTGGGCTAAAATATCTAGATATTACTACATTAACTGGAATAATTGTAGCATTTCAAATGTTCCAATGATGAGATATCTCTGGCCATTATAACAAAGTGGTTACTGCTATAGTGTGTTTAAATAAAATGTGTGTGTGTACATGTATATCATTATACGAGCGCATTAGACAAACATTATACTTAATCACGCATCAGATCAGTGCTGATGACGAATGCATTAAACTGTATTTAGATATGTTTTACACCTGGTCAATGTGGGAAATGCATATAAATGATACATTGTCGCTGTGTTTTTTTGGAGCAACCACTATGCCGGTAACAATTATTTTCATTTTGTATTTTACAGACCAAGTGTCGAAATTCCTCACAGAGAGGACATATGATAACTATGGTTTAAACAACTCCCAGATCAGGTTGCCAGTGTCTGGATTGAAAATTAACGTTGCGGAAAGACACGGGCTTAGGATATGATAATAATCCACCTCAGATTTCAAGATATCACTTGCCGGATTCGTTTCGAGTTGTGATGTGTCATAGCCAGCTATGTAGATCCACATAGTCACGATCACGGGACACACACACCTTCCCACCTGCGTCATATTGAATTCTTAGGGGAACAAAACTAACAGTTAAAAATTGATACACAACTATCCACAAGCACCAAACGCCTGGAACATGGAATAGGTGATTTTAACAATTCACTAGCCATATATATATATATATATATATATATATATATATATATACAGTCAAACCTGCCTTCGCGGCCACCTCCATATGGCGGCCACCTGTCCATGGCGGCCACCCTGAGGTCCCCCCAATGAATTTTACTATATATTTTACCTCTATATGGCAACCACCTGCTCAACGCGGCCAGCGGCCACACTTTTGTCATAAAAAAAGCGAAAATGAACCTGCTATCGCGGCCACAATTGTTTTTTAGTGCAAGTTATAAAGAAATGTCGGCAATCGTAAAAAAAAACGTAAGATGTTTTTGTTGATATAACCAATTGGCTTGATAAACAGCGGTCCTTTAAAGGTCGTCGGTCGCTTAGCTGTGTTCGTTAATTAACAAGTGTTTTTAATCTGGATTAACGGTGCGATGTACTAGTCATCGGCGGTGGTCATTAAACGCAGTTGATAAGAGGGTATCTAGCCTAAAACAACTGGAGTTAAACGTGTCAACTCTAGAAGGAATTAAATACTGCTGCAGTTTCGAAAGTTAAAAGAATTTGGACTCTTCCACGGTAAATGTGATATCGTAACATCTGTGATGGAACTTCAGGAAAGTGTGTCAAACATGCGAGTTGAAAATACGTGCAAACAAAGCAAGATACGTGACTTCTTTAGCAAGTGAACATTAAAGGATAATCAGTGACTTTAATGCGCAGAACAGTGCTCCATTATTCTGTTGTTTGTTAAATATTCTCTTTTTCACTTAATAAAATTTCATATAGATGATAATTTTTTGTCTTGTTTTTAATTACGTTTTTGCACATGTATATGGCTCCTTAATAGTTCTATTGCAACATACGTGTAATTGTGTCACGGGGATCCTATAATACCCGTAACTGAATGAAACACGATTGTCCAAATATCTCTCCTAACTGTATATCTATTAGATCTCTCTGTAACAGGCAGTTATACCCGCTGGCTCGTCTAGGTATGATCAGAGATAAGATCTTATATAAAGTATATATTATTATAGCACATTTAGTTCACTAGAAAACACAACAAAAACACAATACACTTTGGAATCTGTATTAACCTACGCTGACAAATGTACTGCCGCAGTAGTTAATTAACAACAACAAATAATAACAACCCAGAACTGGTCACTTTATTAGTTAATCTCCAGGTGTCTAGTTTACACAATATGCTAATCACTTCACCGTGACACAACACCCACATGTGTGATAATTGAGAAACGCTTCCAGGGGAACTTAATTAATAAAGGAATTACAACTCTATTCCTAACTGGTTAATTTTTAATTAACCCTTACTACTCATTCAGTAATGTGTGATAATTGAGAAACGCTGCCAGGGGAACTTAATTAATAAAGGAATTACAACTCTATTCCAAACTGGTTAATTTTTAATTAACCCTTAACTACTCATTCAGTAACCTAGTAACACAGCATTAATACTGGTACCCATCACAATAAAGACACTAACCTACAGTTTACCTAGGTCCTCTAGGATGACTGGCTAAGCTTTATATATTTATTTAGATAGCGAGCCTACAGTTTACTGCGTCAGATGACCGGCAGCACCGTCTAAATAATATTGGTATAATACAGTATTAAAATATTTAAAGTCACATCAATCACATCAAGGTTATACAACAGAGCAGAAATAATATATAATTGAACTCATATATTTCGTTCAGTGGACGACGTCCGTTTCCCCTGCAGCCTTCCAATGTTTCTCCCCGATATCTCTAAAACCCTAGCTATTTATCAAAAACCCGAATATCGCCTGGGGGTACATCGCGGCACCGAATCCCTACAAGTGCTATTTCCACAGCGACCAAGCGGTATTTTTTTTCTCAGATGTTCAGACTTAATGTCGCCAGTTCGCTAGAGATTCCATGGTCGCGCGGAGGTATTACGTAACTACTGGCCACATGGCCTCCGCCCCTGGGCTGGGTGTGTATTAGGAACTGCACACGGCCCTCTAAAACAATTAATATCGCCACAGTCGAAAACAAAATTAAGAGCATGTTCCGTCACACACCCCCACCTCAAAAAGGATATTTCTTCTACTCTAGGAATAGGGAAATATACTACATTAAAACAAAACGTGCGTTAACCGACGCATCCGGGCATTTATAACACATGTAATAATAAGGTGACTACCAGTAATCACACTGAGTCTCTGAGTCCCTGGTATACAAATAAAATATATAAAAACAAAACAGAAATCAAGAATGTCCACACATTATCACAACGTTCAACTTCGGGACAGGGCATCAGCGATTACATTGGATGTGCCCTTGATATGTTCAATGGTAATTGGGAATTCTTGCAGAAGAAGACTCCACCTCAAAACTCTCTGGTTGGTGGCTTTCATTCTGTGAATGAAGGTAAGCGGATTATGATCAGTAAAGACCACCACTTGATGCACTGCCGATTTCACGTAGATCTGAAAATGCTTCAGAGCTTGTACCATGGCCAAAGCTTCCTTCTCTATAGTGGAATAGTTCACCTGGTGTTTGTCAAACTTTTTGGAGAAGAAATTTACAGGATGGTCCAGTCCATTTTCGTCTTCTTGGAACAGCACAGCTCCAGCTCCCACGTCATTGGTATCCACAGCTAGCTTGAAAGGCATTCGGTAGTCTGGTGCTGCCATCACGGGAGACGAGTAGCGCATCTGCTTGAGACGGTTGAATGACTTCTCGCATTCACCTGACCACTAGAACTTCGTTTCTTTCTTTTTCAGTGTCGCACGTTTTCCAGGTTTTCTCCGATAGGCATGCTGTCGAATCGGTGTAGCGTTGGGTTCCAAGCGCACATCCTGGTTTAAGGTATTGGTAACCGTTGGAAGGTCCTGACAAATGGAAACATTGTCTTGTTTCAACGTAGTCAACTTTTCTCGCTGGGGGTTCAAGTCTGCTAGAATCTGGCTGTTGGTTAATTTTCTCTCTGCAGTCTTGACGTCATCACAGGAAATTGAGTGACTCTCAATTTGGACCGGTAGTACTGGAACTATCGGCAGTCTGTCAAAATAACCTTTTAGAAAATTGATGTGACAATACCTACTTTTCATAACCCTATCAGGAGTGTTTATCACATACCCTGTCTCATTAACCCGTTTGTGCACAACATAGGGCCCGAAATACCTGTTCTGCAACGAACCCCGTTTAATGGGAAGGTACAGCAGCACCTTATCCCCTGGTTTAAATTCCCGACTCCTAGCCTTCCTATCAAACACTGATTTTATTTTGCTCTGAGCATGGCTCAGTTGCTTCCTATCCTTTCTATCTCTAACTCTCTTATTCATTAATACTCCCTTGTCCACAGTTAACAAGGTAGTGCGAGCTGCCAACAATTTTGGATCAGCCCCCTCTAGGATTAACTCTTGTCTATTACAAGGTAAGTCCCCTCTATCAAACACAACTGGTTCATTTCCCCTCTGCGGGAGATCAACAGGTTCCACCACATTTAATTCCTCAGTTGACTTATCTACCATTTTACTGATAACCTCATCCACTCCAATTTCATGGCTCACACACGTATCAGACAAATCATAAATATCCTCTGGGTCTCGTGTTACCCTTCTGGCCATAGCCCTAGTCTTTACACACGCAGGATATCTAATCTCATCAACCTCACTCTCTTCTATTGGTAAAGGGCTGTCTTTAATTAACAATTGGTCACATTTCGGCTGACAACACTGACTAGTCAAATCATTACCCAACAAAACTCCTATGTTTTCAACAGGCAAGTCCTTTACAACACCCATAATGACTGGTCCCGTCACAAACTTCGAACACAAGAAAACGTTATGTAACCGGACAACCATTTTTTCTCCAGTAACTGAGGTTAAAGACAAACTACGTCCTGTATCTGAATTCTCAATACCAGCTAAACACTCTTGCGTTATCAGCGACTGACTACAGCCGGTATCTCGATAGATTGATATTGCCTTAGGACTCAATTCTTGTTTCACATCACAAACCATACCAGTGGACACATACGGGTTTACCTTCTCTGCCATGGGACTAACCATTAACTCTCTCACTAACGGAGCTGACCTCACTAAACCGACCACTTGCGCATTATCGCGTTTCCTTTCAAAACAGTCCCCGACAAGATGGTTATCTGTTTTACAGTAACTGCAATGTGGACGAAAAGTTCGTGCATTGGCTGATAATGCAGGCTTATCCTTACTTTGCCCACCAGGTGCATTCCTTGCCTGACTAGCTGACCAACTAGATGACTCTCCCCGATAGTTACCTTCCCGGGAAAAACCTGGCTGAAATCTCTTCTTATCACCCTATTGTAAAGAGCTACCCTGTACTGCCTGAGCTTTGTGTATTAACACGTAATCATCTGCCACTATGCCTGCCTCCTCTATCTTTTTGACATCACGATCCTCTAAACGAATATGTAAGCTAACTGGTAATCCATTTTTAATGTCCTGTAAGATCCGTAACTCGGTATATGACTCTACCTGATGAGAAATCACCCATTTATCAAACATCCCTGCCTTCTTAGCCACAAACTCACTATAAGACTGACCCTGCGTTTTTCTCAACTCGCTATACCGTAAACGATAATCCTCAGGTCGTAATTCATAAGCCCTCAACACTGCAGCCTTAACTAGGTCGTACTGACTTGCTCGCTTGTCACTCATTGAATTATAAGCTACACTAGCCTTCAACTTAAACTTAGACACGGCTAACAATGTCCACTTAGACTGCGGCCAATTTAGCTGCTTAGCGGCCCGTTCAAAAAGTTGGAAGAACATATCTACCTCCTGGTCATCAAATACAGGCACTGATCTATAAGCCTATAAGTGGGGGGGGGGGGGGGGGGGGCTGGAAGTGTTTAGTTCTTAGACATCTGGAATGTGGTAAAATGTGTGTTGTTAACTAGTTGCTGAATAAATGTCGGTTATGTAAATAGTTTAATAAGAAGTGATTGCAGAGTTCATGTGGGGGGCGGGACACCACCGGAGGGTAAGAGGTAGGCATAGGCGTAGGCGGTTTGGCCCCCCCCCTCCCCTGGGCCTCGGCCCCCTCCTGCCTGCCACACTTAGATTCCCAATACCGACATGGCACCTCCCTCAAATGGCTAATTTCCCGTGTGGCGGAATAGACTCGATATGAACCTTACTCCTAATTTCCCTAGGGTTAAATAAGAATATATAGATTTAGAGTTTATTTTAAGTTTAGACCACCCGGCTAAAAATGTGGCAAAATTCTAAGAAATAGGTATTTTATGTTTGAAAAGCACAAATAAATTGGTAATGTCCCTTTAAATATTTTTGGTTAGCTTATGTTTTGCCCAAATGTTTCCATGATTGTTTGCTCGACAAAACCCATAACGATTCAAAGTTCTAATCCCGATTGGTGTTTCGTTATTCGTGAAACAAAGGATTGAGATATCATGTTATAACATGTCCAGCTGGTTGATAACAACAATGTAGACCGACTGCCATAGGCATTAAAGGTACATTCAAACACGACTTATAAGGATGTAGTCGAAAGTGACCGCTTAAAATAAGTTCACGTTCTGTCAGTGGCGTAGCGAGGGAAGGCAGGATGGAAGGGGGTCCATGGGCACCCCAATAAAATCTTTTTGATTTTTGTTTTTACTGTATTAAATTTTATTAAATCATACATACATAGTATTTCCAAATTCGCTATCATTATTTTTTGGGGAAGCAGCCATTTCTGAATATATTTTAAATGTTCTATATTTTTAAATCCCAAGTTTATTAAACAAGAGTTTATCATTCTGCATTCTCCATTGCAACCTGAAGTTGGTATTATCGACTGTTTTGCTATTACTAAGACGTTTGTCTATTGGCTGTATTTGTCAACAGCCGACCAATGAAAATGTTTTTGACAATCGAGTAAACTGAAGCCATGTATGAAATTTGTCTTACTTGCTATGTTTTTTATGTATTCATTTTAAAGATATTTCAAATATCATACAGTAATTACTACGGGGCAGACATCGGTTCTATGGCGATGCATGCAACTTCGACACGGTGTGTAAAAACCTGAACATATATAGCAGAACACTTGCGATCGTACGAAAACAAAAAAAACGGATCCATAATTATCTTGTTAAATTCTCTTTGTATGCTTTCAGGTGCAACATTTCACTAAATACCATTTGGCTACCAGTAATCTGTGACACATTCATGCCATTAATATTAATTAATTAATATATCTACCGATCTTGTTTTATTCAAGTAAGTAAAACTATAAAACATTTAAATTTTTACAAACCGTTGTTAGATTTTGCCGCGAAAAGTGCTACGCTAATAGTAATGTAAGCGTAATGCAGAACGATAGCCATTCTTAATGTGGGTACCAGACGTTTCGTCCCAGATTCAGTTAACCATAAATTAGTTCGACCCCACTGATGAAATAGTGCATATGTGGCAATGTACCTATATAAAAATAACATTGGTCCCAACATTGTCACTTTATTATTAATCTGTTGGTGGGAATGAAATTGTACTACTCTATTTGCTAATAAAATGGGGCTATCGGGTTTTTTTTGTGGTGATGTTTGGTCTCTCTGTGCATGTGTGTGATAATGCTGTTAATTGCTGTACTAGGTATAGTAACTTTTATTTACACTGATGAATATATTTACTAGACAAGCCATAAAGTAGGGCTATGCTTAAAAAGGAAGTAGAAAAATTCTGCCACTTATATATAATTCCAATCTCTAAAAATCCCTTTATTATAAACCCTTGGATTGGTTAAATTCGTATCACGTGATGATAAAAACTGGCATTCATAGCACCATGAATCTCAGTTTAGCACTATTTTTGGCTATATAGCCGGAACTACTTTATGAATTATGTCAACAAAGGAATCCCCAAGGAATTTCCTTGAGATTCTATTTTTAGACATCAAACAGTAATCGTCTGCCGTCAAACTTGTAAACATCTAAAAATCTTCACATATAAATTATACCATACAAAATAGGTCGCTTCAGACATTTTTAAATAAAGGTTAAAAGTTATTGAAATTACTTACGTTACATGTTTATAGTGAATTCAAAATCCCACAGCTAAAAATCTATTTTGTCGATCCAAAAAAAGTGTATAATTCCAATGGAATTTGGTCTTTTACAAAAGCGATTTCAAAAACAAAATTCAGTCAGTTCATGCCAACAATTAGCAGTAACGCGCATTCAACGCCATTGTAGTATGACGTACACGGTACACAACACATAGCCACTGCGATCCAATCTTTAAACGACTCGGGTTTTGAACCTAGGCATATCATGTACATGTCGGGACACAGGAACGAAGCTTCAATTCGAAGCTACAACAGAGAATGTTCCACTTTCCAAAAACGAAACATCAGTATGGCACTGTCAAATGTCACGAATACTTGTGTCGCACCACTTGAAGTCACACATGCCAAAACCATCCTGTGTTGCCACTTCCACAATTACAAGGCCAGTAAACACAGAAACTCGCGACACACCTGTTTCATCCATTTCCGGAAACATTGAAACCACTTTCTCCATGTAAAATCTATCAACACATGGAATTTTCACGCACTCAAATATTTTATAACTGTAATTTCAACGTCGTAATTGGTAAATCTGGACAGTAATAAAAAAATGGCGCCCATCCACAGTTCGTAGTTAAATATTCATACACCAACCGCTTCACATATAAATTATACCATACAAAATAGATCGCTTCAGACATTTTTTATTACAGGTTAAAAGTTATTAAATTACTTACGTTATATGTTTCTAGTGAATTCAAAATGTTTCTACTTGGTATTGATATTTAATGCAAAAAATTAATATGAATTGTATTAATGATTGTAACATTGTCATTCTCTCATTCGGCTATTGACGGAAAAAACCGAAACTACCATAGGCATTCCGCTAATGTTGAGTATGAATTTCGTGTTAATAAAATAGTAAATAGTTGGAAAATAGAGTTCACTTTTTATTTTAAAGAGGTTTACATTAATGACATGGTTATGTGTTTGGAATTATAAGAATTGAACGTGAATATTTTTGAGTATCATGCTAGTATGAAACGCAAAACCGCTTTACACACTTTAGTATGAATGGCTTCGCGCTAACGCGCTACGCCATTCATACAGTGTGTAAAGCGGTTTTGCGTTTCATACTAGCATGATACTCAAAAAATTTCACGTTCAATTCTTAAATGGATTGATTTAAACTTTTATTATTGAATACATAACATTCCAATAAATATATATTTTTTTATTGTTATGTATTTCTTTGGTTGTTGTTATTTTTAAAATATGTCAAATATGGCGCTGTTTAAATTATTTTTTATATTTTTAAAAATGGCGTTTTCGCGTGCCTTAAACTATTGCTTTGAAAGGGGCGTTCGCGCGCTTAAAAATGAAAATACCAGAAAATTCCGGAAAAATATTTCCATTAGGTTGGTCGCCCTGTATCTGCTTGAAATATCATACACGTATGGCCGTTATAACAGCTAGTCGCAGACGTATATTTACTTTGTTTTGTGAAATTGGCTTCTCAGATGCATTTCATGGTAAATCGGCAATACTTTATTTGGAAGTTTATAGAGTTTAAGAACACCGTTTTCTTTTTTTTTAAACACACACAGTCAGTTTCTCCATAGATAACATGATTCTTCCTTTGCCACAAACCGGAAGTTGTGTTGATTATTTCAAATCAGTTTAACAACTGAATGTTATAATTTCAGATTTCTCGTGAATAAACTCAGTGCTGTCAAGTCTCACGCATTCGGCGTGAGACTCACGCATTTGAACGTCGTGTCCGATACATGATATTCTCACGCATTTTAAACAGCAATGTGATCTTCACCTTATAGTTGTATTCTTACTCCACTTATATAACTGTTGTAAATGGACATCATTTACTGATTAATTCCAATAACCCAATTAAAGGCGCTAATAAAAATATAAATATGTACTTAAAAATTACTAAACACACACAGTGACCATATGGATGGATAGATTTACAAAGAACTATCTGTTTGCACTACAACTTCCGGTTTCGGTTTCCTCGGCTGTTTTGGTTAACTGTTCATAGAGGGTTTCTTGTAAGTATCAAATAAAGTAGTAAACTGCATTAAAACATAAAAATTCTATTAATATGTATTCTAACAAGTGTCCCAAAGATGATGTCCCATTTTGGCGTGCGATCGATAGGCCGATTGTCCTTAATAGTATGTCCAAATAACGATTCGACATATGCTCAAAATCACGTGTGTTGTCGAGCATGATATTTAGATGAGGTTTATAAAGTTAATAACAATTGTTATTTTAATACAATAGTTAAAATATGTATTATGGGTTTTTTTAAAAAGGTTTTACTAATAACTATTATAAAAAAAGTATGTGTTTTAATATGTTACACCATAGCGAGGGGTTAGTGCCAGAACCACTTATCTCCTTTCCACTTCAATCTGAGAAAACTGCACTGAAAACTTTGGAATGCACTTAAAAACGAAAACTTAACTTTTGCTAAATATTTTGCTTTTAGATGCTAGCAGTTATTTGTTTTAGTATAAACCTTAAAAGTTTTGTCTGCTAATAATAATAAATCATGATGTAATTAGATGAAGAACTATTTAATTTATTCTGGTTCCTGGAACTTGAACACAAACAGCTCCAACCAGCATGCCAGAGCAAGCTATTTTATAAACAGTTTTTCTTACAGTCCAGCATATGTGACAAACTGTGTGAATCTAAAGTCAAGAATAATGTTATCTTGCAGTGAGTCCACGTGGCATACAGTAAACGTTTAATTTCGCAGCAGCTCTGAGGCACGTAATTGGGTCTGTGTTGTTAATACTTTGAAAATGTACTGGCGGCAGGAAGTAATTGTAAACAATAACAAATTATCTTTGGATGGCAAACACTGGAAAGGAGCATGGGTGTTTCCAGCTGTGGGCACATTAACCTTATCCTACACTCAGATGGTAAATTGTACTCCCTGGTATTGTAGCAGGTTGCTAGAAGCTCTTAACAACTTTAGAAAAACAATTTGTCAAACAAAGCAAAACCTTAAAACCAGTTATAACAGATATATTTGTTGTACTAATTATTACATGAAATGTAAGCTATCATACCAGTTATAAAAGATATATTTATTACACTAATTAAACACGAAATGTAAGCTAACAGAGTAAACTGCACCACCTGTAGTGTTGAGCTACTGACTGAATTAATAATCAACCGTTACGATAAGTTAATACGTTTAATGATTTTTAATACACAGTAATTTAACGAAACAAAATGAATACAGGGCCAGTAACTATATTCGACATTTTTCTTTTAAAGTTTTCAATCTTAAATATGTTCTAAAACAAAATTATGTTCTTCAACTTAATGATTTAAACAGCAATTTAGAGAGAATAAAATGACAAATATATTTACAATCAACGTGTAATGATTCCTAGCAGAATGCGCATTTTCGTAGGTTTTACAAAAATGCACAAAAATCTCATTGCGTGTAAGATGTTTGCATGCAACATGGGTCAGATGTTACTAAAACAATGTTTAGAAGTTATATGTGATTAAAACTTACTAAAATAATATGACATTAGCAAATAATTACCACAATTCTACTGTCCATGCAAGTAATACTACTAAAGGTACCTGTGTTGAAACCAAAATCTATTGATTGATATACTTTAAATTGCACATATATACACTGGCGTATCCGGGTAGCCAGGGATTGGGTACAAGAGGACCTCTTTTTTTACAATACCAACTTTTATAATGCATGTCACCCCATAAAATGTGTAAAAGCAGTGCCCTCTATCTCCACTCCACCCCAAATAAACAATCCTGGCTACCCTAATATGTATATATATATATATATATATATATATATATACAGTCGAACCTGTCTATGGCGGCCACTCGTGGGACATGACAAAAGTGGCCGCCATAGAGAGGTGGCCGCTGTATGCAGGTCATATATGTCCGTATTTTTAAAAACAATTTGTGACGGAACATGCTCTTAATTTTGTTTTCGACTGTGGCGATATTAATTGTTTTAGAGGGCCGTGTGCAGTTCCTAATACACACCCAGCCCAGGGGTGGAGGCCATGTGGCCAGTAGTTACGTAATACCTCCGCGCGACCATGGAATCTCTAGCGAACTGGCGACATTAAGTCTGAATATCTGAGAAAAAAAATACCGCTTGGTCGCTGTGGAAATAGCACTTGTAGGGATTCGGTGCCGCGATGTACCCCCAGGCGATATTCGGGTTTTTGATAAATAGCTAGGGTTTTAGAGATATCGGGGAGAAACATAGGAAGGCTGCAGGGAAAACGGACGTCGTCCGCTGAACGAAATATATGAGTTCAATTATATATTATTTCTGCTCTGTTGTATAACCTTGATGTGATTGATGTGACTTTAAATATTTTAATACTGTATTATACCAATATTATTTAGACGGTGCTGCCGGTCATCTGACGCAGTAAACTGTAGGCTCGCTGTCTAAATAAATATATAAAGCTTAGCCAGTCATCCTAGAGGACCTAGGTAAACTGTAGGTTAGTGTCTTTATTGTGATAGGTACCAGTATTAATTCTGTGTTACTAGGTTACTGAATGAGCAGTTAAGGGTTAATTAAAAATTAACCAGTTAGGAATAGAGTTGTAATTCCTTTATTAGTTAAGTTCCCCTGGCAGCGTTTCTCAATTATCACACGTTATTGAACGAGTAGTAAGGGTTAATTAAAAATTAACCAGTTAGGAATAGAGTTGTAATTCCTTTATTAATTAAGTTCCCCTGGAAGCGTTTCTCAATTATCACACATGTGGGTGTTGTGTCACGGTGAAGTGATTAGCATATTGTGTAAACCAGACACCTGGAGATTAACTAATTAAGTGATCAGTTCTGGGTTGTTATTATTTGTTGTTGTTAATTAACTACTGCGGCAGTACATTTGTCAGCGTAGGTTAATACAGATTCCAAAGTGTATTGTGTTTTTGTTGTGTTTTCTAGTGAACTAAACGTGCTATAATAATATATACTTTATATAAGATCTTATCTCTGATCATACCTAGACGAGTCAGCGGGTATAACTGCCTGTTACAGAGAGATCTAATAGATATACAGTTAGGAGAGATATTTGGACAATCGTGTTTCATTCAGTTACGGGTATTATAGGATCCCCGTGACAGGAGTAGAAAATTGGGGCGGTCGTCCCGGATCTGAAACGGGACATGCATATTTAAAAAAGTATTGTTTGTAAATGGGGGCTTTATAAATTATTTTTACAAATAACTAGAAGTAGCAACGTTGTTCACTAGAAAATTAATTAATAATAAGTGCGTCATATCTAAACATGGATAAGAATTTGCTGGATAGGCCTACACTCAGTGTAGAAGATAGAGAGAGAGATAGAGAAAGAGAAGAGAGGGATAGAGAGAGAGAGAGAGAGAGAGAGAAAGAGAAGAGAGGGATAGAGAAAAAGAAGATAGAGATAGAGATAGGGAAGATAGAGAGAGGGATAGAGAAGAGAGAGAGAGAGAGAGAGAGAGAGAGAGAGAGAGAGAGAGAGAGAGAGAGAGAGAGAGAGAGAAGAGAGAGACCTGTACAACTTATGGGAATATGTACGGCGAGGGTGTGATAAACATATCAGAAAAATCTAAAATGCTTATTTTCATCACTAAAATAATTTAGGGCGGTACTCGTCTGATACTAGCAGCTTAATCCCTTATTTCTTCAGATTTACTTTAATGGTGAGGGGTGGTAGTACTTAAATCCATGGTGTGTATATGTTGACTTAAACGCTGCGTTTAGCAGTTTCACCTACACATGTTGCTATCATCGTCTATGTGCTATGAATTTGTGGAATAGGGGCCAATTCCATTTGTTCTTAATCCGTAATGCGTAATCCATAGTATTCACTCTCTACGCAAATAGGTTGAGTAGATTCCATTTTTATGCGTTACAATACGCGTATCCGAAATATTCTATGCATTATAGAGTATGTATATGTATCGGATTACGGACAGACGGGATTTGCGCCTTACACCCTCCAGGTACTATTAATCGATGGTCTTGCAACCAGATTTGCCCGTGTCATGTCTGGAATCAACTGTACAGCGTATCTTTCTAAAAGAAAACACAGGTATTGTAATCTGTTTTATCAAATTAAATCAATTTTATTTAGCCACAGCTGTGCAACCATGCTTCGTATTGCCCTGATAACCCATACCTGATAATTCCAAGTGTTATCATGTCACTAGGAAATGAGTTGTGCGCATGACGGATGTTTACTAAATTTTCAGGTACATATAGAATATCAGGTTACTACGTTTTGATATCGTGGTTATTTGGCGAGATTTAGATAACCGTGTAACCAGAAAGCTTCAGCGAGCCTGTTACACCATTATCGAACCGAGCCAAATAACCACGATATCAAAACGTATTACCTGATATTGTTTTCATCATGCAACCCCTTTCAAGTTATATTTTTGTAACATGTTTCAGTCAAACGCGGTATAGAAACTATTAGTTTTATCGTGTAGAATCTACTACCGGAAGTCAAACAATAGCAGGTGTCCGAAAGCATCTCGGAAATGGCATAATAAGATGTAATTTGACGTTATTATATTACTTATAGGAAGTGTAAATGTTATATTTATTTATGCAGGTTACTGCGTTTTGATATCGTGGTTATTTGGCGAGGTTTAGATAACGGTGTAACAGGCGAGCTTCAGCTGATTTTCTATGTATCAAATAGCATGTACATTAATGCCCAGACTAACGGGTGCACAGTGACCAGTGACCATGGATACATTGACCACTGACACGAAGAGAGCACATGTATATTTGTAATACTGTCCTAGACACGCACCTACATCCATCACCAGGAATTCGATAGTCTACTACTGAAACAATCCAGTGTAATATATTCTTTATCTAACTTATACAGAGCTCTGCAAATTTCACCAAAATATGAAATGCATAGCTATTTATCCATGTGCCGTATAAAGGCGCCAACTGACTTTTATGTTTATGCAAGAGACGGCGATGTGGCTCGAACGTATCAAACAGATTCGTCATCGATGCAGGCGCGTGTGCAGGAATTTTAGTAGGGGAGTCTAGTCTATGGCGGCCGACGTTTATAAGGGAATCGAGTCATGCGCAACCCCATGGAAAATCTGATTATGCAGGGAAGGACTGGGGCTAAACTGTGGCAAGCAAAGTTTCTAGGGGGTTCGAATCATGCCCACCCCCCCCCCCCCCCCCCGCACACACCCCAACAAATCGCTTTCACCACACCCGATGCAGAGTGTTGTTGCATCCATGGCGCCCCCAAAAAGTCACGATCCGTTACATAAGAAACATGTGCACATAACATTGAGGTCTGACTGTATATATTTATCAATTATTGACCGAAATAAGGTCAATAATTGTTTTATTACATAATAAAATCCATAAACTTGACATTTGCGGGATCAAATAGACAATAACAACCCGCAAATCTAAAAACTCCATTGGTTATCTCCTAATTAATAACAACATAATACATGTGTGTGTGTGTGTATATATATATATATATATAAAGAAGAAGAAGAAGAAGAAGAAGAAATCTGAACATACATTTAAACTGAACAGTTATTGATTACCTCCAAATGCATTGTTTATTTATAACATAAAATCCTGAGAATGCCGATTGCAACTGCATTTTGATGTATCATGTACGTTTCTAAATCTGCGAGATATTCCTTACACAATTTGACGATTACTGACCTTCTCTTTGTCGTATTTGCGAAATGAAACTCCGTATGAATAAAGATGTTATCGTTTTGTTGGAGGACAGCAAAACGTTTTGTCACAAGTTTGCGGTTGTTTACATTAAAATTATCAGTTGACGTTGCATTACGTTACCTACTCATTAATTGGATACAATTTTGTTTCATCTTTATTTTCATTGGTTAAATCTCCTTGGGCAATATCTCTTTTGATTGGACCGGTGAGACCGTCTGAGGGCAATATAATTATTTACGGAAGGTCATGTGACTGGTTTTTTTTTGCTCTTTACCAATAAGAATACAGACACATACAATTTTAATAAAATTATGTTTCATTATACACCTATACATCTGTTGCAATCACATTAATTTATTTATGCCACGTGATCGAACAATAATTACCAGTATTATACATAAAAGGTACACGCCATATAGGACACTAGAAAGTGGATAGCCTTCTGTTCTTATCGACCACAATGGCGCTGCTACACGGAAACGACTACTGTGACAAGTTTTCAGCCAACATTTTCCTCAAGGATTTCTGGGGATCTCTTAGCGATCTGAACATATTTTTAATATCCAATGCATACAGCTTCCTTAACAATGCTCAGTATTATATTAGTAGTACTACTAGTGGTAGTAGTAGTGGTAGTGGTAGTAGTAGTAGTAGTAGTAGTAGTAGTAGTAGTAGTAGTAGTCAGTATTATAGTAGTAGTAGTAGAAGTAGTAGTAGTACTGTAGTAGTAGTAGTAGTAGTAGTAGTAGCAGTAGCAGTAGTAGTAGTAGTACTGTAGTAGTAGTAGTAGTAGTAGTAGTAGTAGTAGTAGTAGTAGTAGTAGTAGTAGTAGTAGTAGTAGTACTGTAGTAGTAGTAGTACTTCTGTAAAATGCTGAGATATTTTACGGTATATAATTAGAGAAAGGTCTATATTATACATTGTATATATTTCCAATTCGTAACATATAAAGAGGACCAATAGTATTTGCACCTATCAAATAAATGTGGCATGTTTCAGGCGACATTTTCCTCAAGGACTTCTGAGGATCTCTTAGCGATCTGCTCAAAATTGCAAGGGGCAATAAAACTCTAAATATTTTTTTTTATAGGCTACTAGTAAAGCTGAAACCACTCCCGTATCCCCCTCTAAATTTATGTAATGTTTTTGTAACAACCGCCCCCACCCACCCCACCGCGACGTGATTTTACCAACATTATAATACATGTAATAATAATAATAATAAAAATAATAATAATACACAATTATTATTCCTATTACTACTACTACTACTACTACTATTACTACTACTACTACTACTACTATTACTACTACTACTACTACTACTACTACTACTACTACTACTACTACTACTACTACCACCACTACTACTACTACTACTATTATTATTATTATTATTATTAGCCTACTACTACCTTTTTGGGGAGGAGGGGCGGTGTTTTATCTAGGATTAACGTGCGTGCACACACGCACAAACGGCAGGCTGAACTTGTCCCTGCACGTAGAACTGGAATCAACTGGGTTAAGTAATAATTAGCCAACCTTTGGACGACAAAACATGCAACAGTACACTGTTTTTTTACGCTATACATTAAAACCGAAATACCACTTTGCGAACTAGTCAAAATAATTTGCACACGCGCCTAATAATAATAATAATAATAATAATAAATGGTGAGTTCATGTTCCGACTGTTTATTATTTTATTTCGGCGTATTCGCAGTTATTTTCGTCATGAAATAATATGTTTTTTATTATTTGCCATGTATATAGCCGGCCCTCATTTGCCAAGCCTCTATACACGGTGATCGTTTATATAAAATCCAAAAATACATTATACGGTTGTTGTATATATAGCCTCATCACTATGAGTCTGTTTTTCCGTATTTTTCTGTCCCATCACAAGAAAAGTTCCAATTTTTTTTTAAAATAAGCGTATCATGGAATTCCCTCGATCGTAGTTCAATTAAAATATTTTGGATCATACAATAACTAGGTTTGGTATTCCAAATGAATGTAAGTTTCATTTATAATGCATATTTATAGAAACAAGGTCCACTAAATCCGTGATTGAGCCCCTATAATGAAACTGGCTTTATAAATTTTGAAGAAAAAAAAGAGAAGAAAAATCTGCATACACTCTCACTTCAGACAAGCGCTTTACCCCTGAATTACACCATGTCCTATATTGTTAATGATATACGCACATGATCATAGCGATAGATTGGCATCTCTGTTTCGTAATACTGCTTCAAATAATAGTTTTGTAACAGCTGTTATTGCAAGTGTACACTTATTCATTGTATTACTCAAACATTTGTTAATATTTTTGTGCTTTTCATTTCTGGTAATCATACTACTATTATTGTTTGAATCGTCAGCTGTTCTTCCATACTTCTCTGGTTGTGCTCCACCCCACCCCCCAAAAGAAACATTTTTAAAACCCCCACAACAACAACAACAAACAAACAACAACAACAACAACAAACAGACAAACAAAATTACAAACAATTCTTATATATTTATCATATAATAGCTAGCATATCCAGTGTAATCAAAGTGTGCGATATGTTTCAGATCACATACTTTCACCCCCTTCATAGTCCATTCCTTGACAGGGTGAGGGGGCTTGTATGTCTCAGCGACTCTGAGAGCTATGCCAGCAGGAGCTTTGGCTTTTATTAGCGACACCCAAGCTGGACTGGTCAGTGGGTAGAGGCTAGACTGATATTAACTAAGGGTGAGGTAACCTAAACAGAAACCCTGAGTGCTGATTTCAGAGGTATTGGGTCGCACGGCGCACTCTAATAGACCACAATACCATACATCAATTATTATTTGAAGTTTCTTTAAATTGAGTTTATAATGCACATGAACAGGGCCCCTTCAAACCTGTACAACGAATCCCTATTTGAGAGCTACTTTCACAGTTATTTATATCAATTTTGCATGGTAACCACCTTATCCAATCGGATTTGAGAATGCCTATTCTGTGCGCTCCCTACCGAAGCTACATATGCCGATATTTACATATACATGCAGGGCCACAAAACCTCAGCCAATCAGGCACAAGTATCCCATGCTCATATCCAGAGTTTCGCAGATTGCAAGTAGTTGTCATATTCTGTGCTTCATGGTCATGCATATAGTAAGAGTGTTTTTTTACATTTCTAACCGCCACCATCCCCACGCATCCACCTTATAAATAAGATATTTGGTACAGGTTATATAACAGTAGAAGGAGCTTTCACTTGCCCCAAGAATGGAGCTTTCACTTGCCCCCAAGAATATTTTTCATCTTACATGTATATATTATATGGATAGATATATTTTGTTGGTAGTTTCTATATGGTTATACATATGTATGTGTGTATGTTTATAAATGTTTCTATATACCTGTAGTTATTAGTTATTATAAGTACAGATGTTGAGTTAAAATGTAGCTCAGTTATAATTAGTATGTAGGTATTAGGAAAAGTAATGTGGATCGTAACCGGCTAGCGGACCATAAAACCTATCTGGCTGGGCTCTGCCCAGGGTATCACACACTGCCGGCTGAAGTCATGCCATGACGGATCTTGCAATTCGTAAACAATTACACTGTCGCTGACAGTGTCGGCTGAGGTCACTCTCGTGACTGATCTTGCAGGTTAATTAAACTGTCGGCTGAAGTTGCCTAGCAACGGATCTTGCAGTAAACAATTAAAGACACTGTCGGCTGAGGTCACTCATGTGACTGATCTTGCAGTCATATATTTCTATCAACTTCTAAACCCATTTTTAACTTTTATATGGTATCAGTAGTTCTATTTACGTTTCCGTTCAAGCATTGAGTGCAGTTATGTGACAGATTCATGTATCCCACAGTAAAACTCATAGCAACTATAACTGCACCCCGTTTGTGCCAAAGAATAAATATATGAAAGATATACTCGTGTTGTTCTTGTGTGATTATAAACAGCCATTAAAAAAGAACAAGCGAACGAAAAGAAGAACATAATTTCAGATTTTGATAACTTTGCAAATTAGATGTATATTAAACCAGGTCACGGCACGACATTTACTGACATTTAAGCAAACGTACTACGGTAACACGCCATAATTGACGTATGTATTCATAGTCATCAAGCAGAAATATTTCCGTAGTAACTTTACACGGAAAGCTGTCCAGCGTTCAGAAACGAAAACCGTTTTATGTAAGGTCTCACTACACAGATCACTTCCGGGTGAGAGTTCATTCATCACGGTCCACTATAGTTCCTAATCGTGACACATGTTATGGTTCACATATTCGCATCTAGGAAATGGTGAAGAATTAAAACAATATGTATGTTTAATGGTAAGCCTTCTGGCTGTATTTTGCCCATGTTATTTTGTAATATTGTGCATCGACCTTTTGGGACATGGGTATATAGCGCACGTGACAGCCGGAGTGAATCGATTAATGAACCACCTGTTCGGACCGGTACTACAGCCAGATGCGGTCATATAGCAAAAAACTGAGACAGAAATGTTCTCAATTTTGCAGTGAAAATAAATGCTTATATAATGTATGTTCGCAATGGTGTATGTTGTTGGTGCCAACGAGAACCCGTTCTATGGGCAATCTTCACTTGAAGTTGGGCAGTTTAACATGGGTTTCAATGGCAGATGACATCTGTGTAGTGAGACCTAAGAATTTAGTTTTATGTAAGAATATCCAAAATGACGTCTATCCAGAAAGACACCGCGTCACATATTCGTACGTCATTTAAATATCGAGTAATGGCTGACTGGAATTAAAGTTGCCTATAGTAGTAAGGGGGCCTGCCGGGCGTCATGACCTACTTTCCGTGACCTTGACCTTGATGACGTCCTCGTCCTACTGGCCCTGACCTACTTAGACTGGCCGTGACCTTGATGACGTCACGGACTACTGTGCCGTGTGCAACTTCCTACTGGCCTTGACCTACTTAGACTAACCTTGACCTACTTAGACTGGCCTACTGTGCCGCGTGCAACGTCCTACTGACCCGCCCCTGACCTACTTAGACCGGCCCCTGACCTACTTAGACTAACACGAAAGAGTATAAAAAGGCTAGATATGGTTTCATTGTCATTCGCTCGCCGAAAACGATCAGATCTACGTTCAATCCAGAGATGGCCTGTTCCACAAGTGATGAAGTGAGATGTCGTCTAGAACTTTGAACTAACGTCTACGTGGTGGCCAAGTTATGGAAAGGGGACACTGCTATTCACATAAGGAAATTTGACAGTGACAAGGGGAAAACTTTCCCCACCAAGCGAGGTATTGTCCTTAGTCTTAAACAGTGGATCGAACTGTGTGGATGTAAAAGCCAAATTGACGAAACGATTTCAGCATTAAACCAGGGGAAAGACGAAACATTGTTCAGACAGCTTGGTGTCAACGTCCATGTCAGCGTCGACAAGAACTTTGCTGGGGTGGACCTGCGTCAGTGGTGGTGGTGTGAAGAAACTAAATCCGTGAAACCTTCGAAGAAGGGAATATTCCTTTCTCTACAACAATGGGAGAAACTGAAAGGCTGTTTCACAGTCATGTGTGACTTTGTACCAGAGCTGAACTCGATTGTGCCCTGCGCCATGCAAGACGACCATCAAAACCAGACGGGATTTCTTCAGTGTAACTTCTGCAACCCTAACGAGTGTCACCAGTGGTGAACGAGTTTTGTTTTGGATGAAGGTATAAAAGAATGGATTTATGGTTTACACTTTATTTGCTTTGCGACTGTGTTAGAGAACAGACGTGTTTTATGATTCTGACATTCTTGTGGCTTGTTGCACTCTATCTGGAACGAAGAAAATGGCATCGGGATATTCGAGCAGTCTTAGTAGCAACAGTAGCGACGAGGACGACGTCTTGGTCTGCAAATGTTCAGAAAGACATACAATCAAATGTGTGACTAGCAAACAAGATGAGAAGAAGAGTACTCATTGTGTGGATCAAGCGGATGCTACACGCAAAATTGGGGATAGAATTGAAGATGGCGAACTCGTGGATGAACCCACAGATCAGACGGATGCTGCCTGTGACACAGACGCTGCCTGGGATGAGGAAGACTGCTATTCGAGACGTTACTTGTTCTGTCATCGTCCTGAAATGAGACATTTCTATGCCAGGATGCAGACATTTGGGTGGTGGCCCATACAGTTACGCCAGAAACCGAGGGAACTCGCCAAGGCCGGTTTCTACTACACAGGGGATCACGACTACGCGCCTACCGATGGCAGAGAATGGACGACCCAGTGATGGAACATTACAGACTCTCTCCAAGATGTCCTTATGTGAACAACCTGTTCAGACATTAAATGTTTTAGACACTTGTGTGCTATGTTTTCATGTTGTATGTTGTGAATAAAACCGTGAATAACAGGTTTTGCTTTCTTATTTATGTCCTGGGTCCATGAGTGTGTCTCTGGACGTGTCCCTATGGTAGTAACACTGGTAAAGGGTAATATTTTGGTAACGATTATTTTTGGGAGCTCGCACGATGAGATTTGTGCTTGGGAGGAGGGACACTGGTCATACGTATCACACACATTCAAACATTCCTGTACCATATCTTTATGCGTCATAAGGTATATAAGTAAAATAGTTTTGGAAAACTCGTCATTTGAGGTAGAACTTTCAGAGGAGCAACATGTCAGACCAGTACAAGTTATATGTACCCGACGTGGATAAGTGGACCCGTTTCTATAAACTGCAGGCAGAAGGTAAACTTCAACCTCATTTTCCAGTGCAACGTGGTGGGAAAAGTCAGATCATGTACAGTGTGGATCGATGTCTAGAACTCTACGATCCCACGTGGAAAAAAGAAAAAGAGGAACAGAACAAGTCCCCGACACCCAAAGTCGTCATGGTCTCCCCAACACAACAAGTGGTAGAGCAAGCCAAAGCCGATCTGAAACGGAAAGAACAACAACAACAACAACAAAGTGGTACGGGTTGGAAAGCCCCGAAACTGCATAAGCATTTCTAAATAAGCTATAAAAGGAACTATGTGGGTCAGATATCGTCATTTCATTTAGAGTCGTCATGCAGAGCACATGTTCAGAATGTGGTTTCACATTCTCGAGGAGAGACGCCATGTTACGACATTTTCAACAAAAACATGCTAAAGGTCTACCACTACCACCACCACCACCACCACCACCACCACAGCAGCAGCCACCACCACCACCACCACCACCACCACAGCAGCAGCCACCACCACCACCACCACCACAGCAGCAGCAGCAACAGCAGCAGCCACCACCACCACCACCACCACAGCAGCAGCCACCACCACCACCACCAACACCGCAGCAGCAGCAGCAGCAGCCCCTAAGATTGTTACAGCCGTTCACCATGATCGTGTCGGGACCCACGTCGTGTGGAAAGACAGTTTTGTTGTACAAACTGCTAAGGGATGGTAAAATCCACCCGCCTCCCCAGCGCATCATCTGGCTCTACAAACGATGGCAACCCCTCTATGATACGATCAAAATGGTTGCTCGAGTGAAATTTGTTCAAGGCATACCCGATAATTTGGAAAAGGATCGTTATTTGGATCCCAGAGTCAGAAATCTCATCGTGTTGGACGACTTGATGTCTACAGCTGGAAAAGACCCTCGCATCACCGACCTGTTCACGGAAGGAAGTCACCACAGAAACCTCTCTGTGATTGCCATCAACCAGAACTTGTATCACAGCAAGGACCCGACACAGAGAAGAAACTGTCATTACCTGGCACTGTTTAACAACCCCATCGACAAGCAGCAAGTCCTAACCTTGGCACAGCAGATGTATCCTGGAAATACTCGTCATTTCATGCAGCGGTTTGAGGAAGCTACCCATAGGCCCTACGGATATCTCTTGGTGGACTTGAAACCGACCACGCCCGAACATTGGCGTCTTCGGCCTAATGGTTCAGAGACGGGGCCGTCCGAATGGTATAAAAGCACGAACGTAACAGCGAATGTCTCAGAAGAATTGCAGCCACCGACGAAGAAAGAGCTCTACATGCAAATCATGCAAAGAAACGCATTCAAGAGAAAACTACCAGGCATACCCGCCTACGAAAGTGACGACGAAGAAGATGATGAGGTAGAACCCTATCTGAAAAAAGTCAAGAGGATGCAGTCTTGCGATACGTGTGGTCTGGTCTTTAAAGACGGAAGCGACTTGCAGCGACACGTGAAAACGTGCGAAGAGGGAAATGAAAAAGAAGAAGAGCCGTCGCCCGACCTGGAAAACGAAGGCATTCGTCTCATGGTGGAACGTGAATTCGACATCAATCATGACTATATCGAAAGCAAGAGGAAACGCTACGAAGAAAAAAACATGTCCCAAGATGCCATTGAAAGAAACATGAAGACATTGCAATGGAAGTTATTTAAAGACACGTACTCTCGATTTCTGACCTATATGCATTACTTTGACAAAGGTCCCAACACCAGAAAATTTTTACAGTTTGTGAATCCAGACAAAGATGTGAGACCACAGATTCGTTCTAAATTAAATCAGTATCGTTCATGGATCGGCGAATATTTGGATGAACAAGACGACGACGATACCGACGATGAGGAGGACGACGATGATGAAGAGAAATGAACACTCATATTATTCACATGTCGCCCTTAAGGCCTCTCGATGTAACCCAGTGTGTGTCCATTTTATATATGTGTCAGTGATTTGTAATTTAGAAATAAATGAAAAACCAAAACATTGCATTTGTTTTTTGTGTTTTTTACTCTATGACTAGATTTGTGATTGGATATTACTACCGCTACTTTATAGTAGCAAGAGCTGTGTGTACAAGACAGAACATACCACGATCTTTGATATACCAGACATAATACACTAGTTGGCTATAGCTTAATGGGCCACCGACGGGGATCGATCCTAGATCGACCACTGTATTTACCCATTTGGTAATTAAAAAGCCCTGTAAAAAGGCTTGTACTCTAGGGAAATACTTGTGCTTAAAATGCAGCTAAAAGATCATAGTTTAGGTCGGAGCGTTCAGTTGCAGTCACACGTTCTTTCTTCAAAGCAATGGGCTGGGGATCTTTCACACACACACACACACACACACACACACACACACACATTCCTTTCTTCTCCTTAACAAATATTCCTTTCTTCTCCTTAACAAATATTCCTTTCTTCTCCTTAACACATATGCCTTTCTTCTTAACAAACATTCCTTTCTTCGAGACAAATATGTCTTTCTTTTCCTATGGCTAAAACAAAATAAAATATTTGTGTTCAATTAATCTTTATTTTACGAGGAAGGAAATGTTTTATTTACTCAACATATTTTATTTATGGTTATACAAGAAAAGAAAGAAATGTTTTATTTAACGACGCACTCAACACATTGTATTTACGGTTATACGGACATATGGTTAAGGACCACACAGATATTGATTGAGAAAACCCGCTGTCGCCACTGCATGGGCTACTCTTCCGATTAGCAGCAAGGGATCCTACACCATCCCACAGACAGGATAGTACATACCGTTGTCCAGTTGTGGAGCATTGGCTGGATATATACCAGACTGACCCACATCAAGGGAACACTGAGCTACGTCCCGTCCCCACAGGGTTATTAGAGGATGCTTGAAAAAAAATCGTAACATAATAAATAAATAAACAAATAAATAAGTAAGTAAATAAGTAAAATAAAAACAAACTATAAATTATTAGTTTGGTTTAAAAATAATAGAAAAATATAATTTCCCCACATGAGATACGAACGACGTACCTTTCACGCTAAAGTCGACTACGCTAACGACTGAGCTACCGAGACATAAACAAAATCTGTCATTTAAACCATTATATGTGCGAGCGGCGAAGCGCGGAATGAAGTGACGAAATAGGTCAGTTAATAATAATCTTGTGAATGCGCTAGCGCGGGAGACATAGTGGGACGACAATTCTATTTTACACCTATTTAAATCATTTCTTATTTCACGTCTTTAAGAATGTAACTTCTAGTTCCGAAGAGTATTTTATTTAGAGACTGCCAACACAAGATACCACCGCTTCCCGGATGTAAACAGTGATA
Organism: Gigantopelta aegis; assembly: GCF_016097555.1. Lineage (NCBI taxonomy): Eukaryota > Metazoa > Mollusca > Gastropoda > Neomphalida > Peltospiridae > Gigantopelta > Gigantopelta aegis. The sequence continues at coordinate 66,213,443 of NC_054706.1, forward strand.
ACCATTCATCATTCAGGGCGCTAAAAATAAATACACTACCTCGCGTCGGGCAGAGTCCTTAGAAGTGGTAGGTTAACGACACCACTAGAGCACCTCGATTTATGAATCATTGACTATTGGATGTGAAACATACTTTTGGACAGTTTTAGAATTTCCCCACATTAGATACGAACGACGTACCCTCAGCGCTGGACGCGAAGTCGTTCGCACTTGACTACTAAACGCATGTTAACAAAACCTGTCATTTAAACCGTTATATGTGTGAGCGGCGAAGCCCGGAATAAAGTGACGAAATAGGTCAGTTAATAATAATCTTGTGAATGCGCTATCAGATAGCGTAGAACGAGAATTCTATTTTACACCATTTAAATCATTTCTTATTTCACGTCTTTAAGAATGTAACTTCTAGTTCAGTATTGCCACCAACAATAAAATAGGATACCACCGCTTCCTGGATGTAAGCAGTGATAACCATTCATCATTCAGTGCGCTAAAATTAAACACACTACCTGGCGTCGGGCCGAGTCCTTAGATGTGGTAGGTTAACGACACCACTAGAGCACCTTGATTTATGAATCATTGCCTATTGGATGTGAAACATACTTTTGGACAATTTTAGAGAGGAAACCCGCTACAGTTTCCCATTAGTAGCAAGGGATCCTACACTTCCCACAGACAGGATAGCACGGGCGTTGCTAAGTACGACGGGTCGGGGCCGGGCTAAATAGGTCAGGACTAGTCTAAGTAGGTCAGGGGCCGGTCTAAGTAGGTCAGGGCCGGGTCAGTAGGACGTTGCACGCGGCACAGTAGGCCAGTCTAAGTAGGTCAAGGTTAGTCTAAGTAGGTCAAGGCCAGTAGGACGTTGCACACGGTACAGTAGTCCGTGACGTCATCAAGGTTACGGCCAGTCTAAGTAGGCCAAGGCCAGTAGGACGAGGTCACGTGACGTCATCAAGGTCAAGGTCACGGAAAGTAGGTCATGACGCCCGGCAGGCCCCCCTACTACTGCCTATACAGTTTACAAAAACACGTTGTATTAAGCATGAGATTATAATATGATAAAGAGATTATTACCCTCGTGTGTTTCGGTATCGTCAATGTCATACATTAGGAATAAATATAATGTATTATGCTAATACAGTTTTTATTCCTAATGAGTGACATTGACGATACAGAAACGCACAAGGGTAATAACCATCTCTCTCTCTCTCTCTCTCTCTCTCTCTCTCTCTCTCTCTCTCTCTCTCTCTCTCTCTCTCTCTCTCTCTCTCTCTCTCTCTCTCTGTGTGTGTGTGTGTGTGTACGGGGCTCGTGAATTACTCTTAGCCCAGTGGCAAAGCGTTCGCTTGATGCGCGGTCGGTCTACGATCGATCCCCGTCGGTGGGCCCATTGGGCTATTTCTCGCTCCAGCCAGTGCGCCACGACTGATATATCAAAAGCCGTGGTACGTGTTATCCTGTATGTGGGATGGTGCATATAAAAGATCGGAAAGAGTAGCCCATAAAGTGGCGACAGCAGGTTTCCTCCCTCAATATCTGTGTGGTCCTTAACTATATGTCCGACGCCCAATAACCGTAAATAAAAAAATTTGAGTGCGTCGTTAAATAAAACATTTCCTTCGTAAATTATTTTTCACGAATCTACACCCCTTCGTACATTCTTCATTACAGAAACTGCGCATACATGTACATGTACTACTTTGTGTAGTTTGATTTATAAGTGAAAACGCTTCTGTCTTTCAGAGATGTGTCACAGTGGACAGAAAAAAAGATTGGTCACCTAAAGACATCCGTGAAGAAACTTGTCAATTGTGACGTCACAAAGGAACTTCCATTAGGACCAGACTACGTCGAGGCATTCGATGTCGTATATACCAGTTTCTGTCTTGGTGCTGTTGCAAAAAGTGTCGCTGAATTCAAACAGTTCCTGAAAAATCTTTCTTCCCTTCTTCCATCTGGTGGCCACCTTGTCATGCGCGATTCATTGAACGAAACGGCTTACATTGTTGATAACAAAAGGTTCTACTATCTTTCATTTTCGATGTCTGATGTAAAAGATGCCTTATGCATTGCCCAGTTTGAGATTCTTGAATATAAATCTGAGAATTTCACCATGCCTGTATGTGAGCCTCCTGAATTTCCAGCCTTTGTTCTGTTAGCAAGAAAGATTTAAAGTTTCTGTATGTCTGTAGGTCTATTTGACCGTAGTAAATAAGATTAAACCTACAGACACAGTTTTAAATTGTTTTAATATGTTTCATTATAGAAGTCCCCCCCCCCCCCCCCTCCCCTTTTATACCACGTGATCGAACAATAATTAACAATCGTATAGTTGTACCATTTGAACACAAAAAGCCACATTGGACGCTACAAGGCATATTGGACGCTCGAAATCGTAAAACCGTCGTAGGTTATGACGTCACTACAGCACATGCCATAGTGACGTCATAGCTTACGATGATTTCACGATTTCGTAGGCTAAGATAGCTTCGAAAATATGGGCCCAGGCCGCTAAATATCCAATTACATATTGAATACACGCACACTTTGCTACCTTAAAATGACGTCATATCCATTTGTTTACTTTTCTTGGCAGTGTTAATGCTGTGCGATTTCATAACTGTGATAGAAAACAAAAAGAAAAAAAATAAATAAAAATAACAGACCAAAATAACAGACCAAAAGAAATGTAGGTAGGAAATACCCCCAAAAAATCCGTTGGCACTAAAGAAATATTTAGTCGTTCTATAATGCACTGTGATAGCATAAGCAAATCACAAAGCTACATTTACTACCAGGAAACTAATAAATTAATGTGTGTATGATCTACAATAATTACTTTGCCAAATAGAATTATATGCGGCGATAATGTGGATAATCGGCTCTCTAATGATTAAATAAGAAGAGAAAAATACTCAACTTTGTATAGGCGTACTTTGCTTACTCTCAGCAGACGGTAGTTTCAAACGGTTAAAATGGACACTCTCACACTAAGTTTATTTCATCTACAAACCTGTAACACATTTTGATAAAGATACAACAGAATGAATCAAGAGTCTGCGACGTTGAAATGGTGAAATACTATTTTAAAAATAGACTAAAACTCCACTCCATGGGTAACTGTTACTTCTCAGACGCATGTACGTTTTAAACAAATATGAAAAATGCATTTTGTGATATTAAAAACACCAAGATGACCAAAAACACCTCGGATGTACGGAAATGGATAATCTAAACAATAAAATCTAAGTAAAGTATGATTACAGTTACAAAAACGGATCTAATAGCGAGACATATGCCTTAATATTTAAAAACTATGATATGTCACTTTAACGTCCTGTGTAAAAATGTACTTCTTTTCTATAACACTACTCTCCTATTCTTTGTATTAACAAGAATTAGTAATAAAGGTTCTCTATGACGTACATGCTTGTTGTTATATTGTCACAGATTTTGAAAAAAGAACCCCACATTTTTTTTTGTTTAATGAAACCACTAGTGCACATTGGTTTATAAATCATCGGCTATTGGATGTTAATTTTCACGTATAGTCTTAGAGAGGAAACCTGCTAAATTTTTCCATTAGTAGCAAGGGATCTTTTGTAGACAGAATAGCACTTACCACGGCCTTTGATATACCAGTCGTGGGGCACTGGCTTCAACCAAAAATAGCCTAACGGACCCACCGTCGGGGTTCATTCCTAGATTGACCGCGCACCCAGCGAGCGCTTTGACATTGACCTCATATATTTTAATGCATATATATACATACATACATACATTTTAATGCATATATATATATATATATATACATACATACATGTTCTTGCTATGCACTGACGGCAGTGGAGGCGTTTTCGTCACCAAACAGCGTCGCACGAGGGCGCTGAAATCAGTACCTTGTGTGGCCACCAGCAGCAGCAATCACTGTGCGACATCTCCTTGGCAGTATCTGAATCCGGGCACGTGGAATCCTAGCCCATTCTTCCTGCAGTGCATGTGGCAGTTGCGGAAGCGTCTGAGACTCCGGGTCACGGTGGCATACATGTCTGTCCAGTTCGTTCCATAGGTGTTCAATGGGGTTGAGATCTGGCGATCTTGATGGTCATGGCAGCATATTAATGTTCTCATTCTGTAGGAAATCCTTTGTTACACGTGCCGTATGCGGCCTGGCATTGTCCTGCTGAAAGAGTTCTCTCTGTCGATCCAAAATGGGAAGCATGTGACGGCGAAGAATTTCATCCCGGTAGCGTACAGCTGTCAGGTTGCCTTGTACGAACACAAGTTCACTTCTGCCGGTGTATGAGATGACTCCCCACATCATGACACTCCCTCCACCGAATCTGTCAACTTGGGCGACGCAGCTGTTGGCAAAACGTTCATTGCGGCGTCTGTAAACACGTTGTCGTCCATCACGTCGCTGTAGAAAACTCGTGACTCGTCGCTGAACCATAGTCGCCGCCAGTTTCCCAAGTTCCATCCCTGTACATTCGTGCATCAGCGAACACGTAAATGTCGATATTGATTTTGCAGGACGGGGCCAACATACGGTCTCCTAGCCCGTAAACCAGCTTCTCGAAGTCGGTTCAGAATGGTTTATGCTGACACCCTTCTCAAACCAGGTATGCGTCCAGCAGTGTTCGTTGCTGTGGCAGTTCGGTGGCGCAAGTGCAGAACCTTGATGTAGCGATCTTGTGCTGCAGTTGTTATGCGAGGTCTTCCACTTGTGGGTCAGTCTTCAGCTGATTGAAACTGCTGGTACTTGTCCCAGAGACGTGAAATGGTGCTCCGATGGACGTTCATGTGGCGTGCGACTGCTGACTGCGATTCATCTAACTAGAGGCGGCCTATTGCAATGTTTCGATCGGCAGGCTTAGTCTTGGCATTTTGTAACTCGTCTACGTCGAAATGGAAATGAGGCATCATTGCGAGCATTGTAGCTTTAAATACCCATCACTACCCCAATCTTTTCCCCGAGTTTCACGTGCATTCGCCAAAATCTGACCATTTCACGCCGATTTCCTGCAATTGTCGCACAACGTGCCACAACGTGCGTTAAATTTGTTTAGGGTGCATTTGGGCATGCTGTCCCATTCCAGGAACATTAACAAACATGGTCATTCAGCAACATTGTAAAGCAAACGATATTTTGTAAAATCAAACACTTTTCTTATGCGTTTCTTTTTTGACAGAGTATATATGTAATTCCACTGTAAAACACGTGGCATTTAGGTATGTTTATCAACCTCTTCTGAATAACTGATATGTGAAGGTGTTCTTGTGTGTAGTTTAATAAAGCATATTGGCTACCCTTATTACATATCCCCAACATATTAGACATTGGTAAAGAGTTGGACACGAAAGTCCCAAAAGGGTCGGTACCACACTTGACGTGAAATCGGACAAAGTTTTGAAGTGTCATGGATTTCATTCAAAAACACTGTGAAGTGTGCATTGATAACACGTTGATGTTAAAGTGTGTTCATAGATGGAAAGTTGGTCTACCTGTACCAGCCTAAAATGAAGAATAATTATTCATAGTCTCCCTGAAATCTGAATCTGAGTTAGTGGTAACACACGTGACATGCAGTGACACATGTGGCACTGTCCGAAAATGTCACCAGAACTGCTGAAAAAGGCATTGAAAACAGTCTCAAAATAGGTTTTTGACTTTAACACAACGTTTCCAGGGAATTTCAGACATTGCTATACAATTCTAAAATGCTAATAAATAGTAGCTGCTACTCGATGTTCAACTGTTCAGTGTCGCCAATCTAATCAAAAGTGTAAACACAAAATGTTACCTGATTTCATTATAATATTTGAAGTGTTAAATGCATCTAATGGGTTATTTTTAACAAATACAGAAACAGGTGAAAGTCAATATTTTATCAAGAACAAGACCAGTTAATGGAGAACTGTTTACGCCCAGTTCTTACTTGAACGATTTTTTGTACAACTGCGGTGCGACTAAAAATTCGTACAGCCGTGCGATTCCTGTACAAATTACCTAGTTTTTTTTTTCCTGCGCAGTCTCATTTGTGCAACTGCCGTGCGACCGCCTTGCTGCACCGGGCTCGCGTACGCTCGCATGAGATTCGCTCAGGTTGCACGGCAGTCTGATGGATGTCGCACGGGAGTCGCACGGCTCGGCTCCCTTCAGACTCCCGTGCGATCTATCATACTGCCAAGCGACTGCTGTGCAACCACCATGCGACCAATGCGAACTACGCGAACCGTGCTACAGCCGTATGGAAATTATCAACATTTGAAAAGACTCGCACCGGCATGCGACCCGTCCGAATACACACGACACCCCTACAACGTGTGCGAATCACCAACATACTGCCGCGCGACTCCCGTGCGACTCCCTGTACGATTTGGTAGTCGCACGCAATTCGCGTGAAAAAAAATCGTTCAAGTGAGAACGGGGTATTAAGGGTGAATTCTTCTTAGCTGGAATGGAAGACAACAATCAATGGAAATATCTCTTTTAAGAAAGACAATGTTTGCAGATATCCTGACTAAACTCCTCTAAATATGACCCCAACTCATAAGGGTATTTTTCAAGCAAACAAAACAGTTACCGTTTGTTTTATTTAGTGACACCACTGTAGCATATTTATTAATCATTGGCTATTGGATGTCAAACACTTGATAATTTTGAAATGTAGTGTTAGTGAAAACTTGCTACATTTTTTATTAGCACCAAAGGATCTTTTATAGTAGTGCACTTTTATAGTAGTCAATACTTTTCTTAACATGCACAGCTAGTTGCTTCCCTCTATTTAGCAAATTTCCAGCCCAAACCGTAAACTAAATAAGTAGACAAACTGAATATATATAAACCTACCACATTCTCTGAATCTCCACTTCAAGTAATTTCCACACTTTCAACAAAATAAATCTTCCAACAAAAAAACTCTGATCATTTGACCGCGGCTTGGTGTCTTGGCTAGCTTTGCTTTAAAAATAACGCTTTCTGTGAAATACCGGAAAGAACCGTATACCATGTAATACACTAAGTAAAATACAAAACAAGGGACACCTGCTGTCGTATATTGTGTTTACTGTTCTACTGTGTACATTTTTCTTAGAACTTAGAAATTTGGGGAAATTCTTATTTAATGCTTGTGAAGCTCGAAATTTTGTTGTTTAATAATGCATACCTATAATATTTTATATTATGATATATATTAAGTATAATCAACAAATCTATTTTAATTTAAATTTAATAATAATTTGTCCATCCAGAAACAATATTCTATTTTTGTTACTTTAGTGTATTTTACAATATTCAGTAATAACAAATACTAACTCTGTCCATCCATATTAATGTTTTTGTTACTTTGGTGTATTTTACAATATTCAGTAATAACAAATACTAACTCTGTCCATCCATATTAAGGTTTTTGTTCTCTGGGTTTTTTCCTGCCAAATTATTATATTATGTAACGTTATAATTATTGCCACCATGTTTCAACTGTACAAACATTGTGTACGCCTATAAACAGAGGTTTTTGGCTAATAAACAATACAAGTAAAGGATTAACTTCGAACAATCAAGTATACTAGTTTTATGACATTTTGTAAACGAGGTCAGGTCAGGTCAGGTCATAGGGTTTTACGTGCACATTCAGAACAAGCTGTTGTAGCGCACGCCTGTCGTGGGCACAAGAGCCGGCCTTGGCCGGCTCCTCCGTCCATGACAGGAAAGCTGGGGAGAGGGGAGAGGAGGGACCGCCTGCACTGGCAGGTGCAAGGGAGCACCAGCAGCCCGATCGAATCGGTAGCAGGCGGATGGGGGTGGTGGTGGTGCTATGGAATTTTGAGTGGAGCCGTTAATGCCAAAGAGAAAAGGGGTGCGCAATTTTGTTTGAGGAAATTTGGCGCAATTTTGAACGGTCGGTCGAAAGGAAAATGGCAGAGCTAATATAGGTTTTGATATTAGTGAATCGAGAGCTTGTTGTAAACGAGGTAGGTACCAATCGTAGATATAGACGGGTTAATTGGCCAGTGACGTCAAAGTACAGTGCACGACTATGTTTAGAATCACGTGATCGGTCCGAGTGAAACTTGCACAATAATAGCATGTGAAGGCATTGCATCTGGTTGCATTTTCAGTATTTATTACCTTTTTAGTACATTTTCTGAAAGCAAAACCAGTATATCGGATAATTCAAAGATTGTAGATTCATATCAAAGTTGGTGGAAGTGTATTAATAATTAAAAACGTTTAAACATAAATAATAAAGCATATGTATTTACACGTGGATACAAAAGCATAACGAATAATTTAAACTGATGCAAGCAAATATAATTTCCCTGGACACCTGTATAGCCTAATATACAGAACTTTAAAACAGTATTTTAGTCTCAGCGGACAGGGTATCAGATGACCTCCCCCACCCCAGCCTATGCTCCTGTTTTGTTTGTACTTGTCTTAGGCATCGACATTAAGTGTTAAAGGAGTTCGTTTTGTAACATTTTAGAACATTTTATGACTACTCAGAGGCGCGTTTTCAGGGTAATTTAGTGTTGAATATTGTGGATGATTAATATTTTTCCCCCTAGAAAGCAAAAATAAATAAGTTTAAAAATATTTAAAATAATAAAATAACAAACAAATAAATTAATTAATTAATTAATTAATTAATAATAATATAAATATAAATATAAATATAAATATAAATTAATAAAATTAAAAATAATAATTAAAAAACAAAATTTGACGAAGTGGGTGCATGGGGGTGAAATTTTTGGTGTGGCCTGCATGCGTGTTACGTTAGTAAATTGTTTATTTATCATTTTATTTGCACACATTTAACACCATAATAACTCATATATATATATATATATATATATATATATATATATATATATATATATATATATAAATAAAAATAATAATAATAATAATAAGAGAGCAATATATGAAGTGTGAACTGCGCCCCACTTCAACCCCATGTGATCACATCTAGATTATCCAAGAGATAATAATAGTAACAGCTAAACGTTGATATCTAGATCTAAGGTCAGTCTTTCTTTTTTAAAATGGTACACCACGTTTTCTACAAACGTACATAACTGAAATATTTTTCATTATTTTACGATGGATTCAGTAAAGTTTCACTTAATAACCATCAAACTTATTTACTTGCGTGTGTTTAATCTATTCGCTATGCGTTTGTATTGGCGTGTATAGGTGCTTTATTATTTATGGTTTTAATCATTCACAGATTTCCACCGACATTGATATGAATATACAATCTTTAAAAGAGTTTGAATTATCCGAGAGACTGGTTTTACTTTTACAAAACGTTCCAAGAAAGTCATAAATACTAAAATTGCACCCAGATGCAATGCCGTCACATGTTATTGTTGCATGAATTTCACTCCCTTAAAGGGACATTCTTGAGTTTGCTGCAATTTTTAAGATGTTAACGACTAACAGAGACTTTTTAACGATTGTAATTACATATCAAATATATTTTTCTGCATAAAATATTAGTGGCTTTATATTAAACGTGTTTCTGATCGTTCTACTATTTGCACTAGGTTAAATTTCATTTTATTTCCTAAAATATATTTTTTATTTGAAGACAAAATCCAGTATGGGCTTCTTACAAATATTAAGGCGACCAGAAACACATTGAATATACAAACACTGATATTCTAAAAAAGAAAATATATTTAATATGTAAGTTTAATCATAGAAATATTTTATTTTTCGGAAACATCTTACAATGCAGCAAACTCAGGAATGTCCCTTTAATGGCGGCTGTACTGTTACGCCATCTATCAACAACGTCATAAACTGCTGGGCGACAATCGGAAAAATCCGTCTATATACATACATTTGTTTTTCTATTTTGTTTTTCTCTCATATGTATACTTCTCTTTGAATATTAAATTTCTTGTATATTCTTGTAATAATTGTAGTCGCCGTTATTGTCATATTGTCATTGTCATTATTCAATGAGACAACCCTATGTAGCTGTTTGGTAGTAATGCTAATATGAACAAATGTTATGCAGATTCGGGCATTTTCGTTTAATTTGAATAAAAGACAGCCTGTCCCACTACAAAAATGGGAGCTCGTACGCCTATGTCTCCATAGTGTCATGAACGTTTGTTATAACATTCAGCGATTCCTCAAAGCTTTTAAAACAATTTAAAACAATTTGGGGTAGACATTTAGATGGTGTTTCCTCGATATGATTCCTTACCGACTAAAATGATTATACATGTTTTAGGTGAAAATCATCTACATTTAGATGGTGTTTCCTCGATATGATTCCTTACCGACTAAAATGATTATACATGTTTTAGGTGAAAATCATCTACATTTAGATGGTGTTTCCTCGATATGATTCCTTACCGACTAAAATGATTATACATGTTTTAAGTGAAAATCATCTACATTTAGATGAAAACAACGGACTTGCAATGCTCACGACCGACACAGGCTAACAGGCTCCCATTTTTGTAGGTTGGGGGGTCGGGGGGGGGGGGGGGGGTCAGACTATTTTTTTGTCCGAGTTAAACGAAAATGCCCGAATCTGGATAACAACATTTATGTCAACTCAGCCAATGTTCATGGACTGCAGCTTGTTTGGTGCCATGACGTTTCTAATAACAGTATAAAGGTAACAACGTGACTGTTGTTGTAAAGGTAATTTATTAATGACAACAATTAAGCAATATATTTTATAAACTGGATAATGTGCAACTAGTTTGGGTGTTCACAATGTTTTCTATCTAATGGACGTGTCTTAACCTAGTTTGGATATAGGCACGTTAATAAAGTACCCGTAATCCGTACCTAATGAATCCCATATTTGATTTAAATATAAAAATCCCATATTTGATTAAGTATAAAAATCCCATATTTGATTAAGTATAAAAATCCCATATTTGATTAAGTATAAAAATCATAAATATACGTTATTGTTATCATGTTCATTGAATTCCTTAGGAATGAAAACATGGGATTAGCAACTTAAATCAAGTATTTATGTGTATTAGGAGCCAAAATATTTGCAAAATGTTTTTTTGATGGTGGCCATTTTCTTGTTTAGAATATTAGTGTCTGTGTATTCAATGTGTTTCTGGTCGTCTTAAAGGGACATTCCTGAGTTTGCTGCACTTTTTAAGATGTTATAGACTAACAGTCTTTTAACGATTGCAATTACATTATTATATTTTTCTGCATAAAATGTTAGTGGCTGTATATTAAACGTGTTTCTGATCGTTCTAATATTTGTACTAGGTTAAATTTCATTTTATTTCCTAAAAAAAAAAAAATTCGTACGTACAAAATTATTTGAAGACAATATCTAGTCCGGGCTTCTTACACATATTAAGACTACCAGAAACGCATTGAATATACAGACACTGTCGGAAACATCTTACAATGCAGCAAACTCAGGATTGTCCCTTTAATATCGGTATAATAGATCACATACTCAGAATGGTTTCTGACAGTTGTGCTCAAAAATTACTTAGAAATGTCTACAAATATTTTGTTTTGGAGAGGGAAAGGGGTAAACCGTCATCAGAGACGGCCTGTCACATGTTGCAACAGTAATGAAATTGACGCATGTCGATCAAAATTTGTTATAGTCTGTTCCAATAAAGTGCACAAATCACCTGTTTACTGACATCTTTCTTTTAATTTCAAGAGTAAACACCACCTTGTACATCAATGATCACCCAAACAAGTAAATGCTAAATTAGGTAGAGTATCATTAAATAGATATTTACAAAATATTTACTTGTCAGTTTAATATGAAAGACATAATCGACGAAAATAATTTTTATTATATTTCCCACATTACTTTAGTTACCTTTTGCAACATATCCAGACGTCAAGTGAAGTACTGAAAGTATTACATATACTAACAGTTAAATCTGTTTTAAAGGGACATTCCTGAGTTTGCTGCATTGTAAGATGTTTCCTACTAATAAAATATTTGTACGATTAAACTTACATATCAAATATATTTTCTTGTTTAGAACAGCAGTGTCTGTACATTGAATGTGTTTTTGGTCGCCTTAATATTTGTAAGAAGCCCAAACTGGATTTTGTCTTCAAATAATTTCGTACGTACGAAAAAAATATATATTAGGAAATAAAATGAAATTTAACCTAGTACAAATATTATAACGATCAGAAACACGTTTAATATACAGCCACTAATATTTTATGCAGAAAAATATATTTGATATATAATTACAATCGTTAAAAGTCTCCGTTAGTCGATAACATCTTAAACATTGCAGCAAACTCAGGAATGTCCCTTTAAGTAGACTCCAAAGGAGAATTAAAAAAGTGGCGTTTGAAGAGATATCAGTTGAATAATAAATATATAGCCTCTTCACACAGGTGGACTGCTTAATGTAGGTGACTGCTTAATGTAGGTGGCCTCGAGAGCAGGTTTGACTGTAATTGTCCTAATTTGTAACATCTTGTATTGTACTAGTTATAATGTAACCAAATTGTATACATCGTGTAATAAAATACAATGATTCAAATACAATCCCAAAAATATTGTTTTATTTGTAGTAAAATCTGTATATGCCAAATACTATGCTACTTAAATGTTGAATTTGTCAAACTAATATGTGCTGGAAGAAACGCAATGTGCTTTAATTTAAATATAACATGACATAAATACTACGTCACAGGCTCGTAAAAATGCTATTAGACGTGTGTGTGGGGGTGGGGGGTGGGGGGGGGGTGGGGGTGGGGGTGGGGGTGGGGGTGGGGGGGGGTGGGGGGGGGGGGGGGGGGGGGGGGGGGTGGGGGGGGGGGGGGGGGGCAAGATAGGATGCAACAACGGAATGATTTCCCGCGAAATATTTAACTTTTGATTGCATTAAACTCGATTTTCTAGCATCTACACATGTAAGTCCGGAGAACAAAATAGTAATGTTTCAGATAAAGCATTTTGGTTATTTTAATGTTTTCTTGGACAAAATTTAATTCGTATTATATTTAAATGGGAGACGCACCCCCCCCACCCCCCACACCCCCCCCCCCCCCCCCCCCACCCCCCATCGTCCCTACGAGCCTGCGTCAATAAATAAATTATATGTAACAGTTGAGGACAGGACAAACGAAAGACTGTAGAGATGTAGGGCCGATTTTACAAAGCCTATTTTTGCAAGTAATTACATGTATTTGCAATGTTTAAAAACAGGTTTCGTTAATTCGACCCTTAGGGCCGATTTCATATGTCCGAGTTTCGTAACACCGGGTTATATCAAAACTTATAGGGTTAACACTGGATTATGTAAAACGCTGAAAAATGTGACTAAAACCTACACCCTTTGGTGCATTTCACACGTCTGTTTTTTACCCATAGGCTTCGAAAACCCACCGATAACCCAGACATATGGAAACGGCCCTTGATGTTTTCTTTAAGAAATACACTCACACGAACGCAGTTGTAAATATCTATTTGACTAGCAAACGTCGACAGGTTGAAGTTGCGCATTGTCGTCATTCAGTTTCTTTGCAACGCCGCTGTTAACTTTCGTCGGGTCCTCCTTCCCCTTGTCTTTTAAATGTTTTGCGAATTTTTTAATGTGCTTCGCTTTAATTGAGGACAAAACGTCACGCGTGGCGCTTCTGCTTTCGGTGACGTATTCGAAATTCAATTTCACGCACGATTCATCGTCTCCGGACCTCACTGACTTCACTGACCGGGGTCTGGACGCCACGACCACTTTCACCTGAGCGGCAAACGGCGACTCGGAAACCGAAGGTTTCCAACTCGAATATTTGCTCAAGCGACTTTTAACGAATATATTCTCGATAGGGTACTGATCCCATTTCTTGAGTTTCGCCGCCTGGAGCTGTGCGTTGAGGCTTTCAAATCTCTCGTCCTTTTTTGGAACTCCGCGGGAGAGCATGGTCTTGCCGCAGTACGTGTTATGGCGTTCCAGCTTCTTGTAGTCTATCTCGGCCACGGCCGGCAGCTTCAGGAGGAACGCCTTGTCCTGGAAGGACACGATTTCAGTCCTCTCTCTTCTAATCCTCAGCATGGGCAGCACGGGTTTGACGGGGGCCTGTGTGCTCCATGGTCTGCTTTCGTAGTCAGGCTGGTGGTACAGGACCTCTTTAGATGACTCGCCCCCTTGGGTGCTGTCCTGGTAGGCCAGACTGGGCAGATTCATGCCAGCCAGGCGGTTTTCGTCTTCCCTCTTCCATTTCTTTATCTTCCTGTCCTGCTGGGCAACAAACGCCCTCCTGGACAAGTCGCACGACACGGATTCCTTCTGTCGTCTGCGTTTGATGTTGGACAACGTCATATCAAGATGGCGGTCCTGACTGACGTTCTCGTGCAGTATTGTGTGGTACAGACGTGTTTTCGGTAGCGCGTGTTTCACCGACAAATACTGCTTCATCTTTATGTTCTTTGTGCTGTGGGTGGATACAGCATTGTCCGTTAACATCGTGATTTCTTCCACGACACCGTTCTGGGCGCCATTGCGAGCTTCCGTTTGATTTCTACCTTGCTCCATTGTTAGTTATCACTCGGGTTTCTAAATACAAACTAATAAATCACGAATTTATCGCAGTCGTAGTTAACAAACACTTGTAGTGAAAGTTAAACGTCTAAGTAGTATATATTATACAACATGTCTGTAGTATTGCCACTTTGACAGTTTTAAATCCACACGTTGTCTTATGAGAAACCATAGCTAATAGACTGAAATCTGATCAATTCTTATCCTTTAGAACACACACACAATTGGAGTAAGTCGAGAAAAATTTATGATGCATGTTATTCACCATATCAAAAAGCAATTATTGGAATATACACTGAATGCTATCCTCGTGTACACAGTATTAAAATGGCAAATCAAACACACACATATATACCCCCTGGTAGTGGTATTACTCCTCTTCAACAATGTGATTTATGTTTATATCACAGATTTGTCGCCTGGTATGTTCAACGTCCGATCATTTACATGACTTCACATAAATATGGGAAGGTTGACCATATGAATTTATGAACCCTGCTGCGGGTTTTTTCCGGTTGTTATTTGAAATTAAACCTCATACAACAATATATTAGTACTGCTATATACTGAAGATCGTCCACATGAATTTATAACTCAGCTGTTTTGTTGGGTGTTTTTGCGGTTGTTATTTGGAATTACTCATCATACAACAAAGAAACGCCAGTACAGTCATATGTTAACACCAGCAGTCACTCTTCTTGTGTTTCGTGCCCACCAGAAAGGGACGGTACGGCGTTCGCTATCCGTCCTCAGTACAGTTACTAACACCAATGCTTACGCAGCTGAACCTGTCGTTATGTATCACGGTCGACTTCCCTAGCCGACATGCTGAGCATAAAGTAAAAGATCCAAACTCAAACATGCATGCATTGTATTTAACAAGTGTTATTCGGCGTGACCTATACCGGAATAATCCTCGTTATTGGATCGGTAATAATCCCCTTGCTGTTGTTTCTTAAAAATAGTCCTCGCGCCAGGCGTGTAAAGCCCAAATATACGCTTAATGTATGGTATACTGTTTGGGATATTATATGTGAATTATTATTTTTTTCCGGGGGAGAATGACTCGACCCCAGAATCTTCACTCACCACAGTCTAGACGCCCCGCCCCCCTCCCCCAGCAAAAAATACTGCACATGTGCAACGTATATTATGCCATCTCAGAAGATCAAAGTGGCCCACTCCACTCCTAGCTCAAAAAGGTTCCTAGCCGTAGAAATAAAACGTAAGAAACGCAGAAATGCAATATGTCTAAAGTTCTTGTTTGATAAACATCACAGGTCAAAAGCACCCCACCCTCCATTTTGAAAGTTTGCCGGACCCCCATCCCCATTGTTTTGGGTTTGGGTTGTTGTGTTTTTGGGGGGTTGGGGTTTTTTTGGGAGGGGGCGATCATGCATTTGTAGATATGCTAAATTTGGGTTTTATATCCGAAAGGTTACACAGTCCTGCAAATTTGGTTTACACCGGGTGACTGTTTGATATTTGTTTACTATTAGTCTACATATAGGATCATTCAAGTGTTATGTCATTCCATGATATGCAATGTGCTTTGTCACTGCGAATTCGTCTTACTTGACTGGTCCGTAATCACGATCATCTTGCCAGTATTGTTAGGCCAACAAAATTGTCTGTTTCAGGGAACAATGTTTATAGGTAGAGTAGGTTGGCTTTTTTTCTTCTTCTGTTTTTTTGGTTTGTTTTTGTTTGTTTGTTTGTTTTTTGTTGTTTTTTGTTGGGGGGGTTTTCTTATTACATAGACCGCTACGGGTCCAAATAAAATTATGCATGTCCTCTTTTTGAAAAAGAACCCCCAAAAATTCGAAAAAAGATCAGCATTTTTTTTCTAGGTAGGGTCGGGTACCCGTAAACACACAATTTTAAAGACTTAGCTCAGATTCACTAAATCTCAGGGCCCAGTTTCACAAAACATCGTAAGCCTAGTTTTGCACGTAAACGTAAATCTACGACTAAAACACAATTATTATTACTATTATAGTACAAGAAATATAGTTTTAAGTAAACATATTTCATTTTCTTTTGTACTAAAAATGCTTCATTTTCTGTAATTGATGTAAGTTTCTGCGTTAAATGGATGCCAAACACGTGTAAACGTATGCCTGGTATAACTGCTAGTCACAAACGTAAACTTACGATGTTTAATTAAATTGGCCCCTGATCCACAGATTCTTGCGTGATTTCCTAACTGCTCAGTCCACCGTATGACAGACAGACAGACAGATAGATAGATAGATAGATTAAGCAATAAAAAGCCAAAGACAGAAGAAAAAAATCCCAAGTCATGTTACCCATCAACTGATAATGTGATATGACTATAATACGGGTTAAATATTTATACATATCCTAATATGACACCTCTGGCCTTCCGTACACAAATGTAATTTGATTCAGATCACTGGATTATTTTCGCTTCATTGGTCAAATACAGTATTATTTCAAATTAACATGATAACATTATCGTCTTTAGCAACCAGCAAAGTGCTTTAATTTCACGTATCACTGGTTTATTGATCGTTTTTCGTAACGGTCAAAGTTACCCGCAACGTGATATACACTTCGTAATCAACCCATGGGACTATTCGTTATATCACAAGCAGTGGTTATTAATAAATGTTAAAATACACCTGCACTGTTAAACCATTGAAAATCTGTCCATTACCTTTCAGTTTATTATCCCTCCAGAACCACTAGCGAGCCTCGTCTCCATTATTTTTTCAGGAATGGAGAGTTATTATATACGTAGTACTAGGCACACAGTACAGACGTATAGTATTACTTTCTTACGTGTCTTACGTGTGTTACGTATGCGATTTGCAAGGTACGTGACCGTATCAAGCGTCGGTAGATATCAACACCGACAGGTGGTGTCGTGGTTAAGCCATCTGACATAAAGCTGGTAGGTACTGGGTTCGCACCCTAGTACTGGCTCCCACCCAGAGCGAGTTTTAACGACTCAATGGGTAGGTGTAAAACCACTACACCGACTTCTCTCTCACTAACAACTAACCACTAACCCACTATCCTGGACAGACAGCCGAGATAGCTGAGGTGTGGTGTGTGTGTGTGTGTGTGTGTGTGTGTGTGTGTGTGTGTGTGTGTGTGTGTGCCCAAGACAGCGTGCTTAAACCTTAATTAGATATAAGCACGAAAATAAGTTGAAATGAAAAAAACATTATATCAACAACATTGGATTTTTTTTCTTTTTTAAGTGTTTTGATTTTAAAACTTAATAATATATTTATGAGTTTTAGCATTATGTAGTATAAAGAGGAAAATAAACGAGTTACTATCACAAACTGTAAGTACTTTGACAAACTAAAACCCTACATCAGACTAGGTTATTGTCAATGAAATCTATATAAGCCAAAGCATTTTAAATTGTTATATTATCTTAATGGCTCTCATCATAGAAACACACACACACGCGCGCGCGCGCGCACACACACACACACACACACATACACACACACACATCTCTCTCTCTCTCTCTCTCTCTCTCTCTCTCTCTCTCTCTCTCTCTCTCTGTCTTAATTTAATCTAAAACAAAATTAAAGATTAAAGTATTTGAACGAAAATTCACAAAAATATCAGTTAAATAAGTACTAGTAATAAAATGACAAATATCAATTTTAAGTGTAGCTTTGCTACAATTTATTAAAAATAATGTACACGAAATTAGACACCACTGTGCAACAACGTCTTATGTGAGTATGAAGAATTAACAAAGTATTAGCAGGATAATTAAAAACCTACATAATAATAAATAAATAAATAAATAGAAAAGAAAGGCAATACAAAACCACATGCAAGTGAACACACAATAATAAATTATTGAACAATAAATAAATAAATAAATAAATAATAAATGGGAACGAAAGTGAGGGGAGAGAAAAAGAAATCAACGACACAAAATCACATGGGAGTGCACACCGGGGCGCTAATGTTTGCAGTATCCAAGTCATTACAACATGTTACTGTTCGTTATGAAAGCATATGACTGTTTTTACTACTGCAATATTCAAATGCAACAAGGATACAAGTAAGTTAAATGAACAGAAATCAGATCCACTTTTGTAATCTAATGAAACCGGCCTTGATGGTGTGGTGGATAAGCCATCAGACATAAGGCTGGTAGGTACAGGGTTCGCAGCCCTATACCGACTCACACACTAAGCGAGTTTTAAGACTACTACACCCTCTTCTCTCTCATTTACCTCATTAACTAAGGTGTGTCCAGGACAGCGTGTTTGAACCTTAATTGAATATAAGCACGAAAATAAGAAAAAGGAAAGGAAAGGAATGTAATGACGGTCTGAATTGTAAAATAAACTGGCTGGTATGGGTTTGTTTTTTTAATTATTAATTTTTATTTGTTTGTTTGTTTTCGGGAGAAGTCAACCCCCATTTGCAACAAATTAAAACAATGATGGCCGCGGCCCACATTTGCAAAACATATATTTTATACGTCATGGTTGTGTTCTTGGTTTAAATTTCTGCTAGATCACACGTTAAAATATGTTCTGAGTTGTATTCTTTGAGAACAAACGAACGTCATTTTGATCAAAATTCAAAGTTCAACGTGTTTCTCTGCTGTCCACACCTCAAAGATGTCTTGCCTTTAGTACGGAAGACGTCATTACATTGTCAAAACATTCTTGATCTCGGTCTTGTGCAGTTATACGATTTTGAAAATGCCTTTTTTTTCTTTCTTTTTTGTTAGATTCTCTATAGCGACTTGGAAAGTATTAATGGAATTTTTTAGTCAGATTGTTTCGTTATAGACGACTTCAATTAAACCCATGTTCTTGTAAAATCCTTTCGATGGAATTGTTTGTGGTCAGATTGTCTGTATGGACGAGTCCAGTGAAAACCATGTTCTAGTAGTACAATCATCCATTTCGAAAACGTAATTTATAATTGGGCCGATTAATCAACATTGTATCTGTCTTCTGCCTCCATAGGGGCAAAGGTTTTCCCATACACCGGAACCTCAGGGGCATGCATGGCATCATGTGGGAACGATCTGTTTCACTTCCGGTTTGAAAGACTGACGTCTGGAAAAAAGTGTTTCCTTTTCTTAGTGGCGGACGTTCGCCGATCATACCATGGTTTTTATTATTTGAAGCCGGCACGGACGCACACGGTCTCATAAGAGGCGTGGTCTTGAGCACCTCTCCAAGGGGGTTCTTCTGCGGCAACGACGGCAGCGTCGAATACACACTCGCCCGTCTGTCGAAGTCGTCCACGTTGCTAACAACTCGAATCCGTTTCCTCGTGTCAACGTACGTGTTGAGAGACTCGCTGAAGCGGTATTTAGGAACTTCGTTGAACACGTCCAGAGACAGCTGCACTTTCTTCAGACAGGGCAGACGTGTGTCTTCGGCGGGAAAATGTGACGTCACGCCGCCCGCGTGATCCCCGCCTGCGCCGTACATGGCCCTCCCAAAGAAGATGTGGCGATCGCGATGGATGTGATCGCTGTATCTAAAGATGGCCTGATGAGGAGACCTCATCCACACATCGCTTGACTGTCCCTCGTCGAACAGTTCGGTTCTTGAGCGTGCTTCCATCGCGTGATGCGTTCAGAGACTTGTAATCAACAACAACAACAAAAAAACAATAACTATATTCCCGTGCTTATGTCCATTAAAAGAAGTCCTGGCGTGAATAATGTCATAGGCACACAGTTTGATCTTGTGTCTCAAGTACATGCGAAATATAAATATATGTTGTATTTTCATCAAATAAATCAGCTGTAAGCATCACGCACTTGTTAACTGCTGTAGAGATAAACAGATATTTGAGTTACTTGTGTGAGAGGTACTGGATTAGAACTGTAATCCCATCAATGCCAGAATCTATTTACAGTAACATGATTGAAACGGCTAGTTAGAACTGTGGTTCTCAGTCGGATCTCCTTGATAACAAACATATTGCTTGATTTTTCGATATTATTGTATCTGTTTAGGTTTGCATATTACTCCGATTTCTACCAGTATATGATGACTTCTCTAGATTCACCGGTGTTACATCATTTAGATGTTCACGGTGTGGGCTTTAGGCGCACCCAGAGAACAGAAATCGTTGGTTGTAGATCCAAACAGTGCCCCGTGAAACGTCTATTGTAGATAAATGGTCTACGATTCCTGATTGGCGTCTTTCATTTAATAGAGTTTGACAGTAGTATGTACATATCCTAGGATTCCTGTATATCGGTCTTTTTAAAGTTCTTCTTAAACATCAGTGTATACAATCCTCGTAGTTAAGAACACATTATCCATCTCAGTTTCCAACAAACTGAATGTAGTTGTTGATGTTCACTATCTGCATTTTTTTTAAGGATCTTCCTAAACGTTGATATATAGTTTTTCTAGGAATTGAGAACAAATAGTGTTTAATGTTTGATACTTTTTCACATCAAATATTTCCAGCAAGTAGTACAACAATTGTTAATATTTTACTACACACATGCTCTAAATGCACCCAGTGGCAGTCGAAATAATCAATATAGTGGTTGCGTTTGTTCTGCGAGTTTATAATTTTTGTTCAGCATAAAAAAAAAGATACGGTATATTGATTTGTTTTAGAGATCATTGTTGTAACATTTGTCGAGTGGTTTACCTATCATAATGGGTATAGGACATGTCGTTCTATCATACGATCAGGCAAAGGCCTGCTCCACCGCCCACGAACATAAAACACGCACATAATACTTTGGCATCGGGGCAGAACCAAGTTAATGAATTCGCTGTGTATTCTGTTCTGGAATGTTTTTTAATTTTATTTTTATTTAACATTAGATATCATTATAAATGGCTTAGTTTCGTATTTTTCATACCAGATGTGGTACCGGGTAAGTGTGAGAACATAAACCATTGTTTTACATACACGTAAGTAAAATGAAACTTGTTCTAGTGGCCACCTGTATTAAGCAGCCACCTGTGTTAAGAGGCCACATTTTAATTCTTCTCAATTATCTAACATTGGTTCCTCCACTCCCCCCCCCCAAAAAAAAAAATTAATAATAATAAAAAAAATCTAAAAATGATAACCTTACTGAATATGGAATTGTATTAAAAAATTAATAATAATAATAAAAATATGGGAACTGTACTGATAATTCACACGATCCCCCCCATATGCTACCTTAAGTGAAATTTTAAGCCCATAGGTCAGATATTGTTAAAATAGCAACAGATTCAGAATTGAAGTAAAACAAATGCGACGCTCATTGCACTTATTGTCCTCCTGTCCGACAGTTAAAATTATTTCACTTGATACATTAACTTGATAATAACTGGACCGGCCTCGGTGGCGTCGTGGTAGGCCATCGGTCTACAGGCTGGTAGGTACTGGGTTCGGATCCCAGTCGAGGCATGGGATTTTTAATCCAGATACCGACTCCAAACCCTGAGTGAGTGCTCCGCAAGGTTCAGTGTGTAGGTGTAAGCCACTTGCACCGACCAGTGATCCATAACTGGTTCAACAAAGGCCATGGTTTGTGCTATCCTGTCTGTGGGAAGCGCAAATAAAAGATCCCTTGCTGCTAATCGGAAGAGTAGCCCATGTAGTGGCGACAGCGGGTTTCCTCTCAAAATCTGTGTGGTCCTTAACCATATGTCTGACGCCATATAACCGTAAATAAAATGTGTTGAGTGCGTCGTTAAATAAAACATTTCTTTCTTTGATAATAACTGGATACTCGTTTGTTAATTTTTGAAACACATCTGACTATATTGCATGCGTTTAAACCAACTTGGTGTTTGTACCGTTAGTTAATTTTTGAAACACATCTTTGACTATATTGCATGCGCTAAAACCAACTTGGTGTTTGTATCGTTTGGTCAGGTTGATGAAAGCGAAGCGCCTTGTCTTAAATGACTGCGTTTGTTTACACTGTGCATACAGGAGTTGGTTGGAGCTGACATCACTTCGCCCCAAGCTAGAATTTCGGACGCGACGAAAACAAAAGAAGATGGCTGCCCCCAGTTAGCAGGAATAATCACGTTTTGTATTAACTATACAATTACGCGTTTTTCATTTCTTAAAGTGTCAGTATGTGTTGTGGTCCGGGTATGCATCTTCCCAACACATAAGGCTCATGTTTGAGTTTACTGTCCCTTTAAACCAACTTGGTGTTTGTATCGTTTGTTAATGTCTGTAACACATCTTTGACAATATTGAATGCAGAGATAAAATAACAAGGTAACTGAAAACCTCGATTACGACACAGCTGTGAGCTGATCTGTTGATACAATAGAAGCACGGACACAGTTGTGAACACAAATAGTCCAATATTAGTTTTTCTTACACACCCGTTGGTGAGATAATCATTCGTTATTTTTGATAACACATACTTGTTAATAATACATGTACGTTTGTTAACAATTTCAAGACACACGGCTGGCTGCTCCTAGGTGATAACCAGGTGACCAATGCCATATATTCAATGGGAAAAAAACCCCAGCACGATCGAAAGCGATTACACTGTGACGTATAGTTAACCTGACAATCATTTATCTGTGACGCGTAAGTTAGCTGAAAGCGCAAGGGCTGTAGTTAACTTGTATTCGAAAAAGATGTTAACTTTTTTTTTTTTAAACCTGCGGCCTAATTCACAAAGGTCTCTTGGGCTTTGCTAGACAACAAAGCATCCTCTTTGCAAGTCTTTTAGCGTTGCACTGCGAGATCGCAAAGTTGCAAGATTTTAGTGAATTAGGGCCCTGATTTTTGAGGATATGTAAGAAATAGAATAATACATTCGTGTCCGTTATATACCATTTATCTTACAACTCGTTGAAAAACGTATCCAATTCGCTTTTGCTCGTTAAATACATTTTACAAAAACTCATTGTAAGATAAATGGTATCTAACGGCCAGCCATGTATTATTCTCTGTTAGATACATTTTAAAACAACTCATTGTAAGATAAATGGTATCTAACGGCCAGCCATGTATTATTCTCTAGTTATTATTTGAAAGATATTTCCAGCTTATTCATTAACTGTTTCTACTATTCCAAATACTTCATCCAAACTTGTATTAACATTGACGTTTCAAATTCTGTTTAAATAAATAAATATATTATAATAACAAGAATGACTTCATCGGTCTACAGGCTGGTAGGTACTGGGTTCGGATCCCAGTCGAGGCATGGAATTTTTAATCCATATACCGACTCCAAACTCTGAGTGAGTGCTCCGCAAGGCTCAATGGGTAGGTGTAAACCACTTGCACCGACCAGTGATCCATAATTGGTTCAACAAAGGCCATGGTTTGTGCTATCCTGTCTGTGGGAAGCGCAAATAAAATATCCCTTGCTGCTAATCGGAAAGAGTAGCTCATGTAGTGGCGACAGCGGGTTTCCTCTCAAAATCTGTGTGGTCCTTAACCATATGTCTGACGCCATATAACTGTAAATAAAATGTGTTGAGTGCGTCGTTAAATAAAACATTTCTTTCTTTCTTATGGTAATTTTTAACCAATGTTATAAAATGAGTTCTGAAATGTATAATTGTAGGCATTCATGAAAGTGTGTACAATACTGATATATTTAAATACATGCACTCCACTTTTAAAGTTTATTTCGTATATAAAGTATACAAAACGTGCTAGCAAACATATATTTAATGATTATAATGAATACATATATATACATTGTACGATACAGAGAATGAGTACATTGGATTTATAAATAAAATACGCGAGATGGTACAGAGATGGCCACTTTGTAATAGATGTATAATATACGTATTGAAATATATAATATATATATATTTATTAAACATAAGTTTGTTGGGCAGTTCATGAAAATACCGTTATTTATACCGTTACGATCTATAACAATATCAAATGTCACAAAAGACTGAGTTTCTGTATCGGTATTTCTTTTTGTAATCAAAACGTTTTGGTGTCCCTGTAACCAGCAGACACAAAGTTTACTAAGATATATATATATTATAAAATTCATTGGGCAGGACTTAACTCAGGCGGTAGAGCTTTCCTTTGGTTTTGGAGTCGAAGGATCGAATCACTTCCACAGACCCATTGCATTTCCCCCCAAGTGCACCAGTATATCAAAGAATGTGGTATGCACTGTTCCTGGGTGCTAATGGACAAAATGCAGCGGTTTTCTCGGAAGACTACGTGTTAGGATTACCCAAGTGTTTGCATCCAATAGTCGATATCTAAGAATGCGCTCTAGTCGTTAAACAAAATAAACTTTAACTCAACTTTTAAAATTTCTACATTTTAACTGTATTACTTTTGCACCCTAGACTTTACAGTAGATGCATGATTTGTATCGAACAGTTACAACTATGTTGTCTGTATTATACTAAGTGGTAAATGTATTTTTTTCTAAAAAAAAAACTGTTACATTTTCAGTTGTTATTTGAGAGTTATAAATAAAAGAAAGTTTTAAAGTTTCTGTTGTTTAACAATACCACTAGGGCACATTGATTAATTAATCATCGGCTATTGGATGTCAAACATTTGATTATTCTTATAGTCTTCAGAGGAAACCTGTTATATGTTCCATTAGCAGCAAGGGATCTTTTAAATACACTTTCCTACACAGACAGGACAGCGCATACCACTGGTTAAGTCGGGAGGAGGAAAAAGGAAAAAGGTCCTGTGGTTCCTCGACCCAAGCATCTCTGGAGAGTGCTCTATCAACTGATTTAGATCATGTTCTCAATCAATATAATTCTTACCATCAAAAATATTGAAACATTTTATGCATTAATGTTAATTATTAATGTATGTGGTTGCCATAGTAATAAAAATTGAAAACTTTTTTCAAAATGGATGCATAATAATAAACCTGTAATAAACTTTAAAGAAAGACCAAACACCTTAAATTCTTCAATAGCGTAGGGGCATATGTAACTGAAATAGGTCCCGTGGGAATTTCATGTTAATTTTTGAAACCAATGATATTTATATATTTTTTGTAATCTACGTACCTATGATTTTTATGAATTATCCCCGTTATCATGATTTGTAGCAAGATAATTAATACTAATATATTATCAATTATTCCACACATATAATTATTGCACCTTTACGACTGTTCGTTAATGGCGGTGAATTTAAAACGAATGTAATCACTGAAAAGTCTTTTGGAATTTGGAAATGCTATCGAATCCTCTTCCCATACATGTATTAAATATGGGTTTGATAATATGTGTATGGCAAAGTTCTCTCCTCCTTCGTCAGTAATTGTTTTAGCCTCTTTATGGAAAGAACATCACCCAGCTTTCGGCCATTCACCGCCTTCTTTGGTCTAACTCCGAGCTCTTTGTTATATCCATCGAGTCTTTCCGTCAGAGCTTTCGTCATATCATCCTCCTCCACTTCGGTGTTTTCCGTATCCGTGCTCTGGCTGTGAGCACCTTGAGAGGTTGCCCGTGCTACAGAATCCACGGCAAACGCCCACATTTCACCATCCGTAGAAAGAGCGCCATTTTTAGTTGTCGGCCTTGACACCTTGAAGCCAGTAACACTGCCCCTGTGGGTTGTACTGTCTGGCTTGTTCCTATTAATGGAGAAAACCTGACTTGGATCAATGCCTTTTAACCTCCAGCAAGCCTTGTTGTTGTTCACGTATTGGCTTGTCGTCTTCATTTTCTTCCAATGGCTACCATCACTGCTGTTTAATGGCGGCAGCTTGATTTCTGGGTGAAGTCCTATATCTTTTGATAATGAGTTTTGACATCTTCCAGATCGCTTTCTCTGGTTTGGAGGAAAGCCGTGGTGAATGAATGGGAGGCCTCCGGTGGTATAACCAGGGAACCCGCACACTGGTGTCTCTTTTACTGTAGAATCCAACATCGAAGCAGACGACACCAAAAGAGAATAGCTTGCATGCAGTCGTTAACACTTTTGTTGCCTTCACCCACTCAACCAATTACTTTAATAATTAAAGTTCAGTCAATGTTCTCTCATGCGTTTTACCTTTTGTTAATAATAGTCTTAAAATAGACGACTTGTAAATATGTACATCTAGATCTGATAAGTTATTCCTATACCAGCTCATAGACGATCTAACAAAGTTCGACTGGTGGCTTAAAACAATTCGAAGTTCTTTAAAGTTAGAAAATGAACTCCTTTGTCTGACTGTTTAAAGCTCTCCGGCTGTCAATTTTCAAAGTACAGAAGATATTTGTTTCCACACAAAGTCATAGACGAATTTGTCAGTAGTATTTGGTAATATTCCAAGTAGCAATGAACTCTGAGGTCCCACTTGTTCTTTTTTAACCCTCGAGGGTCTTCCTTTATGAAGTGGCATACACAGATGTAGAAGATATATTTCAAAACAATCACAAACGAACTAGCAACTTTCATTAGGTAATATGCATTACCATTTCTTTCTTTTTTTCTTTCCACTCGTTTGGACGCGTTGTTATACTCAAGAACTCTGAGTTCTCATGTTTAGAGTGGTTCCCTTTTATCAAGTAACGATCACCTGTGCAGATCCAGATTCGTGTTCTTGTTTTCGTTTTCTAAACTATGTTTAAAATTCCACGTCTGCTGCGAGCACTCTTGTGTACAAACACCCCACCTGGCCGTAAACGAGTGTGGCAGTTTTGAAGTAAGTATAAGTATGCCATCAAGCGCTAATATATCACAAGTTATTAACTCGCCGGTCTCTCAAAACGGACATGGACGGTTATAAATCTCAGCTGAAGGACTGTTCAAATGTCCACACACAGACAAATAAAACAACTATTTTTTTTTTTTTTTTTTTTTTTTTTTTTATCTTGTCTCTCAAGATTTTATCTGCAAAACTCCAATATATTTCCACGTGTCACGTATCGTGGGTTACAGATACCCCGTTGTGATAGCTAGAAGTCTCACGCGGTTTGATAAATATTGATGTCTTATGGAAAGTGAAATGACCCGGGCACGAATACACACTCGCTTGTCTGTGATAACCCGGCCAGGTTGAGGCGGATCATTGAACCGATTCCAGTCTGCAATGTGAGAAAACACTGTCAGGCAGCAACCAATTGAGTGGTTGATTCTTGGGTATTATCGGAGTAAAATATACACAACAGACGCGTTCAAAGGCTCGGTTTACGGGTGGCGGTTATCTATAGCGGGTATTAAACTCACCCAAACAAACATGCGACTAAGTACTTTGTAAAGACCAATATTTATGAGATTTTGAAATGGTCAGGTTGGTGTAATAACATAATAAGAACGGCCGAAGGTAAATAATCCTAATATGATGGCTTTATTGTGTTCAGTCTGGACAGGAATAAATTAAATAACGTTTATTTTATCGGTTTAGAACAGCACGTAGCTAAGGGGTGAGAGTATTCGTCTACACAGCGTACATCTCGGCTGATCAATGATTATGTATATTCTGTGAACATTTCCATTTCAGTAGGAATAGTCTTCGTTGCGGCAGCCGTCTCTCTCTCTCTCTCTCTCTCTCTCTCTCTCTCTCTCTCTCTCTCTCTCTCTCTCTCTCCTTGTCTGTTTTTCTGTCTGTCTGTCTGTCTGCCTGCCTGCCTGCCTGTCTGTCTG
This sequence comes from Gigantopelta aegis, assembly GCF_016097555.1. NCBI lineage: Eukaryota > Metazoa > Mollusca > Gastropoda > Neomphalida > Peltospiridae > Gigantopelta > Gigantopelta aegis. Next base: position 66,241,538 of record NC_054706.1, read on the forward strand.
TATGTTTGTTTGTCTGTCTCTCTCTCTCTCTCTCCTTGTCTGTCTGTCTGCCTGCCTGTATGTTGCGGCAGCCGTCTCTCTCTCTCTCTCTCTCTCTCTCTCTGTCTCTCTCTCTGTCTCTGCTGTCTGTCTGTGCTGTCTCTCTCTCTCTCTGTCTGTCTGTCTGTCTGTCTGTCTGTCTGCCTGTCTGTCTGTTGCGGCAGCCGTCTCTCTCTGCTGTGCTGTCTGGGGGGGGGGGGGACTGTTGTATACTAGTACTATTCGCTGAGAATAGCTTATTTTGCAGTAGTGGATTTCCTCTCACTACCGAGATCACAATAAACAATGTTAGACACCACAAAATCGTTATTTGAAATGTGTTGAGATGTCGCTAAAGCCAACACCAATAAAAACATGCTTATCCTCTCCCTACTTCACTAGCCAATAAAAACATCAATGTCGGCCTTTCTGTCTGGTTTATATTAAACTACTCGTAGTAACGATCACAGTGTACTCACTGTAATGATTTGACGTTGATAAATAACGTTTCAACCGATTTAATATCACGTCAAATTCACCGTAAAATCCGAACCCAACAGCGCGTATCGAAGTGACACCTAGTGTTTGTTTTAGATAAATACTCGCCCAAAGCCATCATTCCTGACATACAACTAATATACTTTGCTTTTGTAAAGTTGGTGAATTGTGTCACTGATCCAACATGAGCCTATTTAATGACACCATTTGAGTTTATTTTAAGCAATATTCGGCGGTTTGAAACAAAGGATTGGTTGCTTCACATCTCCCTGTGTGTAAAATCAGCAGATATATAGAGGCTATTTCGTGGAGGGTTTTCAAATACGATTTTTATGTCAAGCAGTGAAAACTTTATTTTGACGAATTGCGAAGTAATGAGTGGAAATATAGTTTTAACGCATCACGAGTTGACGTAAAAATCGTATTTTAAAAAACGCCATGAAGTGGTATATTTAATATATACATCTTTCCTAATTTTTCGCAATATATTTCGCTTTTTATCAATATTTTTCGCTTATTCTATTCAAAACTCGTAACCCCATGGTACATTTTTGTTCCTTTGGGACTTTTTCGTACAATTTACTTAACCATGGACTTTGATTAAAATATGATTAAAAATTATCTTTATTTAATTATTAAAATAATTATTATTTAATAATATTGAACCTACCAAAAAACCCCAAAAACACCGCCACAAAAACAAGACAATTGCAGGTTAAACTTTTACACTCAACGACAGGACAATGTGGCATCATTATTTAAGCTTCGTACTCAATCAGTTTTGGATATTTTATCGTAATTGCACCTAAACAGATACATTTGTTTAAATTAGTACATATTTCTTTTTTCAAATATACAATCAGATGCATTGGTAATTATCAAACGTAAAAACGATGAAGTCACATCGACCTCAATAATTAAAACGTAATAATTTACAAGGGAGATAATTGAATCATGAAATCATGAAGTTGTTCACAAGAATATAAATATGATTTCTATATTTTCACTGGTGTGTGTTGGGGGGGGGGGGGGGGAGGGGTAAATATGACTTTTCACCGAATATGACTTTTTATGGTTTCTGTAGATCTATATATTTCATATCTATGTATATAATAAAATTATGTATCTAACACCTGTCTTGGCAAGGGATTTTTTATATACACTTTCAAACAGATAAGAATGAACATGCAACGGTCTTCCAGATAGAAGATGATGGTACCAGTCAAATTGTTTGCGAGCGCTCGGACTCCTGAACACGACACAGGATTGGAAGTGAGAATGTTTTGCTCGGACTCCTGAACACGACACAGGATTGGAAGTGAGAATGTTTTGCTCGCACTCCTGAACACGACACAGGATTGGAAGTGAGAATGTTTTGCTTAAGGACGCTAAAGTTAACGTTGTTTTGTTCGTTTGACGACGCCACTAGACTACATTGATTTTATTATTAATTGGGTGTCAAACATTTGATAATTTTTACATATAGTCTTAAAAAGGAAACTCGCTACATTTTTGTCTAAGAGTAGCACCATCCAACAGACATGATAACATATACCATGGTCTTTGATATACCAGTTGTGGTGCACTGGCTGAAACAAGAAAAAATAATTGGTCCACCGATGGGGATCGATCCCAAACCGACCGCGCATCAGGCGATCGCTTTATCACTGGTCTACGTCCCATCCCTCCCATCTTAGATTAAGAATTTACTGAGATATAGAATACTATAATGAAGCCAAACTTCTGGCCTAGAACAGGAAAAACTGACGAGTGATGATAGTTGTGGAATTTTTGCACTTTATTACGTATATATTGTATCCTTTCTATTTTTTTTTATTTTTTTTTTTGTTGTTGTTGTTCCGGGTTTGTTCTTTGTTTTGAGTGGGGTTTTTATGGAAAGGTGACTCGTGTCTAGATTTCGTTTTATCCGCCATTGACAAACGAAGTAGTTAAAGTGTGTTGTGTTTAGCTAGAGCACATTTATTTACAAACGAAATGCATAGAAGAGGCAAATCTGATGGGTGGTGATAGTGGTTGTGGATTTTTTTTAGCACTGTATATTCTTCAGGGTTTTTACTTCCTGTTTGAGTTTGTTTGTATGTTTAAATCATGGAAAGCTAAATCCTGTCTACCTTTCTGTTTATACGCCATTGAGAGCCGAATGCATAGATAGACGTTTCATTGCATAATCTCAAACAAGATTTCTTAAATGATTACATGAGAGGTGATCTAATTTTACTTATAAATCGTGAGGGTACAGACCGGCATGTAGGAGGGATATAAGTGTATGCATGTATGTGTGTGTGCGCGCGCGCGCGCGCGTGTGTGTGTGTGTGTGTGTGTGTGTGTGTTCGTGTTCGTGTGTGTGTGTGTGTGTGTGCGCGCGCGCGCGTGTGTGTGTGTGTGTGTGTGTTCGTGTTCGTGTGTGTGTGTGTGTGTGTGTACACGCGCGTGTGTCGGGCAACCTGTTGTGTGGAGTGCACACACACTGATTGAAATCAGCTCTACTTGTCTACCACAGGTAACGGTTATTAACCAGTGGAGATAATTTTAATCAGATTTGAGTGCACACTCTTATGATTATTTATTAAATTACATTTTTATGTCTAACTAAAATATACGGTTCTACAGGGTAAAATTAACATTTCCGACAACACAGGGTAATTCTGCAACAGGTGATAACAACCCCTATAACCATTGTGTGGAGACTAACTATTTATTACCCCCAGAGGGCACTCGTAATCGTGCAAATAAAAATTGTAACTTCTTACTTGGAAATAATTATGCATTGGTGTAACATACAATATTATTGGACAATCAACCGGGACATAAATTATTTGATAATAACTGGTAACCCGTTTATTACCATCTATATTGCGCTGGTCATTAAAAATATACGACAACGCCTATAATTCATTTACATAACAGCGGATAACGAAGCTATCAAGACGTTGGAAATAATGATTTTCCGTGTGTAATAATACGGGTTTTATAGATTTTATCTGATTAATATAAATCATCCATAGCAAGAAATCATTTGAGTATATTTTTTTTTTTAAACAATACCTATTTTAGCAGATAAAGTATGCGTTCTAATCAGGTTATTGTTTTCAAACATATAAATTCCGTAGACGCACATAAAAATACACACACACACACACACACACTTAAAGTTAGAAGTAAATCAGAACTGACGCAACACAAAACAAAAAATAAAAAATCGAAGCGCTTAAAAAAACTACCAATTTGTTGACGTTTTCGACGTTACATAAACTGGTAGCAATACAGTGCGCAAGAAATCGACGAGAGAGAGAGAGAGAGAGAGAGAGAGAGAGAGAGAGAGAGAGAGAGAGAGAGAGAGAGAGAGAGAGAGAGAGAGAGAAAAGGAGATGGTGGAAACAAAATGCATAGACAAAGGTATGAAACGAAACACATGAATAAAAGTGGAAGAAGGAAACGACGAAGACACACACACACACACTCTCTCTGAGAGAGAGAGAGAGAGAGAGAGAGAGAGAGAGAGAGAGAGAGAGAGAGAGAGAGAGAGAGAGAGAGAGAGAGAGAGAGCAGTCTTCTACCAAACTAGAATTGTTTGATTAATGGCTTCAATTCATTAATGTACAATATCTCTTTGTTTGACACTAAATAGCTAATGTATATTTTTGCTGGGTGTTGTTGTTAAACATTCATTCATTCATTCATTCATTCAATCATTCAATCATTCATTTGGTTAAAGGCTCATCTACCATACAAATAAGACAGAACTAAGCATGTTTTGTGAAAGGTATTTCCTGGGGGTTTGGAATAGTTTTCTCTTCCTGTTTGTTTTTGTAGGGTGTTGGGGTGCATGAAACTCAATAGCCCAAGTACTCTACCGTTCGAGAGCTAAACGAATATTTGGACGGTTGTGATCGGTCTCAGAGACCATAGCCGTACAAATCTCCGTCTAGCTCTCGAACGGTAGAGTACTCGAGCTAGAAACTAAACTGTTTGTGTCAATTACAAAACTCTATGTATAACATCTAAATATAATAAAGCAATTAATATTACTAATCAAAAACAAAAATGAACATCAATATAAATGTGTGCATACTTTCTTCATTTGGGTAAAATACATGTTTCCAAATGACACTTACCTGTTTCATTAATTTTTAGATAGGGTGACAGATTTTTCAACTGTTTCGACAAAATTTGCAATCATGTATTTTTTCTGTGGGTTTTGTTTCAATATAACTTATTCATTGTTCGTCTTTTCCTTGATTTCCACTGCTATACTAAATAATAACAAACCACACATAAAAAATATATATATATAGCATATATTTTAAGAATAGGTCATAAGTACTGTGTATCACAAAATATCAATGTTCTGTTATCATTATATTTTTTAACCCAGCTTTAAAGAATTTCAGGTGTTTGCCAGTTACGGCGGAAATAAGCAAGAGTTGAGGAAAATAGCTATCTTAAAGGCATATTGTCACAGACCACTGACCTATTAAATAGCCTAACAAAGTATTACCTAAAAATATATTAATTTGATTTGTCCCTAAATGTACTTTATTCAACCGTCTCCGTAGCAACCATACTCGATTATTAATGATATTTCGTACAAATAATTGAATTATGGCAATGGTCTATAATTCAAAAACTAATATTATCAACAGGGTTGACATGGATTTCATTCCATTGTGGTTCAGTTGAGGTGATGCGATAGCTAGATTTGGTTTCCACATATTAATGTAATTTTCATTTATTATCCATTTTTAGAGAAATAAGGTTCTTAAATCTGTGACAGTATGCCTACCTTAGAGCCAGCAGGCCCGAAAAAAATAAATAATAAAAAAATAATAATAATATATACATGTATATATATATGTGTGTGTGTGTGTGTGTGTGTGTGTGTATGTGTGTGTATGTGTATGTGTATGTGTATGTATGTATGTATGTATGTATATATATATATATATATATATATATATATATATATATATATATAGTGTGTGTGTGTGTGTGTGTGTGTGTATGTCTGTGTATGTGTATGTGTATGTATGTATGTATGTATCTATATATATATATATATATATATATATAGTGTGTGTGTGTGTGTGTGTGTGTGTGTGTGTGTGTGTGTGTTGTTCTGTACTCTATATAGGTAAATATTTAAAATACGGTTTGAGCGCCCATTAGAGACTATGTCCCCTTCACTAGATATCCCCCTACTCCACTCTAGATATCGTTCCTATAGGCCAGTGTACTCTTTTTTAATTTATTAAAGCCGCACACCCTAGTTCCATCCAGCGAAAATAAATTATAATTTGGTTAATCTACAAACCTGTAACACACTTAGATCACGTTTTTATCAAATGGAGTGAAAAAGCAGGTTTTATATCGATAAATACCATGGGAATCCCCATGTCCCAATTGCTTGAAATAATTTTGAAAGTTAGTATTCTGATGTCAGCGGTAGATGTCGCTCGAAGCACAACAATGCCTACGTCACGATAAATTTCACAGAGTGCGCACAGACTTGGGGTGCTTTCTTTTCACCTCTCCTGGACATGTTCCAACTGTTCTGTCCTGGTTGTATCCCCTTTCCAGATATCGTAAGACTTAGCAAAATTATTGGTTTTAAGGGTTTGTAACGTTTTGTATTGAGACACTTACTTGTCCGAACTTTATTGTTACTGAAAATGTTCATGAACTGTGAAGAAAAATCTCACAAATGAACAACAACAAATCGGATGTTGATTGCGCGAACCGTGTACGAGAAAACAAAATGATAACGGCCACGTGGTATACCAACGTCTGTGACATTGAAATGAAAATATCCCGTCTACAAATAGATTAGACCTTGTCTGCTCAACGTTTTTTTCTCAAACGTGCGTCCGTTTTTAAAAAATACGAAAAATGCATTTTGTGGTATTACAAAAACCAGGATTACCAGGATTACCAAAAAACACTTCAGGTGAATGGAAATGTATATTCTAAATAATAAACGGTAAGTAAAGTGCAATTTTATTTGTGAAAAAATGGGTTTAATAGCGAAAAACAACGCCGTAATGGTTAACAACTAGCCGTAACTAGGGTGTGTCCCTTTAATAACTAACACCTTCATATTACAGATATTGTCCTGGGTTTGGTGCCACTGTAAACACTAGGACGATCAGACATTCAACGAATATATATAGACAAAATATATTTAATATGTAATTTTAGCCGTTAAGAAAACTGCTAGTGGGAAACACCCCAACAGTGGCAGCTAACTTAGGACAATCTCTTAAAGGTCCCATGTCAAAGTTGAAACTGCAATATTTCGTGGCTAAATATAGCACGGCCACCATCTGTGTTTATCAGTTAACCAAAAATAATTATGGGTAAACTTAATGTGTTGAATGTGTATACATAAAACAGTGACGTCACTAGTTAATGCGTGTGACACATTTTCAAGATTCCACCCTATAATAATTTTGTTTCTACTAATAAATGGAATTATTTAGTTGTAATTTTATAGACATATAGCTGAAAGTATAAACTTTATGTTGCAGCTTTGACATTGCACCTTTAAATAAAATTATTGACAGATGTCCGACCCTTTCCTCTTCCACCCCAACTGTACTTAATCTGCCGTCCCTTTGAACTAATGCTGAGTGATACTTATACAACTACTTTAATAGTACATGACTGTGTCATAAATATTTTATTTAATGCAATGTTGTTTTGTTTGCACTTTTGTTGCACAAAATACAACTACGCTATCCTTGGTAACTTCCTTGTACTTTCGTGTATTTCAGTTCCATTGTAACTTATTTTTCTTAGTTACACTGGTGCAACAAATGGAAATAATATTTTAATATATACTTCCGTCCGTTTACCTTCATAATACATTTATAAGTAGTATCATACTATGGAATATATTTCAGTCACTAGACTTCTCTAATTACTTTGTTTAATGTATTTTCAACTATGTGGTAATGTGTAGAGATACACATCAAGTCAGCCGTCTCTGCAATGTTGTGAGAAACTATTAATATGTTTCATGAAGTTTTTCACGCGATACATCATATTGCCACTGAAACGAAACGCACCAAACACATTCGGTTTTGCCCAAAGTCTGCACACGTATGAAGAAACACTGTGGAAATAAATCCAACCACATCAGTTACTTATATGGTCAGTATCTCATACGTTTAAAGAAAATCCAAAATATACTAGTCAGATATCTGGCACTGTACTTGTCGCACCTGTCATTTATCTAGTATTGAAGAAGTTTAAACTGTAGTAGCCATTTATGTAATATCGAAGAACACACAAGTTTAATGGAAATCAAAATGGCACCAGCCGTTTATGTAGTAACGAAGAAGTCCAAATAGTACCAGCCGTTAATGTAGTATTGAAATCTAAAGAAGTCACACGTGTTTAACAGAAATCCAAAACGCACCAACCAGTTATTGACGAAGTCATATTACGAAAGTTAATTCCAAACACATCAACATATTATTTGGTAATGAAGTAGTCGCATGTTTGATGGAAATCCAAGACGCACCAACCAATTATTTAATGGTAAAGAAGTAACATTTTAACACACACACCCCAATTTTTTTTTAAATACTTAAATAAAATTAAAATCCTAAATGATTTGGTATTGTAAAAGTTACAAATAAAAGGACATCTAAAATACACCAGCCAGTGAAAGAAAGTGATCCAATGCGAATCAACCAATTATTTGGTTTTGCAAAAGTTAGATAAATATAGGAAATCAAATTGTATCAACCAATGATTTGGTTTTGCAGAAGTTCCATAATGAAATGATATCCAGTTATTTGTTTTTGCAGAGGCTAGATAACGAAACAAAATCCAACACGCATCAACCAACGATTTGATTTTGCAGAAGATACATAAAGGAAACCAGCCACTGGATGGTATCGAGTTGTAAGTTCTAGACTTGAGGTCAAACTCACCTAGAAGTGTCACTGGATTCTATATAACCAAACCTGTACTGAGAAGGCACACCACCCGTACTAGCATTATTAACGGCTTTTCTTTTCTTTAATGAACTAGATGAAGAGTCTTTCGCAGATTTCTCGCTTGATGATCGACAGCGCTGTTCTGTAGCTGGTTTGTCCGAGGAATCGCTGGGCAAAGGGTCGACATTTGTACTCAAGTCAATTTCTGACAAAACTTTTTTATTGAAAGGTTGATGAATGTTTGCGGTCCCCGTCCTCTCGGCTTCTGTCCGAGGGGTGTTAGGGGGACAGGGCGTGGTCTCTTTGTGTCGGAAGAAGTTACACACGGGACATTTCGAACACGAATTGGTTGGTATGGAAATGGGATCAAGCTTAGTTTTTGAAGCAGTCAGTGTGTATTTTAATTCTGGGAAAGTGCCATTTTCGCCGTTTCTGATAACCAAGTCATTCGTAGCATCACGAGATAGGCGGACCGAGGATCCTTTTGTGATTATGTGTTTTGGTAGCCTGGGCTTTTGAAAATATGTGTGCTGAACACAATCTGTTTCTTTGACGAGTGTTTGTACATGTATTACGGGAGGTTGCATATCAGCATCAGCATCTACATCAGCACCAGCACCAGCACCAGCATCTTCGCCGTTTGGCCACTGGGGGAGTTCGCTGGACCTCTCACTTATATTGTTCGTATTCGCACTCCTCTTCCTCTTGGATGATATCGCTGCAGACGATTGGTCGGATTCACAGGAATCGTCCTCCATTAACTGGCTTTCCGTGAATTCTCGCGTCGTACCCAGAGTTGCAGCAGACGACAGTCTGTTCGCCATGATTGATGCCTTGTCGTCGTCCGTCGAACTGTAGCATTCATCGTCAGAATCGATACACCCTCGCGCCGATTCGCTTTTCGAACGAACCGTCGATCTCTCATCGACCACGGATTCGAGTCTCAAGTCACCTTTGTTGATCAAAGACCGCGAAGTGTAATTGTCTCGTGTTAGCTCGTAATTAAACATAATCCTTTTAGTAGTCGACCTGTCTGTCCTCACCGTCGTCATCGGCGAACTGGCGTAACTGTTGAGATCCTTCAAACTCTGGCCGGGCGTCTTGAACTGGTAGTTAATGATCCCAGCGGGCTTAGTCGCATTCCGACCGACGTCAATGATTTTTCTTAACGACTTTCTCGTCGTCTCTAGAGCTTTGTTTTCCTCCTTCTCGCTCTCGTGAGTCTCCAGGTTTATTTTCAACATTGGTAATTGAATAACTCGCTTACAGTTGTTATTGTTATTACTACTGTTCTGAGATTTATAGTCATGCGACGCCCTCGATGCCACGAGTTTGTATTTGTTCTCGAACACCTGACACCGAGAGAGCTGCGAACCTGGGTTTGAAACGTCTGGGAGCGACAGGGCGTCGTTTGAACCCCGCTCCACGTACACCTCGGTCGTCTTCGACACGTCCTGTGACATCGCTAAGAACCGTTCCACTCTCTCGACATCGGAAAGTTCGTCTAAGTTACCGAATAACAGGCGTACATCACTCCCGCCGTTGCGCGATTCCGAACGAACGATTCCCAGAGGCCGAAAAGAGCTACACGGTGTTTTGGCCTGGGGTGCATACTTAGTGTACAAAAACTGGAGAGGTCGGACTTCCAAAGACATGTTGTGCTGATTAACTGGCATCTTTTGTCAATAACTATGTCATCACTTTGTATCGACATTGAAAGTTCTCGGTAAATCCAACAAAAGGTCTTTCATGCTGCACCTTTCTTGCTAATCTGTTTGCTTCGGTACACGCTTGGCGATCTTTGGTCGCTGTCATATCCAAGGCGCAACCATTTACCAACTTGGCACAGTTAAATATTCCACACTGCCTTATATACATTTCTTTTTGTCTGGACTCTGAAAGAGTTTCGCGCACCTCTCAAATGGTTTATTTATAGTACAATGGCACATTCAACTATTGTTTCCATGTTGCTTTATTCATAATGTTAGCCTTTGAACAGGTATTACACCACTGTGACAAAAACATTATATTGGCCAACAACGGTACAGCTGCTTTTAATAGTCTATAACAACCATGTGGGCTGTGATACATTGTATATTACACATCATGTACATATGTCAACCGTTTCATTTTGTGTTAACCACACAATTATCGTAAATATGTAATTTTGTATAGACAAATTTTCAGATAAAAAAAAAAGTTTAAAATAATCTTGTGTTTAATCCTAATATATTATTATACATCGTTATTTAGTGACACCCTAATGGCAATAACGGGTTGTTTCCAAATGATAACATCTCCCTTGTCTATATATACATGTGAGTATACCACATATATACACAAATAAAAAAAAAAAACTGTTACACCGGTTTTCCTTCACGTTTCGCACACATGGCACCGCAGAATTCCTTGAACAGTATAATCCAACATATAATAGAAAATACACATCTAATCCACTGCGATCGTATATTAAATTTCAAATATCTAAACAACTAAAAATACATTTTCAGTTTTAATCCGTCTTTGCGTGTTGGTATATATATGCTTACTATAGTAACTATTATTTACATGAATGTCGTGATACATGACGCACGGCCAGTCAGTTTTTTCAGTGGAATAGGTGGTAGTTGTGGTGGAGGGGGGGGGGGGGGGGGGGGATTAGCCGTTTGTAAATGTTTTACTGCACTAATCCGTTAGTACAGCATGCGATATTTGAAGTCTCGACTGCGGGATTAGTAGGTGGAAGCCAATTGTGTTTGTTGCAATCAACTGCGGCGTGCTTAACTCTCGGTGATTATTTCCCACATTCCTTTCATTTGTGAACAATCGAAAGCGCGGTCTACTGCAAACACTGCCAATCTGACCAAAGCGTTAATAACGCGAGATTACTGAGGTAAACGTGATCTCGTCATCAAGGTGTAGCTCTTAAAAGCACAGATTCCGATTTTCTTTTCTTTCTTTTCTTTTACTTTCCTTCTTTCGTTTTTTCCCACTTTTAAATCTGTTACGTTAAGAGACTATTTCTGTACAGTAGAATATTTTATGAGATTAAAAACAGTATTCTCGTTGAAGTTAAACTTTTCTGCATTTAAAAATTCAACATATTTAAGAAATCTTTGATGCTCTAAAAAGCAGTCCTTTTCTTCTTCCTTTATTTTTTTATTTTTTTATTTTTTTAAGTTTCTTCTGTCCAACAGAATATATTATGGGATTTTAGATAGTATTGATATTGCAGTAAAATTTCAAGTTCTGTGCATTCCATAAATCTCTGAAGCTATTAAAAGCAATGTACTTTTTGGCCAAATATTTTCATACAATAGAATATATATTATTATGGGATTTTAGATACTATCTTTCTTCCAGCAAGATTTCCTTGAATTAAAAATTCTGCACATTCCATACTTTCACCAAACCTTTAGGAGCACTATCCCCTTGATTGTGTCATAAAAAAATACCTCTGTACAACATAGCTTATTATAAGATTTAAAATCTTATAATTCTTACATTCTCCTGCTTGAAAACACCACGTTGAGCATATATCATAAGTTTTTGAAGCTCTTAAAAAACACTTGTTCCTGTTTGTTGTTGATTTTACCATGTCAAAATATTTCCACACATTAGAGCACATTATAAGATTGCTAATATTTTCTTTCATACAGTTACATTTCCCAGCTTGAAATGTCACATTAAGCACATTTGAATAATTACTGAAGATCTCAAACACACCTGTTTCTGTTTTTCATCATGGCCAGATGTTTCCGTATATGAGAACAAGTTATAAGATTTTAAATATTATTTCCCATACACTTCCCTACATAGAATACCAAATGTTGCACACTCCATAAGTTTACGAAGGTTTTAAAAGCACCAGTTCCAGTTGTTGCCACTGTAAAGTATTTCCGTCAAACACATTTAACAAGTTACTTACAATCTCCTTGGAATATCAAATCTGCGCATACAATATATTTCTGAGGAAACAAATATCCAAGTTCCATTATTAATTATTCATTATTACTGTCAATTTCCATAACAAACGGCTATTTTTGAATCTCAGTGAAGTGCCTGCATAAACAAGATTGTGTACCTTTAAGTCAACATTCAGATTTTAAGCTGTTGAATGTGTTAGTTTATTATAATAATTACTTTTCTTTAGATATAAGAGTTAAATCTAGAGAGAGATTTAGAATGTGTGACTCGCAGACCCACCCTGGGTAAAAAGACAACGATGATTGAATGACTCTCCAGTTAAGTGGAATGACTTAATCAAACTCTCCAGTTGTCGGGTTACTATCTTCGTATTGCGGATTGAACTAACGGACAGACATAGACATATATACCAGTGAAAAAAAGTTAATCTAACTGATTGTAAAGTTTGTAAATGGGTTTAAATTTGCGACCCATATGGACATACCATAATTCTGCAAATCATGTATTATTGTTTATGAATGACCTATGAATAATTTCTTGAAAACGGTTTGATTTTTTTTATTCATTACTGGGTGTGGTTAGTATTTCTATGGGTATATAATCTTGTACATAAGTGGTGTCTCCCTTTCGTCTAGATCACATTTCATCTTAAGTACACGTTTTTAGTGTAATCTATTTACTTGTGTATCACATATTATTAATATCGACCTCACACTAACTCGAGTGTATGTGTATATAGTGTGAGTGATGTTAAATATTTTTATTTTATGTGTGCGTTCAAACGATCGTCGTGTTCAAATACCTGGTATCCAATCCATATAGTCCAGGAAATATAGTGAAAGACCCATCGCAAAGAAGAAAAAAAAAACATAAATACATTTTATCTACGGTTATATGGCGTCGGACAAATGGTTAAGGACCATACAGATATTGAAAGAATAAACCCGCTGTTGCCACTTCATGGGCTACTCTTTTAGATTAGCAGCAAGGAATCTTTTATATGCATCATCCCACAGACAGGGTAGTACATACCACGGCCTTTGATATACCAGTCGTGGTACACTGGCTGGAACGAGAAATAGCCAATGGGCCCACCGACGGGAATCGATCCCAGACCGACCGCGCATCGAGCGAGCGCTTTACCACTGGGCTACGTCCCGCCTCGACCCATCGCAAAAGTTTTGACTTCAACTATATTCAACTCAGTATGTAGTTCAAAATAACATATAAAAAATGTAGAACAATGTAATTGGTGGAGCAATTTTAAATTCAACGTTGAAAATATGCCAGTTAAAATAAGTTAGGTAACAATAACATTTTAAGTTTATATTTCTGTATTCAACTGGTAATTCAATTAAACATTATGATAATAACTTTAATAGCTATCTAACACTTCAAACGTGTTCGAAAATTAATGTGTATTACAATTCAACGAAACTAACGTATGCATTATGTTAAACAGTTTTACAGTGTTAGCAAACATATGTCGTATACTCTACCTGTTACCTTCTGTGATTGTCATTCTATTCTCGGTATCTATTATTTCACATGCAATATGCCTTAGTGGCTTCAATGATGTAGTGGTTGAGTCATTGGTATTGAGATATTAATCATCGGCAATTGGATGTCAAACATTTGTTATTTTTGACATATAGTCTTAGAGAGGAAACTCGCTACATTTTTTCATTAGTAGCAAGGGATCTTTTATATGGACCATCCCACAAGAAGAAGGAAATGTTTTATTTAACGACGCACTCAACACATTTTATTTACTGTTATAGGGCGTCAGACTATGATTAAGGACCACACAGATATTGAGAGAGGAAACCCGCTGTGGCCACTTTATGGGCTACTCTTTCCGATTAGCAGCAAGGGATCTTTTATATGCACCATCCCACAGACAGGGTAATACATACCACGGCCTTTGTGTTGTTTCGTGACAATCTGATTAAAATTAGCTCTACTGTGTCTACCAGTAGATCTAACAGCATTGCGTGGACTCCCATGTCCAGGTGACATTTCATGTATAAAGAACAATTTAAATATCGACCAATTACACTTCGCCTGTTATAGCGTTATTCGGGAGCATACAAATTCTAAAAATATCGGGCGAGACTATTTATGCAATAGGCGAACTTGTTGGTCTATTTCAACATTGAAAAAACAGGGGGGAAAAGTGAAGTAATAAACTCTGGATTGTATACTAGTATAAACTGATTTTATGGCTATACCATCACGGGGTTTTTTTCCGTCTTGAAACGAATTTTATATAAAATTTTATATTGCAATTAGTTTCCGGCATATTTCGTAATTTAACCGAATCATTTCGTATTTTCTCGGCATAATCCCGAATGTTTTCAAATTCTTTTCAAATCACTGGCTTGATTTTACAAGTAAGGTTTTGATTGGTCGAATGAAAGGCAACTGGACATGAACTCCAACGGGCTGCTGTTAGATCCACATGTAATAGTGGAGCTAATTTTAATTAGATTGGTTTCGTGAGGCCCTAAAATTCGTTATATTAATTTGAACTGGTATTATGCGTTTGAAATAAATACAGTGCCACAGTGTCTGTATAGAACGGGTAGTCGAGAGCACTTTCTAGTATATATCAAACTGGCATCATAACCTCGTTTTTGTTTCTGATTTAAAGATTGATTCAAACGTAGCATGTAGCAGCATGTTGCCAAACTTGCTATTGTCATCTTTGAGATTGTATTTGGTGCTATAGACTTTAAAACGAGATGGTCAGCACCTGCTTTTGCATGGTGTTTCGCACCTGTACCTTTCAATCTGTCACTCAGCACATTCATGAGACATTATCTGTTTCCCCAGCATATCGAGCCCTTTGTTATAGAAAACATCTCTATATTTGTATGACAAATACTGCCCCCTTTTCTTTCTTTCCTTTGACGTCCATCTCATTTCTTCCCGATCTAACAGCTCCTCCTAGCTTTCAACTTCTTTTGTTGTACACCTCCACATCCCAGGTGCTTGTCTCTTGTGGTTATCCGTGCCATACCTGCCATTTCCCATCAGTTTTTAGCTGTGGGCTTAGTCTGACCACTTCGAAGAGTGTTCAGTAGTTACTTCTGGTATTGTTAAGAGGCACTTGTAACCACCAACTATAGGCCCCTACTCTCCTACTACCAGCGGTCTTTAGTGCCGTGGGTCAGACCAGCTTTATTAGCAGCAGAGGGAAATACACAGAGACTGCACCCGTGGAGGAAGCTGAGGCCGGTAGGTGACGTTGTAGACAGCTCAGAAAACAGAGTCAACGGAAACTGACAGATAGGGCGACCCTATCTGTTAGTTTCCGATCCCGTTAGCCTAGTTGTTATAAGCCATTAACTGGTGGGTTCTGGTTTCGCGTCCCACACACCCGTCCCAACATTTCACTCACTAACCACCAGCAACTAAACAGTAACACCTGTCCTATAACTGAGATATGTCTGCCCAAGAAAGAGTGTTTGAACTTTAATATGATATGCACACTGAAATCAAGTTAAAAACTAATGACGCAGTGATTAATACATCGGCTTAAAGGAAGGGTAAACTCAAATAAGAGCCTTATGTGTTGGAAAGATGCATACTCGGACCACCAACACATACTGACATTTTAACAAATGAAAAATGCGTAATTTTAGAGTTAATAAAAAAAACATGATTATTACTTCTAACTGGGAGCAGCCATTTTGTTTCGTCCGGCGGTATAGCTTGGGGCGAAGTGACGTCAGCTTCGTCAAACTCCTCTATGCACAGTGTAAAGAAACGCTCTAATTTACGACAAGGCGCTTCGCTTTCATCAAACTCACTTTTAAAAGAACATAAATGACTTGATAGTATAATAAACTATTTAACTAAATATATTTCAATTTGCATCAGTATTAAGTTACAGTATTTTTCTCTTTTAAAAAATCTAAAGAAAAAATGCATCCTTGTATGTAACCCAATGTAAATGGACAGAAATGATGGTTTCAAACAATTTATTGTTTTTAGAGAGAAATTTAATGCCCTCATTCTCTGATTTTTTCACGTCCCAACCAGTGTCCCATAACTATCAAATCTCAAAGACCGTTGTATGTGTTGACTTGTCTGTGGGAAAGTGCATATAAATGATCTCTTGCTGCTAGAGAAAATATTTAAAGGTCTTATATAAAGAATACGTAATACAATTACGAAATGTTTGACACCCAACAGCTGATGATTAAGCAATGAGCTTTAGTCCCAGACTTCAACTGCAGGCATAATTCAGACCCGCCCCCCCCCCCCCCCAAAAAAAAAAAAAAAAAAAAATTTAAAAAATTGAGACAGTTATAATTTGATTATATATTAATTTTAATTTTTTAAGATCCCCCTCCAAAACTCCCCCAAAGTTCCCTTGGCATTCCACCGCGTGTAATTGCCTCACTCCCCCCCCCCCCCCCCCCAATGGATTTTCTGGATCCTCCACTGTTAGAGGTGCATTATCAAAGCTGCAAATGTCATATTTCGCTTTTTGTACATGTATAATAATAACAAATAAACGGGTCCATATACGATGTATGCAAATTTAACCCAAGAATATCGAAGTCGTAATGTAATACCACTCGGCGTAAGCAGTGGTTTTCTCAAGAATCTTTGTCGAAAAATATTAATAAAACAACAACATAGAAACGTTCTCTAACGTATCCAATGCAGTACCTGTCGTCCACTCATATTGGATTTTACAGTAAGTTAATATAAATTTATAAATAATAGTAAATGATATCATGTGCATATAATTCAAAGTATATCATCTTTCTCTTCTTATTTAAAAAATAAATAAATTCATAAATAAATTAATAAATATTTTTGAAAATGTTTAAACTATCCAACGATCAACATAAAATATTATATTTACAGTATGAAAATCCAAAACCATCATGGTCATTATAGATATTCTATCAAATAAATGTTAAAAAGAAAAAAAAATCTACTCAGACTACTAATAAATAATTGCAATTGTCATATTTTATTTATTTCAAATGTTTTATGTAACCATATCCACCTCCTCAAAAAAGCCAGAAAAGAACAAAATATTGAGACACCTATTTATTTATTTTCTTATTTTCTGAAGTATGTATGAAAGGAATCGTATGTGCTTGATACGGTAAATCAAATGAAATTCATTCACACAGCAAACTATGGCGCGAGACAGTGGACATGTTGAGCATTATCTCCCTTGTAATACTTTTCGTAGTGTAAAGAGAACGAAAGTTCCATAGCTCTCAAAAATTCTGAATAAAACACTCATGTAGAAAAATTAAAACAAGAGTTCACACCCAACAAAATGGGTAATAGCTCCAGCAGTGATAGTGAAGATGAAGGACACGTGGACAACAAACAGGTTTTGTGTTATAACTTTATGTCTGGAGGCTTCAGTCTTAATTTATTTGTTGTTGATCGGATTGAAACCGGATTTCAGTTTATTTTTTATGTATTTTAAAAGATTTTAAAACAGGAAATAAATAGTTGAAAATAACGTTTTGACTCGTATATCTGTCGTTATTCCTTGATCAGACTGAATATTTTTAATTGCTTTCAGATTGCACTAATATTAAAATGAGGCAAGATTTCCTTATCCCCACCTCCCAACAAATTTTTAAAAATATTTGTTGGGATTAAATACCCTTGAGTATTGTAATTTCGAAAGTATAAAGTTTGACTTTATCAGAAAGACCAAATATTAAAATTGACAACAATACTAATATTACCTAACTGCACATTTTGTATGTTTATGGTACTTTTCATGGTAATAAAAATCCATTAGGACAATGCTGATATCGGTAAAAACATTTTTTTAAACTTGGCAACCGAACAGTGTATTGTAACGTGGAGAGTGATTATTGTACTACTTATTATTATGTCATATCCAAATAAATGTCACTTTAAAAGTAAATGGTTTGGTTCTAGTGCATTTTTATTATAGTTTCCTTGCATAGAAAGCTGGATGTTGAAGCGATTTTTACCATGAGATGAAAATTGAAAAGATAACATTAAACACAGTCAAACAATGAATAATTAAACTTTGTAACCTTGTAAAATGTACAACTGGGGGAAAGATGAAAACTTTCATTGAACAAGATTACTGTTAATTTTGACTATTCGGGGAACATTTTGTTTTCAAAATCTTGATTAGCAATATTTCTAGTTGATTGAAAATGGATTAGCAACTATTGTTTAATGTTTCAAAATTGTGTAGTGATCTCTGAAACTTGTGTGGTGAATAGCGACATGATATTGAACAAAATTCTCCCTGCTATTACATTTAGAACAATTGATAGTAACTAGTTTAATATTACGAAAGGCAATATTTTTGGAAATTGTACCTTATCACAAGGGGAAGTGGTCTAAATGCACCCAAATTGACACATATCTAATTTTGGTCACAATATACTCATACCAAAATGTACCAACCAAAATGTACTCATATTTTATCAAAACATACCCTATTTAACATACACTAAAAGACAAACAATATTTACAAAAGTTAATTTTAATTTTCAATTGGTTTTGTGAAAAATATACCTAAACCAAAGAATACCCAGACCTGTCAACCTTCCTAGATTCTGTGATCAAGTCGTCTATTCTCCCGCCTGGATGACGTTTATCCCAGGAAATCCTTATAGTTTAAGCATAAAACAAATTCAAGTTACTGTGGGGTATGGCCGTATATTGACATTCAGTATTATATATATAAAATTAAACGTGATCAATCCAATTTAGGCCCAATAACACCTCTTAACTTGTAAAACGTCTCTACTCGAGATTACATAATGCAACTACATGTATGACTGAAGTGCCAGACACACATGTCAAAATGGTAATCAACAATATAAACAATAACTGTATCAGTTAGGGATTATTTTTGTGCAATTAATAAATTTTGTGTTTGACATTAAGTTATTCACAGAAATGGGTATAATTCTGGTTGATTTTACACGATGTCAGTAATGAGGTGTTACTAATGATTAGTGAAAAGATTTTTTTTATTGCAACGTTATGAACATAGGCGTACAGGCTTCCATTTTTGTAGGGGGCGCAAGCTGGTTTGTGCCCAAATTAAATGAAAATACCAGAATCTGGATAACAACATTTATTCATACTAGTATTAATTATTAACAGTAGTGTTCATATAATGTAATATAATAATTTTTAAAAACTTGCGATTTCGTGTCAAATCATGAGCATTTTAAAAATCTTGTGCATTTTGAGCACACATCTCCTGCTTTTTTTTTATTGAAGATTGACAGGTCTTTGGCTGTGTACCTATATAACCAAAATGTTTCTTACCAAAACATATCCATTTTTGGTCAGAATATACCCAGTACAAGTTACAGCTTGTGGAGAATATATAAATGATCAAACTTGCTTTAAAAGTACCACATGAAAAGATTTGAACAAGTTTGAGAATTGTTTTATACTTAAATAATGAAACAATTCCCAAACTCCTTGCAGGAAATGTGTAAAATCAGTTAATCTATGAAATACCTAAATATTAGATATATATTTGTTTAATTATAAGCTATTATTTTATATATTATATATTAAGTATAGCCTATAATTGCATAAAAATACATTTAATTTACATATTAAAAATTTAGTGACCATGACAAATATATATACAGAACTTCACATACATTGTGTTCGCTTCCTATTTAGTGCACAAGTTTATTTTGCACAAGAATATATACCACGAGACCACGTAGCGGTCGAGTGTTATGTTCTTGTGCAAAATAATTGAGTGCAATATCTTTAAATAGGAAACGAAACCAATACCATATACGCAAATATGTTCGCGAATAAAATATACCGTGAAAATCGCGAACACGTTGTTAGCACCGCGAATTTAATTACGCGCAAACTTATTTCCGATTTGGTATATTATTATTTACCTTATAATATATAGTCTTATCTCTACACGCCCAACCCATATCAGAATCAAGCAGTCAGAGGTCCGCAAGGTCACGTGATTCTGTAAACCTGCCTGGTTACGTGGATTTGATCCAAATGATACACATTTGGGTGCAAGTCTGTTGTTACGCAATCTCAGTTTTCGTTTTTTTCTTTGTAACCTTAAATGGAAGTTTGTGAGTATCACCAATAATGAAAAGTTATTTCTTCTGATATTTGCGTTTTTCAATGTTCTGTATCGCATGTGCGTGTTCCATCGATAACATGACAATAGTCTTATCAGACATACATACAACATTGACGTCTCACTAGCTATCCAGAGATCGGGCCCAGGACAGACATGTTAGAAACTCTAGTGGTATATGAGCATGTAAATAAATATTGGTAATGGTAATGGTCTCGCTGACAGCATAGTGAACATGTCCAAGTATGTGCATGAAATCGTCATTGACAACAGTTTGGCAAATGAAAAATGGGTAATTTTAATTTTATTATCGGGGGACACAGTCGCGAAAATGTAAAATGAAAGTCCAATTGCGAATTATTTTAGCCGCAAAAATATTTGAGTATACGGTATATGTGAAGTTCTGTATGTTTTCTTTTCTTTTTTACAATTTTTTTTTTTAATTTAACGTCATAACTACACTTTCTTAAATCTATTATCAATCCTCCTCTCATGGATTTACGTAACATTAAAAATCGTACTCTACGGCAGTCTTTTGTAATGTTTGAGACGTGAACTAATTTGTAAATCAGACATGATGTCAGCAATAACCAGTAAAAATGAAAAGGGAATTCCCCATTTATAAATTCAGGTCCAGATCACACTTATATGTGATACAAGATAAATTTATCACACGGTTTGAAAATGTCTTTATTACTAAGATTGAATAGGTATGTAACAAAATGTATAACATAAAATAACACACCATTTTGAACTAATACTTATTATTATCTTAATGTTATAAACCTCATGGTAAATTTATACCTGGTACAAAATACATAATTATTATGTTTTGCAAAAATTGTATTTTAATTTTAAAATTTAAACACACGCGTAGGTATATTTTGACCAATGTAAGGGTACATTTTGGTGGGTACATTTTAACAAAAAGTTGGCATGTTTTATTTCGGTTTGGGTACAGGTCATCTTTCAGTGATTTATTTGATGTTTATATGATTTCTAAGTCTGTTGGTATCCATTTAATTAATTTGTCATGGTTTTAAGTAGCCACTTGATGTCATGTGACCGAAAGATGTCCATTTTCATCCAACCCAAACCACTTTTTTCTGGGGGTGGGTTTCATTCACAATAATACTGGGTTTAATTTCCAAGATGATGATTGAGATTAGTGAAAAGAGGTAAAAACTACAGAAGCAAACAGTTTGTTGTGGGCTTACGTATTAATATCAGATTATTTCCTTGAAACTTTGTCTCTTTTTTTATATTTTATTAGCAAAATAACATGTTTAGCACACGATTTCATGGAAATCGTTGAGCTCTGAACTTCAGTACTCTCAATTTTACAATACTCTGCTCTACCTTCGCACTAAAATATCATTTGTAGAGCTTAATGTCACAATGAGTTAATTACGTTAATTAATTACCCCACAAGGGGAATACAGTTTTGATGGTACAAATTTCCATGTTACACTTAGTGATATTTTGTATGTGTTATATACAGTATACTAGTATATCTTATTCTTATTTAGGTTGATGATGGCTTTTCCGATAGTGATACAGAACCAGGTAATAAAATCATACATGTTGACATCGATGCAGGGCTTCTAGATTATGGTAGCCCCACTCTCATGGCTAGTAACATTCAATGTTGGGCTAGTAAATAACTACTATTGCCATGCCCGACGGCTAGTGAAATAAATGTTGCATTTAAGTATATTTTGTAATTATGAATATCCTGCCCCAACCCCCATTCCTTAATCTTAGTCTTTTTAAGCTCTAGCTCCCTCTTTAGGTGACAGTATTACTATTAGTAAAATTGTATTAACTTAAAGTAAAGTAGGGCTAGTGAATTTTTAATCGTGGCTAGTAAATATTAAAAATCACTGATCCCATGACTAGTTGATTAGATAAATATTCTAGAAGCCCTGTACCGATGTCTCAGCTATATATTATTGCAGGGCTCGAACTGAAGTATTTGTCACCAACAGCAATTTTTTTTTTAATATGAGATAGATGAAATGACTCACCGACAACAATTTTGACCCTGCATATGGCAATTTTTGTAAAAGTATCTTTTGCGGCAAATAAACATGACTGAAAGTTTATTTTGCTGTATGTAGACATTTTATTTTAAATGTACAAATGTTATACACTGGCCGATAATGTACACCAGATGGATACATTTGGCCATCATTGAGGAGCTTCACCGACAGCACTGGCCATCATTGACAGGGCTGTACTCCTGAGAAGAGCTTCACCGACAGCACTTGCCATCATTGACAGGGCTGTACTCCTGAGAAGAGCTTCACCGACAGCACTGGCCATCATTGACAGGGCTGTACTCCTGAGAAGAGCTTCACCGACAGCACTTGCCATCATTGACAGGGCTGTACTCCTGAGAAGAGCTTCACCGACAGCACTTGCCATCATTGACAGGGCTGTACTCCTGAGAAGAGCTTCACCGACAGCACTTGCCATCATTGACAGGGCTGTACTCCTGAGAAGAGCTTCACCGACAGCACTTGCCATCATTGACAGGGCTGTACTCCTGAGAAGAGCTTCACCGACAGCACTTGCCATCATTGACAGGGCTGTACTCCTGAGAAGAGCTTTACCGACAGCACTTGGCCATCATTGACAGGGCTGTACTCCTGAGAAGAGCTTCACCGACAGCACTGGCCATCATTGACAGGGCTGTACTCCTGAGAAGAGCTTTACCGACAGCACTTGCCATCATTGACAGGGCTGTACTCCTGAGAAGAGCTTCACCGACAGCACTTGCCATCATTGACAGGGCTGTACTCCTGAGAAGAGCTTCACCGACAGCACTTGCCATCATTGACAGGGCTGTACTCCTGAGAAGAGACAGCACTGGCCTTTACCGACAGCACTTCACCGACAGCATGGCCATCATTGACAGGGCTGTACTCCTGAGAAGAGCTTCACCGACAGCACTTGCCATCATTGACAGGGCTGTACTCCTGAGAAGAGCTTTCACCGACAGCACTTGCCATCATTGACAGGGCTGTACTCCTGAGAAGAGCTTCACCGACAGCACTTGCCATCATTGACAGGGCTGTACTCCTGAGAAGAGCTTCACCGACAGCACTTGCCATCATTGACAGGGCTGTACTCCTGAGAAGAGCTTCACCGACAGCACTTGCCATCATTGACAGGGCTGTACTCCTGAGAAGAGCTTCACCGACAGCACTGGCCATCATTGACAGGGCTGTACTCCTGAGAAGAGCTTCACCGACAGCACTGGCCATCATTGACAGGGCTGTACTCCTGAGAAGAGCTTTCACCGACAGCACTGGCCATCATTGACAGGGCTGTACTCCTGAGAAGAGCTTCACCGACAGCACTTGCCATCATTGACAGGGCTGTACTCCTGAGAAGAGCTTCACCGACAGCACTTTGCCATCATTGACAGGGCTGTACTCCTGAGAAGAGCTTCACCGACAGCACTTGCCATCATTGACAGGGCTGTACTCCTGAGAAGAGCTTCACCGACAGCACTGGCCATCATTGACAGGGCTGTACTCCTGAGAAGAGCTTTACCGACAGCACTGGCCATCATTGACAGGGCTGTACTCCTGAGAAGAGCTTCACCGACAGCACTTGCCATCATTGACAGGGCTGTACTCCTGAGAAGAGCTTCACCGACAGCACTTGCCATCATTGACAGGGCTGTACTCCTGAGAAGAGCTTCACCGACAGCACTGGCCATCATTGACAGGGCTGTACTCCTGAGAAGAGCTTCACCGACAGCACTGGCCATCATTGACAGGGCTGTACTCCTGAGAAGAGCTTCACCGACAGCACTGGCCATCATTGACAGGGCTGTACTCCTGAGAAGAGCTTCACCGACAGCACTGGCCATCATTGACAGGGCTGTACTCCTGAGAAGAGCTTCACCGACAGCACTGGCCATCATTGACAGGGCTGTACTCCTGAGAAGAGCTTCACCGACAGCACTGGCCATCATTGACAGGGCTGTACTCCTGAGAAGAGCTTCACCGACAGCACTGGCCATCATTGACAGGGCTGTACTCCTGAGAAGAGCTTCACCGACAGCACTGGCCATCATTGACAGGGCTGTACTCCTGAGAAGAGCTTCACCGACAGCACTGGCCATCATTGACAGGGCTGTACTCCTGAGAAGAGCTTCACCGACAGCACTGGCCATCATTGACAGGGCTGTACTCCTGAGAAGAGCTTCACCGACAGCACTGGCCATCATTGACAGGGCTGTACTCCTGAGAAGAGCTTCACCGACAGCACTGGCCATCATTGACAGGGCTGTACTCCTGAGAAGAGCTTCACCGACAGCACTGGCCATCATTGACAGGGCTGTACTCCTGAGAAGAGCTTCACCGACAGCACTGGCCATCATTGACAGGGCTGTACTCCTGAGAAGAGCTTCACCGACAGCACTGGCCATCATTGACAGGGCTGTACTCCTGAGAAGAGCTTTACCGACAGCACTGGCCATCATTGACAGGGCTGTACTCCTGAGAAGAGCTTTACCGACAGCACTGGCCATCATTGACAGGGCTGTACTCCTGAGAAGAGCTTTACCGACAGCACTTGCCATCATTGACAGGGCTGTACTCCTGAGAAGAGCTTTACCGACAGCACTTGCCATCATTGACAGGGCTGTACTCCTGAGAAGCTCACTTTTTTTCTATCTTTTTTTTTACTCCAGAAAATAGCATACACATCTCAGGGTTTAAAATTTGTATAGTGTTTCATTTGTTTATAAAAAGTAGTGCCCCACTAGGATTTTAATCAGGGTACGGCCCTGGTTGATGCTCCTGACCTATGAAAATGTATCTGAACGACGGCAATCGCTGTCAGTGCTGTTGTTAAGTTAGAGCTCTGTTATTGGTTGTATTAAACATCAGAACAGGGGTTAATTTATTGTATGTATTTGGGAAATTTCCATAATGTGTATTTAGCTATAGACTTTAAAATGAAATATGGAAACCCCAACATGTAATTTATCACATTTATTAATAAAAGTAATGGGGACTCTAGACTTGATAAATTTATTGCAATCTACACGTTAACAATAAGTTACCTGGCCTAGCGTCAAATTTTAATTGTTCTGATCACAGCAAGTGTTGCCTTTGGTTTAATAACACAAATTAGGGCACTGTGACAAACTGCAGAGGTACCTAGGCAAACGTTTTCTTCAAAAGAGGTTCACGTAGGCAACTTACTTTCTATTAAGTTTTTTTCAGACTAAAATGATTTCACTCTGGTGCCTTGGTCTCTAGCCTATACAGTTTGTTAGATATGGAGCCTTTTATCATATTACCAGTGATAATTTTACTATTTACATATACGAGGAATGTGTGGGAAGGGCAAATGAGGTAGGGCACCATGATAGCAATTTTTCTTGCTGTTGACAACGTCCAATTTTCAGGGCATAACAACAAGTAAGGAAGGCAGTTACAGCATTTGCCATTGTTGCTGTGGTAAAATTTGAACCCTGGATCAGGTTCATATTTTGCAATATCCTGTACATGGGTTACCAAACACTGCAAACAGTGTGCTAATTTTGATGCCTAAAGAAACCAGGGCTGATCTCTGTACATGGGTTGCCAAACACTGGCAAACAGTGTGCTAATTTTGATGCCTAAAGAAACCAGGGCTGATCCCTGTACATGGGTTACCAAACACTGGCAAACAGTGTGCTAATTTTGATGCCTAAAGAAACCAGGGCTGATCCAGCTCATTGCCAAATTAGCCAATTGCTAATTTTTATACAAAGTGGCTACATTCAATATTTGACTATTTAAAAAAAAAATTGTTATCAAATTAGTAATTTAAAAATGTTCAAAGATATATTCTACATATCTGAAAATTGGCTAAATCAAAATTATTTCCAGTGTGAACCCTGAGAAATCAAATCTCTCTGGAAAAATATAAAACCTATGAATTTTAACTTTTTTCTTTGATATAAAAAATATCTATCCTACTCATGCTAAAATTGACTGTTGATTTTTGTTTATCAAATTAATCACTTTTAAATAATTTTCAAAGATATATTTATATATACATGTACATATCAGAAAACTGGCTATCGTAAATGGAAAATTATTTCCAGTGTAAGCCCTGAGAAATCTACTGTAGTTTTTCTGAAAAATAAAAAAAACCTTTGTCTTTGAGATGAAAAATCTCTAACCTGCTCATGTTTAACACTGAATGTTTATTGTTTGTTCTTCTTGTTTAGCTGACAAGGAGGCCTCTCCCGTGACTGATCTTCATGCTTTGTTTTCCGAACCCAATGTTCTCAGAAGTGTGGCTGCGAAAATCAAGTTAGTTCACTTGATCTATTTATAAATCATGTCTCTCTAAAAATGTAACAACCCACTTAGTTGAACAGTGGATTTACATCTGTTTGTAATCTCACGGTGTATCATCCATCATGATTAAAAAAAAAGAAGTTTTAAACTATTATTATTTGCATTTCATTTTGTTATTTATTTCACTCTTTAATATATTAGCTTTGTGTCATCTTTGTTTCAAGTGTAAGATTAAGTGTTAGATGTGTCTTCTGGTGACAGTAACTGATTTGGTTACTGTTCAGGAGTAAAATCTTCTCGGTTTTTGGATTGTAAAATGTGATTATAGAATTTTTACTGTTAACTTAATATATGTTGTGGTATGTGCTATCCTGTGTATGGGATGGCGCATATAAAAGTTCCCTTGCTATTAATGGAAAAATGAAGCGTGTTTTCTCTTTAAGACTATGTTCAAATTACCAAATGTTTGACATCCAATAGCCGATGATTAATAAATCAATGTGCTCTAGTGGTGTCATTAAACAAAACAAACATTTTGTCTTTTTCCTTTTTAATTTACTACATATTATTTGCAATTTTTTACTTGAATTTAAAAAATTGGCGAATTCAGGGTTTTAGTTTTTTTGTCATCTTGGTGTTTATAGTAGCCTAAAAATGTATTTTATGCAGGGGGAGTGATTATGGAACTAGAATCCTAAGTTTTAAGCAAGATAGTTGCACTATGTACTGTCCAGAGCCACTGTTTCATGAAGTAATCTTAACTCTAAGTGCTTAAGATAGTTATGCGATTATGGTGATCTTAGCGCTAAGATTAATCGACTTCATTTTTTAGTTAATTATTATAATTATAACTGATTGTTTGATTTCAGAGAAAAGATCCCTGAAAATGTCATACACCAGTACCATGGACACATCATGCGATGGTTGCGGGAAAGACCAGATAGATTGGAGGTATTGTGAAAAAACTTGAGTTTTATTGCCATCAAAAGTTTATATTGTTTAACAACACCACTTGAGCACAATGATAATTTGACATATAGTCTTAAGAGAGGAAACCTAACTATTTTTGTCCATTAGCAGTAAGGGATCTTTTATATGCACCATCCCACACACAGGACAGCACATACCACGGCCTTTGATATACCAGTCGTGGTGCACTGGCTGGAAAGAGGAATATCCCAATGGACCCACCGACTAGGATCGATTCCACACAAGTGCTTTACCCCTGGGCTGAATAATATATATATATATACATACAATAATGTCTTCCAACACATACTATTAGTATTAGATTTCTAGATTATGGAACTGTACTGTAACAAGGAACATATCTTTGTTTTATTTGTAGTTGCTGTTATTGTATGTTATGTTAATTATATTTTCAGGAGACTGTTACACTGGCTCAGTTTTGTGATCTGCTTATGGCAAAGAATGTTTCTAGAGCTGAAGCAATCAAGGTAACAATTCATTCTATGTGCTTTTACAATAAACTAACCGGTGTTGTTTCATGAGTCGAAGATATAAGCATACAACATATTTGTATTGGAGCCAGTATTTCGAATACAAAAATCCTGCATTGCCTCAGATGAGACTTGAACCTAGTATCTACCAGGCTTGAATTCAGTCGGTGACATATCCATTAGACAAATATTTACTAGAGGTTGTTGTTTAAGCAAGTTTAACTCTCTTTTTTTTATCTCTTTTTTTTATCCCACCTTAACCAAGTCAAAAGGTGAGTTATGTGTGTTAATTTTGCGGCAGCAACAACTTCCAGCTTCAACTTTTGCATTTAGCTCAGTATTAAAGTTTTGCATTGAGCTCAGTATTAAAGTTTTGCATTAAGCTCAGTATTAAGGTTTTGCATTTAGCTCAGTATTAAAGTTTTGCATTGAGCTCAGTATTAAAGTTTTGCATTAAGCTCAGTATTAAGGTTTTGCATTTAGCTCAGTATTAAGGTTTTGCATTTAGCTTAATATTAAGGTTTTGCATTTAGCTCAGTATTAAGCTTTTGCATTTATCTCCATTTCTTGCAAACTTTAAGTCCTAAATCAATGAAAACAATTGAGAAATATATACATTTTATAATATAATTTAGAGTCGGGACCCAAAATGTTACCATTTTTTATTATGACCCATATGCTTGGAGTATTTTTTAAATTGTTTTTTCTTTTTCTTCTTTTTTACTTTTTTTGTATGTGACATGTGACATCACAAGTTATTTTTTTATTCCCCAAATAATTTTTTGGTATGAAAGACATTCAGTTCCGCAAATTTTTTTGTCTTTTTTTTCTCTCAGTCCTTTCAGCAGTTTACTTACTTACTTACTTACTTACTTACTTACTTACTTACTTTACTTATAAAGAGTTAGATTAATCCTGAATGTGACATGACAAAATTGTTTTTTTTATTCATCAAATCAGTTTGTGGTAGGCAAGACATTTAGTTCCTCAAAATTCTTTGTCTGTTTTTTCTCTCAGGCCTTTCAGCAGTTCGACACAGATGGCAGTGGAGTGGCCGAGGTGAGCAGCATGCTAGACGCGCTCCAGTCCTACACGGGCGGATACATGATGGGCGAGCTTGGCAAAAACATCAGAATGCTGCAAGCATGTTCCTTGACGCCTGGTGGGTGACATTACATAGATAGATAGATATCTAGTTTAACATGCCCATATACCACTAGGGTTTCGAACACGCCCATCCCAAGTACTGCCTCCGATAAGATCGGTGGCCTGACTCGGGATGGGTGGGGAGAGTAGAGTTGAAAATGGGCATAATTTTGAAAATAGCAATTAGTAAAAAAGTTAATAATATTTTATAAAAAAAAAATTAAATAAAAAGTTACAAGCCAAAAATAAAAAGAATTGACTGCTCGGCCGAATATTTATATAATTTGGAGCATTTTAGAAGGACAGTCCAAAAATAAATAAGAGAAAGAAGAGAGCATTGTACTAAAATGTTCCAAATTATATAAATATTCAGACATTACATAGCTAATGTGGAAAATAATACATATGTTATTTTGATTGTAATATATTGGGGTCGGACAAATAATACATGTTATTTTGATTGTAATATATGGGGGTCGGACAAATAATACATATCTTATTTTGATGGTAATATATGGGGGTCAGACAAATAATACATATGTTATTTTGATTGTAATATATGGGGGTGGGACAAATAATACATATGTTATTTTTATTGTAATATATGAGGGTGGGACGTAGTCCAGTGGTATAGTGCCCGATTTATGCGCAGTCAGTTTGGGATCGATCCCCGTCGGTGAGCCCATTGGACTATTTCTCGTTTTAGCCAGTGCACCATGACTGGTGTATCAAAGGCTGTGGTATGTGCTATCCTGTCTGTGGGATGGTGCATATTAAAGATCCCTTGTTACTAATGGAAAAATGTAGCACGTTTCCTATCTAAGACTATGTTTTAATTACCAAATGTTTGACATCCAATAGCTGGTGATTAATAAATCAGTGTGCTCTAGTGGTGTAGTTAAACAAAACAAACTTTTACAGATCTTTGAGCCTTATACTGCATAGTATTGTGTTCCCATGTTAGTGTAAGCCCATTCTGGTGGGATTTAACTCAGTCGGTAGAGCACTCACCGGAGGTGCTTGTATCCTAAGATCAAAATCCCTTGGTAGACCCGTTCTCTGATTATTATTTTTTGCCCATCCTGATCAGTGTTCCATGACTGGTATATCAAAGGCTGTGGTATGCACTCTCCTGCCTGTGGGAAAGTGCATATAAAACATCCCTTGCTGCTAACAGAAAAAATAACAGGTTTCTACTGAAGACTAATTGTCAGAATTAGCAAATGTTTTACATCCAATAGCTGATGATTAATACATTAGCCATTCTGCCTAAACATGATAAAGCCGATATTTTAAGGTAGTAACCAGTTATTTTATTTATCTTGCAATCCTACAACAATAGTCTGGAATTCACTGTTATTCCTGTTTTTGTAGGCAACTTGTGTACTATCACTGTAGAACTGGAATTTTGTTGTACGATGTCATAGAAGATACCTGACATCATTCCTTTTAGTATGCAAGTTAATAGGTTAAAATCAATACTGATTGTTTTCACACTCATTAGCTACCGATTAACAATGTACTTGAGTTCAGTTAACAGCTATTTCTCTTTCCCTTTTTCAGGTTTTGTAGATGTGTATGCAGGGGATAAAAGTCCTATCTTTAATCACGGAGAAAGAGTCATTAAGGTAACTTAATACATTTTAGTAATTTGTTGAATGTTGAAAAAACTAAACCTAAAAAAAAGTTTGCATTGATCGCATAGTATTTTCTTAGGAAAGAAAGAAGTACAACTATACTCAAATAATTTTCTTTTTATATCTCTGTACATGGTGATATATATGGGTTTGTTTTCTTTAGATGTTGAAGTTTTGTGAATTTCAGAAACTTATTTTCAGTCATACATTTTTAATGTTGTAGCGTAGTTATTTTGGGGTTTTTTTGGGGTTTTTTCCAGTTCACGTTATTTATTGTCCCCAGAAACATAGGTGATGTCAGGGTTGGAGAGCCCTGAACATCACCTCACAATGTCAGTCCACAGTAAAAAGGGGAACAGCAATTTTTCAAATTATGATTTATTTTTATTTTTTTAATTACACATTACAGGACACATGCCTACACACACAGACATTCATCCACTAATTATCATAATGCATTGTTACACATATATGTAGAATATTGTAGTACTTTTTGAGTAAAACAACTCATAAGGACTAAGTTATAACACTGAATATATACATTTTACATACATCCACCTGTACGTGATGCAAAACAATTTTTGATGTTACTAATCTAGAGGAAAAAGGGCTTCATATTTTGACAATTTAAAAAAAAAATCAGCTTTTCCACATTTTTCAATTTGATATTATTAATGTATTATTAATCTTGTTTACGTGTACTATAAAACTATACTGGTTAAATCAATAGTTTGGGTGTATTCTACATTCTTAAATTGTATCCAGCCAGTGCTCCACAACTGGTGTAACAAAGACCGTGGTATGTACTATTCTGTCTGTGGGATGGTGCATATAAAAGATCTCTTTCTGCTGATAAAAAAAGTTGCTCATGAAGTGGCGACAGCGGGTTTCCTGTCTCTATATCTGTGTGGTCCTTAACCATTTGTCTGACGCCATATAACTGTAAATACAATGTGTTGAGTGCATTGTTAAATAAACTATTCCTTTCTTTTTAAATTGTAACTACATTACTGAATGTTTCATTTCGTTTCAGTACTTGCTGCGGAACAGAGCAGAGAGTTCAGCCCTGCCGTTTCCTTACCTCAATGGGTTTAACAACACCAGCAACATGAGGACGTCTGTGCTGAGATCAGCTTTCACATCTCTTAAAGAAGCAGGTTGGAAAACAAACTACAGTCAAACCTAGGTTAAATGATCAAGTCAGTAAATTCTAAATAGAAAATCTTTTTTTTAATTATTGACAAATGTAGCTCAGTGATAAATCACTTGTCTAGGCTGTGTTGGGATAGAGGATGGATCCTCTTCAGTGGACCCATTGTGTTCGTCCCATCCCAAAAAGAAAGGAAGGAAATGTTTTATTTAATGACGCACTCAACACATTTTATTTACGGTTATATGGCGTCGGACATATGGTTAAGGACCACACAGATATTGATAGAGGAAACCTGCTGTCACCACTTCATGGGCTACTCTTTTTGATTAGCAGCAAGGATCTTTTATATGCACCATTCCAAAGACAGGATAGTACATACCACAGCCTTTGATATGCCAGTTACCAGTTGATCGTTACCAGATGGACCGTGCATCGAGTGAGCGCTTTACCACTGGGCTATATCCTGCCTCATATCCCAAAAAGATGTCTCTTGACACCACTAGAACACATGTTAAATAGTTAACGATAGTTAAATTAACCAATTGATAATTTGTATACAAAATAGCTGCAACATAGATTATTAAAATAAATTAAATTGGCCTTTCTGACAATAGAAATACTCTTAAATTATCTTAAAATTAACTCTTTTTAAAAAAAAGAAAAAAAAGAAAGAGAAATGTTCTTTTCGGTGTTAGACTTGCTAATAGTTGCTAATGAAGCAATCTACCAACGTGTTAAACAAATATTCCTTCCTGTATATCGCTGGTAATTTCTTCCATTTCCAGCCTGTGACGAGAATGAAGAACAGGAACTTGCCGAAGGAGAGGAGCTGAAGCCGATCACGAGGTGTTTCTCGTCAGTCGAGGTGTCGACCAACTCATCAGATGCTTACAGGTAACATCACGCACTTGTCGAGTGTAATTACTCATCAGACGCTTACAGGTAACATCAGGCACTTGTCGAGTGTAATTACTCATCAGACGCTTACAGGTAACATCACGCACTTGTCGAGTGTAATTACTCATCAGATGCTTACAGGTAACATCAGGCACTTGTCGAGTGTAATTACTCATCAGACGCTTACAGGTAACATCAGGCACTTGTCGAGTGTAATTATTCATCAGACGCTTACAGGTAACATCAGGCACTTGTCGAGTGTAATTACTCATCAGACGCTTACAGGTAACATCAGGCACTTGTCGAGTGTAATTACTCATCAGACGCTTACAGGTAACATCAGGCACTTGTCGAGTGTAATTACTCATCAGACGCTTACAGGTAACATCAGGCACTTGTCGAGTGTAAAAGGTATATTTTGATGATAATACTCGTCAGACACTTACAGGTAACATCGGTCACATATCGAGTGTAATAGGTGTATTTTAATGATATTACTCGTCAGACGCTTACAGGTAACATCGAGCACTTGTCGAGTGTAATGAGTGTATTCTGATAATAATACTCGTCAGACGCTTACAGGTAACATCAGGCACTTGTCGAGTGTAAAAGGTATATTTTGATGATAATACTCGTCAGACACTTACAGGTAACATCGGTCACATGTCGAGTGTAATAGGTGTATTTTAATGATATTACTCGTCAGACGCTTACAGGTAACATCGAGCACTTGTCGAGTGTAATGAGTGTATTCTGATAATAATACTCGTCAGACGCTTACAAGTAACATCAGGCACTTGTCGAGTGTAAAAGGTATATTTTGATGATAATACTCGTCAGACACTTACAGGTAACATCGGTCACATGTCGAGTGTAATAGGTGTATTTTAATGATATTACTCGTCAGATGCTTACAGGTAATATCGGGCACTTGTCAAATGTAATGAGTGTATGCTGATGATAATTCAGTTACCACACACAAATGTTTTTTTGTTATAAATTGCCACACACGACTAATATTAATTTTGTACAAAAACATTGTTGGCAACAAATGTTCATTGTGCTCGCTAGACATTACAACTTTTTTTTTTTTTTACAGTGCTATTTTGATTTGATGTTGGTGGATGTATTAAATGTTTTTTTTTGTATGTGCAGATTGACGAATGGAGACCCCAACACATTCTGGCAGTCTGACGGAGCCGCCCGCACTCACTGGATCAGGTGTGTGTTTTTATCCTACAACCACCATTTCTATTGACTGAATATGATGACAGATGGAGCAAAGTCATATCCATATAGTAGCTGGATGTGACTTCACATGCATAGCTACATTACAAAATCACTCATTTGATCTCTAGGTCATCGTACAATGTGGCTCAAATAACAGAAATAATAGCTTTTCCCCATAATTTTTATGGTCTGCAGGATAAAGATAATAACTAGTTAATGACATCAGATATCTGCTTTATCCTGTTCAGGCTGAATGTGAAATTCCACTCGGCAGAGCTTCGTGAAATTTCACATTCTTACCTTAACAGGATAAAGCAGATATCTGATATCATTAACTAGTTATTCTCTATTTATGCGATGATATGTTTCAAGCATTGAACATTCTGCATGCAATATAATTTCATTGAAGGTCCTGAATATTTGTTTAGTTAAAACATTAGAGTTTGGGTTAGTTTCAGGCTTAAAATAAATATTCCAGAGTTGTTCTTAAGCCAACTCACTATGATAATTGATATAATATGTTAGGAACCTATCCACAAGTTGCAGAATTTCACATTCTTTCTACCAGCAACTGTTATAAAATGAGAATACATGGGTAGTAGTAGTAGTAGTAGTTGTTGTTGTTGTTGTTTATTTATTTTAAGCCATGTGGCTCAAAAGCATACAAGTATATACAATATTATAAGTCATATATAAATAATCGTCAGCATAAACATAAACAAGTGGATGTGTATTTGGAGGATGGACAGTTATACATGTTGCGATCTTAAATGCATATTTAAAATATTTTCCAAGGTTACAAAGTTCTTTTCTATTCTGTAATTGTATTAATTTATAAGCAATAAAAAATACATATTTTGGTGATTTATAGCAGTGCGTATATAACATGATTCTACTAGCTACTGTTATAAAATTAGAATACATGGGTGACAATAAAAAGTACATGATATTTTAATGCTGTATAGCAGTGCATATATAACATGATTCTGTCATGCAGACTGCGTATGAGAAACAACGTGGTGCTGAAGCAGCTCTCTATCTCCGTGGCGTTGTCCGATCAGAGCTACATGCCTGAGTTGGTGACAGTAACCGCTGGGCGAAGTCCTCGCACGTTACGGGAACTCAAGGAGGTTCGCATTTCTAGGTGAGTAATTTTTCACTCCAGCCAGTGCACCACGACTGGCATATTAAAGGCTGTGGTATGTGTTATCCTGTCTGTGGGATGGTGCATATAAAAGATCCCTTGTTGCTAATCAAAAAGAGTAGCCCATGAAGTGGCGACAGCGGGTTTCCTCTCTAAATATCTGTGTGGTCCTTAACCGTATGTCTGACGCCATACAACCATAAATAAAATGTGTTGAGTGCGTCGTTAAATAAAACATTTTCTTTCCTTTCTTTCTAGGTGAGTAACACACGTGTATTGGAGGTTTATAGTACTAATATACATATTTGCATTGGACTTTTTTCAGTCATATATATATATATATATATTACTTTGATAAAGATTGCTATTGCTCTGTCTTATACAGAAATAGACATAGCCCACTGGTAAAGTGCTTGCCTAGTGCACTGTCGGTCTATGATTGATCCCCGTCGGTGGCCCATTGAGCTATTTCCATTTCAGGTTTCCTATCTATGTCTGTATGGCAGAATTACTAAATGTTTGATATCCAATAGCTGATGATAAATAAATCAATGTGCTCTAGTGGTGTTGTTAAACAAAACAAACTTTTAACTTTATGCGGAAATATGTTTGGTTTAATACCATGATATATTATGTACTTGTACCAGTGAGCTGTGCTTGGTTCTGATATGTGGTGTGTTATTTTTGTTTCAGTCCTGTCACTGGTGATGTCATTCTGCTGAAAAATGTCAAAGTTTTCTATCCTAGTAAGTGGCTTTTATATTTACAAATAAAATATTACACATGGGACCTCAGGAGTCACCATCTCCGTGCAAAATGGTTACAACATTTAGTCTTTAGCTGATAAAATATTGTTTAAATTAACCACATTGTATTCATTTTCAAGGAAATACACTATGTATTTGAAAATTAACTAAACCAAAATTTGTCCAGTGTGAACCCTGTTAAATAAAACATTTCTTTCTTTCTTTCTTTCTTTCCATACTTTGATCTATATAGTTTTGCTGTGAAATAATAAAGATGATTCCTTTTCCTTGACTTCTAATGTTTGTTCATTGTTTTCTCAGTTGTGCAGATCAACATTAACCGTTGCCGTAGTGATGGCTGTGATACGAGAATCCATGGTGTTAAGACACTTGGCTACAGGTAATTTGGGCGTGCTTGATTGGTAGTTCTAGAAATCGGAACCCCAAATGAACTACCCCGATTTCAGTTTTACCTTGATTCTGACAATTTCCAACCAAGGCCGTGGTATGTGCTTTTCTGTCTTTGGGAATGTGTATATAAAAGTTCTCTTGATGCATTAGGAAAAATGTAGCAGGTTTCCTCTGATGACTACTTATCAGAATTACCGAATGTTTGACATCCAGTAGCCATTGATTAATTAATCAATGTGCTCTGGTGGTGTCTTTAAACAAAACAAGCTTTAAGTCATTTATAGAACCTGTTATTACTGTTTCAGTCTTTTTACATATATTGGCTTTTGGTGCTAATTTCACAAATTTGCATTGTTTATATAAAATTTTATTACAATGAGTATATGTCTGTATTTATGTAAGACACTTAATAGTAGTACTAAAAATTATTAAACGACTTTAATAAAGATTTTTATGGGTTAATTTTTTTTTTATTATGGTACATTTTAGGTTATTTTGTTGTTTGTATGTTTTGGGGAATTTTTAATGATACAATATTGAATATTTGAATTTTTTATTTGTGCATTTATGTTTTGTTTTTTGTTTTTTAATTCTTGGTACGACTAATATTTGTTTTGTGTGTGTTTTTAATTCTTTGTCCGATTAATATTTGTTTTGTGTGTGTGTTTTTAATTCTTTGTATGATTAATATTTGTTTTGTGTGTGTGTTTTTAAAGAGTGGTGAAGGAAGCTGCGATGACAGTGCTTGACGCCACAGCGATATGGTACCTGCAGATTCTCGCCTCCACTGTCTCGGTGACCGTGCCTCAGTCTCCACAACTACGTTACTCAGTGCTGACACACACTCGGTAATCTGGTCATTGCTAATAAACAAGGGTGGGAAGTGGCCCAGTGGTATAGCACTCACCTAATGCGCAGTCAGTCTAGGATCGATTCCTGTCGGTGGCCTATTGAGCTATTTCTTGCTCTATTCAGTGCACCATGGCTGGTATATCAAAGGCCGTAGTATGCGCTATTCTGTCTGTGGGATGGTGCATATAAAAGATGCCTTGCTACTAAAGGAAAAGTGTTTCCGCTCTTAAGACTGTCAAAATTACCAAATGTTTGACATTCAGTAGCCAGTGATTAATATATCAATGTGCTTTAATGGTGTCATTAAACAAAACAAACTTTAACTTTCTTGTTAATAAACATGGAAATGTTTTACATTTTACAACTTAAACAATAGTATATAAAAGTTGTTTTTTTATAATGTATAAAATTATTAATAATTGACATTTGAAATAATTTTTAGAGCTATCTTTGGTTTCGAATATTATTCAAGTTACAGTGATATCTTTCAGGGTCATTGCTGTTCATCCATGCTATGCATTTTAAAAGTTCTCCATTTATTAGTATTACAAAATATTTAATGATTTTTTTTTGGTGGTGTTTTTTAATATTAATGTCTTTCTTGTAACAGATTTGTTTATTTTCTTGTTACCCACAAAGCATAGGAAGTCTATGAATTCTAAACTACCTCTGTTTTGTTTGTGTTATTTTCCGTTTAGGAAAGCACTGGAACACATGCCTCCACTTTCTCTGTGTCCGGCAAGTAAAGATCGTCCACAGTTCCTCTCGAAACACGTCCTGCAGGAAATGGAAAACTTTATCTTGGAGCTCTCTAAGTAAGTTTGGGTAGTACAATAGGTTGTTATAAAACATCATTCTACTGACTTGGGGTGGGGGCTACAAAATCAAGTTTTATTATATGAGAATTCTTTGTCATTTTTGGTGAATTTATCAATGTATAATGGTCACAGATTGCATAAAATCACTTTGCTATGCTACACGATTTTATACTAAATTTGTGACTTATACATAAATAAATTCACCAAAAATTTACAAACAGTTGTTATAATTACAAACATATAAATGAGTTTCTAGTGCCTTTTCTAGTTACACGACTGGTATATCAAAGGCCGTGGTATGTACTATCCTGTGTGGGATGGTGCATATAAAAGATCCCTTGCTGCTAATCGAAAAGAGTAGTCCATGAAGTGGGGACAGCGGGTTTTCTCTCTCAATATCTGTGTGGTCCTTAACCATATGTCTGGCGCCATGTAACCGTAAATACAATGTGTTGAGTGCATTGTTAAATAAAACATTTCTTTCTTTTTTTTCTTTTCTAGTTAATTTTGCAAATCGGCCATTATTATTAGTCTGTTTTT
Source organism: Gigantopelta aegis (assembly GCF_016097555.1). Lineage (NCBI taxonomy): Eukaryota > Metazoa > Mollusca > Gastropoda > Neomphalida > Peltospiridae > Gigantopelta > Gigantopelta aegis. The sequence continues at coordinate 66,280,412 of NC_054706.1, forward strand.
ATGCTTGCTTAATATTAAAAATATTTTGCTAGAACTGTTTGAATGGACTCACTATAGTACATAGCGTATATAGCAGACTGGCTTAGCTGTATGTCAGAAAATATGTACATCCCTACTGTTTGTATTTTTCAGCTGTGATAATAATGTACTTCCTGAAGGACTTCAGCTTCTACTTGGGCTCAACTTGGCTCGTGGAAATGTCACAGGATTGCTCAAAACAGTGAAACATTTTCTTGGTAAATAAGCATCCTTTTATTAGTTTTTCGTTCCAGCCAGTGCACCACGACTGGTATAACAAAGGCAGGCCTTCTAGAATACGGTGGCCCGATGCCCGAGGCCAGTATTTTTTGGATTCGGGCCAGTAAAAGTTACTTTGTGCAATCCCGATGGCAAGTGGTAAAAAAACCACAAAAAAAACAATCTACAACGCTATGTCCTACGATCTTACAAAAACAAAAGAAACATCGACAAGTCACTTCTTTCGATTTGCTATCACATGCAATATTTCACTAACAAATAGTTGGCCACCAGTAATCTCTGACCCATCCATGACATCAATATACCTACTGATATAACTTTATTAAAGTTATAAAGTGTAAACATTGGAAAAACTAAAGTTTATTGTTTTGCCGCCATTTTGTTTTTTACACTGAAATCCAAAGATTTGTTACTCTAATACTAATAATATGGCCTCAGATTACAGTTATCTTCCCATTTGGTTGTCCAAAATCCGGAAGTTTCACCGCGCAAGTAGTCTGCTGTTTGACTGTGATTATTTCATGGCAGACAGCTATGAAGTGGCAACTGTTTGACTGAAGTGACAGGGGATAGCATGTAGTTTGTAAACATGTGTAACTTGTTGACATTGAAGACTTGTTTGTGGCAATTCCGGCCCATGCAAAAGTAGTGCTTTTTGTGTAAAATGGGTGTACTCCGGCCTGGTTTAGAGGGTGTGTCTGTTTAAACCAATATGCTGGGAGAAAGAGCTGGACAACAGGGGTTGTCCTTTTCAGGGTATGTGTCCCCCATGCAGGCAAAGGTACATACAAAACTTCACGGGCCTGCTGATATTAATAAAAATGTTATAGCCACTAAGGCTATATAGAAACATATAGCGAAATTAATTGTGGTCTGAGTCCTGATATAGTTCACACATTACACCGGTTAAATGCTTGATTCTGATGAAAGTATTATAACCAGAGAGGTGAAATTACACAGACTGATTGTGCATACCACAAGGAATATGAAAACTAATTTATTTATTTTCTAAATATTTTATTAAATTAAAAAACTTTTTTTTTTAATTTATTAAAAATTAAAATTAAAAGTTTCAACTTTTAAATTTCAATATCCTCCAAAATAGCATAAAATGACCTCTGATGTTACTACAGGTTGTTGCAATATTTTTTAACAGTTTTGAGCTAATAATTTGGTAAAAAAGAGCAAAAGTTGGATTTTGTTAGTCAATATTGAGATTTTGATTTTTTTTACATATTGAATTTTAATGAGTTTCTCAATTATTGCAATTGGACAGAAGATCTAAATATAATGAATATATCACTACTAAATGTAATTAAACACTTTAAATAAATAGTATACAGTTTTTAACAAGATTAAGTACTCTAATAATACATTTCACCTACATTTATGTAAATTACACACTTCAGTCATTTTTCAAAAATGGTCTTTTATCCTTAGAAAATCTAAAAGGCTAATATTCTATGCTGTCTGAATGTATTTATTGTGTTCAGTAATCAGATGCTGGTATACTTGTCAAGTTTATTGCAGAAAATGTGCCAAAAAGGTTAACATTTGGCTTGTAATACATATGGCAGAATAATCCATAATGCATAATCAGTGGTCATTACTACAAACATCCTTCCAATCAAGAAATACTACACTGAGGTATCCCAGACACTGGCACATGACTACACTTGTTAACAGTTATCACTGGAAACTGAAAAATATGGTGCAAGTACCTCTTGGTAGGATTTATATCAGCATTTTGTAACAAAATCTTCATTTTCAAAGTTGTCGTCAACAAAAAAAATATTATGGTGTATACCTAAGTAATATCTGTAGGGCATATTCATATTAATATGCATTTATATGGACTGTTTTTGCCTTTTTACAAAGTGGCTACATCTCTAATACAGTAAATGAAGTAGATTAAGTAAATACAGCAGGTCAAAATTGAATATGAGGCCTATCATGTCTAATTTTCCCTGAAATTAGTGTGTAAACATTTGTTGCAAATGGCCCCAATTTTGTGACTTTCACCATCCCTCTGACACATTTCTAATAATGTATCATGAATTCAGTCACCATATCTTTACTAAGCCTCCACTTATCATATCTAAAATTCAAAATTTTACAGTTTTAGATTTTTTTGTTTTGTCAAAAAATTTAAATTTAAGTTTAATATTTAATTAAAAATGAAGTAAAATCTAATGATTGATTTTTTTTCCTTTAAATATTTCAAAATCTTTCCAAGACAACACTGTGCAGATAGAACATATGTAGAAGAAAAAATAGCTGCTCATTGTATGAAGAAATTCCAAAATTTGATAAAGTTATTACATTTTGAAGTTGGTGTCCCTCAAGTTTCCATTGCTAAAATTGGCCATGGCAAGGCACTGTGGTAGGTGTTTTAACACAGCCTCTGTATACTCTCAGTTTAAAGGTGACATACCGATACTTACCGAGCATTGCTTTAATATGTATATCATTGGAATGCATTAGTGTGGGCCAGTTTTTAGGGGAAAAAATGGACTGATAGGCCTCAGATTACAGTTATCTTCCCATTTGGTTGTCCAAAATCCGGAAGTTTCACCGCGCAAGTAGTCTGCTGTTTGACTGTGATTATTTCATGGCAGACAGCTATGAAGTGGCAACTGTTTGACTGAAGTGACAGGGGATAGCATGTAGTTTGTAAACATGTGTAACTTGTTGACATTGAAGACTTGTTTGTGGCAATTCCGGCCCATGCAAAAGTAGTGCTTTTTGTGTAAAATGGGTGTACTCCGGCCTGGTTTAGAGGGTGTGTCTGTTTAAACCAATATGCTGGGAGAAAGAGCTGGACAACAGGGGTTGTCCTTTTCAGGGTATGTGTCCCCCATGCAGGCAAAGGTACATACAAAACTTCACGGGCCTGCTGATATTAATAAAAATGTTATAGCCACTAAGGCTATATAGAAACATATAGCGAAATTAATTGTGGTCTGAGGCCATATGCAAAACAGTAACCAGTCTTTTATTAGTTTTAAAGGTTGCACGTCACTATTTACAAATACTTTAAATGTGTAAATTATTAATTTAATTTATAAAATATAACATAAATTGCAAAAAGGTTTTTTTTTTATAAAAGCTTAAGAACACAGTATCATGAAATAGATAATTTTAACAAAGTACCCAAATTGCAAAATTACTAATATGGTGTGTGTGTTGGAGGGGGTGGGGTGGGGGATGGGGGGGGTGGGGTGGCTTAAACTGCAATACATGTACACTTTATGCTAATAAAGGTTCTTAATTGTTTCTTTTGTTTTTTTGTTTTTTGAGGGGGTGGGTAAATTCCCATTCATAAGTAAATGAATAATGCTGTTAATTGTTGTAATATCTCGGTAACATGGATTATTTTTTATAACTTAGGTGGTTTTAGTGGAAACAATTATTTTAAAATTTTAATAGGTACGGTAACTTTATTCTAAACTGATGAAAATTATTTGCATATTTTTCTAAACAAACCATAAAGCATACCCAATGAGCCTATCTGTTGTGTAAATTGACAAATTGATTAAACATGATCTCAATATGAAAAATGGACATTAAAAAGTTAATTATTTTAATTTACTGTTTTTTTGTTTTATAATTTTTTATTAAAATTGGGCAAGTGAATTTTTCACCATGGCCAGTGAATTTTCAAATCCACTGGCCCTATGGCAAGTGAATTTTAAAAATATTCTAGAACCCCTGAACAAAGGTCATGGTATGTACTATACTGTCTGTGGAATGGTGCATATAAAAGATCCCTTGCTGCTAATCGAAAAGAGTAGCCCACAAAGTGGCGACAGCGGGTTTCCTCTCTCAATATCTGTGCGGTCCTTAACCATATGTCTGACGCCATATAACCTTAAATAAAATGTTTTGAGTGCGTCATTAAATAAAACATTTCCTTCTTCTTCTTCCTTCGTTTTATTAGTTCTCTACCGGTCCAACTGAATGGGGCTATAGGTTTCATCTACTGTCCTTCTGTCAGTCCATCCATCCATCCATATGTCTGCCTGTCTGTATGTCTGTCCGTCAGCTTTTTCCACATATTTTTTTTTTTTCACAATGCCTCAAAATATTTTTTGTATAGCTTTACAGTTTACTGTTACAGATCAAGTTTGACTTTCATGGCAATTTGGACCCATTGGGCTATTTCTCATCCCAGCCAGTGCACCACAGCTGGTATATCAAAGGCTGTGGTATGTACTATTCTGTCTGTGGGATGGTGCATATAAAAGATCCCTTGCTGCTAATCGAAAAGAGTAGCCCATGAAGTGGCGACAGTGGGTTTCCTCTCTGTGTGGTCCTTAACCATATGTAGGACGCCATATAACTGTAAATAAAATGTGTTGAGTGCATCATTAAATAAAACATTTCCTTCCTTCAATGGCGATTGACCCATTTTTGACAGAGTTATGGCTCTTGAACTTGGGCACTACAGTAATGTTTTGTGCTTGGTGGGGGGTCATGTATTGCTTTAGTAAGACTCTAAGAATGATTTTTGTCAATTAAAATTGTTAGTAAAGTAAATGCATTTCATGTTATACAACAACTGAATGTATTCTGGTTATATTGATATTTTAATGAATTAAGATTTGAATTTTTTTTAATTGTCTTCTTTTTTTTTCTTTTTTTCTTTTTTCAGCCAACCCAGATTTGTCTTTGCCTTGCACATCTGTACTCTCCAAAATGGTGGAAGCTAGAAATAACTGTTGGGAGAAACAATGTAAGGCAACTTGTTTTTGTTTGGGGGGTTTTTACAGCAGAAAAGTACTTTGTGGAACATATTATTTTTTACCCATCTTGTTTTGGATTGCAGTGAAAATGCAAGATGTAGGTATTAGGTATTACTTTTCGATAAGTGATGATATTAATTTTTGGTTTTAGCTTCACTGTAATTTTACATTAAGTTATTTAAATAATATTTTTTTTTACTTGCTTTGAGATGAGCAAACAGTGGACTCTTTCTAAAGCAGATTCAGGTAGGACTAATGAAACATACAGGTATACCCGGAAAGATTTTACTAAAGTTATTGTGGGTTTTTTTTACGATAACTTGAGTAAAAGCTGGATTACATAGATTTCAGTTTGAACAAGGTCCAATGTATATGTAATAAACAATAAAAGAAACGTCAATATATTTTTTATTCAGGGTTGTTGGTTTTTTTTCAGTTCAAAGTATTTTATTGATGATGTCAGGGTTGAAGAGCCCTGATTCATCACCTCAGAACTTTGTCATGCTACCATAGGGTAAACATAGAACTTTTTTAATATATATATTTTTTAATTACATGTACTTACATAACTAAATAATATTTAGTGCTTTGATCCCTTCCTACACTCTAGATCAGTCTTGTATAATGTTTAAACTGTTGTTGTTTTCAGGTAGCCCTCTATAGTTAACACAGTGTGGTTGTAATGTGTAATGTTTAACTGTTGTTTTCAGGTAGCCCCCTACAGTTAACACTGTGTCTGTCATGTGTAATGTTTGACTGCTGTTATGTGTCATGTTTGACTGTTGTTGTTTTCAGGTAGCCCTCTGCAGTTAACACTGTGTGGTTGTAATGTGTAATGTTTAACTGTTGTTTTCAGGTAGCCCCCTACAGTTAACACTGTGTCTGTCATGTGTAATGTTTGACTGCTGTTTTCAGGTAGCCTTCTACAGTTAACATTGTGTGGTTGTAATGTGTAATGTTTGACTGTTGTTGTTTTCAGGTAGCCCCCTACAGTTAACACTCTATCTGTCATGTGTAATGTTTGACTGTTGTTGTTTTCAGGTAGCCCTCTACAGTTAACATTGTGTGGTTGTGATGCTGTAATGTTTGACTGTTGTTGTTTTCAGGTAGCCCTCTGCAGTTAACACGGTGTGGTTGTAATGTGTAATGTTTGACTTGTTGTTTTCAGGTAGCCCTCTGCAGTTAACATTGTGTGGTTGTAATGTGTAATGTTTGACTTGTTGTTTTCAGGTAGCCCTCTGCAGTTAACATTGTGTGGTTGTGATGCTGTAATGTTTGACTGTTGTTGTTTTCAGGTAGCCCTCTGCAGTTAACACTGTGTGTCTGTGATGTGTAATATTTGACTGTTGTTGTTTTCAGGTAGCCCCCTACAGTTGACACTGTGTTGTTGTGATGTGTAATATTTGACTGTTGTTTTCAGGTAGTCCTCTGCAGTTAACACTGTGTGGTTGTGATGTGTAATGTTTGACTGTTGTTGTTTTCAGGTAGCCCTCTGCAGTTAACACTGTGTGGTTGTGATGGTGGGCAAAGCGAAGAATCTACCTCTCCCGATAATGTCATCCTCAAACACGTTGGCACAACATTCCCAAGTAAATAATTTAAATAATTTATAACCTGTTAAATGTCTGTAACAGTAGCTCCTATATCTACTGGAATAACATTTCTCAGTACATTAATGTTGGCAGTCTGTTGGATTTTCATCACTGATCCTCGGTTATAATCTGTTTGATCCACAGAATCAACTTTCGATTATAAAGTCAGTTAGAATTATAAGAACTTAGGAAGGATTTAAAATATTAGGACTATGCATCCATCTGTTGTCATGTTCACTGGAATATATCCTACAAATTACTAATTTTATCTTTATTTTCTCATTATTAGATATCTGATGGAGTTTTTTTCACAGCCTATCATAATCTAAACTGTAGGCGAGACATTTTATTTCATTGAATTCTTTCTCTCTTTTTTTTGGTGTTTATTTTGGTACATAGTTTAAACTAATTCTATTTTGTGGATGGTGAGAGTATAAAGTAATTGTCACCCACCTCTTCCAGATGATCAGTTCTCGATCATCCATCTTTATTTCCTCACAACTCTAAAACTGTTCAGTTTGTCTAGCCTCTTAAATACAGTAACAATTATTCTGAAATCTTATGCTTGTAGCATTTCTAGTATTATATGCAGCATATATATGTCCCAATTTTCAGGTAGTTAATTTTTTGGCTTTGCTGGTAAAATTTTGTGCTTAAAACCAAAATAATGCTGTTTTAAGCATGAATTTTTTAAATAAGCTAAAGCATTATTCAATCATCCAATTGGGTTAGCAACTGGTTCTTGGTGAAAATGTTGATATTGTGTTACTTCTGTTATTTGTTATATACAGTATCCATATACATGGTGTGTGTGTATATATATATGTATATGTATGTATGTATGTATGTATGTATGTATGTATGTATGTATGTATGTATGTATGTATGTATAAGGCCTAGCATAATATTTTAATGTGCTGTAGAGTGTACAAATTGCTCGCCTTTAATAAGTGTTTTTACTGCACTTACTTTGATGAGTGCATAGCTCCGACATTTGTAAGTTAGCTGAGCTTTGGTCAGCCCTGTTTTTAAGAATTCAATATGTTTTAGATTCTTGGCTTATGTTTTAAGGAAGATAAAGGTAATGTGATGCTTAATTTTTATTTTAAAATATCTGTGTCCTTTATTTCAGTGTATCTAAGTGAAGAAGGGAAGACGAAAGTGAACATGTTTTTCAAATCATCAGAAACAATACAGCTGATAAAGCTTAGAATAAAGGTTTGTTATGTTAATGGTGGATTTGATAGAATAATAAAATAGTACAGCATAGAATACAACACTAGCTTGCCATGGCGCTCTAATTGAAACAGGTATAATAATAAATAATCTCTCTACAATATTTTTTGTCATCTACTGGTCCAACCTATGATTTGTCTCCTGTTTGTCTGTCTGTCTATCTGTGCCACATAAAGTTTTTCAGTCTCTCTCTCTCTCCCCCCCCCCCCCCCCCCCCCCCCCCCCCCATACCACCCCCCAACCCCCCCCCCCCCCAAATACCACAAGATATTAAGCTGAAATTTTGTATATAGAGATTATTATACGAGCTTGTGTGTCATACTGATTTTACAAAACTCATGTCAGGATTATTGTATTACCCGAGCGAGAGTGAGGGTAGGTAATACATGAATCCTAACGAGTTTCGTAAAATCAGTACAATTCACATGTGAGTGTAATAATTTCTTTATTATCCACATTATCCAAACTATTATTTTCACGAATAACAAGCTAGGACCATGTCAAAACATTTTAAACGTAACTAAAAAGAGACGACGAAACAACCTCATTTTGATAAGCGTTTACACTGAGGAAGCCGCATTTACAAAAATTGCCTCATTCGTTGTGCACGTGAAATCATTATGACACACATGGGTCATGCTTGTTATATTTCCATGAATATCTTGAACTATGTGGATAATAAATAGCTTTTATCAAGTCTGAGTGTCATTCAGATTTACCCAGTTTTGACCTAGGTTTGCCCAGGTCAAGTTTGATTTTCATTGGAATGTATACAAGGGACATAATCCTGTCATTTTGTGCTTGGATGTTGTTAAACATGCATTAATTCATTCACTCAATAGCCAATGTGTATTTTTGTGCTGAGTTGTCATTAAGCATTCATTCATTTTAACTTATTTTCATGCTTATATCCAATCAAGGTTCAAGCATGCCAATGGTCATTCATTCATAACCCTGTCAAAATGGAATTTATCCCTTTTTGACAGTTATGGCCCTTGTACATGGACAATAAGAAAATTTGTGTGGCATGTATTACATTAGCTCAGAATGCTTGTATTTTAGCACACCTTTTATTGTTTTTTTGTTTGCTTTACAATTTGAGGTGCAGTTAATTATCTATCATTACCAATCTTGTGTGTGTGTGCATGCATGCACGTGAAATGTGGTGTGTAGTATCCTTCATTTTGTATTCCTAATGCGATGCTTTCATAATCATTGTTGCTTAAATTTGTAATAAACATTCTATGTTGCAGGCTGTCTCAGGCTCCAGAGGTCCACGGAGGGGCTTGGTCTTTGTATTCCGAGAAAGGTATTTACTTATTCTGTGTTCATTTTCCATCAAGCTTATTTTATGTAAAGTAAATTGTAAAATATAGGCAAGTTCATTGAGGCCCTAGTAAATGTTAATATTTCATGATGTTAAAGTCATTATCACCCGGTATGTAGCAGGCTCGTAGGAACTGTGTGGTCTGCACACACACACACACACACACCCTGGACATAAATGTACCCTTCTTTTTTTTACCTACTATATAAATAAAGATTAAAATCAGTGTTGTGCCCCCTCCACTAGAGACTGTGCCCCCCCCCCCCCCCTCCACTAGAGACTGCCCCCCCCCCCCCCCCCCCTCCAATATAATTCATATTTTCAACATTTATTTTATGTAATGGAAATACCCATTGCTGAATGTTCTGACTGCCGATATTTCATCTTTCAGCAAAGAATTTAAACTGGAAGAACAGGTGGAGAGGTTCTCTTACTACGACAAGTGGGGCGAGATTGAGTACAAGTTCAGCGTGCAAGTCAGGTGAGTTGTTTGGATTCCAGTTGCATTCAGAATTTCACAGTTGAATTCAGAATTTCACAATTTAAATTCTAATCTTTTAATTTAATAGGAATGGAAAATGTCTATAAAAAAATATCAGAATTCTGAATTTTAGTGCCAATCTAAAATGGTTTGTATCTTTTTTTGTGTGATAAAAAGCTGGCAGTAAAACTGCAACTTTTTGTAAACCAGCAACATTGAATATGAATTTTTTTTTCTCTCAATGTCCTTTTCATCTCTGATAGAAAGAATAAAAAGATGATTCATCAAATTGTTAATATTATTAGTAACCTGAGTAATTGTTTATTTTAGAAACTCTGGAATTGGAGGAAAACCTGACAACCCTGTGGCCTACTTCACATTTGATGATGACTGGTGATTCTCTTTTCCTTTTTTAAATAATGGATATGTAATTTTTCACAGCCACTTTAAATGTTTTACCGACTTCAAAATTAACTAAAATCAAAGGTTAAAAGAAATCTTATATATAAAATGACATCTGTGGTGCTGTGTGCACTATTTTGTTAATATTATCAACCTTCACTACTATCATAATTTACTTCATCCCCAAGGTTTATGTTCATAAATCTAACATATTGTATTGAATTATTACATTTGTGTCACTGTTTACTTTTTTGTGATTGAACTTACGATTTATGTTTTAGTCTTCAAGATAGCTTTGTTTTTGTTGTAGTGATGAAATTGACATTCCTGTCTCCTGGTACCCGTGTGGTCAGGTATGTCAAACCTTTGTATCGGGTTTCTCACATCTCTATATCTTAAAGTTTGTGTTATAAATAAATAAATAAGTAAGTATTTAAGTAAGTAAGTAATTATGTAAGTAAATATTTAAGTAAGTAAGTATTTATGTAAGTAAGTATTTATATATATAAGTAAGTATGTAAGTAAGTATTTATGTATGTAAATAAGTAAGTAAGTAAGTAAATAAATAAAATAAATTATAACATGGTCACTTATACATTATTTCATTCCTAATAGATTTACATTTTGTTTGGTTTTTGTGTTATTTTCTTATATAATTATGTTATGGTAACAATTTTTGTTTGTTTATTAATTATTGATAATTTTATAATTATATAATTACAAACTTTCCGAATTTATACGATTTACTGTATTCTGATTGGCTGACGTCACTAAAAAACCGAGCGTTATCCTTCCATAAACCTCATAAAAATATGTCATCACGGAAGACCAAGATCGAAATAACCGCACAACACCAACAGTCACTACACGTAAACAAAAGTTAATATCAAGGTCACTTTGCGATAGAAAAACACAAGACAAATCTGCACATGAAATTGTTTAATTTTTTAAAAAGAAGTTATAATAAAGATATATACCACTGTTTTTGTTGATGCAATACTTATTTTTATTTTTAGCGGACAATTTCCAATAGTATGTATACATGTATTCCTATGCTTATTTACAGAACATGGCTGACGGTAAGAACGAAAGAAATTATTTTGGAGTGTTTTAAGGTACACTTCTTGTACTGTTTGTAATTATAAGAAATGTTTCAAATTTTTTAGGAATTTATCGATGTATAAAAGTCACAAATCTAGTATAAAATCGCTTCGCTACACTACGTGATTTTATACCATTTGTGACTTTTATACATCGATGAATTCCTAAAAAATGAGAAACAATTCTTATATTAAGGTTGATGTTCTTAAAAAATATAATTTTATTATTAAGCAAATTTTTTCTAAAGTGCTTTTTTTTTTCTTTTCTTTTATATCACAGTACGTGTTAATAAAGTTTCTGGAACCACGTCAGGACAGTGCACGACATATTGGTGTTGTTGGAATCAAGTTCCATGGTTTTCAGAGAAAGAATGCGTTCGTCAGTGATGAGATTCTGGTAGGTTCTTCTCCTAGAGTCATAAAACTTTCCTGTATCATTTTGTGTGTGTAGTGCAGTCATAATAATAGCTGTTGATACTTGGTGGTGGTGTCTGTTAGAGTGCACCTTGCAGCCTAACATTCTCGTGTCTTTTTCAGTGAAAATAACAAGGAAGGAAGGAAGGAAATGTTTTATTTAATGATGCACTTAACACATTTTATTTATGGTTATATGGCATCAGACATATGGTTAAGGATCACACAGATATTGAGAGAGGAAACCCGCTGTCGCCACTTCATGGGCTACTCTTTTCGATTAGCAGCAAGGGATCTTTTATTTGCACCACCCCACAGACAGGATAGTACATACCATGGCCTTTGTTACACCAGTTGTGGAGCACTAGCTGGAACGAGAAATAGCCCAATAGGTCAACCGACGTGGATCGATCTTAGACCGACCACGCATCAACCGAATGCTTTACCACTGGGCTACGTCGCGCCCTTTTCAATGAAAGTAACAAATACAGCACACAATCATCAATATGTCGTAAAATTTTACAAATAAGTTCAGTAGTCTGTGATATTTATATAGAGAATATCTAGTTACTGATGTAGGATGTGGGCTTTATACTTTATCCTTGGTAAGCCAAGCGGAATTTCCCATTCATACCTTTGCAGGATTAAGCCCATATCCTACATCATTAACTAGTTATTATTTTTATTCTGCGGTCCATAAAACTTAGGGTAAAAGCTATTATTACTGATATTTCAGCTACTTTCTACAATGACCTAGAGCCCAAATGGGCAACGTTGTAATGTAGCTATGCATGTGACGTCATATGCACAACGTCAGAAGTCATAATTTGCTACTATACGTTTATGACTTTGCTTTAGTCAGTCATAATAATCGTCGGCCAATAAAACAGTCCTTAAAGTTTTACTCAAGCAATTGCTCCCGCTCGCGTGTGTTTACGCAAAACTATTTCCACGTGGGTGAAAAAGTGCTCGCCTCGTCACACGCTGATATCATTAATGTATTTACTCAAAATTACTGTGAATTGTTACACTGGGAGCAATTGCTCACCTACATAATTTCAGGAGAGCAGATTCTTGCTCACCATCGATTTTCAAACCATAAGCACTGCAATAAAAACAGTGGTTGCAGGATAAATAAAAAAAAATCCATTCTATATACATTTAGGTGTTCTTCTTGTTTAATGTTTTATCTATTGTGGGTTTCATTGTGGAGGGGGTATTATTGACATAAAAAGGGGTTGTTGATGTTAATGTTTTGTTATTTTATGTACAGTTTGATCATGGTTTGATTGTTTGAATAAACTGTTTGTATCAGGTTTCATTCATTCATTCATATACCAAATAGTCCATTTTCCTTTATGCTAAATGGTTGTTAAACATCCATTCAGGCTCATTCCACTAACACAATACATGATAATGCAAATATGTTGACGGCGGTTTAAAAAATCAAATATCAATTATTTTAAAAGTATGAATTTTCTACCCTCCAGGTTGAGCATCCACCCAATGCAGAGAAGCACGAGAAGTCGACGAGTTTGGACATTGTCAAATGGGTGCTGACATTTCTTATTGATCTCTCTCAAGACCAGGTAGGTCACATATTTTTTGTTTTTTACATAATGACAGTAATATCTATCCTCGTTTTGATATAATTTCATATTCCATGTTCGTTTAGCCGACTTTTTAGAAATGTTAGCAATATTATCTAAAGCCTGAAAATTTCAGTTCGTTTTCTAAAAAAAAGACAAACAGACTCTGGTCATTTCAGTTTGAACAATTCTTTTGTTGATTTGAAAGACAATTATTTTTCAGAAGAATTTTAAGTTGAGTATGATGAAAAAGACATTTTTTACATGGGTTTTGATAATCTTTCCTATCCTTTGCCACACACTGAACAGCCTCAAATGCCATTGCTGCTAATATCAAAGACTTAAAAAAAGAGTATATTAACAGCAAAATAAATTCAAATACCATGAGTAAAATAGAGATGTGTACAAAAAAATTCAAAAATTGGTTGGCCTCTCTCTCACGATTCAAGACATTGTCGAAATGGATCCGTTAATAGGTGACTTCTTGTTAAATTTAAAGAAAGATTATGGAACCGATTATGAACCCGACACACTGACAAGTTTCCATAGAGGTATAGACTGACATCTACGAGAAAATGAGTATGTTGTACACTTGATGTCTGACCCGTTTCAGACAAGCAGGCATCTTCTACAAGCTTGAAGAAAGAAATTAAAACAAAAGGGCCTGGGGAATAAACAAAAAAAAGTGGGAGCCAATTACAAAAAAATGAAAAGAAACTATGCAAAAGTGTGCAGCTTGGTCTTAATAATCCGGACACACTTTTGAACACAATTTGGTTTCACAACACCAAACTCATGGGATTCAGGTGTTCTGGTAAAAACCACCATCTAAAATGGGGTGATATAAATTTAACAACCGATTTTAATCACCAAAAATACCTGGAATTTTATGCACGTACTAGCAAAACAAGAGATGGAAATAATACCCACATCAGGCCATTTAATCCAAACATTTTCTCAAATGCCGAAAATCAAATCGATGCCCCATTGGAGCATATAAATTGGATGCAATGAACAGACCAAACGTCATGAACACTCCAGAATCACCTTTCTGCATTTCAGTGAATCACAATTACTTGAAAAACAAAGACGTATTGTGGTTCAAATCACAGCTGATTGGCATAAATAAACTCAGGACAATGATGAAAACCATGGCACAAAAGTCTGGTTTGTCTGACAAAAAAACCCAAATCATTCCCTTTGAAAAAACCATGTGCAAGCGTTTGTTACATGTGGGTGTTCCTCCGAGTACTATAGTACATTCTAATTTTATGATTTTGATTTTAGGTGAAGAAGAGCAAGTCAAAGTCTGACTATCTCGACTATTCTGAGGTGGAGTTGAACATGTTGTGGGAAATCTACAACAACTTCACTGACAGGTAAAATAGAAGAATAACACCCTTTTGTTAACTAAAGTTGAGTTTCTCATTCATTAAGTTAGTATAGAATTATCGGTGTGCAATTAATACTCATGTCCATATTTTCTGATGAGATGAAAAAAATGCTAGGATTTTCTGAAGTTCTAGATTTCAGTGCCGCAAAAAAACGTTTTTTGTTATTGTTCTTTGATGAAAAGCCTCTATGAAGTGCAATTTTAAACTAAAGTGAAATATCATGTTCCTCATTACTGTTAAAATAAATATCCAACCTTTTAACAAATTGGTAAATATGTTGATTGTAATTAATTGGTAAAAATGTTGATTGTAGTTAAGTTTTGAAGTGTATTTTTTTAGATGAAGCTGTAATGAATGATATTAAATGTGTGTTTCAGTCCCGATGAAGGCTGGAAGCAGTGCAGCCTGTCACTACTGAGACTCCTCCACTGTTTCATCCCAATACTGTCTCCACTGAAGGAGTCTTCCAAAGTGAGTACACTGTGATTGCACAGGCATGGTGCAGGAAATTGTGCATCATAGGTTTGGACTGTGGTGAGCAAAGTTTCAAGGAATGTTCACATCATGCTCTTTTATGCTTAAAAATATATTTAAAACATGATAATTTTCTTGGGGGGGGGGGGGGGGGGGGGGGGGTGACTGCAAAAAAAAACCCCACCTCAACACAAGCACCTATCAGGCCTCCCACACCTATATTTCCTATATTTTTTATAGGATCCTATAAAACTCCTATATTGAGATTCATTTCCTATATTTGACTCAATTGCTTTGCCAAAACGCTGATGATGGCCAATGAATAAAATATGTTACAGAGTTATATTTGCAGTGAAAGGCAGCCAGCCTGTCAGAAATTCAGAAGATGCTTTGAATGTGGGAGATCTGTGTCAAGTGCCAATCAAGATGCTGCTCACCTGAGGTGAGGAGGATGTATTACTGATACAAGATGCACCAACTTTCAAAGTATCCTGGATATTGGCATGGACTGCTGGCAAGCCTTGGTATATATTTGTTGAGATAGTAGATGGTATCTTGTCTACATACGAAAGGTAAGAACATACCATTAGTAATGTAAATGTCTTTAGAAATCTGTGTAAAATGCCTACAATCATGATAATCGGTCCAAATTTTCCTATAAAACTCCTATATTTTGGGATGCAAATTCCTATATTTCCTATATTTTAATGTGTACAAGTAGCTGGGAGGCCTGACCTATTGTCATTCTGTCATTAGTGAGTTATGCTTATAAATAAGTATAGCATATTTATCCAGAAATTTATCACAATTTATTTTGAGAATTAGTAACTAAGGGGGGGCGGCGGGATGTAGCCCAGTGGTAAAGCACTCGCTTGATGCACAGTCTTTTTAGGATTGATCCCTGTCGGTAGCCCCATTTGGGCTGTTTCTCGTTCCAGCCAGTGCACCACAACTGGTGTAACAAAGGCTGTGGTATGTGCTATCCTGTCTGTGGGATGCTGCATATAAAAGATCCCTTGCTCTTAATCGAAAAGAGTAGCCCAAGAAGTGGCGACAGCAGGTTTCCTCTCTCAATATCTGTGTGGTCCTTAACCATATGTCTGACGACATTTCTTTCTTTTTAGTAACTAATTTTTGAAAAGAAAATATATTGTTTGAAACCTGGCAGATGTTGCTTAGGAAATGAAACTTGAAATTTTTTTTATTTTATTAATATAACATTTTTATCTATTTGGAAAACCCAATAACAGATATATTTTTTATAATTATATACCAAAAAAAAAAAAACACTTCCATTTGAGGACAGTGCACTTTTAATAAGTTACATTATCTAGTATTCTGTTTTAATATTTATCTCACCTATCTGCTCTGTATTTTGTTAACAGGATGTGGCGGAGTCGATGTTTCATCACCTGTGTAAACTGATAGACAGTCCAGGGATTGATCCCAAGAGTCAGGCCTACCGACTGGCACAACAGCTGATTGTGGATGGTAAGACTGAGAAACAGGCAATAAACAACAGCTATGGCTATTTGTTTTATAGCTGTATTACAGTACATTTCAATGCTGTAAGGGAAAGTGGAGGAATTTAACTGTGGTAAATGTGATAGAATTATACAGTGATCATGCACATAGATGATTGTACTTTGTTTTGGTCTTTCTTTTATTCCATTATCATTAGCAAGTCCTCTCTTGTTTACCCCATTTAGACACAACTAATAATTTTCAACTTTTTACCATCCCTATCCTCTTTCTAACCCTAACCGACAGGTGTGTGACTCTTGGGATGATCTGTGATCACTTACATTTTGGTAATTTGTAATAAAAACAAATATTAACTTCAGGATGTCAGTTTTTAGCACTTTTTTTAAAAATAATACTTTACATGCATTTCAGGGGCATCGTTGTTTTTTCCCGATAAGGAAACGAAGCGACAAAGACTTTTCACTATGGTGTCCAATGTGGATGTGAGTATCCTCTTGTTGATGTTACTTACGGGCTTCGTTTATTTGTGGTTGCATTTATTTTAATGTTTTTAAATTCAGAATTATTTTATATGTTTCATTGCAAATTAATAGTGCAATTTTTGTAGTTCCATTATAATAGATTTTAATGTTCATGCAATAATTTAAGTTTTAAATTAAGTTTTTAATTAATGTTTGTTGGATAACTGTTCATGAAAATATTTATTAAGAACGAATTCTGTAATACCCAGTGATTAGTTTTAAAGTTTATAGTATACAGTAGGAGCATTTATTTTAGGTTATATAGCTTAATGTATATTGTCAAACAGTACACTTAATTAAAAATAGATTGTGTATGATAATGTATAATAAATATTTTTAAATTATATTTTCTGTTGAAATCAACCTAATAATAAATAGTAGGTGTTTATTTGTGATATTTTGTCAATAAAAATACTGATATCTTGAAACTAATTTAAATAAAACAGTTATCACATTCAAAATCATATCTTTGTTAGAAGTTAGAATCTAAGAGAAATTTTGACAAGATTGTGACTGCTAACATGAATGATTGTCATTTGCTTTGTTTATAGGTTGAGAGAGAGCGAGTATTAATATAATATATTATAATTTTATTTCAGAATTTGAAGACTGCTGCATCAGTTTCCCTTGTGTTCCAGTCACTGTGTCACTTCTTCAGCTCCGTCGACCCCCGTGGACTTCTCGACATACCGTCGTCAGCAACTCAAGTATATTCAGTTTATTTCCATGATAATAATAGTGAACTTTTGTTGTATAAGTATTTAGATAACACGTATAAGATGTAGTAAATAATGAGATTGTAAGATGTGTAAGGAAGTCTTTTTGACTTTAAAAATCAAACTCAACTTATTCATTGATTTTGGAGTGCAATGCTTCAAATTTTTGTATAGCTGTATTTTTTTGTATTTTTTTTACAAGAATTCAAATTTTTTTATGCTACCAGAAAACTTGTTTTCTTAATGTTCTTTGATGAGAAGTTCACAACAATCCCACTACTTTTTAATCAACAAAGTGTTCTAGATTTTTTTTTTTTTTAACAGTCATTTTCATCTCTGAATAGATATATTTCCTTGTTTCAGTCATTTGAACCGAAAAATGCGATTGACGTGATGCAGACACTGATAGTGGTTGCGTCGCAGGAGTTTGAACTGTCGCTGCAGTCCAGTGAAGGAAGTGACCAGCTCGTCCACCTGATACGTCTGATGGGCTCGCTGCAAACCAGCCTCCTGTCCTGGTGCTGGCAGCAGATGTTGGATGATGATGAAGATCTCAAAACCACAGCAGTCGAAACCGTGGTGTCGTGTATGTTGTGTCACATAATGATGTGTTTATACTCTGTTTTACCCTTACTGTAAATGTTGAAACTTGTTGAAGATCTCAAAACCACCGCTATCGATACTGTGGTGTCATGTATGTTGTATCTCATACTGATGGGGTTTTTTTAATCTCAGTTTTACTATAGTGTGATGCATGTTTTGTTAGTAGTAGATGTTGGATGATGATGGATATCTCAAAGCTACTGCTGTCGATACTCTAGTGTCATGTATGTGCGGCATACTTATTTGTTTATACTGTGTGTTTTACCCATACTGCAGTGTGATGCTTGTTTTGTTGTTAGTAAATGTTGGAAGATGATAAGATCTCGAAACCACCACTGTCGATAATGTGGTCTCATGTACATGTATGTATGTTGTGTCACATATTGATGTGTTTATCTCTCTGTTTTACCCATACTGCAGTGTGATGCATGTTTTGTTGACAGTAAATGTTGGACAATGATGAAGATCTCAAAACCACTGTGGTGTCATGTACATGTATTTTGTGTCACATATTGATGTATTTATTCTCTGTTTGATCCTTTAAGGAATACTGTTTTGTGATGTATGTTTTGTTAGTAGTAGATGTTGGAGGATGTTGAAGATCTCAAAACCACCACTGTCGATACTGTGGTGTCATGTATGTTGTGTCTCATACTGATTTGTTTATACTGTATGTTTTACCCTTACTGTAGTGTGATGCATGTTTTGTTAGTAGTACATGTTGGAAGATGACGCAGATCTTAAAACCACTGCTGTCGATACCGTGGTGTCATGTACATTGTATGTTGTGTGTCATATTGATGTGTTTACACTTTTACCACTTCTGTAATATGATACCTGTTTTGCTTTGACTGTAATGTCATTATTGGGTGAACAAGAATTAATGTCAGTGACCATAGCAGTCTTTTCTTTTATGCAATTAGCAATGATTTGGAAAAAAACCCAGGAAAAAATCTAATTGAAAAAATACATTTCTAGGTGTTCTTTTTTTTTCTTTCTTTTTTGGTATGTAAAAAATCTAATAAAAAAAGATGATGGGGGGTGGGGGGGTGTTGAGTGTAAGTTAACCCCATACACTACAGTTTACTTTGATGGAAATATGAAACCAAACAACTGGTAATCTTTTAACAAACGTAACCTAATAGACTATGTATTAATCTAATCTGTTTTAGATGCAGTTCAGGTGTGTGAAAAGGCTGTCCAGGCTTGCCAGTTCTTGATGAAGAAAAAAAAGCATCAGATTGTAAGTCATAGACGCGATGTGCTTCCAGAGTAGGTGGTGAAAAATTAACACCTTACTGTCAGTTTTAATTATTTTGAATGGAAACTGATTCATTTACAGGGCTCACACTGGAGCAAATTTTGTTTTAGCCATTTTTCATATATGTAGAGTATTTTCTTGAAAATTAATAAGATGTGATGACTTTAAGGAATATTTCATTAGCCAAAGATTACATGTTGTAGCCACTATGCATGGAGAGGGTGAGCTCTAAGGTTCCATGTGTTATATTTTATTTGTAAATATAAAAACCATCTTAGCGCTAAAATCGCTTCGTAGAACTTTTTAAACTACCTCTACTTAGTTTAACTTACAGTCTGGAGAGAGGAAACCCTCTGCTCTATTTGGGCTACTTCTATTAAACAGTAGTAAGGAATATATTATATGCATTTTCCTATAGACAGAAAAATATATAACAGTTGTGGTACGCTGGTTGGGATGGAGCCTGAGTCTGTTGAAGGCAGTTGATCCAGTGATGTAGGTGTCTGTTTTAGCAGGTTTGACTCATGTTTACTATTGTTACAGATAATTTGATTTCTCTTTATTATTTTTTAGGAAAAGCTCATCAAAAACCTTCAGCCTACGTTTCTGTCCTCGGTGGTTCGGCAGCTGGTAAATGTTATGTTCAGTCATATTCTTATTATTAGTCTCCTACGTCCCACCCACATATAGTTGTCCTACTAACTTTGGTTTTGCTGAAATTTTGTGTATAGCCTTATCATGTACAGTTACAGATCAAGTTTGACTTTCATGGTGATTTACCTATTTTTGACGTAGTTACGGCCCTTGAATTTAGGAGATACATTTATTTGTTGGATCCAGTAGGAGACATGCATTGCTTTAGCAGTTCTCTCAAAGGGATTCTTTTAATAAAGACATTATTGACCAGTGCATTAATATCTGTTATCATATCACTTAGGTGCACTTAAATAATTGCCGGAGCCCATTTTCTTTGATAATTGCTTTTAGGGATGCTTACATTTTGTCTGCTAGGCATTGTAATCCAGATTTGAATGTAATAGACAAAGAGTTATGTCCCTTTAAATATGTCTTCTCTTTTTTCTTTTTTTCTTTTTTTTTTTTTTTTTTAGTAGTTAAAGAATTTTAAGATGATGGAAAGTATTATGCATGTGGGGGGATGGGGTGTTTGTTTTTGGGGTTGTTGTAGGGGGGTTTTGTAGTTTTTGGGGTGGGTTTTTTTTAATTTATCATCTTAGTGAGCAGTGTTAGTTTAAATGCTTTTATTTTATATTACTAGGTGTTGATACTGAACTTCATGGGTAAACAGTTGGGCCCCGGCGCCCAGGTTACACTGCTGCACAACATGAAGGCGCTGTTAACGGAGCTCACTGATCTGGCAGGACTGGTTCCAGACCAATTCCCAAAGGTATGTTCAAATTGAAATGGTTTTAGTGCGATTTCAACTTGATATTAATAATAGTGATCAGATTCCAGACCAATTCCCAAAGGTATGTTCATATTAAAATGGTTATAGTGCAATTTCAACTTGATATTGATGATAATGATCATAAATTGTTCTTGTTTTTTTGTTTTTGGTTAAATTTTGATTGATGTTTTTGTTAAATGATATTTATTGATATTTTATAGAATGTTTTAGGACCTATATTTTGATTGATGCTATCATACAATTTCTCAATGTTTATTTTTATTTTTCTTGTAGATTGTGTACTGTTAGATAGAATGTGGGTGTGTGTGATGGAATATAGCTCAGTAGTAAAATGAACACTTGAGGTGCCCTGAGATACCTTGATGGATAATATAAGACTCCATCATATGCGGTCATGTGGGATAGAAAAAGTACACCTGAGGTGGTGAAAATTTCGACCTGGGATGAGGTTTGCCGAGTCCCATGGTCGAAATTGTTATCACAAATTGTTAATTTTGTTAACCCCATGCCAACCATTGCCCCACAACTGGTACATAACAATCTCCCTATTAGTTATTTTTGTTTTTTTTTTAATCATTTACTTGGCTGTTTGTTTGTCATAGATTAACAGTGAAAACTGGGGAGACATGTATGCAGATGACATCACACTGAGAACATGGGAAATAGAATCACCACACAACTATGACAACAGCTCACACATTAGTCAGGTTTGTATGGTTATTAAAATACATGACTATAACAACAGCTCACACATTAGTCAGGTTTGTATGGTTATTAAAACACACACAACTAGGACAACAGCTCACACATTAGTCAGGTTTGTATGGTTATTATAGGACAACAGCTCACACATTAGTCAGGTTTGTATGGTTATTAAAACACACACAACTAGGACAACAGCTCACACATTAGTCAGGTTTGTATGGTTATTAAAACACACACAACTAGGACAACAGCTCACACATTAGTCAGGTTTGTATGGTTATTAAAACACACACAACTATAACGGCTCACACAACAGCTATAACAGCTCACATTAGTCAGGTTTGTATGGTTATTAAAACACACACAACTAGGACAACAGCTCACACATTAGTCAGGTTTGTATGGTTATTAAAACACACACAACTAGGACAACAGCTCACACATTAGTCAGGTTTGTATGGTTATTAAAACACACAACTAGGACAACAGCTCACACATTAGTCAGGTTTGTATGGTTATTAAAATACATGACTATAACAGCTCACACATTAGTCAGGTTTGTATGGTTATTAAAACACACACAACTAGGACAACTATGAAATATAAGAATCCATTATACACCGTCGTTTTGAAAGTGCTGTCTTGACAAGAGACATTTTGTTACCTAAAAAACCTCAGTTAAATTTTTAAATTATGATTTCTGGGGGGGTTTTAGTAGTTTTTTCCTTCTTTTTAATAAATAATTAATTAATTAAAAATAGGAGAAATAGTTCAATATAAGTTATATATAGTGACTTACTAGCTGCTAAAATCATGTTTTGGATTATGATAGATGAATTTATTTTAATTCTGGCTAAGTGAAAAACATTTTATTTTAAAGTTGTTTAAGATCTGTTGAATCTCAGTTTACATGCATTATGTTTGTCAAATTTTTCTATGTCATGTATTTGGGGTTTTTTAATGTCATGTTTTTATTGTAGGTGTTTTCCTGTCCTGGGGCTTCCAAGTTTATTGTGGATTTTGATCCACGGTGTGAGACAGAGAGGAGGTAAGGCTTTAATGTGTCCAGAATGTATTTTCATTGATTTCAGTTAATCATTTAGAGAAGGGGGTGGGACATAACCCAGTGGTAAAGCGTTCGCTTGATGTGCGGTCTGTCTGGGATCGATCTTCATCGGTGGGCCCATTGGGCTATTTCTCGCTCCAGCCAGTGCACAACGACTGGTACATCAAAGGCCGTGGTATGTGTTATCCTGTCTGTCGGATGGCGCATATAAAAGATCCCTTGCTGCTAATCGAAAAGAGTAGCCCACGAAGTGGCGACAGCAGTTTTCCTCCCTCAATATTTGTGTGGTCCTTAACTATGTTGAGTGCGTCGTTAAATAAAACATTTCCTTCCTAATAATTTACTGTTTTTATGGGGTTTTGTTAATAAAAGGTAACATTATTATATCAGTTTCAATTTGCACTAAATTTGGAAAAAGGATTTACAACGATCAAGATTATAGTTTTAAGTCAGTGATCAAAATAATTTATGTTACACACCAAATAGTCATACGTTAAATCTTCGGTCCTTTCTTTCCTTTTCAAAATCTTTTTAGCAAGTTCACAGAAAATAGTTAAAAGAGTTACTCTTGTCAGTCAGGTATTTTAAATGACAGCACATTATGCTTCAGGTATTTTTCTTTTTAATAAATATTTTCTTTCTTTTTTTTCTCCTATATTAGTCTATATAAATTTTATTTATTGTTTGCAGGTACGACTACCTTGAATTTACTGATACCAAAGGGATGAAGATGAAGCTCGACCAGAAAGTTGGTTCTCCGAAGTGGCCCAAACAGATCGTGTTTAGTGGACCGTACCTTCACTTCACATTCCGCTCCGACAGTAGTAACACCGAGTGGGGTTACAAGTTCAAGGTGAAGAAAACACAAACTTTACACTTTACATTCCATTTCGACAGCAGTAACACAGAGTGGGGTTACAAGTTCAAGGTGAAGAAAACACAAACATTACACTTTACATTCCACTTCGACAGCAGTAACACAGAGTGGGGTTACAAGTTCAAGGTGAAGAAAACACAAACATTACACTTTACATTCCACTTCGACAGCAGTAACACAGAGTGGGGTTACAAGTTCAAGGTGAAGAAAACTTGCACAACAAAACTACTTTAACATATTCGCAGACACAAGATAAAAAGGAAGTAATTATGGGATATTAAATAAGCTTCCATTTCAATGTTTTCATATAAAGTTTGTGGAAATAATTTTCATTTGTCACATGCTGTAGTGTATGGCAATGAGGGACATAACCTTGATATGAAATGGTTTCAAGTTTACTATATTATTTATCACCCAATAATCATGTAAAGAAAGTGGTCCAGTAAAATGTTTACCAGAAAAGTTGAACTTTGTTTTTGTTTAATTACAACACTATTGCACATTGTTTTATTAATCACCATTTGCAGAATTTTCTGGTGTTAACCTCTTGTGTCAGTCTAAATTTAAATCAATGTTTCCCACACTTTTTAAATAAGTAAATAATCTAGTAGGCAGCTACCAAATTGTTAAACAATATTTCCTTCATTTAATTATGTCCTGTTGCACTGTTAATATGCTTCTAACCTCTTTTTCTTTATTTTTTATGATCTGATATTTCAAATGAAACATCTATATGAATTTGCTTTTCCAGAACGCAATATACACCAATTTCAAAATTTTAAAGGTATACTGATATTAGTTCAGTAAAACCTTTCAAAACTGGACCGTCTGTAAAACAGAATTCCCTCAAAATTAGAAATTTTTCATGGTCCCTTTTTAAAAATAACTGCAAAACGGAAAGTCTCTAAACTGGAAGATGTTAAAACTGTGCTTCATATGGTATACGCTACATATTTTTTCTCAAAATGGAGATATCTTCTTTTGAAAATGAACTCATCATGTTCTGTTCCACCACTTCCAGGTGACTGCGAAGGGCTGCCCGGACGTCCCTCTGTCGTGGCCGTATGACCTGCAGCTGGGCCTGTGTAAGCTGTTTGGAGGTCTCTGCGGTGCTGTCCTCTCATCTAACCCAAGTAAGAGTCGTCCCTCCACACTAAACATTTTCGCTGTTTAATTCCAACCTGAATTAGTAACGGGATGTAGGTCAGTGGTAAAGTGTTCCACAACTGATGTAACAAAGACTGGTATGTACTATCCTGTTCGAGGGATGCTGCATATAAAAGAGTATGCCATTTCGTGACAGCAACAGGTTTGTCTCTCATTATCTGTGTGGTCCTTAACCATATAACGGTAAATAAAATAAGTTGAGTGCTTCATCAGATAAAACATTCCTTCCTTCTTTGTTGAATTAGTATCAAAATGTTTGAGAGGTTTAGAATTTTACTCTAAATTTCTATTTCTTTACCTGTGATATTTATATTTTTACACTTCATTTGAATGTAACTTTTGAATTTTTATATCAGTTTGCTAATCACTTCATTCATGTACTTTCCTTTGTTTAACTGATATATTCTTTGTGTTGGAGTGTCGTGAAGTATTCATTCATTCTAACCTTCAAAATGTTTCACGACAATACTAAAACGTTTTTTCTTTTTTTTTGTCTGTAGAGAATTTTTTTTGCACTTATCTGTTTCTTACAAACTGTATTTTTAATTAATTAAAAACAAAATTGTTAGATGAGACCCTTTATTCTGTGTATGTGGTGAGACTGGGAATCTTTTATAGGTAAACCATGTGTTGTAGTTTATTGTTTATATACCATACTGAACAGCCATTAGGTTTTATGATCATGGCAAAAAAAAAACCATGCTGTTGAAAAACAAATCAAATAAGAGTCCACGGCAAAAAAAAAAGTGTTACGGAGAATTAAAAACTGCAGCAATATCCACAGTATTGGAGGGGTTGTATATTTGATACCTAATAGCCACCACCATTAAACATCCATCCCTTCTCTATAATGTGGAGTACTGTCTGGTTCAGTGTCAATTCTCTTATTTCAGTTGTGCCAAATAGCAATCTGTCGAGTCTTGATGAAACTGGTGATCAGGATATACTCCGAAGTGAACTGTGGACGTCGCTGTTCCGAGGCGGCTACCAGACGGGAAAATTGCAGAGAACTCTGTCGGGGAAAGTGGTCAGTTCCTTATATAGTCAGTTTGCATCAACTGGATGGTGTCGTAATGTAGGAAGCTGTGGTTAGGGCTTGCCTAGCCAATAGACATTATAAGATTTAGCAGTTGATGTAATTTGAGAAAAAATTAAACTTAAAAAAAACCCACTTGATTTTTATATTTATTTATGATTTGGAAAATCTTTTCACACCTCATAAAATGATTGGAGGAGGAACATAGCCCAGTGGTAAAGCATTCACCTAATGCTCAGTCATCTAGGATCAATTCCCATCAGTAGATCCATTATGCTATTTCTCATTTCAGCCAGTGTTCCACAACTGGTGTAACAAAGACCATGGTACATACTATCCTGTCTATCATGGTGTATATAAGAAAATCCCATGCCAATCAAAAAGAGTAGCATGTGGAATGGTGGCAGCGATTATTCTTCTCTCATAATTATCTGTGTGGTCCTTAACTATAATATGTCTAACAACATATAACCATGAATAGAAATGTACACAAAATCTCTCTTTACTCTTCATCAAATGACTGACTGTGTTTTGTTTTAGTTCACCGATGAAGCAGGCACATCTTTGACATTCATCATGGACATTGTCAACAAGGACTCGCCAGTTGCAGTTCAGTTTATACAGAAGTGTGTTTTAGTTTTTTTTTTTAAATGTGCAAATATATATTAGTACCATACATACCGGTATATAATATTAATATATATTAGTGAGGAGGAGGCAATTATCTCATGAAGCACGTTTTCCAGATTTTAGCATAACTATTTATTTATTTAGCTTAATATCACTAAACCAAATACGAACACCACTGCTGTTTCATTCAAACTTGTGATTATTTTGCCATTAGTGTGTACATTCAGCTGCCTTAATTTAACTTCATTTTATTTCAACTTATTTGCGTGCTTATATTCAATTAAGGTTCAAGCACGCTGTCCTGGGCACACAGGTTAGTTGTTAGTTGATTAGTTGGTTAGTGGTTAGTGAGAGAGAAGAGGGTGTAGTGGCCATACACCTACCCATTGAGCACTTAAGAACTCGCTCTGGGTTGGAGCCGGTACCTGGCTGCAAACCCTGTACCTACCAGCCTGTAGTCTGATGGCTTAACCTCTGTGCCACCGAGGCCAGTTTGATTTAACTAACAAGACTTCGACCATGTAGACATTGTTGAGTGAAAATGGGCAAAAAACTGTCTTTTGACCATTAATTGGTATGTAATACATTTTTAAGTTACTTAGATTAGCAGCTTCATAGGGTAGGATCTAGTTCAGATGGCAGAGGTCCCATTCTCTAATTGGGTTTTTCCCCCCATCCCAAACAGTGCCCCACAAATGGTATGTCAAGGGCCATGGTATGTGCTGTCCTGCCTGTGAGAAAGTCATTATAAAAGATGCTTTACTGCTAATGAAAAACTAGGTTTCCTCTATATGTCAGAATTACCAAATGATTAACATCTGATAACCAGTGATTAACAAATCAGTGTGCTCTAGTGGTATCGTTGAACAAAACAAAGAAACAAACTCATCTAAAAGATAGTGAAGAATGGTGTTTCACAGAAATATTTTTTTTTTTTAAATATGGATGACCCTATTCTAAAGTGTTTAATAATAGAAGTTTAGTCAGCATTTTAGTTTTCTTGTAACCATATTGCATCACAGCAGTAAAGATCTACCTTGTTACAATTGGGGATTTTTATCATAGGAAAAATGCTTCAATGTCAGAGTACTAATACTGTGGAAAACAAAACATCACTGCTTGATATGGGGGGGAGTGACTTGGTGATAGGAAGTTTTTTTGTTTCACATTATTTTGTATGTTTATCTAATAACAGGCATTGGTAATACTGTAATACGGTTTTCTTAAGCACATTTTTAAAATCAAGCATGAAGGTAATTTTATTGTGGATTTTTATTTAATGTTTTTACTTTCCAGATGCCAAGAAAACCAAGTTAAGGTGCCTATGTTTGATAGTGAGGAAATGGACTCTGCCATTCTATCTGTGTTTGCAGCCCTTCTGTGGCACACCCAACAACTGCGGGAGGATATAAAGAAGTACTGTAAGTCAGCTTGTGGTTGCACACCACCGTTCAATTTTGCATGTATTTCAAAACAGTTTCTATGTCAGAATGTATTCTGTGAAAAATGCAATAATATTGAGATGACTACATGATTGCTACTGCATTAAGCTGCTGCAACAAGTAACAACACGACAAACAATTGTGTGGTGCCTTAATATGTTTGTAGCAATCCCTATTCTTCCAGTCAGTGATTGTTTAGAAATGTAAAACATACAGAACATACAGAGAGATCTTAACATAAATGTCGCATGTTAAGCAATCTCTGCTGTCTAAAACTATTAATAAAAAAAAAATTCTTGCATGCATTAATCCCACCTGTCATCTTATGTGCATTCCTCCCTCAACCAATTCTTTGGAATGGTCCAAACATCCAAAAAGCTAAACAAATGGCTAGTGTCAAGGGTACACATTTTTCAGTCGTGGATACCCCATTACTGGCTTCCATCAATTACATTGTGAAAAGGAAGAAGAAATCATATGACTTAAAACAGGTACAGGGGGGGGGGGGGGGAGGAGATGCACTTAGGTGAGAGGTCAGGTTAAGTATTCATAAAAATAAAAAAAATAGTTTTCTTTATTATAAAAAATAAAATTTAATACATTTATATTGAAAAGAAAATGACAGGTGAAAAATATTTTGAATATTTATTTTACATGACAGATTTTTATGTTTTATTTGTAGATTTTG
This sequence comes from Gigantopelta aegis, assembly GCF_016097555.1. NCBI lineage: Eukaryota > Metazoa > Mollusca > Gastropoda > Neomphalida > Peltospiridae > Gigantopelta > Gigantopelta aegis. The sequence goes on from NC_054706.1 coordinate 66,309,047, forward strand.
TGGTAAATTGAAATACTTTTAATGTATGAAAGCAATAATTTTGCTGGTACATGAGTTATTTGAGCAGAATTCAGATATTACCTGAGCTCATCAGTTGAGTGTTGTTTTAGTTTTGGCGAAGGGTGATATGACCATCCCAGAAGGCATCTACCAGGCCTACGCTACTGCAGATTCTCTCCGATTACCTCTCGTGAGTAACACATCCATGTCACACACACACACACATAGACACACACACCATGTACACCACACATGCACACACACACACATACATACACACAGAGACACACACACATACATACACACAGAGACACACACACATACAGACACACAGACATGTACACACACATAGACACACACCACATACACATATACACACACAGACACACACACACACACACCACACACACACACACACGGAGACTGAGACAGATAGGTAAGTAAGGGTTTATTGGTTTTTTCTGAAGGCCAGGATAATAATTGTACAATATATCTTTTAATATTTGGTGAATTGTTATTTTTTTTTTTTTTAATGCTAAACTTTTAAATTTAAAATAAAAAATTAGATTTGGTTTTGATAATGGCTTACTTCCAGAATTTATCATATGGATGGAGGTTATATTTAAATATAATCATCACCTTCAAAATAAAATTTTAAAAAAAGTCATTTAAATTCTGTATGCATGGGGGGGGAATGCATCAGGCATAAAATAATAATTCTATTGTGTCTCTTTCCCCCCAACCATGTATTGTACTATTGATTTCTGTTTGACCTAATTAACTTAGTTATGTTTTGTGTATTCGAAACTCTGTTCTGGTGCAGAGAACATGTTCCTAAATGTTTTCAATAGACAAGAATGTGGTTTTGAACATGTTCCCATTCTCAAATCCCACACTTACTTTGAAAAGTGGTATGACCAGAATGAGTTTCTCGGCTATTCATGAACACAGTTTAGAATACACAGTATGAGTAGTGTTAGCAGGGCTTCTAGAATTTTATAAAAATCCACTAGCCATGGAATTGGTGATTTGAAATATGTACTAGCCATGATTAAAAATTCACTAGCCCTACTTTAAATAAATACAATTTTACTAATAGTAATGATCAGATACATCACCTAAAGAGGGAGATAGAGCTTAAAAATCCTTAGATTGGGGGTGGAAAGAAGGGGAAGGATATTCATATTTACAAAATGTGTAAATGCAGCATTTGACAAGGGTTTTTTCCACTAGCCGTCGGGCTAGTTATAGTAGTTATTTACTAGCCCAACACTGAATATCACTAGCCATGGGAGTGGGGCTACCATAATCTAGACGCCCTGAGTGTTAGACATCTTAGGCTTGTATTTGAATTTCTTGGTTTTCAACAATTACCTTTCTTTTTAAAAACATACAAAATACTCCTTGCAGCAAATTGCAAAGATTAGCCTATGTGGTGTTAGCATGTTTCTTTATTCGTTTTCTCTATTTGCACTCATCATGATGTTACTCTACAACACTCAATACCTAAAATGTGATGTGTGTTGATAAATATTCTTTTGCTTTGTTTTTAACATTAAGGCGAGTCAAAAACAGGCACAACAAACAGCTGAAGATGGAAACACTTTGCCTGATGATGTTAACCCAGGTATATTTTATTAGCATTAACAGTTAATATCTATCTATATCAGTGTCTTTATTTTCTCAAGAGTGTGTGTGTGTGTCTCTGTGCGTGCATGCATGTGTGTCTGTCTGTCAGTCTGTCTGTCTGTTTGTCAGTATTCTAGTACCAAGGTTTTCATGTTGGTATCTTGCTTTTTATCTCTTTTCTTTCCCTCTTAGCTCTCTCTCTTTATCTTTTTTTCTTTCTTTTTTTGTGTACTTTTGTATTAATACTTATTTAGCATATTCTTTTTTGTTTAAAGTCAGTCTATTGATAAAATAATTAATGCTATTTGCAGTGTGCTTGTTTATTATTATTATAATTTTGATGATTATGCATAAAATATAAGCTTGGCATTTCACATCTTAAAAATCAAAGAGAACCCAAATTCTTTTCAGGAGTAATTACAAATATTTTTATATTCATTTTGTCTTATACATTATTATTTGTTTGTACACTTTGTTTTTTTTAAAAGCATGTATATTACATATTTTATTCAGTATGTATTTGAATATGTTTTGTTTTTTCTTTCAGTGGTCATATGCAAGGAAAAAGCAACATACTTATTAAAATTTGCAGGTTTAACCAAAGTTCAGTTGAAATATGAGGTATTTAATTGTGTTGTAGTTGACAAGTTTCTGACTGCTGATTTCAATGATAAATTTGCCATTGACTTGGTATAAGTGGAAACCTTGACTGTAAAATAAGCTTTTAAATTAATGTCTGTAAATGTGTATATAAACACAATAACTGTTATCCATTTAAACAAATCTCATCTTTGTTTTAATGTAATAAATGTTGATGTGAATAGATCCTGATTGGCTTTCAAGTTTGTATTGTTTGTTAGTAATTTTATCAGTATTTTTAATGCTTTTTATTTTATTGCCAACATTTGTATTTTTTACATTTATGTTTTCCATTGTTATTTATTATTATTTCGACTACAATTTTATTTTATTGTTAGAAAATAGATTTACCGGTGCAAGCAATTTTTATTTTAGCAATAAAGTCTTGTAAAAAAAACCAAATATGGTTGTGTAGGTTTTAAAAGGAAAAAAAATGAAACTTTTAAATTATTTTTATACAGTATTAGAACAACCTTAAAGCATTAGCATATTGTAAAAAAAAGTTTGTGACTCAATATTCAGTTATTTTTTACAGATGCGAACAAAGGCTCACAAGAATTCTTTCAAGAAACTTGGAAACAAGAAGTCTGATAAGCATTTTTTGAAAGTAAGTAACACTGTATTCATGTCTTTACACAGACCTGCCTATGTGTACGATTTGTGAATTCAGAAATACGCTTGTACGCTAAATTAAATATATATATACGCGAAAGTTTCAAGTCCGTAATTAAATTTTTAATAAAAAAATTTTTTAAATGCAGTCCATGTCTGTCTTCTTGTTTTTGCATTGCCTATTATTCCAGTGGTGTAGACTGGTATGCGGTTCAAAATTATAATTGCGTATAGTTATCGATGGCGCAAAGCAAGCAACATACCAGTCTATTGCTATAATGGCGGTAAAGTGAAAATCTTCGAATGCTGATGAACAGCCCAAATTTGTTTTGTACACAAAAATATTGCAATTGTACACATAAAATTTCTGTAACTACACATGGTGACAACTTGGGGTAGGCAGGTCGTCTTTACAGGACAGTTATTAATTTCCTTTAAATACAGTTAAAAAGATGGTGATGATACTTTTTAGAATTCATGAAATGATGCGGACAAACTAATTTTCAAAAAATAATATAAAATATTTTTTAACTATTTAAAAATCTTTATATGGTGCATATTTTACAAATTTGAAATATTAAAAGGTGTTCTACAATTTTGATTACAAAACTGGACATTGCCCATTGCTAAATTAGCAAAATGCTAATTTTATACAAAGTGGCTTCAACATTTAGTATTTGGCTAATAAAATGTTGTTTTGAATTACCCACTTTTTATTAATTTTCAAACAAATAACTCTAAATATCTGAAACGGGCTAAAATAAATTTCTTTCCAGTGCGACTCCTGATGGTAGAAAAATATCATGTTACTAAAACAAATAACAGACACGTTTAACATTGCAGATTGATGTTGCAGAAAAGTACCCTTCGTTTCGCCTTGTGATGGAGTTTGTCCAGGATCCTGCATGGACTACTGACAGGTAAAAGTAGGAAGGAAATGTTTTATTTAACAACGCACTCAACACATTTTATTTACGGTTATACGGCATCAGACATATGGTTAAGGACCACACAGATACTGAGAGAGGAAACCCGCTGTCTCCACTTCATAGGCTACTCTTTTCGATTAGCAGCAAGGGATCTTTTATATGCACCATCCTACAGACAGGATAGTACATACCACAGCCTTTGTTACACCAGTTGAGGAGCACTGGCTGGACTACTGACAGGTGTGCTATAATCTGAACTGCAGCGATATAAGCCTTTGTTTGTAGACTTATTTACCAATCCATTTTTCTCTCTTTTTATAGGCCCATCTATGATGGGTCATATTATGGTATGGTGTTGTCTATCCATCCATACGTCAATCTGTTAACCTTTTCTTGTCCGGACCATATCTTACATACAGGACCATCAAACTTCACATGTAGGAACAACTTGGGATGGCGGTGTGTTACTAGGTCACTGTGACCTACTTTTCATTTTTTAATGCAGTAAATGTTCCCATTCCTTCATTAACCTAACCGGGGCAGGACATAGCCCAGCGGTAAAGCACTTGCCTGATGTGCAGTCGGTTTAGGATCTTATCCATTGGTGGCAGCAGTAGTCATTCTCATCCTCGTGTGATAAAGTCGATATCTTATGACTGTAACCAGTTATTCTCTAGTGTTTCAGTTAAGCCTGACAGGCGTTGGTATACATTGATCTCAACTAGTGCACTGCAACTGGTATATCAAAGACAATGGTTGCTGTCAAAGGCAGTGGTATGTGCTGTCCTGTCTGTGGGATGGTGCATATAAAAGATCCCTTGCTAATGGAAAAATGTAGCAGTTTCCTCTTAAGACTACAAGTCAAACATTTACCAAAGGTTTGACATCCAGTAGCCAATGATTAATAAATCAATGTGTTCTAGTGGTTTTGTTAAATAAAATAAACTTTTAACTTTAACTTTGATTGTATTTTCTTGTTTCCAGGGTTGACATGATGCTGGGTGAACGGACAAGCTATGCTACAGGACTGGCAGATGTCTACACGTTTATGACGACGTTGATACGCAGTCTCCGTGTCGAAAACCCGTTTCAGGTGAGACAGTAACTTGGGGACGTTAGCGTATGAAATGGGGGAAACTGCCACCCATGCCAAACCCAAAGTGCTGGAGCAAATCTTCGAATTCGAGCAAACATCTACATGTTTATGATGATGTTGATGCGCAATCTCCATGTTGAAAACCCCTTGCAAGTGAGACAGTAACTTGGTTACATAAGCATACAAGATCAGGGGGTGGGGGGGGGGGGGGCACTCCCACCCATGCTCAGTCCCGATGCTAGAACAAATCTTCAAATTCGGCAAAACATTGGAAACATTCGAGAAAGTTGAGCTTGCCTGAAACAATTCACCAAGTATTTCTATCATGCTACTCACAATACTAGTTGTAATCCATGTAAAAATGTGTAGTGATTGATTTGTAACCCTATATAGCTGTTTGGTAGTAATGCTAATATGAATAAATATTGTTATCCACATTCTTGCTCTTTTTCTTTTTTAATTGGGGCAAAAATCAGCCTTGGCCCCCCCCCCTATAAAAATGGAATTCATACGCTTATACTTGGGTAACGTTATGAAGTAATACATACTTCCTGGTACAGCACATGATACTTTTGTTTAGTTTTAACCATACATGTAAGTGTTTTTAAGTGTAAAAACAGTACAAATGAATTTTACACTGAAAAATTATACACTGTTGGGATGTTCAGACCATTCCACTAGAACGACAAATGCAGTAAGTTATAGTTCGATTTAAGTATTCATGAAAGGAGAAAAATGTTAGTGTAAATTATAGCATTTTTCATCTCCAGTTTTTATTACTGTTGCAGCAGAATAATATATGAGAATTTTTTTAGTTAATTAATTTGTGAGTTTTTTATTTTCAGATTCCAATTGTGTTGTTTTTCCAAGAACTTCTCAGTTATCAAGACCGGTTTGTTTCACATTATGCGGATGGTCTTGACGGGTGTGGCCTTCAACAAGAGGGTCGTGTTCGTCTCTCGTACTACACACTGATACGAACACTGGCCGAGGTCTTTCAGAAGTTTCACCACCATGAGATTGAACAGTAAGTACATAGAGGATGTTTCATGGTTTTTTGTCAGAAATAATTTATAGTTCATTGAGTGAAGTCTGCAATTATAGCAACTAATGTGAGATGAGATATATAAAGATTATTATACCAGCATGTGTGTCATACTGATTTTACGAAACGAGTGTCGGGATTTTTGTATTGCCCGAGCGAGAGTGAGGGTAATACATGAATCCTGACACGAGTTTTGTAAAATCAGTACGACACGCGCGCGAGTGTAATAATTTCTTTATTATCCATATTAAATTATTATTGTTGTTGTCTTTATGAATAACAAAACCCAATTCAAAATGTTTCAGCCACAACTAGTAGACGACGAAGTGACGTCATATTTCAAAATGCACAGTCTGAGCTAGGACTGGAGAAGCAACGTAATGTTATGACGTCGCTACCCAAAATTACGTCATTACACTTGTTGTTACACGTGTGCTTTGTATGATTATTATTAACTCGGTTATGTTGAACCATGTGGATAATAAAAACTACATTTGACCAGTTTTAATAATTAATAATTAATTTTATATCGCAAATAAATTTTTAATAATTAAGATCTTTTTATTTTCAGCTTCACATCCATTGATGTTAAGCAAGATGTTTACTACTTCTTGTTCTGTGTTCCTTAGTGGTTTTGTTAAACAAAAACAAACTTTTGGGTTCTTATTGATAATTTGTTTTGAACAATATTCCTTCTTGTTTTTATCATGGTAGTTGGATTGGTTGACAGGCTGAAAATATTGATAATTTGTTTTGATGTTCTACATTCTTATTTCGCTGTAATGTATTAAAAATATAATAAAATGCCTGCCAATTGACCTACTGGTGTTATTAATTAGTACTGGAGTGAAGTTTGAGTTAAATGTATGTTTTAGTACTGGAGCGAAGTTTGTGTAAAATGTATGTTTTAGTACTGGAGCGAAGTTTGAGTAAAATGTATGATTTAGTACTGGAGCGAAGTTTGAGTAAAATGTATGTTTTAGTACTGGAGCGAAGTTTGAGTAAAATGTATGATTTAGTACTGGAGTGAAGTTTGAGTAAAATGTATGATTTAGTACTGGAGCGAAGTTTGAGTAAAATGTATGATTTAGTACTGGAGCGAAGTTTTAGTTAAATGTATGTTGTAATGCTGTTTTCAGGCAAGTAGTATCAGCGTACGACTACATTCAAGCCTGTTTTTTACATCTACTTGACATACAGTGGCAGGTTAGTGAGTTCTATTCATAACCTCAGACTTCTCTATTAATCCATGTAATTCATGTTAGGTAAATACTATAATCGTAATGGTGTAATGGAATCAATCTGTATCTGTGTCTATAATGGCAATAATTCAATGACATGTTAAACCTAATTGTTCTTACTAAGCATTTCATTGATTATTGTGCAGTATTTAAATCTCCCAGAAATAAAGATAATGTTACAGTATATAAATCTTGACTGCAATGCTGTTATGTTAGGAAATGAAAACTTCAGCTAACATCAAAATAAATTGATATCAAATACCTTTCACTTGATTACTGTTAAGTATAATCAAGTCATTCTTCATTATTGATGTTTGTGTTGTTTTTGTTTTTTTTATTTCCAGCCATATGATCTCTCATTTGTAGCAGACATCAAATTACCCGAGTTGTTTCTTAGCATAGCAAAGGGTAAGTCAAGTCTCCATTAACAGAGTTGTTTCTTAGCATAGCAAAGGGTAAGTCCAGTTTCCATTACCCAAGTTTCTTAGTATAGCAAAGGGCAAGTCCAGTTTCCATTACCAGAGTTGTTTCTTAGCATAGCAAAGGGCAAGTCCAGTTTCCATTACCAGAATTGTTTCTTAGCATAGCAAAGGGCAAGTCCAGTTTCCATTACTCGAGTTATTTCTTAGCATAGCAAAGGGTGAGTCTGGTCTCCATTACCAGAATTGTTTCTTAGTATAGCAAAGGGTGAGTCAGGTCTGTCTCCATTACCAGAATTGTTTGAAATGAAACTGAAAATTCCTCCTTTTTTATTTTGTAAAACACCACTAAAATTCCCAAGGTCAAAGCCATGGGCTTCAAGTCATATTTGAAAAAAATAAACCCAGGTTTTGATGTCCAACAACCACTGATTAATAAATGGGTGTGCTCTGAACAGAACGTACTTGATAACTTTTCCTTTGGTTTGTGTTGCCAGAGACGGTGAAGATGCGCGACTGCACAGTGAGTCAGCAGGAGGAGGATGAAGAGCTGAGGGAGTACAACCAGTGCATGAAGTGGTTCGAAGAGTGCGGCAAGGGGTTCAGCGTCTGGTATGAGCGCAAGGAAGACGCGTCCAAGGAGGAGAAGAAGGTCAGTGCAAACTCGGAAAAAGCTGAGATTTTGTGTTGAAGATTAAGGGCCAAATTTTTCAAACCCTGTTTTAGACTTGAATGCATGTAACAACATACATTTACTATACTTAAACATAGTCTGTGTTTAAGAAAAAGGGGCTTCGTAAAATCGGCCCTAAAAACGTCGATCAATAACGAAAAAGCAGTGAAGGTATTTGTTTGTACCCATACTCCCATCACATCTCACTCCCATTGCTAGTTGTAGTTACAAGTGGGTTGGTCGCATGGAGGTAGTGCCTCTCCAGTTGAAAAGTAATTTAATATATATCCTGGCGTCATATGTTTTCGATACGATAAGCAAAATATTAAAATATAAAAACAATACTCTATACATACAATAATACTTTACGTTTCTCAAGTCACATTAGTTTATTGTGGAAAAACAATGATAATTTCCCATGAACTCCCGAGTTTTCCTCCAAAAAAACTAGCTGCTAAGTCGTGCAGGTGTTTCCGCTATATTTTCACAAACATCATATGTTTTCAATAGTTTCATTGGCTACCTACTTTTGTCCTTATTATGGTAGTGTAGGGTCTATACTACGTGCAATAATTTATATCAAAATCTTCTTTTGAAAATAAAATCATAAAATGTTTGTAATTCATAAAAAATATTGAATAATTTTCAGACCAATAGACAGTGTTCACTGAAAACATATTTACATTAGGTTTTCGTCATAGGTTAATGTCTAATCATCTTGTTATACGTATCAACGGCACCAAAATTCAGATTGTCACCTTAAGTACTCTGATGGCAATACAGAACTATATATTTAAAAAAAATCTAATTCCACCAAACCACCTTTATTTGTAGTAAATGTAAATGCACATGTAAACATGCCCCCAACCAGAATTACCGAAATGAACTTTGCTGTGAATGACATAAGAGATAACCCAACCAGCGTTCCGTAAATTTTATTGTTCGGTGTAATGATCACGTGGTATATCATCTAACTTTGGCAGGTCAGATGTCAGTGTTGCAGACGATAACTTTGCAGGGATTTGTGATACCTGGATTTCGCTATGTGAGGCATTTCATTAGTACCAAAATATTGCATTACGAAAAACTGATAACATGCACACTATTTATGGTATTATAATTAAAACATAAAGTTGGCAACTTGACTTGAAGCATTTTCAATATTGAGAAAAAAACAGACACTTTGTTGTTTATGTTCAGGCTGATAGTGAAATAATATCTCACATAATCTCACGATACATGCAGTTACAAACAAAGTATCGAAAACATATGTCAATAGAAATTGTATGACGGTACGATATATAACTGCACTGCACCACCCACCACCTATCCCAGTTGCTGGCATCTTCTAATGATTGTGAGTCATAATGACTCCCTCATGGACCAGAAAGCAGATATTCACACATTATCTGTTAAAAAAAACACTACTGGTTAAGACCATCTGTTTTAAAATTAATACAATTACTGTGTAATGAATGTGTTGTTGTCACTGTTAACAGGCTCTTTAGATATTTGTTGGGAGGTTCTGTGATCTATGTAGTAAGATGGGGTATGTAATGTGTTGTGTAGTAAGATGGTATGTAATGTGTTGTGTAGTAAGATGGTATGTAATGTGTTGTGTAGTAAGATGGTTTGTTATGTGTTGTGTAGTAAGATGGTATGTAATGTGTTGTGTAGTAAGATGGTATGTAATGTGTTGTGTAGTAAGATGGTATGTAATGTGTTGTGTAGTAAGATGGTATGTAATGTGTTGTGTAGTAAGATGGTATGTAATGTGTTGTGTAGTAAGATGGTATGTAATGTGTTGTGTAGTAAGATGGTATGTAATGTGTTGTGTAGTAAGATGGTTTGTTATGTGTTGTGTAGTAAGATGGTATGTAATGTGTTGTGTAGTAAGATGGTATGTAATGTGTTGTGTAGTAAGATGGTATGTAATGTGTTGTGTAGTAAGATGGTATGTAATGTGTTGTGTAGTAAGATGGTATGTAATGTGTTGTGTAGTAAGATGGTATGTAATGTGTTGTGTAGTAAGATGGTTTGTTATGTGTTGTGTAGTAAGATGGTATGTGATGTGTTGTGTAGTAAGATGGTATGTGATGTGTTGTGTAGTAAGATGGTATGTGATGTGTTGTGTAGTAAGATGGTATGTGATGTGTTGTGTAGTAAGATGGTATGTAATGTGTTGTGTAGTAAGATGGTATGTAATGTGTTGTGTAGTAAGATGGTATGTAATGTGTTGTGTAGTAAGATGGTTTGTTATGTGTTGTGTAGTAAGATGGGGGTATGTAATGTGTTGTGTAGTAAGATGGTATGTGATGTGTTGTGTAGTAAGATTGTATGTAATGTGTTGTGTAGTAAGATGGTATGTAATGTGTTGTGTAGTAAGATGGTATGTTATGTGTTGTCACTGTTAACAGGCTCTTCAGATGTTTGTCGGGAGGTTCTGTGATCTGCTTGACGTGGAGATCAGCTGTGATGGGTGTGGAGTCACTCTGCCTGGACGTCGGTACCGCTGTCTCAACTGTATGGACATGGACCTGTGTACTACATGTTACTGTGGTGATTATTCACATTTTCTACTCTTACAGGACTGAGCAAGGTCAGGTCTAGAATTTCAGAATTGGAGAGGGCAGGGGTGGGGGGAGTGGAAGAGATAAAATTGAGAAAAGATCTCTTAAACCTGATATCTGCCAGATCATTGGAAGACTTTCACAATGGTGATGTAAAGCAAGATACAAAATTCGACATTTAAACACTAAATAAAAAATGTACCATATTTCTTCTCTTGTAAGTCGAATTTTTTACACCAAAATTTTCTACAAATAGCCAGGGGGTCGACTTACAAGAGAGTCAACAAAATGTTTTTTGGGTTTTTTTTTTTTTAAATCCTCCTCCAGCATGTCGTAAATGATGTTTTGCAAGTCTGTCATGGGTTTGTTTTTAAATCACGATCTCATCTCAAAGTAGCTTCAAACTGACAATAGTACTACATGTACTTACCTTTAATGTTTATTCACTGTAATAAAAGGTTCTAATAAAACATTATTTGATTATTGTCATCCATTAATGTTGTTTTTACAAAGCCGCTTAGCACGTATCGGTAAACAAACACACCCATCTCTGAACCAAAAGACCTGAGAAGAGGTTAATTAGGTGGCTTACAATACTATCCACAGGCAAATCGATCTTTGTTTTATTACTCAGCCAGTGATATGGCGGCGCCGGTAGTAAGAACTCGTGCATTGCATAACTTCCTGCTCCCAAAACAATACCTCGTGTGATTCTGATATCAATGAAAATCGGGCCACCCTAATGAATATTAAATACGCAAACCCGGCTTGTTTCATTGGCGCAGTAATCAATTACTTACCAACCTAATGAATATTAATTAGGCAACACCGGCATGTTTTATTGGTGCAGTAATCAATTACAAGTACACAAATTAATTTGGATATAATTTATATATACATAAAATATTACTTTATTCATTCCTCGATCGTCACAGCTATTTGTATACGGTTTTTTATTGCCACGATTTTTTTCCCGTTAACAATAATGCCGAAACGTAAACGGAATTCTTATGATGCAGCATTTAAGCTTACGGTTATTGCCTTTGCCGAAAAAAACAATAACTGTGCCGCAGAACGTGAATTCGGTGTTAGCGAAAAATTAGTGCGAGATTGGAGATGTAAGAAGGAAAAACTTAAACATGCACCAAAACACCCTAGAAGACGCGATCAAGTCCTAGTCCATATGCGGGTATGGAAAATGACTTGAATGAGTGGATCCTGGAACTTAGGCAAAGTGGTTACATCATAACACGGACGTCTGTACGCATCAAGGCCCTAACTCTTTCTAAAAGTGACAAGTTTGCCGAACAAACATCGCACTTCAAAGCTTCAGCAGGACACGATTCATGAATCGACACGGACTTGCACTGCGTCAAAGAACACACATCGTGCAGAAGTTGCCCAAAGACGTCAACGACAAAGTGGAAAAGTTTCACAAGTTTGTGATTGACGATAGGAAAAATATGTTGTATTCACTGCAGAGTATTGGTAATATGGACGAAACACCGATGTTTTTTTACATGCCTGCAAATTCAACTGTCCACGTGAAAGGTGAAAAAACAGTGTCTATTAAGACATGTGGTGCAGAGAAATCCCATTTCACTGTTGTTTTGGCCTGTTTTGGCAGATTTTTGTGATTTTCAAAAGGAAAACTCTGCCAAAGGAAAAGACGCCAGGTGTTCTTGTAGCCGCACAGCCAAAGGGATGGGTCGATGAGGAAATTCTTCACCAGTGGCTGATGGATGTGTGGAATAAAAGGCCCGTGGCACTGTTGAATCGCCCGTCGCTGTTGGTTTGGGACATGTTTCATGTTCATTTGATGGACAGCATCAAGAAAAAGTTACGAAGCATGAAAACACATCAAGCAGTCATCCCCGCAGGAACGACTTCTCTTTTGCAACCACTAGATGTGTGCTTAAACAAGCCATTTAAGTGCAACATGAGGAGACAGTGGAATGAATGGATGGTAGAAGGAATAAACAATTCACAAAGGGAGGGAATTTGAAGCGCCCAGGAATTGAAGTTGTATGTGGATGGGTGAAGAAAGCATGGGATGATATTCCGGATGCAATGGTAAGAAAATCGTTTCTGAAGTGTGGCATTTCAAATGCCTTGGATGGTACGGAGGACGATGAACTCTACAATGACTTAATGGGAACAGGCTGTTCAGCTGAAACAGAATCAGTCCAGGAAGCTGGGGAAGAAACCCAAGAGGATGACGATCTGTACCGTGACAACATGGCGCTGGCTGAGTTCGAAACCTTGTTTGGGGAGTCGGACAGTGAGGATGAGGATCTGGGGTTGGTCACCGAGTGATTGTGCGTTTGATTAATGATTCAACGGTAAGTACAACAGACGCTATTTTTATACTTTTTGACACTTGTTTATTTTGAAATTGGACACCATTTTATTACATTTAATATTGAATGTTGTAATTATGAAATGTTATTTAAAAAAAACTGTAATAAAAATGTAAATATAAAAAAAAAAAACTTGTTTGTTGTATTTGTTTACATACATTTAGCTTCAAATGAAAACAAGGTTTTACGTTACTATAAAATGTAACATACTTCAGAGGGTGCTTATACTGATATGGAGGAAATACTTTCAGTAACAAAATAAGTATGGTGATGTTTGTTGATTGTGAAGCGAAAATCTTGTACCACAACCTTATAATAAGAATGATATGTTTGTCATCATTTAGTAATGTCAAGAACAACTTGCCACAGAAACTGGGTCGACTTATAAGCGGGTCAAAGCAAAAGTAGCTGATTTTATTACCAAAGAAAGGGGGGTCGACTTATAGGCAGGGTCGACTTACAGGCGAAGATATACGGTAAATGCTTTAAATTAATGAAAATGAACAAGGGAGAAAAGATAACACCATTGCAGAATTCTGTTGCTTTTGTACTAGAAATTAAAACCAACATTTTGTAATTTTATTATGTCACCATTTAACTTCTGGTATTTGCGTGTTGATTTTAAAAAGTTTATGCTGATGTTTCTTTCAAATGATCTTTATTATGTATGTATATTACTGAAGACTATGTCTGGTAAGGATGTTATTTCGTGTTTTCAGGAGGTGTAAAACCAGAAGGAGAACACCGGGATGACCATGATATTGTTCATCTTGTGTAAGTTGACCTTTATTTATTAGTCACATACCAGTCCAACCAGAAGGGACTAGGTTTTGTCTCTGTCGTGTCATATCTGTTCGTCTGTCCCACATATAGTTTTCCGGATTATTTTTCCGCAATGCCTCAAGATATTGAGTTGAAATTGTATGTTTAGCCTTGTCACATGGGCGGATCCAAGGGGGGGGACCAGGGGGACGCGTCCCCCCCAAAAATTGTTCAAGTGCCCTCAAAATGTCCAAGTGCCCTTTTTGTTTGTAGAATTTTTTTTTTTTTAAGTAAACAATAATTATATTGTAGATAAATGAAATCAAGATTTTCGTGTACATGCGCAAGCTTGCAGATATGTGTCTGTGTTATTGAGTCTCAATGGGGCCCCATTGAGGTTCTAACGCGAGTGACGCCAATTTACTTCATTATTGCTAGTATATTATGACGTAGAACTGTAGGAATTCATATTAATTGTAAATATCAAAACTTGTAGTAAGGTGCCCTTTTGACGAGTCAATGTGCCCTTCTTTTTTGGTCCCCCCCTAAAAATATTTCCTGGATCCGCCCATGTGTCATGTACAATTACAAATCAAGACAATCTAATTAAAATTAGCTCCACTATTACATGTGGATCTAACAGCAGCCAGTTGGAGCTCATGTCCACCAATCAAAACCTTACTTGCAGAATCATGCCAGTGATTTAAAAATAATTTGAAAACATTCCGAATTATCCTGAGGGTATACGACATGTTTCGTGTGAATTACGAATGCCTTAAAACATGTTTTATTTTATACAATAAATAATTTGTAATGTAAAACTGAAGACTGATTTAATTGGGGTTTTTTTTTATAAATAAATAAATAATTTTTAATGTAAAATTGAAGACTGATAACCCATCCCGTACGTATTGGTATGGTTCGCTGTACTGCAGCCACTAAAATAGACTCGCCCGATATATTTAGAATTTGTACACTCCCAAATAACGTTATAAAAGGCGAAGTGTGATTGGTCAATATTTAAATTATTATTCACAGACGAAATGTTACCTGGACATTGGAGACTACGCAATGTTGTTAGCAATCTGATTAAAATTAGTTCTACTGGTCTAAATAAGGTATTCGTAATTTACATGAAACATATCGTATACCCTCAGGATAATTCGGAATATTTTCAAATTATTTTCAAATCACTGGCATGATTCTACAAGTAAGGTTTTGATTGGTGGACATGAGCTCCAACTGGCTGCTGTTAGATCCACATGTAATAGTGGAGCTAATTTTAATTAGATTGAAATCAAGATTGACTTTCATGGTGATTTACCTAATTTTGACAGAGTTATGATCTTGTGACCAAGGAAATACGCAATTTGTTTTTCCCTGTAGTGGACATGTATTGCGTTTGTAGTACTCTTAACCTTTAGACTACTGGATTAATTTTTGACAAAAACAATGTTGAGTGTGTACAAGTTATATAAGCTATCGATTCCAGAAAATTACCATGACGTGCTGCCATTGTTAAGTGAAAATACTTGCCGAAAACTACTTTTTCAACTCAAAATTCCAAGGCATTTACAGTGAAAAATCTAAATTTAAAGACTCAAGAAGCTGAGTTGTCTTCCATTTCCTGTTAATAAATCGATTCCGGTGAATGTTGTATGCAAAACGGCAGGAAATATGAATTGGGGAATGCACTATATACAGTGTACAGTATGTCGACCGGCATAACATCGGGCGAGATATCTTGCCTGCAGTAATCAGAAGGTTAAAATGCTTGGGGTTTTTTTTTCATTCATCAGAGATGCAGTGGCTTGTTAAATTGATCCCTCTCTGTGGATATGTTAGAGTTTTCCCTACCCATCCAGTGTCCTATGATTGATATAAAAAGGTTGTGTGTGGTCCTGTTTATGAGGGAAAGTGCATATAAAATATCTTGTGCAACCATTAGGTCAGAAAGACTGGCAGAGGTGGATTTTCTCTGTCTAGACTAAGTGTCAGACTAACTATATGTTGGACAGAAAAAAAGAAGAAATGTTTTATTTAATGATGCACTCAACACATTTTATTTACGGTTATATGGCATCAAACATATGGTTATGGACCACTCAGATAATGAGAGAAAACCAGCTGTTGCCACTTCATGGACTACTCTTTTCGATTAGCAGCAAGGGATCGTTTATATGCACCATCCCACAGACAGGGTAATACATACCAAGGCCTTTGATATACCAGTCGTGGTGCACTGGCTGTGTTAGACGTAATGTCATTAGTGAAATATTCTTTTCCTTTCTTAATGTTAAATCACAATTAACTGTGCATGCGTTTGGTCTAATATTTTGTTCTGTTTCAGGTACAAGTGCAACAAATGTCAGGCCTTCATAGTGGGAACTAGGATACACTGCAATGAATGTGAGGACTTTGATCTCTGCCTCGGCTGTCATCTAAAGGCAAAGTTTCCATCAGGGTAAGACATGTTAGGTACCAAACAATATTTATTTTTATTTATTTATTTATTTTTTAAATTAAGAAATCAAATTAATTTTTGTTTAAATTTCACTGCCATTAATTAATTTATTTTGATGAACTGAAGTTCTGTTATGAAAATAAACTATTGTAAACTATTAAGAAAAATAATTATTTTGTTTTTCCAGGCATCTAACATCTCATGATATTACCAAAATACCAATGGTGAAATGTAAGTGTATATAACTACTCTTGATTTCTAAAGAACATTTTGACTTTGCTTTCATGATATGCTTAATATTGAATAAATCATAATATACATAATATTCTGTAAATTATATGCATAATATTAAATAAATCGTAAGTACTCACCCGTCTGAACATGGTACCAATCTACATTAAATAGAAATGAAAATAGAAAACATCATTTTTAGTCTTAGGACCAAAGCACACCGAAGCTAGACCTGGATCTGGGGAGACTGGTGTTGTCGAAATAAAAAAAAACATGTTCTAAGTTGTCTGCTACCAGATCTGTAGTTTGCTCCAGCATAGATGTAGTGTGTTTTGTTACATTCCATTCGGTGCGTTTCTTTTTCAAGCGATAACATACTTGCCAGACTTGAACGCAGACTCGGCTTCGGCTTTTTGAGCTTTAGTTGCTTTTATTTATGCATTAAATATTGTAATTTTTCAGTGAAAACGTCGGAAGCAACTGACTCGCTCATCCAGGCGTACATACATCAGCACGTGTGGATGTTATTCAGTGCTCTGTCGCTGTCTCTGGGAGACATCATCTACCACAGTGACAGTGCAAACAGTATCGACACAGACTATCTCAAACTGGCCGCCCAGCTACAGAACCAGTGCATCACTCTGAGCACACACTGTCTACAGAAGGTTCCTGCTGACGCCGACGGTATGTACTGTGTCAAACTGGTGGTATGTAATGTGTCATACTAGTGGTATGTGAAGTGTCATACTGGTGGTATGTAATGTGTCATACTAGTGGTATGTGATGTGTCATACTAATTGCATTTAATGTCATACTAGGTATATAATGTGTCATACTAGTGATAAGTAATGTCATAGTAGTTCTATGTAATGTGGCACAGTAGTGGTATGTAATGTGTCATACTAGTGGAATGTGATGTGTCATACTAATGATATGTAATGTGTCATACTAATGGCGTGTGATGTGTCATGCTAGTGGGATGTGATGTGTCATACTAGTGGTATGTGATGTGTCATACTAATGATATGTAATGTGTCATACTAGTGGAATGTGATGTAACATACTAATGATATGTAATGTGTCATACTAATGGCGTGTGATGTGACATACTAGTGGGATGTGATGTGTCATACTAGTGGTATGTGATGTGTCATACTAATGATATGTAATGTGTCATACTAGTGGAATGTGATGTGTCATACTAATGATATGTAATGTGTCATACTTATGGTGTGTAATGTGTCATACTAGTGGTATGTTATGTGTCATACTAATGATATGTAATGTGTCATACTAGTGAAATGTGATGTGTCATACTAATGATATGTAATGTGTCATACTAATGGCGTGTGATGTGTCATACTAGTGGGATGTGATGTGTCATACTAGTGGGATGTGATGTGTCATACTAATGATATGTAATGTGTCATACTAATGGCGTGTGATGTGTCATACTAGTGGGATGTGATGTGTCATACTAGTGGTATGTGATGTGTCATACTAATGATATGTAATGTGTCATACTAATGGCGTGTGATGTGTCATACTAGTGATATGTAATGTCTCATACTTATGGACCCGGTATGTAATGTGTCATATTAGTGGTATGAACTATGTTATATTATTAGTATGGTATGTGTCATATTAATGATATGTGTAATGTGTCATAGTAGAGATATATAGTAAATTGTGTCATAGTGGTATAAATTCTTATTTTGCATACTAAAATGTAATACGTACTGATCCTAGCCATTTAAAGGGATCTATCACTCTCATTACCCCACCCCCTCCCCCCTCCCCTCCCCCCCAATGAGATAAATTCTGGAACCACTCTTTATTGTTGTTTTTGATTAGTCTTATTTAACTTACTGTGCTAGCACAACAACTATGCTATACGACCCTGAGTTATAACCTCCCCTGCATAATTATCTCCCCTTGCCGGATGTCTGTTCTGATTCTGTGTTTGATTTTTATTGAAGATAGCAGAAAGTGTCTGCTGGACAAGAAGAGCCAGACACTGGAGAGTCGACAGGAAGAGGCGTTCGCCATTCACTCACAAGAAAGGATCATGGGATTGCTTGGGGCCATGATCCCTATAGACCACAAGGTTTGTGATTTTATATCTCTGTCATTAATGTTTGAGCAGTATTATTATTATAAGTCTGTAAGGAAATTTAAAAAAAAAGAAAAAAGAAAGTTAATTGTTTTTGACAATTTATGGTGGAAAATGCATAAAAGATATATTATGTAATATGCATTCAGGCTTATAGCGAAAATAGCTATAATACATGTAAATGTATAACCCATTTACCTTTTTTTTCCTTCTAAATTCATGTTGTCTCTTACTAAGTTTTAATGTTTTAGATTGTTTCACTAAAAGTCAAATTTAAAATAATTTTTATTAATTTTGTAATCGTGCCTCTTTTTCTGTCTTTTAAAAAAAACAAGAAAACTAAATTATATTTGTAATTACCATCCAGTGATTTCATTTTTAATTTTGTTGGTGATGCTCATGTTCTTTATGATTGGTTATATTTAGGGATCTTTAGTAATTATCAGCATTTTCATGAATATACAAACCATACACATGAAGGGAGAAGGTTAACGTCAATACAGGTTTTTTAAGTGAAAATAAAAGTTCATGAAAAGATCCCTTGCAAAATCAGTATTTTTATGTACATTTTCAATCTTGGCATGTAACCACAGCAATCAGAAATTTATGTTTGTAATACTTACAAATTAAACTCCTCTGTTACACATTAATCACAAAACTGCTGTGGAGACTATATCAGTTTTTTGGGACGGTATTCATTCATTCCTTCATTAATTTGTAGTTATTTTCATGCTTTTATCCAAGTAAGGTTCAAGCATGTTGTCCTGGGCACACACCTCAGCTATCTGGACTGTCTGTCGAGAACAGAGGGTTAGTTGTTAGTGGGTAGTGAGAAAGAAGATGGTGTAGTGGTCTTACACCTACCCATTGAGTCATTAAACCTCCCTCTGGGTGTCCAGTCTGGGGAATAACAGAAAGTTTGCTTTATACACTCGCAAAAAGTTGCCACTTGTGAATGGTTCCTTATATTTATGATATTACCGTATTTGACCGGAAATAAGCCCAGGGGGCCAAGACAACTCATTGTGAGCTTAGCATGGGGTGGGCTTATTCCCAGACAAGGGGCCAGTTTTGTTGAATTTCTTTTTAATAATAATAATTAAAATAAATAACAATACTTAAATGAACTAGGAAGAAAACAAAAAACGTTCTGTAGCTCATCTATTAATTAGTGTTCCATTTGTTATTAATAAATAATAATTGTTTATTAATTAAATTGTGGGGTTTTTTTTACTAGTATCTAATTATCAGAAACACACCTTCTATGTTACAATTACTTACCAGTGCTGTTTATTTACATCCAAAATTTAATGCTGAGAAGACTTAAAACAACAGCAATTAACAACAAACTCAATAACGTATACACACGTTTCTGACACCGGCAGCCAGCTTACACTACAAAGAATTATCAATCTACGGTCATTGTTCTTAGCCAATCAGAATAAGGTATTTGCTTAATTAGCATTAACTGCGGACCCAGTGTGGTGGTAAAAATAGACATTGGTTTTCAGTTCATACTTCGGCTTGGATACTTCAGAGAAATACTGCAGGCATGAAATTGAAAACAATGTTACACACTGTTATTGTTAGACTGCTAAATCTCACTGGTGGTAAAATATTGTGTTACATTTGTGTTTAATTATCTGCAGGAGGTATGACCTTTTAAATGAACTTTGAGCAAACTTGCAATTTCATGTTATTTATAAGGTGACGAAGTTGGGGGTGGGCTTATTTACGAATGAGGGCCTAATTTCTTAAATGCTATCAAAACGGAGGGGGGCTTATTCAAAGACATGGGCTTATTTCCGGTCAAATACGGTAGTGTCTAATTATTATGTTTGTGATAGTTAGTTTGTACAGCATGTTAATCATTGATTGTTACTTCTTGTAGGCTCAGGTGACAGGAATTTCCTACAACTTCACAACCGAAGGCTTCTTAAAGCTGTTGTTTACAATAGCCAGGTAATCATTCAGTGTGGTGTTACCACGATTATTATCATTTTAACCATAGTCGACCAACTTATATAATATTATGGGGCAGGACATAGCCCATTGGTAAAGCACTTGCCTGATGCGAGATCGGTTTAGGATCGATCCCCATCAGTTGACCCATTGGGCTATTTCCCATTCCAGCCAGTGCACCACGACTGGTATATCAAAGGCCGTCGTATGTGCTATCCTGTCTGTGGGATGGTGATCCCTTGCTACTACTGGAACAATATAGCATATTTCCTCTATTAGACTGTATGTCAAAATTATCAAATGTTTGACATCTAATAACCAATGATTAATAAATCGGTGTGCTCTAGAGGTGTTGTTAAACAAAACAATCTTTAACTTGATGTTCTATTTCAAGAATATTGTCATGAATTGTGTGTGTGTGTTTATGTTTCAGAGGTGACAGTGACCATGAATTGAATACCCAGCACCTAGCGATGGGATTGCTAAGTCGTCTCCTGGCCAAGAGTTCAGCAGCGGTTTGTTTTCCGTCTTATATTTATTTACAAGATTATCCTGAACATATCTATTAAAATAATCAGTCAATGAATTTAGTTATGTGTAATTCATTTCAGAATGTTTTTTTAAACAGAGAATTATATCAATAAATTTGGGTTGTTCTTAAACCCAGTTATTAAAAAATTCTTTCTGGTTAGAATAAAGAATGACATTTTTTGGTACAAAATTATTAAAAGTATAAACACTAGGATGACCAGAAATGCACTGAACATACAGATATTCCTATTCTATGCTATAAAATGTAACAGTATTGAATTTCTGTTTTAACTCTAGATGTGTGCCAGTAGGTATATGTCATGCACCAGCTATTCATTCATCGCAATCTGTGAATTATAATAATGATGATGATGATTTATGTTTTAAAAGGTTTATTTTTATTCTTCAGGTAGCTGATCCTTGTGTCAAGGAAGTTCTTCATCTACCTTCTTCGTCAGTCGAAAAAGAAGGGGAAGCAACTGTTAAATACTTGTTTTCATTTGGTGCATCGTGTTTGGAAAGGTATAGACTTGTTGAAAGATTTTCTCATAATTTTAAAGTTAACCATTGTGAATATTAGCTGGTTGAATCATTATCTTTTTCTTTTTCTTTTTTTTCATTTTGAAAGTTAATCATGACGGTAAAGTAGTATTGAGTGGGGTTGGTTTTAGTGTGTGACTTGGGTGTTAGTGTATTGTTCTAAAACTATCATTTGTATAGTCTACTTAGAATAAATGTTCAGTAACATCCAGGTCTGAATAACCTGGCTTTCAGACTACAGAACTCCATTACCATAACCATGTTAAGAATGGGGATTTGCTAAAAAAAAAACGAGTTTTGGTTTTGTATTCAGTGTGTCTATACACCAATTTCCAGATTTTGGTGTCAGCAGTGATAGGGTACTGATATTAATACAACTCATCAATACTACGACAAGTTTCCATCAAAAGGTAATCTATGCCCGTTGAATAGAATGTTAAAATTGTACACTGTGTGATATATGCTATGACATGTTGCAGCAAAAATATGTTTTTCTCAAAGTGAAGTAAATTTATATATATATCATTTTGGAAATGTAGAATGAAAGAGTTTATTTCTAATAATAAGATTAATTGGGTGTATAGTAAATGTAATGAACTGACTGTGTTGTAGAAGTGGTTTGGAGTGGGCGTGTTCGATGGCAAGAATTCTCGGAACTCTGTCCCGGTCTGAGCAGTGGAAGCCGGTTGTCAGCCATCACATTTCTACGTGTATACAAAGTCTGCGCCAGGTAAAGTATTTAGCATTTTAAAACTTATAAAATATGCATAAACACGACAGACCCTAATATAGAATAAAAACGTAGGAGAAGTGACTTTATCCCTTCCCAGAAGAAAGGGGAGAAGTTTGATAAACATAGGCCAAGTGAACATTTATCAGTACATTTCGTAACGTTTCGTCATGTTTCATGTTTATTCAAAAAGGTTCCAAATTATACACTCGATTTGAATCATATTTGATTATAAAACACTACTACTTCCAGTAATAAAATTTAAGCAAAACAGTTAAACGTTTTCATTAAAAACGTGATAGTATTAAGTAACTGATAATTAATGAGTTGTTGTTATGCTAAAATTAAACAAATAATTAATATTTTCTGGCATTTCTGAAATCAATCTGGCTCAGTTTGAATGGCTTCATCCTAACCCTAGCACACTTTACCATTTATACAACATCTGAGAAAGTTGTGGGATTCATACTCCCATGAATGTCACAAATGATCCAACTGGATTCTTAAATATATTTATACTGTGATTTTAACACAGAAAGACATTTTCTATTTGCAGAAACCTGAGCTGTCATCCATTTTTGCCATGTTTGTGATGGCAGGATTTCCTGAGGTAAGTGTGTTTTTAATGTGGATCACTCTTAACCATTTGTTGAAGCCATGTAGCCTGAAAGATTGTTGTCAAATATAACAGCATCTGCTTCAATTGAAGGTGGGATTTAGCTCATTGATGGGGAAGGTGTGGGCATGGCGTGCCTGAAGTATGATGTAAAAATTTTTACTGTAAATCAGGAAATGTTAGCGACAAGGGTAGGGAAAGCCCTTTTTTCCCGGTCTGGGACCGATTCTCGATCTCTGATTTTTTTTAAATGTGCGTTTGCCGGTCCCACTTTTGTCATTTTTGTCAGTCCGAAGCACCTGTCCATTTCTATTATTGGAACAAATTCCTATCCGTCAAGTGGACCGGCCTGCCCAGACATCGGTATCTTGTGCATGGTTTAAAATAATAGTGGTCAATATGGCTGGTGTTTCAGACGTTTATGGTTTTAAAGTCTGCCTAAGTATATCGCCAGTCACTGAAGTCAGACCTACAATAAGGTCAGTCCACTGCCACTAGGCTAGACATTTGTCAAAGTCATTGAGCCGGTCAAGAGATTAAACAGACGTTAATGATAGCACCATTCTTGGTTTAGAGAGCCATCAAGGTATTGCACTCCAATTAAAACAAAGGACCCAGAATTTGCAACTGGTTACAATCAACACCTGTGTACGGGGCTCTTTCGGGTCGAGTGTCCTAGTCCGAAGCAAGAGGCTTGAGATAGCATAAAATATACTGAAATAATCTATAAATGTATTTATTGTTGACTGTTCAATGTAGTGTATCCAATAATTATAAAGAATTTTAAAATTAACAAAAGGTTTCCACCTTTTTTGTTAACAAGTGGGAGTAAGCAGAACAGCTACATGTACTGTTATCTCTTGAGCCAGCAGAGGTCAAACTTCATCCAATCAGTGATGACGTTATTATTCTCTTTGTTTAAACATGTCCTAGCTCAGGTTGTCAAACGCTTCAACAGTGCCATCTTTTATTAATTTTCAGGATACAGTACTGAATACTCGTACTTTTTTTTATACATATATGGGAATTAAAATTCATAACTTTTATTCATTTTTTATATTATTTATTCCATTATGTAAATTATATACAATTTGTGAGGTTTTTTCACTGAAGTGATAAAAAAAAAAAAGATAAAAAAAAGTTGTTTATCGTTTCGCGTTCATGATTCAAGATAAAACTATACAAATGTTGCTATGATTTTAAAAAAAACGATTTGGCAAATATTGTCTTTTAAATGTTTTTTTTTATTATTCCTTTCTTTTTTCCCCTCCCCCTTTCTGATATGATGACCTCGCTAAAGTTCTATGTCGCTGATATGTCACTTATTTGGATTTCGCTAAATTTTAAGATCTATTTTATGATTTACAGTATATTATTTGTAATATGTAATAGTTACTGTAGTAGTGATACACCTATTTATTCTGAATGAGAATCGTACAGGAGACATGCTGAACAGTATTTGTTTCTGTGGAACCTGAATGTATATATCAATTTTGTGTTTGAAGTTGAATAACTGTGACGAGGTGTATCAATAAACAGTGTGATCAGGGATGGGAATTCTTCTCAGATCAGCTGTTTTCCTCTCATGGAACATTCCGTTTCCTCGCATTTTAATCGTCCTTTCCCCCAAAATGTGTCAGATAGCACAGATTTTAACCAAGAATTTCAAGAATTTCTGGGGTCTCTCTAGATTTCCTCTTTTTTACAGTTCACCAATTCCCACCCCTGTTTGATTTTTCTCTTGTGTTCAGGTGCTGACGATAGGGACCCTTGTGCAGTACTTTCACAGAACACTGGAGACAAAGACGGGTGTCGTCATGAAGCACTTTCCCGACAAGTACATCACTCTTGTCGTAGATGTTTGTACGAGGAAACGGCTAACAGTGAGTCTCATTACTTTGTCTTTACACATCACCACATTTCATCCTGCAAGCACTGGTTTTATGGATAAACCGTAGTGACTGCAGTAATATGTTTTATGGATAAACCGTAGTGACTGCAGTAATATGTTTTATGGATAAACCGTAGTGACTGCAGTAATATGTTTTATGGATAAACCGTAGTGACTGCAGTAATAAGTTTTATGGATAAACCGTAGTGACTGCAGTAATAAGTTTTATAGATAAACCGTAGTGACTGCAGTGATATGTTTTATAGATAAACCGTAGTGACTTAATAAGATGGATAAACCGTAGTGACTGCAGTAATAAGTTTTATGGATAAACCGTAGTGACTGCAGTAATAAGTTTTATGGATAAACCGTAGTGACTGCAGTAATAAGTTTTATGGATAAACCGTAGTGACTGCAGTAATATGTTTTATGGATAAACCGTAGTGACTGCAGTAATAAGTTTTATGGATAAACCGTAGTGACTGCAGTAATATGTTTTATGGATAAACCGTAGTGACTGCAGTAATATGTTTTATGGATAAACCGTAGTGACTGCAGTAATATGTTTTATGGATAAACCGTAGTGACTGCAGTAATAAGTTTTATGGATAAACCGTAGTGACTGCAGTAAAATACTGCAGTAATTTTATGGATAAACCGTAGTGACTGCAGTAATAAGTTTTATGGATAAACCGTAGTGACTGCAGTAATAAGTTTTATGGATAAACCGTAGTGACTGCAGTAATAAGTATTTATGGATAAACCGTAGTGACTGCAGTAATAATATGTTTTATGGATAAACCGTAGTGACTGCAGTAATAAGTTTTATAGATAAACCGTTATGTTTTATATGTAATATGTTTTATAGATAAACCGTAGTGACTGCAGTAATATGTAATATGTTTTATGGATAAACCGTAGTGACTGCAGTAATATGTTTTATAGATAAACCGTAGTGACTGCAGTAATATGTTTTATGTTTTATAGATAAACCGTAGTGACTGCAGTAATATGTTTTATGGATAAACCGTAGTGACTGCAGTAATATGATTTTATAGATGGATAACCCGTAGTGACTGCAGTGACTGCATATGTTTTATGGATACGTAGTGACTGCAGTAATATGTTTTATAGATAAACCGTAGTGACTGCAGTAATATGTTTTATGGATACAGTAATATGTTTTATAGATAAACGTAGTGACGCAGTATATGTTTTATAGATAAACCGTAGTGACTGCAGTAATATGTTTTATGGATACACCGCAGTAATATGTTTTATAGATAAACCGTAGTGACTGCAGTAATATGTTTTATAGATAAACCGTAGTGACTGCAGTAATATGTTTTATAGATAAACCGTAGTGACTGCAGTAATATGTTTTATGGATACACCGCAGTAATATGTTTTATAGATAAACCGTAGTGACTGCAGTAATATGTTTTATAGATAAACCGTAGTGACTGCAGTAATATGTTTTATAGATAAACCGTAGTGACTGCAGTAATATGTTTTCCTATGAGTTATAGCATTATTCATTATGGTGGGCGGGACGTAGCCCAGTGGTAAAGTGTCCGCTTGATGCGCGGTCTGTCTAGGATCAGCCTCTGTTGGTGGGCCCATTAAACTATTTCTCCAGCCTGTGCAAAATGACTGGTATATCAAAGGCTGTGGTATATGCTATCCTGTCTGTGGGGTGGTGCATATAAAAGATCCCTTCCTACTAAAATGGAAAAAATTTAGCAAGTTTCCTCTCTAAAACTATATATCAAAATTACCAAATGTTTGACATTAATAAATCAATGTGCTCCAGTGGTGTCGTTAAGCAAAACAAACAAATAAACTAACTATTCATTGTGAAGTTATATGCCAAACCACCAGTTCCCTTTTGATTCAAATAACTGTAAGTCACTATACTGTGCAAGTAATCTGCAACTTATGTCGCATGGAAAGTTTTAATTAAAAATATTTTGTAATGGTGGAATATGATCTATGGTTTACCTTTTAAATACTGTTACTCTCTTTTGGTATATTATCTTTATTTGACACCTTGTAGCTGATGTTTGGGGGAGGGGGGTTGTTAGTGCTGGAATATTGTTAAACATTTCGTTCATTCATTCATTCATCTATTTTATTCATTATTTCATTCATTTATTCATCCATTCATAGTTTCATTTATTCATTCATTCATTTATTCATTCATTCATTTATTCATCCATTCATTCACTGTGTATTGTGTGTTTAGATTAAAGACCAGTACGTGACATGTCTTAACGAGGCAGTAGAGGTATGGAACACGAGTCACATGTCGGAGTTCACGAGCATCATCATTGATACTGTCACCAAGCTGCGAGCAGGTCTGTACCATCTCCAGCTTCTTCACCATTACCTATAGGCTTCATCTCCATCCTTCTGTCTGTCTGCTTGTCCATCCGTCTGTCTGTCTGCCTCGCATAAGTTTTACTGATGTTTTCTTTCACAAGGCCTTGAGATACTGAGCTGACATCTTGTGTATAGCTTTATCATGTACTGTTACAGATCTAGTTTGACTTTCATGGTGATTTATCAATGTTTTACAGAGTTATGGCCCATGAACTTAGGAGATACGAAAATATGTTTTCCAGACTTTGTTTTTGGCAATACCTCAAGATATTGAGCTGAAATTTTGTGTATATTCATAACATGTTCTGTTACATATCCAGTTTGACTTTCCTGGTATTTTATTAATTTTTCACAGAGTTATGGCCCTTGAATTTAGAAGCTACTCTCAGAATGCATGTTCATTTTATTTTTTTATTTTTCAGGAGACGAGGTAGGCATGGAGAGTCTGTGGGTGTTGTCCCTGGCCCTATTTTATTTTTATTTTTATTTATTTATTTATTTATTTCCCAGGCGAAGAGGTGGGTGTGGAAAGTTTATGGGTGTTGTCGTTGGCCCTGAAGGTTGTGAACAACTCGGTGAAGAGTGAGGAGTCACACCACTTCACTGACGGACTCTTCCAGCCAGACTTCATCCAGTGTCTCGTCTTCGTCGCTAGCAAGGCCACCGGCTTCAGTCAGCAGTGGCTGCTAAAAGATCTTGAGGTAATCGGAGCACAAATAGTGCTCCTCTGATGCACGGTCGGTCTAGGATCGATCCCCGTCAATTGGTCTGTTGGGCTATTGATCATTCCAGCCAGTGCTATCCTGTCTGTGGAATGGTGGATGGTGCATATAAAAGATCCCTTGCTACTGATGGAAAAATATAGCAGGTTTCCTCACTAAGACTATATGTTAAAATTACCAAATGTTTGACACCCAATAGGCGCTGATTAATAAATCAACAAACCAATGAATATTTGTGAACACCCCAGCATAAAAAAAACCAACAACATTTATTTAGCTATTGGTTGCCAAACGTTTATGCCTGTGAACAAATGTATCATTAACATAAAACCCAGCTTGTTATTTCCTTTCCTGTTAGGGCGGGATGTAGCCCAGTGGTAAAGCGCTCGCTCGATGTGTAGTCAGTTTGGGATCGATCCCAGTCGGTGGGCACATTGAGCAATTTCTCGTTCCAGCCAGTGCACCACGACTGGTATATCAAAGGCTGTGGTATGTACTACCCTGTGTTGGATGGTGCATATAAAAGATCCCTTGCTGCTAATCGAAAAGAGTAGCCCATAAAGTGCCGACAGCGGGTTTCCTCTCTCAATATCTGTGTGGTCCTTAACCATATGTCTGATGCCATATAACCGTAAATAAAATGTGTTGAGTGCGTCGTTAAATAAAACATTTCTTTCTTTCTTTTTCCTTTCCTGTTAGGTCTTGTCGCTAATGCTGTACACTCACGACGGAGCCAGCAAGAAGAAAAAGCTGAACATGCCAAAATCTGACAAGGATGTGGTCGAAGCTAAGACTGTCGAGAAGAAGGCCAGCACTAGCGACAGCAGCTGCAGCAGCGACAGCGACGATGATGACGACGATAACAACATAGGAGATGATGACCTCAGTTTGACCTCGTCGGATCAGTCGATGCCAACAGATGAGGACAGCGAGCTGTTTGGAACTATCGACGACAAAACCAAGAACCTGTTCTTTGTATGTAAATTACTCAAGAAGTATCCATTGTGTTTAGACTCTTGTAATAGGTATTCGATTTCTAGGTTTTGTATAATGGATTGTTTGTGTGTGTGTGTGTGTATTGATGTATGAATATCTATATATTGTATGTCGAGGTTGACTGTTACATACATAGATATTAACGCACTGGCGCAGGGGATAATTAAATCCTTTCTGGCCTCACAAATTGTCCCATGCCATTGCTGGGACTCGAACCTGTGGCACCGAATCGCCCGCAAATTGCAAGACTAACCACGATGCGCTCTGAGCTATTGAGGCATCCATGTATGTATGTATGTATTTATATACCCTAGTTTTTAAGGTACATGCTGTTTTCATTTTCCAAATTTAAGTTTGAGCTATTATAATACAAGGATGACCAAGACCTGTGCTTATTAAACTTAAAGTCTAAACTTAGATCTTTAATAATGTCACATTAAAGTCTCAACAAGTTTTTACAGACTTGTATGTAGACTTCAAGAAACGTTTTGTAAGCATATGACTTAAAACATATTGCAAGAAGTTAATTGTTAAAAAAAAAGTGTAATTGTTAAAAATATTTTACATTGTCTAATGTTACTGTCAATGTCTTTAATATATTGGGGTTTGTTTTTGTTTTTTAATTTGAAATATTAAAAACCCACCTTATATTGGGTATCTTTAGTGAAATTGTTTCACTGAATTAATTTGTCTGACAACTGTATTTTTCTTTTTCAGAGTTCCTTGTACTGTTAATACTCATATGGATGCATTCCATAGTCTTTCATTATTAATCAACTCATCGTATTTCATTTTAGGCATTGCACCATGAACTAAATGTGCCTCTATCGGTGTTAAGGGTGATCTTTGAAATGAATGAGGGAGATGTCCAAGCTGTTAAAAAAGCTATTCTTGAAAAGTAAGTATTTTTATTTTTTGAAGAGTAATTTAACCTGCATTATTATTTACACTTGAAATTATGTTTTTGTTTTGTGAGTGTGTATTTTGGTGTGTCATTGTTTATGTTAGTTTAAATAATGCTGGTTATACTATAATAAATTGGCAGTTATGCATAGGCATACAGGCTCTCATTTTTGTATGGGGACAGGCTAGTTGTTGCTCAAATTAAACAAAAATACCCGAATCTGGATAACATCATTTATTCATATTGGCATTATTTCCAAACAGCTATATACGGTGGCAAACGAATCACTACATAATTTTACATGAATTACAACAAATATTTGCGGGTAGAATGATGGAAATACATAAAAGGTCTCAGTTTAGTGCATTTTGTCCGAATATCTCTCATGTTTGCCCAGATTTGAGGATTTACTTCAGCACTAGGATGGTTATCCACCTATTGTAGTTTGTTTTGGGGGGTTTTCAATTTGAATGACATCACTTTGCAATTTCCAACTGTTGGGCCAGCAATAACAATGAACTGGGTGCATGATGCCTTCATTTTCAGAATGCTGGAAAAGTTTCATCTCAGAATTACTGTTGTAATGTTTTTGTTTGAATATTATAGGGATTTATCCAGTATATTTCGCCAATCTGATGGGACTGGGAAAATTAGCGCGAGTAAATCATACGAAGGATATGTTTTCAGGCCATTGAATGATGTAGTACACCACTGTAAAATTCATTTATTAGAACAGTCATAATTAAAAATATATTGGGAAGTTTTAGTACGAAAATTGCGAATATTCAGTGCCACTTTCTTTTGGGAAGAGGCCTACGTTTGGACCCCACAGTACTCCTGGATAAATCCTTGCATTATTAATGTATTTGACTGTGACTGAAGAAGATATTTTAATTTTTTAAATTGTACTATTTATGAAATATGGGTATGATAATGAAGTGAAATTAAAGGCATATTGTCACAGACCACTGACCTATTAAATGGCCTGACAGAGTATTACGTGAAAAATATGTTGATTTGTCCCAAAATGTACTTTATTCAATAATCAACCTAACCATCATACTCCACTTATTAATGATATTTTGTAAAAAATAATTGAATTATGGCAATGGTCTATAATTTAAGAATTAATATTGCCAAGAGGAATGACATGGATTTAACCCCATCATGGTTTAGTTACAGTGATTCAATAGCCAGATTTGGTTTCTAAACATTGATGTAATTTTCATTTATTATCTACTTTTGGAGAAATAAGGTCCTTAAATTCATGACAGTATATCTTTAATATAAGATATATAATGTTTATTGTGTACAAGGCAGAAAGAATGGACCTGAAATGTTGGACACTAATTATCCTTTACTATTTTAATAACTGCTGTTTACAGCAGTAGTTTTTAAAATGTTGATACAGTTGTTTAAAAAAAAAACAATCTTGTTTTCAGCTTTGGAAATTCAACAGAAATCAAGAATATTATAGACAAATGGTAAGAATATGATGCTGTGTTATAAATGTATGTGACAATATCATGAAATTAGGGCTTAGTTCAGCCAGTGGAGTACAAAAACATTCATTAGACTTTTTTTTTTTTTTTTTTTTTTTTTGCCAAATGATGATGTCAGGAACTAATTAAATTGTTTGCAAAATTTATTGTTCCTCACTGTCAATAACATGTGCCTGGCCGTGAGTGAGAAAATCTAATCTTGAGTTATGCATTTATTTATTTTTGTTGGGTAATAAGCTTCAGTTGTCAGTGAATCTTAAACACTTGAGCACTTAAAAGTAGCATAAAATAGCTCGGCAGATGCAAAAATATTGGGATACTAGATTTTCAAAAAATTGCAATTCTGTAACTTCAACTTGTTAAATTTCAATTTAATATAAAAAAAAAAAATGTAAATCTCATTTTTCAGTTTCAATGGTATATTGAATAGTAATTTTTCAAGTATATATTTATTTATTCAATGCAGACATTTAGCTTTATTATAGCATGACTTAATTATTGTTATTTTATTTTATACTGTGTTATAGGTCCGAAGGTCTGGAAGCTAAGAGTTCTGAAAAGGTGGTTAGTTCTGTATCAGAGAAGGTCATCGACACTGGAATCCATTTCCACCCAGTGTTAAACAGAGTTAGCAGGTTTGTGTTACAGATACGTTTGTAATAGGACTTGGAAGATGCCTGCAACTTGGGGTGTGGGCTGGTGTAAACTTGGCTTTTAACTGGAGGGGAACACATTTTTACCACTCCAGGGCTGGCTCTGGCACTCACCAAATTCGCCAATTGCGAATTTAAAAAACAATTGGCGAATTTTATTTTAATTTGGCAAAATTCATGTAATAATTGATATATTATTACAAAATAACTGGGTTTCGTCTATTTTTGAAGTTTAGTAGATAATTTGGCGAAATTCATGTAATAATTGATATATTATTACAAAATAACTGGGTTTCGTCTATTTTTGAAGTTTAGTAGATAATTTGGCGAAATTCATGTAATAATTGATATATTATTACAAAATAACTGGGTTTCGTCTATTTTTGAAGTTTAATAGATAATTTGGCGAAATTCATGTAATAATTGATATATTATTACAAAATAACTGGGTTTCGTCTATTTTTGAAGTTTAATAGATAATTTGGCGAAATTCATGTAATAATTGATATATTATTACAAAATAACTGGGTTTCGTCTATTTTTGAAGTTTAATAGATAATTTGGCGAAATTCATGTAATAATTGATATATTATTACAAAATAACTGGGTTTCGTCTATTTTTGAAGTTTAATAGATAATTGGGTGAAATTCATGTAATAATTGATATATTATTACAAAATAACTGGGTTTCGTCTATTTTTGAAGTTTAATAGATAATTGGGCGAAATAGATAATTGGGCGAAATTCATGTAATAATTGATATATTATTACAAAATAACTGGGTTTCGTCTATTTTTGAAGTTTAATAGATAATTTGGCGAAATTCATGTAATAATTGATATATTATTACAAAATATCTGGGTTTCGTCTATTTTTGAAGTTTAATAGATAATTTGGTGAAATTCATGTAATAATTGATATATACTCTTCAAAAAAAGAAACGCAAAAGGGTACAAATGGGTTATAACTCTGATTTTATGTTTCCTACCGGTTCATGCTTTGTGAATATAAGGTCATTGCATGTCCCAAACACATTCCCACGGTTACATTCGATAAAACGCAGCTACTGTACAATAAAGTTCCAAAATGTGAATATTCGCAAAAACGCAGCCACGTGCAAACCATGTCACCACTGCACGTGCGTTGTCTGCACGTGCAACATGAACACCGACAGTATAAAAGTGCAGGGTGTTCGCTTGCCTGGCCTCTGTATCTGGCCGACAGTTGACAATCCAGGACATGCCACGTCTCAGTGAACCGCAGAGAAATAATGCCATCGGCCGACTAGACCCAGGCGAATCCAGAACGGCCGTTGCCAGGGCATTCCATGTGTCCCCAAGCACCATCTCCAGACTGTGGGACCGTTACCAGCAACATGAATCAACACGTGACCTCCCTAGATCCGGTCGACCACGGGTCACTACCCCCGGGCAGGACCGCTACATCCGGATACGCCACCTTCGGGAACGATTGACTACTGCCACCTCCACAGCCGCAGCAATACCAGGTTTGCGCAGGATATCCGACCAGACCGTACGGAACCGCCTACGTGAGGTAGGAATTCGTGCCAGACGTCCAGTTCGAGGTGTCATCTTAACACCACAACACCGTCGACTCCGACTGCAGTGGTGCCAGATTCATCGACAATGGCCTCAACTGCGATGGAGACAGGTGTGGTTCAGTGACGAGTCCCGATTTCTGCTCCGACGTCATGATGGAAGATGTCGCGTGTATAGGCGTCGTGGTGAACGTTATGCGGCAAACTGCGTGCAGGAAGTGGACAGATTCGGCGGGGGTAGTGTCATGGTGTGGGCAGCCATCTCACACACTGGCAGAACTGACCTGGTCCACGTGCAGGGCAACCTGAATGCACAGGGCTACATTGACCAGATCCTCCGGCCACACATCGTTCCAGTTATGTCCAACGCCAACGCAGTGTTCCAACATGACAACGCCAGGCCTCACACAGCATGTCTCACAATGGCTTTCCTACAGAACAACAACATTAAATGTCCTTCCTTGGCCATCGATATCACCGGATTTGAACCCAATTGAGCATCTATGGGACGAGTTGGACCGACGCCTCCGACAGCGACAACCACAGCCCCAGACCCTGCCCGAGCTGGCAGCAGCCTTGCAGGCCGAGTGGGCCACCATCCCCCGGGACGTCATCCGTACTCTGGTTGCTTCATTGGGCAGGCGGTGCCAGGCAGTTGTCAACACACGCGGAGGCCACACCCGGTATTGACTCCAGATGACCTTGACCTTGGTGGTGTGTCCTATCACTTACTCACAATGGACTAGAGTGAATTGTGAACAATCCTGCAACATTTGGTAATTATCGGACTCACCATTCAATAATTAAATCAATTCTCCAAATGTTACGACAATGTGGTTTTGCGTTTCTTCTTTTGAAGAGTATATTATTACAAAATAACTGGGTTTCGTCTATTTTTGAAGTTTAATAGATAATTTGGCGAAATTCATGTAATAATTGATATATTATTACAAAATAACTGGGTTTCGTCTATTTTTGAAGTTTAATAGATAATTGGGCGAACATTTTCTGCTGACCCAGAGCTAGCCCTGCGTGACTCCAACTTCAGAGCTTGCCATGCTTAATTTTGATAGCAGAAACTATACACTGTAAAAATAACACATTGGTTACAAAAACTGCATACTAACTCTGATTGCTGTGTATGCATTTACCACTGTTACCTGGAGACCAAGTTAAATATATTTGTACACACCGAATCTGTGAATTAAAAAAACTATAGGCATTTTTCCATTTTACAAATAGTTTTATATATTTTTTTTTTTTTTTTTTTTTTTTTTTTTACATTTCAGGTTTAGTTTTATATTGCCATCAGTGAAAGTTAAAGAAGTTGAAATATCCTAGAACGACGGCGCATTAGACGACTGCTTTACCACTGGGCTATGTCCCTTCCCTCATTTGATAACACGTCCTGTCACATATCTCACCAATGGAAAACATGGTTTTATCAAATGCAACATTCAAAGTTAGGTGCACTCTGAATTTTGTCCCAGCAAGATGCTATTGGTATACTGCTACCTCGTGAACAACTCTTAATAGCCTGCTATTTCAAGACCCTGCAAAGTTATTTTGTCCAATGTAATTTTTATCTCTGTACCAGTACTTAAATTTTTCTGTTGATAGTTTAGTTGCTATTTGTTTTACTCTAACCTTATTTAAAAAACCGGCCTCGGTGGCGTAGTGGTTAGGCCATTGGTCTACAGTCTGGTAGGAACTGGGTTCGGATCCCAGTTGAGGCATGGGATTTTTAATTCAGATACCGACTCCAAACCCTGAGTGAGTGCTCCGCAAGGCTCAATGGGTAGGTGTAAACCACTTACACCGACCAGTGATCCATAACTGGTTCAACAAAGGCCATGGTTTGTGCTATCCTGCCTGTGGGAAGCGCAAATAAAAGATCCCTTGCTGCTAATTGGAAAGAGTAGCCCATGTAGTGGCGACAGCGGGTTTCCTCTCAAAAATCTGTGTGGTCCTTAACCATATGTCTGACGCCATATAACCATTAATAAAATGTGTTGAGTGCATCGTTAAATAAAACATTTCTTTGTTTATTTAAAAAAAAATTAAAGTGAGGACAATCAACAAAGTCGTCAGCAACACAGCTGTCAACAGAGAACTTCATTCAGCTAGAAGACGGCATCGAAGGGGAGATAATTCAATTTCTGTTTTTTAGTCTAACCTTTTTTTTTTTTTTTTAATTTTCAGAACAATCACCAAAGCCGTCAGCGACACGAAGCTGTCAACAGAGAACTTCATTCAGCTAGAAGACGGTATCAAAGGGGAGATAATTCAATTGCTATTTTTTAGTCTAACCTTATTTTAAAAAAAATTAATTTTCAGAACG
This sequence comes from Gigantopelta aegis, assembly GCF_016097555.1. Taxonomy (NCBI): domain Eukaryota; kingdom Metazoa; phylum Mollusca; class Gastropoda; order Neomphalida; family Peltospiridae; genus Gigantopelta; species Gigantopelta aegis. The sequence continues at coordinate 66,345,158 of NC_054706.1, forward strand.
ATCGACAAAGCCGTCAGTGACACAGAGCTGTCAACAGAGAACTTCATTCAGCTGGAAGATGGCATCAAAGGGGAGATAAGTGAGAAGTGTCGCACGAAGAGCGCGGAGCTGCTGAAACGCGAGTTGCAGAAGCACGACCAGCCTGACTCCAGGGACTACGTGGCTAAAGTGAACATGGCGATGGCCATCCTCTATGCCAGACATCTTCTCACAGGACTGCTGGCCTGTTGGCCGGAGGACGGGCATCCAATCAACGCGGTGCTACTCGGCTGCAAGGAGGTCCGACAGATTCCGTGTGTCCTTGACCTCTTGTACAAAACCGACAGTCACGACTGCTTTGAAAAAGTGAGTCCACGAATGTATATTTTCAAGGCACAGGAGTTATAAACCACCTTATTAGTCCCCTGCCGATCCAACCAGTAGTATTGTCTCAGTCCATCTGTTCTACATATAGTTTTCCGGACTTTTGGGTTATTTCTCGTTCCAGCTAATGCACCACGACTGGTATATCAAAAGCTGTTGTATGTGCCATTCTGTCTATGATGGTGCCTATAAAAGATCTCTTGCTATTAATGGTAAAATGTAGCGAGTTTGCTCTCTTAGACTACATGTGAGAATTACAAAAATGTTTGATTAATAAATTGTTGTGCTCTAGTGGTATCGTTAAACAAAACAAACCTTAACGGTTCATTAAATGTTCTCTAGTGATGTCATTAAACAAAACTTTTTAAACTATTTTTTCTTCCAGGTTGTCCAGAAGGTGATAGAGCACTGTTAAACAAAACAAAACAACTTTTCATTAAATGTGCTCTAGTGGTGTCATTAAACAAAACTTGTAACTGTTTTTTCTTCCAGGTTGTCCAGAAGGTGATAGAGCACTGTGACTCGAACAGCCTGGTTCCCATCGCATGCACCGCGTGCCAGTTCATGGAGGAGGTAACTCTGTCGGCTGTGTCACGCGAGAGTGAACACCCGCACAAGCTGGAGCCCATGGAGGAGAAAATACAGCTTACCGGTGCAGCTTTCCTCACTGTCAGCTTCGACAACAAGTACGACTCGTTATTCTTAATTAGTGGTCTTACAGGGATTAGTTACAGAGAAATATTGTCATCACAGTGTTTATGCACCTAACTAATTGAATGAGCTGGGCCCCATTTTACAAAGCGAGCTTAGTGCTAAGGTCACGTTAAATGCCTACAGTAAAATAGGCCCAGGTGGAGAGGTTACAGCTTCCTGGCGCTGTTTTCCTTACTGTCAGTTTTGACAACAAGTACGACTCGTTATTCTTAATTAGTGGTCTTACAGCGATTCGTTACAGTCGGATGTTGTTTATCACCATGTTTATGCACCTAACTAATTACGGAGCGGGCCATAGCCCAGTGGTAAAGTGTTAATTGATGTGCAATCGGGTCTAGGATCGATTCCTGTCAGTGGGCTCATTGGGTTATTTCTCATTCTAGGCAGAGCTCCACAACTGATGTGACCAAGTCCATAATATGTACTATCCTGTCTGGGATGTGCATATAAAAGATCACTAGCTCTAATCAAAAAGAGTAGCTCAATGCATGACAGCAGCAGGTTTTCTCTCTAATAATCTCCGTGAAAAGAATTGTTGGGAGTGATTATTTGCTCACCTAACTTAGATTATGGGGAGCCATTTAAGATATTACCGTATTGATACCATATAAATTCACATGCTAAGGAGAGTTAAACATTACTCTCCTTGAACCAGACTAGGGGAGTGATGGGGGAGTGAGACTGATAGCTTCTTTAAACAGTGAGGTCTGCAAAAACAAAACTTGCAAGAAAAATGCAGTGTTGTTTAAGAGAGGATTGTGAATTGTGCCCCTGGTATCTAAAGGTATACCATTTCAAAAATGTCCTGGGGAGTCATCTTTCACTTCTTTTACCTTGATTTTTGCAACCCAAATAATAATCATTGTTTAATGTGTGGATGTGTACAACAAAATCCTTACACAATAGAATAATTTATATATTTTGTTCACACAAAAGTATGTGATGATGATGCTGTGTTTTGTAAGATATCTGAATTGGGACACTGACAGCATTTGTTGCATTATCCTGTGATGATATATATTGTATTCTCCAAATTCTTTTTTCAGGTGTGCAATCGAGGACTATCTGTCGGGCCTGGAGTTTGGTACGGATGAAAGCCGCACTAAAAACAGTCACTGCTTTACTGGGAAAAACCACTGGAATAGTTTCCAAGTACCAGGTGATCTGACAGCTTTAGTTTTATCTCTTAATAGTAATTATATTATCAATCATTCTGGGGGTTTTGTTGTTTCGGGGGAGGGATAATTAATTTATTTATTTTTTAATACTTAAACATGCTGACTGTTTTTTTTAGGACCATACCTCTTTTTTTAGCTATTTCAAACAAAAAGGCTATCAGATTTTCATAGTTAAATTTGCTGTCTTTAATTTTGTCTTCAATGAGTTCTTAATAGTTTTTAAAGTATACCACCACCACCCCAAAAAACAATTTTAAAAAGAAGAAAGGAATTTTTTAGAGTTTCATAGTTGATTACTGCTTGTTATTTTGTATTCATTGAGGTATTAATAGTTTTTAAATTATACCCCTCCCCATTTGTTATTGTGCATTCATTGAGGTATTAATAGTTTTTAAATTATACCCCTCCCCATTTGTTATTGTGCATTCATTGAGGTATTAATAGTTTTTAAATTATACCCCTCCCCATTTGTTATTGTGCATTCATTGAGGTATTAATAGTTTTTAAATTATACCCCTCCCCATTTGTTATTGTGCATTCATTGAGGTATTAATAGTTTTTAAATTATACCCCTCCCCATTTGTTATGGTGCATTTATTGAGGTATTAATAGTTTTTAAATTATACCCCTCCCCATTTGTTATGGTGCATTCATTGAGGTATTAATAGTTTTTAAATTATACCCCTCCCCATTTGTTATGGTGCATTTATTGAGGTATTAATAGTTTTTAAATTATACCCCTCCCCATTTGTTACTGTGCATTCATTGAGGTATTAATAGTTTTTAAATTATACCCCTCCCCATTTGTTCTTGTGCATTCATTGAGGTATTAATAGTTTTTAAATTATACCCCTCCCCATTTGTTGTGGTGCATTCATTGAGGTATTAATAGTTTTTAAATTATACCCCTCCCCATTTGTTGTGGTGCATTCATTGAGGTATTAATAGTTTTTAAATTATACCCCTCCCCATTTGTTATGGTGCATTCATTGAGGTATTAATAGTTTTTAAATTATACCCCTCCCCATTTGTTACTGTGCATTCATTGAGGTATTAATAGTTTTTAAATTATACCCCTCCCCATTTGTTATGGTGCATTCATTGAGGTATTAATAGTTTTTAAATTATACCCCTCCCCATTTGTTACTGTGCATTCATTGAGGTATTAATAGTTTTTAAATTATACCCCTCCCCATTTGTTCTTGTGCATTCATTGAGGTATTAATAGTTTTTAAATTATACCCCTCCCCATTTGTTGTGGTGCATTCATTGAGGTATTAATAGTTTTTAAATTATACCCCTCCCCATTTGTTCTTGTGCATTCATTGAGGTATTAATAGTTTTTAAATTATACCCCTCCCCATTTGTTGTGGTGCATTCATTGAGGTATTAATAGTTTTTAAATTATACCCCTCCCCATTCATTGAGGTATTAATAGTTTTTAAATTATACCCCTCCCCATTTGTTATTGTGCATTCATTGAGGTATTAATAGTTTTTAAATTATACCCCTCCCCATTTGTTACTGTGCATTCATTGAGGTATTAATAGTTTTTAAATTATACCCCTCCCCATTTGTTCTTGTGCATTCATTGAGGTATTAATAGTTTTTAAATTATACCCCTCCCCATTTGTTGTGGTGCATTCATTGAGGTATTAATAGTTTTTTAAATTATACCCCTCCCCATTTGTTATGGTGCATTCATTGAGGTATTAATAGTTTTTAAATTATACCCCTCCCCATTTGTTATGGTGCATTCATTGAGGTATTAATAGTTTTTAAATTATACCCCTCCCCATTTGTTATGGTGCATTCATTGAGGTATTAATAGTTTTTAAATTATACCCCTCCCCATTTGTTATGGTGCATTTATTGAGGTATTAATAGTTTTTAAATTATACCCCTCCCCATTTGTTACTGTGCATTCATTGAGGTATTAATAGTTTTTAAATTATACCCCTCCCCATTTGTTCTTGTGCATTCATTGAGGTATTAATAGTTTTTAAATTATACCCCTCCCCATTTGTTGTGGTGCATTCATTGAGGTATTAATAGTTTTTAAATTATACCCCTCCCCATTTGTTACTGTGCATTCATTGAGGTATTAATAGTTTTTAAATTATACCCCTCCCCATTTGTTACTGTGCATTCATTGAGGTATTAATAGTTTTTAAATTATACCCCTCCCCATTTGTTCTTGTGCATTCATTGAGGTATTAATAGTTTTTAAATTATACCCCTCCCCATTTGTTGTGGTGCATTCATTGAGGTATTAATAGTTTTTAAATTATACCCCTCCCCATTTGTTATGGTGCATTCATTGAGGTATTAATAGTTTTTAAATTATACCCCTCCCCATTTGTTATGGTGCATTCATTGAGGTATTAATAGTTTTTAAATTATACCCCTCCCCATTCATTGAGGTATTAATAGTTTTTAAATTATACCCCTCCCCATTTGTTATTGTGCATTCATTGAGGTATTAATAGTTTTTAAATTATACCCCTCCCCATTTGTTACTGTGCATTCATTGAGGTATTAATAGTTTTTAAATTATACCCCTCCCCATTTGTTCTTGTGCATTCATTGAGGTATTAATAGTTTTTAAATTATACCCCTCCCCATTTGTTATGGTGCATTCATTGAGGTATTAATAGTTTTTAAATTATACCCCTCCCCATTTGTTACTGTGCATTCATTGAGGTATTAATAGTTTTTAAATTATACCCCTCCCCATTTGTTCTTGTGCATTCATTGAGGTATTAATAGTTTTTAAATTATACCCCTCCCCATTTGTTCTTGTGCATTCATTGAGGTATTAATAGTTTTTAAATTATACCCCTCCCCATTTGTTGTGGTGCATTCATTGAGGTATTAATAGTTTTTAAATTATACCCCTCCCCATTTGTTACTGTGCATTCATTGAGGTATTAATAGTTTTTAAATTATACCCCTCCCCATTTGTTATTGTGCATTCATTGAGGTATTAGAAGCAGGATGTCGTCTAGTGGTAAAGCGCTTGCTTGTTGCGCAGTCGGCCTAGGATTGATCCCTGGTGATGGGCCCATTGGGCTGTTTCTCATTCCAGCCAGTGCAATATGATTGTTATATCAAAGGCTGTGGTATGTGCTATCCTGTCAGTGGGATGGTGAATTTAAAAGATTCCTTGCTACTAATGGAAAAATGTACTGTGTTTCCTCTCTAAAACTATATGTCATAATTACCAAATGTTTGACATCCAATAGCTGATGATTAATAAACAAATGTACTCTAGTGGTGTTAAACAAAATAAACTTTAACTTTTCAGTGAGATATTATATAATGGAGAATACTCAGTTAACTGTCAAAAGTGCCGAATGTGCATATTCAGTGGCATATTTACCAACAAAAAATAATCTGGTTAAGTCTTCTTCTTCATTTCGTTCGCTTGTTGACTACACGTCGAGGCCAGCAGTGACTATGAATGATACTGTTTTCTATAGATCACTTCTAGTGCCATTCAGCTTCTTCTGGAGAGTTGTTGTAGTTGTCCAGCTGCTTTAGGTTTATGCAGTCTTGGATGACATGTTCGGTCGTCTCATGGTTAAGTGAGTGGTGTACATTATTCTAGGTTCGTGAAAAATAATCTACGGCTAGAACAATAGTATAACGTCAGAAGTGTGTTTAATAATAAATATATCACACCACTGGTGTTACCCGTCATTTACAGGTGTGCTGTTTTCTTGTTGCAGGTGACACACTGTATTACAAGTTTCTCGTCGACCCAGATGAGTCTTCTGCCAGCTGGGGCTACAAGTTCATGGTGACGGCCGGAACACGAGACAGCTTTGAGACAGGACACACCATACTCAATGCGGTTCTGTCCTCGGATGTAGCAGGGTAAGTTGAACAAAGTCAGAGCTTCAGATTTTGAGAGAATATTTCTATTATTTAAATACAGTTGAATCCTATTGGCTCGAACCCAATCGGTGCTTGAGAAAGTGTTCAGCTCACCGGGTAGTTTGACCCAACCGGCAACAATGTGTAAGTGTAATTCAGGACTTTGTTTTTGGTTCGAGCATTGCAGTGGATTCAATCCTTCCAAGTTCAACCCAACGAGTTTCTACTGTAGTTTGATTAGATCTTACACATTTTTTTTTTTCCTGCAACATGTTCATGTTTTTATTATTTGAATATTTAGAATAGATCTTCCACATTATATTTCTTCCTGTGATTCTTCATTTTCCTATCTTCCTTAGATGCAATTATTGTTCATCTAGGTCATATATAAAATGTATTAATTCACCATAACAGTCATGTTGCTGTACACTTTCTCTACTTTTTTTTTTTTGTGCCAGTGTTATTATAACACATGGCTGAAGAGTTATTTGTTATATCAACCGGCCTCGGTGGTGTCACGGTTAAGCCATCGGACATAAGGCTGGTAGGTACTGAATTCACAGTTCAGTTCCAGCTCACACACAGAACGAGTTTTAATGATTCAATGGGAAGGTATAAGACCACTACACCCTCTTCTCTCTCACTAACAACTAACCCACTATTCTGGACAGACAGCCCAGATAGCTGAGGTGTGTGTCCAGGGCATTGTACTTGAACCGCAGGATATAAGCACAAAAATAAGTTGAAATGTTATATCAAGGAAGTTGACCATATTGGACCATATATACGCTGACAGTGAAAAGAACAAAAAAGTGGGACCTAACACAGTAGGACCTACTACTCCATAGTGCCTCTGGGTTATTTATTGTTACAACCAAAGCTTGGCACCATGACTGGTACATCAAATGACATGGTATGTACTATCCTGTCTATGGGATGGTGCATATAAAAGATCCCTTGCTGCTAATTGAAAAGAGTAGCCCATGAAGTGGCAACAGCGGATTTCCTCCTTTAATATCTACGTAGTTCTTAACCATATGTCAGACACCATATAACTGAAAATAAAATGTGTTGAGTGCATCGTTACATAAAACATTTCTTTCTTTCTTTGCTTCCTTCCATAGTGTCACAAAATTGTAGGTGTAAGTCACCTGTCAACAGGTCTCCAATTAAACAATATGCCAGGGCATCAGTAAATATGCTCTACTTTCATACATGTAAAAACAGTAGGGTAAATATGTGTGAGGGTTTTTTTTACACTTATATGACGAGACCAGTTTCTTATGATTGTTTATTATAATAAAGAATATCACTACTACTAGAAGGAAGTTATAACTGTTCTATTAATTGTGCTAAACTTGTCCTGTTTTTTATTTAGTATATAAATATTTTACATTATTATCCATATGGTTCAACATAACCGAGTTAATAATAATCATACGAAGCACACGTGTAATAAGTGTAATGACGTAATTTTGCGAAACGATGTCATAACATGACGTTGCTTTTCCAGTCCTAGCTCAGACTATGCATTTGAAAATTGTTATTCATTAAGAAAACAACAATAATATGGATAATAAAGAAATTATTACACTCGTGTGTGAGTCGTACTGATTTTACGAAACTCGTGTCAGGATTCATGTATTACCCTTGCTCTCACTCGGGCAATACAAAAATCCTAACACTTGTTTCGTAAAATCAGTACAACTCACAAGTTCGTATAATAATCTCTAAATAATACATTTCACAAGTTAATTTCACCAGTAAATCCTGTTTCAAGTTTCATGATCAAGTACAGCACTGAGTCTTTTTTTTTTAGATGTTTGCCGCTGGGCGATCTGTGGTCTAGTCTGGTGTATGTGGCATGCAAACAGATGTCGCTCCAACGACTCAAGGCAATCCAGCTGCTTCTCAAGATTGTACTGGCACAGAGTCGGACAAAAACACAGTCAACGTAAGAATAACATCTTCGTAGTAACATTTTAATAGGTTGTTATTTTAACATTGATTACAAATTTCACACAGTTATACAATTTACTCTGTTCTGATTGGACGACATCACTTGAAAACTGAATGTTATCCTTCGATAAATCTCAGAAGATTACGTCAAATGAGACGTTATTACGTAAAACAGGTCATAGAAACTGATTTTTGTGTATTTTTAACTAAATAGAAGTGTTGTTTGTAATTATAAAACCTTTTTGTAATTTATTTTTTTGCATTTATCAATGTATAATGGTCACAAATTTAATATATACAATTTGTGACAGATATACATCAATAAATTCATTTCTTATAAACCACAACCTGACATCTCAACTTTATTGCACTTCTCCTTTTCTAATTGATTGAATTAAATATTCCAACAGCGAGACATTGATTAGCACTGATTAGCATTGATTTTATATTTGGGGGGAACCCATATTGGCGGGAACCCATATTGAGGAGAATCCATATTGAGGGAACCCATATTGGGGGGGGGGGGGGGGGGGGGGTCAACTGTATGTATGATTTTATAAAAAATTTAATACAGTAAAAAAAAAAAAAGGTTTTGATTGAGGGGACATGGACCCCCCCCTCTCGCTATGCAGCTGTTCGTTAGAATTATATACTGATCTCCTTTTAGGAGTGAAGAGCCGAAGCTGGCGATTGACCTGAGCTTGTTGAAGCCGTTGTGGATCATGTACATGTCGATGACGAAGGACGACGAAGACCCAGGGACGGTCCTGCCTCCAGTCGTCCGCGCTCTAACCGAATTCTTCCTGCAGGTCGAGAACCTAGTCATCGTAAGTATTCGTGCATTCGGCATGCTTGTATATAGCAGATTCGTCACAAGTGTTTTTTAATATGGAAAATATCAACTGAGTCTATGTTAATCAGTATGTTTTTTTAGGCATAATTTGGAGAAATTATTTGGTTGCCCAGAGCTAGCTCCATTCCTGCATACATTAATGTCTTGTAAAGAAAACAAGAAAATTATTTTATTAATATAAAAGTTTGAAGGCCTGCTTATTTTTATGTTGCTGATATGTGATTTATATATATATATATTTATATAGAACTGACAAGAATAGTAGTACATTGTTACAGTTGTTACTACGGTTAATATTTGTGATTATTACATGTATTTAGAATATGTATCTTTAACACTGCTGTCTTATCTAATTTTCTTTTATTTCAAATGTGGATATCATGTCCTAAAAAAATTAATAAATGAATTTTTTTTTAATGTATTTGTTGAGGCTCTGCCAAGACAAATACCTATTAACTAGACGAGGATGATATTTTACATATTAAAAAACACGATTAGTGAATGCTATTTATCCTATAACACTTCTAAAATAACATTTTCATTCGATATTTAGTAAATCAAAGTTGGCTCCATTGGTAATATGACGTTATCACGATGAGCAAAAATTAGTTTGACGTCACGCATTTTAACTAAATCATATGAAAATGTTACGCTCAGGTATACAGGTCTTGATAGTAAACACATGACCCATTGACAGCAACACATTATTACCTAAAGATCTTGCAAATTTCAATATAATTTTAAAATTTGCTTGCCATATATCGCGTTTTGATAAAAAACAGGATTTACCCAATACAATTTCATACGGATCAGTCGCGTTTTGCAGCAAATCAGCAGCAACTCTTCAATTGTTCCTCCAGTTTAGATGATGGAATTGATGTAACTGTTGGGGTTTGTGTTTTGTTCTCATGTTTACATAAAGAAAAATATATTAAATCGTTATTGCAGGTAGTGATTTGTAGTGTATATTCCAGTGAACACGACAATAGGTGCATGATGGCAATAGGTGCATGATGCGTATAGTTCAAATCCTTCTGGTGTTCATATAATTCTAACCGATTGTGTAATCGAAAATTGATCAGTTGGTAAAAACTGATTATAACTGATGATCGATGGTGAAATTCAAACCAATTCTCAATTCTATTAGGGATGTGTGTTGTGTGAGAATTTTTGTATCATAATATATTGTGATATAGGTTTCCTGTATCATGAAAGCAACAAAATGAAATTTTAGAATACATTTGGAAAACAGATTTCATAAAAAAAAAACATCTGACAGTTTCAAATTGATTTCAAATCATTCTAATAGTGAACTCGTAGTACTGTTTACTGTTTATCTTCAGGAATGGGATGTTGTATCTGACTGTTTTAATTAATAGTGATAAAATGTTCTCTGTATTAAAGGCACAGACCCTAGTTTCAGCCCGTGAAAATGGACACTACGTTTAGTTAAACTACTAACCTGCAACAGATATTTAGATAAGGTTATAACAGAGAGAAACTAAAGTCTGTGATTTTTAAACAGGGAAATGCCTTCCAAAAATAACTAGAGCTTGCCTTGATAACAATTACTTCTTAGACGAACATGCATTTTTAGAAGTATGAAAAATGCATTTTGGGGTTTGCAAAAGCCTGGATGACCAGAACCACTTTAGGTGTATAAAAATTAATATTCTGAACAATAAAAAATGGCTTTAATAGTGAGAAATACAGTGTTTAATTAATAATAACAAAATGTGTCACTGTTGGTTTGTCTGCAGGAATGGGATGTCGTACCAGACTACATTGTGGCAGTCCATGACAAGAAGGAAATCATGTCTGTACTCATTGTGGTATGTAAATCTTAAACTCCCAGGAGCAGATCCAGGATTATGTAAGCGAAGGGGGGTAACACAATTTTAAAAGAGGGCAATAGACCTCTTTCTCATTCCACTGCACATGTGCCCGTTGCGGAGTTACTCGAGGACGCAAACCGCGAGATTTCGCGAGATCTCGCCAAAATAGACCTATCTGCAAATTGGGGGGCAAAAGCAATGGGAGGCCACGACCATTGTTCAATTATTAACTGTTCCAATCGCATATGTCCGGGAAATTCGTTATCCTTCCATCGATATCCAGCCAATGGATATCGGAAACGTTTGTGGGTAATCGTTTCACGTAGAAAACGATTTTAATGTTACTCTAAGTACGAGGGTTTGTTCGGGACATTTTGTAGGAGGGAAGCCAGTGAACGCATAAGGGACCAAAACCGTACCGGTTCTGTACAGGACGTTCCTACACAGGGCGGTCTAGTATACTTAGATATGGTGGAAAACACATTAACAGTAAAGAAAATAAATATATATTTTGTATATAAAGCAAATATATATATATTTCGAATTATACTCAATAAAATATATAACGTGTTGTGTGTAAATATATAAAAAATATATGTAGTCAGGACAGCTATGTACAGAACGTTCCTATACAGGGCGGTCTAGTATTCTCTACTTAGATATGGTAGTAAACAGTAAATAAAATAAATAAATATATATTTTGTATATACAGAAAATATATGTATATTTCGGACAATACTCAACAGAATATATATATATATATATATATATATATATATATGAACTTTTAATGTTATTATTACTCAGTGTGTTTCAAATTTAATTATAAGTATTGTCTGTTATTACTTTTACGTTCATCTAGGTATGAACAAAAAAATCATCCGCAAACTTATGTGAGAACGTCTTCGCCGATTCACACAATTTACGGATGATTTATTTTGTTCATACCCCGATGAACGTAAAAGAAATAACAGACACTCCTTAAATAATAATAATAATAATAATGATATATGAATATATATAGAGTGATGACGGCTGTGTACAGGACGTTCCTACACAGGTCTGTCTAGTAATTTATATACTTAGATATGGTGGAAAACACATTAACAGTAAAGAAAATAAATATATTTGGTATAATACCCAATGCGTTCATGTTGACACTGTATAAAAATGTGTGTATGGGTAAACAGAACGGCGCCTACCTTCAAACCCCCCCCCCCTTCAAATCCCCCTTTTTTTAAATTCCCACTTTATGGATATACATGTAACAGCATAAAATCAATTCCTTTTTTTAACTTTTCCCAATTAGATAGACACTAAGAAAAATGCAACAAAACACCTTCTGAGATATATATATATATATATATATATATATTTATATATACAGTCAAACCTGTCCTAGCGGCCACCTGTATTCAGCGGTCACCTGCCTTAAGCGGCCACTTTTTTCCTCCCAAACGATTTATAATGTAAATGCACCTCTAATAAGCGGTCACCTGTCTAACGCGGCCAGCGGCCACCTAAATCGGATCCCAAATCGCTAAAATACCTGCATTAAGCGGCCACAGTAAAGTTTTACTCTTATATAAAAGGGATATTTTAACAACAGCGATAAGGTGCAGCAAATAACTGATCTTCACACCTTCAGGAATACTAGTACCCATTCAGTCCCGACATCTCCACTGTGTATCAATTAAGGAAGTATGAATCTGACATGCATCTAATTGCCTCTGGGCAGGCTACGCTTGACATTTGTAGATTCACTTACTATAACAATACATCGCATGAAGTCGGAATTAAATAATTAAATGGAAAAAGAAAACAAAATTGTGGAGAACGGTTAATTTAATATATTTTATTTGCATTATTTCTGAAGGAGACAACATGTCAAAAGTTGATTTATAGTCAACTATGAAGCACAAATCCGTTAATTAGCAGTACAGATGGTAAAACAAGAAACAACAACAAATGTTTTAAAGACTATATATGTGGCAACCTGTACTCAGCGGCCACCTGTCTTAATCGGCCACGTTTATCTACTCCCTTGTGTGGCCGCTTAAGACAGGTTTGACTGTATGTATGTATATATATATATATATATATATATATATATATATATATATATATATATATATATATATATATATATATATATATATATATATATATATATACATGTGTGTGTGTGTGTGTGTGTGTGTGTGTGTGTATACGATTGTAATTACATATCAAATATATTTTTCTGCATAAAATATCAGTGGCTGTATATTAAACGTGTTTCTGATCGTTCTAATATTTGTACTATGTTAAATTTCATCTTATTTCCTAAAATATGTTTTTTCTTATGTACGAAGTTATTTGAAGACAAAATCCAGTCTGGGCTTCTTACAAATATTAAGACGATCAGAAACACATTGAATATACAGACACTGGTATTCTAAACAAGAAAATATATTTAATATGTAAATTTAATCGTAGAAATATTTTATTAGTCGGAAACATCTTACAATGCAGCAAACTCAGGAATGTCCCTTTAATTTGAACCATTCCGCTGTAAATTTCAGCGGACCGTTTTCTACGGCCATTATACCATCTAATTCGAAATATGTACATGTTAGTTGCCAAAGTTTAAAAGTCTCCTACGAAGCTACTCAAGTCACCCATAACAACCTGTCTGTCACGCCCCCCAATTTGTAAATAGACTAGTTTCAGTCTATTTTGTCAAGGGACGTTACTCTTCACGCGCATGCGAAATACCTCTATTTGAGTTTGTTAAAGGCTTTAAAAAGGGAACAGAATCTTAAATAATGGAGTTCTTACTTAAGGGCATTCTTCTCTGAATATTTTGAAATAAGGGAGCTTTTAAATTATAAGGGAGTTCTTAAGGGCATGCTTCCCTGAATATTTTGAAATAAGAGAGATCTTAAATTATAAGGGAATTTTTGAGGGCATACTTCCCAGAATATTTTGAAATAAAGATGCTTAGAATTTTTTTTTCAGTGCAACGATAGAGGTATGTGACATCTTGTGGATGATGAATTTAAAAACACAAAAACTAAAAATTAAGATGGCATTTGAAATGATGTATCCACCAATCACCCAATTATTAGATTGCCACCACCAGTATATTCGTGCAGGCCTCTGATAATTAGGGGTGGAACGTAGCCCAGTGGTAAAATGCTCGCTTGATGCACAGTCGGTCTGTTAGGTTATTTCTCATCCCAGCCAGTGCACAATGACTGGTATATTAAAGGCCCCGTGGTATGCGCTATCCTGAAGGTGGGTGGGTGCTACTAATGAAAAAAATGTAGCATGTTTCCTCTTTATGACTGTCAAAATGACCATGTGTTTGACATTCGGTAGCCTATGATGAATAAATCAATGTGCTCTAGTGGTGTCTTTAAAACAAACTGAGAATTAAAATGTTGTGTATTTACCATTTAACTAGCCTAACCCATTTTATTTATGTAACCTGTTACAATGATATTCTACATTTAATGTTCAAATGAAAGAAAGAGTTGCACAAAATTTTAATAAAACACATTTAGAGCAACTATAACCATCAGAATGACCAAAAACATACTGTAGCTGATTGACAGAATTAATACTTTAAACAAGAAGTCGTAAGTAATATTGGGAAATCACTTTTATTCATAGTGGTCTCATTTTCGTGCAGTCATTGAAATTATCAGGGTTCGCACAGGTCTTGAAGTGTTTGAAAGTACTTGAATTTTGTTAATGTATTTTCAAGGCCTTGAAAACCTTGAAAAATCTTATTTTTGTGAAAGTCTGAAAAGTCCTTGAATTTTATTTTCCCCTCCTGGAAAAAATAGCAAACATGCCTTTCCTAGCTTTAGTAAAAAAAAAAAAAATGCTTCCGTAGGTTTATTTACGCGTCAATCCAAAACTTCTTTGTCATTCCCGCCAAATATGAAAGTCCTTGAATTTTATTTTCTCAAACCTGTATGAACCCTTAATTATGAACACTGAAAATATACAAAATTTAAGCCCACAAAAATTAAAGATTTCAAAGTATGTAATTTAACAGTGAAAAAATAAATCAGTATAGCTAAAACTATTTTATTCTCCTTAATAACTATAGTTATTGCCTTTAAGCAGAATTTTTCTCTGAAACATATATCATGTGCTAAGTGACACTTTTTCTTTATTATGTTCTGAACCAGCTTTTTTGTGTTTTTGTTCTTCAACAGGGCTTGAAAAATATTGCAGCAGTCAGTCACATGATTGGATTGGATAATGCTGCGACGAGCATCACTAACCTCTTCAGACCAGGAGAACTAGTTCGAAAGGACTCGGGCACTCCAGTTGATCCTGTTTAACAAACAACTCGGCCTTAAGTAGCATACCGATTACTTAATAACTGTGATATTCATCCTGTGAAAGGAGCATTTCTGTGTATAATTGGTGCCGGTGAAGAGAAGAACTGCTACAAAAAAAAATGGAATTTAACTTTCTTTCTGCTGTCTAAATAATATACATTCAAGTAATACTTCAGCGGTCTTGTCTGTTGTGTGGATAGTAGTACAGAAGTGGACTTAACTGTTTCTGTGTAGATAATGGTACTGAACTGAATCACTGCTTCTGTGTAGATAATAGTACAGAAGTTCCAAGTAGATAATATTTTAATGATACTGAAATGAATCCCTGCTTCTGTATGGATAATTGTACAAAAGTGCACTTCACTGGTTCTCTCTACATTATAGTACTGAACCACTGTCTGTGTAGATAGTAGTACAGAAGTGCACTTCACTGGTTCTGTACTTCACTGGTTCTGTGTAGCTAAAAAGTACCACGCTGAATCACTGTCTGTGTAGATAGTAGTACAAAAGTGCACTTCACTGGTTCTGTGTAGATAAAAAGTACCAAGGTGAATGGCTGCTTTTGTGTAGATAGTAGTATACAGAAGTGTAATTCACTGGTTCTGTGTAGATAAAAAGTACCAAGCTTAATTGCTGCGTTTGTGTAGATAGTAGTATACAGAAATGGACTTTAGTGGATTTGCTGTGGTGATAATAGTATACATGTGAGATGTTTGACATCTGATGCTTGTTAATTAAACATTGTACTCAGGTGTCACTCAACAAACATTCTTGTGTGAAAAGAGCATAGAGTCGACCAACGCAAAACTGAATTAAAACTACTAACTGGACTTGAAGAGTATCATCACAAAAGGCGATAAACGCCATATTTAAAACCATTGTGCAAACCCCACTCAGACACTGTTAACAGGTAGACAAATACCAGTTCAAATTCAGTTTTAGCAAAACGCGATACAATTGTCTGAGGATATACCGCAGATTGCAGAGGATCTGGTGTGGCGATTATGGTGATTTGGAATAAAACGTTTTTAGAATTGGGTGTGTATAGTGGCGTTTATCGCATTTTGTGATGAAACTCTTCACTTGTTTATTGCTTCTGTATAAAACAAACAATATACTTAAGTAATTTAAAACTAGACTAGTGTTGCTGTGCAGTGGATTATCAAAAAGTGGCAGACATTGATTATCGATGGCTGTTAACGGCCGTCACTGCTGCCTACTGGTACTTACAATAATACACATCACTTCATCCAGATAATATAGTTGCTTTCCTATTTTTTAACAGCTCCCTACTATCAAAGATGATAAACAATTTGGCTATGTATACCTGGAGTTTTTTGGTCTAAATAATAGTTAATAGAATGATAGGAGTATGATCTTGTTTGTTATTGTATAGATAATATTACACAAATCAAATCAAACAGGACTTGCTGTTTGGATAGTAGTACTTACACCAGTCCGAAAACAAATTCAGAAAAATAATAGCTTATCTGTAATATAGTTGTGTTTTTCAATGCTCTGTTTCTGTTGTGTAGATACATATACACAAATAATACATATTTAAAGTAGATTGTTATATTCATGGTGTATGGGACATACAAGTAGACCAATATTTAAATGTGTCGGTGAAAAACAGCTGCCAGAGATTATGGGCAACATATTTTAACAAGTTATTTTTGTTAACCTGAATTTCATTTGTAATATTATTCCATTTTATAAAATTTTTAAAGGGATACAGTTTTCATAGTACACAGGTATTTTAAAGAGTTACCAACTGATATTGGCTTTCCTTGCTTAATAGTTTCAAAAGAGCTATCTTTGGAATACATGACCTATGTTTTACACCTATGTGTATTGTACAGCTTTTGAATACCCTGCAATAAATGTTGTAATTTCAGTGAACAGAATATATGTTTTTCACCAAACAAAACAAACACCAAGATACAGTTCAGTGACCGACACCCTTTCTCATCATTCCAGAATTTCACTTTAATTTATTTTTGTGCTTCAAGCACTGTTTTGGACACACACCTCAACAATCGGCTCCAAATTCAACCAGCCGGGGTTTTTTCGCTAACGTTTGCAAACTATTTTGACTGGTTCCTCAAGTGGTAATTTGGTTTAATGTGTAGCATAAAAATTAAAAAACCCAGTCTAGCGAACGTTAGTGACAAGTGGTTGGCTGAACTTGCCCATGCGCTGTCTGTCCAGGACTGGGTTACTAGTTCATAAGAAAGAAGTAGGGGTAGTGGCCTTACACCTCCCCATAGACCCATTAAAGGTTGTTCTGTGTCGGGGACTGGTACCTGCCAGCCTTAAGTCTGATGGCTTAACCGCTACACCACCGAGGCTGTAATCATACACAGAACTGCTTGGAAGGGGGGAAAACAACTCTATGGATGAATGAAGATCGATAAATCCTACAACTAATTGTACCACTGCGCTGCATCTTGTTTCAAAGATGATCTCTTTATTAAAGCTGTTTTCAGTGCCATCTACTGAAAGTACAAATGTAATTTGATTCCATACAAATTTGCATTACAGAGACTGTTTCATCGATATAAAATGTTTGATGTTTATTTGCAATCTGTGATAATGTTTTCTTCACTTAATCATTAATGTACCTGTACAACCAATGCCCAAATTATTGGATAAAATGACAAGACTGACAATCCAGCGCACAGCGTATTGTTCGAGTTTCATTTCGTTGGATTGTCAGAGTAAGATGTACATAGATTGGTTTTGTTTTATACCCCGTTAAAACCCATCGGTGAGAATTGCGTTTCATAAGAATATATTATCAATTGAACAGAAACCGTAACTGAAATTTTTTTAATTAAAATATAACGGGTAGTACCTGTACATAGATTTTTGTTTTATACTTTCAATACCACCAGGATTGCTGTTGATACAAGATGGGGAGAACTGTCAAAGATTTCAAGAAAAATGGAATATATGGAATATTTGGAAAACCTTGAAAGAATTGAATAATAAAAATAAAATACTCAGTAAAATTTATGTACTAGTTAAAAGTGATGAAATAGCAATTTAACAAATTCAACTGTAAAATAATTGTCAAAGGTTTTAAGAACAATGGAATATTTTGTTTGAAAAACCTTGAAAGAATTAATAATACAAATAAATACCCAATACAATTATTGTATTATACTGTTTTCAGAACGATAGCATAGCAGTATGCTAACATCAACTGTAAAATGAAAAATGAAAAATAATTTTATATAATTTTCTAATTAAGTCTGTTACAAATTGTGGTATTTTTAACCCATTTTATATTACTACATGTAGCTTTTAAAAAACAAAAAAAATTGTATGTTTAATTTGTTCATATTGGGTGCAATTGTTTCATGTTGTAATTATAGGAAGCATAATTGCTTCTGTTTCAAAATTAAAATATATATACCATATATATATATATATACCTTAAGGTTTTACTGCAGGTTATATTTACGTGCATATTATGTGTGTGATCAGTATATTCATATGATTAATATGTAAAATATCAACTTGAGTAATATTTTTCATAATGTTGCTATGTTGACAGATTAATATGAACAACAACAAAAATACTGTTTTATTATGGATAAGTGCTATGTATTTGTTCTGCCGTTTCTTTATTTTCTACCAGAGAATAATACTCTGTTGAAGACATAACATTTTTGTGAATAAAACTCACAAGATGTATCTCGTTTGTTGTTTTTGCTTTAGTGGGCTTTAATTTTTGCTTATAAATATAAATATTTGTGTATTGAATGTTGACCAGTAAAACTTAAATGTTCATTTTTAAAAATCTTTAATAAGCATATTTAGAGATTAGATTAAACGAAATCCAATATTACTGCCCTGGTCTCTGACTGAGAAGGCGAGACGTAGCCCAGTGGTAAAGTGTTCGCTTGATGCGCAGTCAGTTTGAGATTGATCCCCATCAGTGAGCTCATTGGGCTATTTCTCGCTCCAGCCAGTGCAACACAACTGGTACATCAAAGGCTGTGGTATGTGTTATCCTGTCTATGGGATGGTGCATATAAAAGATCCCTTGCTGCTAATCAAAAAGAGTAGCCCATGAATTGGTGACAGCAGGTTTCCTCCCTCAATATGTGTGGTCCTTAACCATATGTCCGACGCCATATAACCGTAAATAAAATGTGTTGAGTGCGTCGTTAAATAAAACATTTCTTTCCTTCAAGTTTCACCAGGCAGATTTCAACAAAACTTGGTGTAAATGATCTTCTCATGAACCTGACCAAGTGTTATTACTGTTGGAGCTGAAACATGATCCAATATGGCTGTTCTGGCTTCGGATTGGTTGAGACATTTTCAAGTTCCACTTGAGAGATGTCAACCAAACTTCGTCCAAATCATCCTCTCATAGTCCAGACTAAGTGTTGTTACTTTTTGGGTCTAAATTCAGAATGACTGCCCTGACCTGATTAGCTGAAACATTTTTTTATTTCTTTTTGAGTTCCACAAGTCCCATGGTCCTCTCATGTCTCTGACAAAGGTCAATTAAGAAGATAGCCACCCTGACCGCTGATACATTTTCAACTTCTCAAGTTCCATCATACAGATTTCAACTAAATGTGGTCCAATTCAAAATCCAATATGGCCAAAGTGCAGATTTCAACCAAACTTGGAACAAATTTGTGATGATTCAAAAAATAATATGCCTGTCTGGGAAAATGTATATAAAAGATCCCTTGCTACATTAGGTAAAATTAGTGGGTTTTCTCTGATGACTACGTGTCATAATTACCAAATGTTTGACATCCAATAGCCGATGATTAAAGGGACATTCCTGACTTTGCTGCATTGTAAGATGTTTCCTACTAATAAAATAGTTTACAATTAAACTTGCATATCAAATACATTTTCTTGTTTAGAGTATCAGTGTCTGTATATTCAATGTGTTTCTGGTCGTCTTAATATTTGTAACACGCCCAAACTTGATTTTGTCTTCAAATAATTTCGTATGTTCCAAAAAAAATTTTTTTAGGAAATAAAATGAAATTTAACATAGTACAAATATTAACGCAATCAGAAACACGTTTAATATAGTCACTAATATTTTATGCAGAAAAAATATATTTGATATATAACTACAGTCGCTAAAAAGTCGGTGTTAGTCGATAACATTTTAAAAATTGCAGAAAACTTGGGAATGTCCCTTTAATTAATCAATCGTATGTACTTTAGTGGTGTTCAAAACAAACTTTTTAGTATCGATTCAATCAGATAGTTTTTAAGGGAACCAAAGATGGTACAAATTATCCACTTAGACCCTGACCATCACTGGTATACATCGTTTATTTCCTAATTGTGCCACAGGTAAAATATAAATTCAAAAAAACTCAAAGCATATGCTGTGATAACAGATAATTCATTGGTTCGGGTTATAACACGGGTGTAGGCTACGTTAGACCGAATATTTTTGTCTCCGTATATCTTTATTTCACGTTGTTCACGAAGTTGTTTTTTAATGATGTACACCACTCTCTTATGTCCCTCCATGGCTGTAAAAGTGGACGATTCAGGCCCCGTGTATATGTGTGTGTGTGTGTGTGTGTGTGTGCGCGCGCGCAAAACAACGCGGTTCTGGCTACGTAGTAAACTGAATGACTACTACTGACTACACGGGTTTTATTTTGTAATTAACACCTCTGTATTTTCCGAGTGACAATGAACGGTACCGGAATTAACCGAAGTTTCCCGAATGTATGTAAATAATTAAGAGTAATGTCCCTTACCATATATTCCATTCATTCTCATAAAATAGAATACACTGAAACGAGTGATCAACTCAACGTTACATGTGAACAAATTATTAAAAATATGCTAACTTATATAACAAATATTATATCGTTCTATTTTTATAATAACACATGTCAGTAAAGTTTTATTGTATTAATATGATGCCTAATGTGATGCAAGATTATGAATATATCTATTCATAGACCTACTTAATTATTAACGTTGCTAATTCTGTATTGCATGGTGTTGAATCATAAACGAGAAAGTTCTGGCAGAAGATCTGGTGAGTGCCAGCAAACAGGTTTCCAGACAATAGAAGCTTTCTATGAATTATATTATTTATGACATTTTCTACATAAAGTGTACGGTTCGTGTATACATGGGCGTCAATCCGGCTTTAAAACTGATGGGGGACGTGTTAGTGTGTGTACAGTGTGTGTGTGTGTACATTGTGTGTGTGTGTGTGTGTGTGTGTGTGCGAGAAACGAAAAAGTGGGGGAGGGGACATTTATATAGATTGTCCCCCGGCCTTGAAAAGTGAGGGGGACGCCACTATTGTCCCCCACTGATCGACGCCTATGCATATATAAAAAAAATCTCTTGATTAGCCTATCTAACCTAGCATTAATTTAGTAGTATCTTATTCTCAGTTATTTTAGTTTTTTAACATTCATTCATTGATTGATTAAATAAATTTATTATTTATTTTTTTATTTTTGCAGGTACTAAACAGAATTTTAGGTGTTGGATACCTCACAAAGTTAATATCAAGAAACTGGATAGATTGCAGCAATGCCAGAATTAAAGCTTGAGTCATATGTACAAGAGGTATGTAGTCAGGGCTTCTAGATTATAGTGGCCCCACTCCCATGGCTAGTGATATTCAATGTTGGGCTAGTAAATAATTACTATCGCCATGCCCAATGGCTAGTGAAAAAAACCCACCATGCCTGATGGCTAGTGAAAAAAAAAGTTGTCAAATGCTGTATTTAAGTCTATTTTGTAAATATGAACATCCTGATCTCCCCACCCCCCAAATCTAAGGGTTTTTAAACTCCATCTCCTTCTTTAGGTGACTTATCTGATTACTCCTATTAGTAAAATTGTACTTAGGGCTAGTGAATTTTTAATCATGGCTAGTAGTACATTTTTTAAATCACTGATTTAATGGCTAGTGGATTTTTATAACAATTCTAGAAGGTCTGGTAGTAAACAGTTAGGATGTCCATGAGTACACATGCAAGGAAGAGCACTCATTTACTTATATGTAGTAGCGGATCCAGGGGGGTCCAGGGGGTCCGGACCCCCCCCCCCCCCCCCTTTTTGAAAATCAACCATAACCTTTATGGGGAAACATGATTATATTAACTGTTCTAAATGCTGTAAGAGGTGCGCTGTGTAAAAGGAGAGATCAGTCATCTCATTTGGACACACACCTCCTTTTCTGAAATCCTGCCTCTGCACCTGATATATTTACGTTATTTTGCCATATGCTTGCCGCCGGTTACATTATAGGCTATGAGACATGGAGGAAAAACACAAGTCGAATGTGCGGAATGCAATACAATGTCATCATTTGGCGGCATCCATTTTCAGCGCTGTAACTAAGATGCATAATTGTATTTTACTCTATTCCTTAGTTAGTCTCATTATCATCTAGTGTAGGTGTCGTGTAGGTCTACTCCGGTCCGGGTCGAGTTTGACCCTCGAGTACAAGAGTCCAATATTTTGAAGACTCATTGTCATTAGTAGATGTTGTTATTAAGATAGTTGGTGGTGGATCCAGAAAATTCAGTTTGGGGGGGGGGGGGGGGGGGGGGCAATGTCATGCGGCCGAAGGCTACAGACATTCCCAAAGGGATTCCTCCGATTCTACAATGTAAAAAATTAAAATAATAAAATAAAAAAGCAATATTTAGGGTGGTAGTTACAAATGTACGGTATAGTTTTCGCAGTTTCTATACGGGTCCATCACTTTCTTATATATATATATGTATGTATGTTTATTACACTGTAATGTTATGTTTTCTATATTTACATTATATAGTGTAACTCATATTTGTCACATAATGTTACTTTTGTTTTTACACTGTGCACATTCAGAAAAAGCTGTTGTAGCACACACCTGTCATGGGTGTAGGTGTTAACTTTCGCCGGTTCCTCCATCCAGGATAGGAAAAGGTTTGGGGTGGGTGTGAGAGGAGGTCACCCGTGCTGGCATGTGTATGGGAGCACAACCAACCTGACAAGGGATGGTAGCGGGTGAGGGTTGGTTTTGGTGAAATTGAATTTGCAAATGTCCTGTAGGATTAAAGCCAATGTTACATAATTTTTTGAAGCTAATTTTGACGCATAATTTAGAATGGTTCATCAAAATTGAGGTGCTTTGGTTATAGGATCAAATCCCCTTGAAGGACCAATTCTCCTATTGTTTTCCCCCATTTCAACCAGTGCCTATGGCTAGTAAATATATAACAAACTTATTATGGTACCTATTTTAGCTCTCCCAATCCTCCTGGTTTTGTAATGTGAATGAACTCTGGAGGCAGAGGTTTGTTGAAAAGTTGGCACTAATGCAAAGACAGAAAGTGTCGCACATCCAACAGTGGAAGGGTTCACCGGATGCCAGCCTTGGAGATGTTAGTGATCCGGCGACGTCGAAGTAGTCCTTGTCTATGATCAACTTGATCATCCTGTGTAGAACGATGTCCATTTCCGGCACTAGGAGTCTCTGGTTGTACGTCCCCTTCCATCGCTTGGTTACGCAAATGACTTCTACTCCATCGGATGGATTGAGAAGTCCCCATTACTATCTTACTATCCGGCAGTGTTTCAGTGGCGTAGGAAGGTGCCAAAAAGTGTGTGTGTGGGGGGGGGGGGGGGGGGGGGGGGGGGGGGGCACGGCACTTTTATATTTACACACTTTTACACTATTATAAAGCAAAATACCCTCCGCTTCCTACGCCAGTGTGGTTGGAAGGTGTGCTGGTGGATTGAGCAGAGGAGATTACTGATGTTGGTCACATCCGTCTTGATGATGTGTCTGTAACGTACCCTGAGCTTGGGGGCAGACAAAATGTACACACCCTGGTTTTCCGGGTTGGGTTGAGGCGATTGCAGACGTGCCATGTCGGGCTGGTCGCAATGCAGGGTAATAATCTTGCGCTTCGCAACAGCTCCTTTTCGGGCCTCCAACTCCAACTCGTGCTTCCTCTTCCTCCGTAGCTTCATGAGTTGGCCATACACCAAATACACAGTTGCCCATGACCCGGTGTAGGTTACGCAGTATTCCACCAAACTCCCAAATGATGAGAGTGGTGGGAGGTTGGAGATCAAGAGTGCATAAAACAACGTGTTGTTCTGACGAGATCATACTTGCAAGTGCTCCCATTGAAAATACACCAAAACATTTCAGTTGTTATTGTTATCACATATGTGAGGTTGCTATAAAACACAATAACAATTTGGGGTTATTTATTGCCTACCAGAATACATCCAGTTTTACAAAATCAGTTAAATGCATTATATTTTGCTTCTCGCATGAGTCTTATCCTTTTATGTACAAATCTGACTTGTCAGGGCTTCTAGATTATGGTAGCCCCATGATATTTAATGTTGGGCTAGTAAATAACTACTATGGCTACCATGCCCAATGGCTAGTGAATACAAAATTGTCAAATGTTGCAGTTAAGTCTATTTTGTAAATATGAATATCTTAACCCCACCTCAACCCCCAATATTAGTGTTTTTAAGCTTTATCTCCCTATTTAGGTGACATATCTGATTATTATTATCATTATTTAGTCAAATTGTATTAACTTAAAGTAAAGTAGGTCTAGTGAATTTTTAATCTTGGCTAGTAAATAAAAAAAATCAATGATCCCATGGCTAGTGGATTAAAAAGAAATTTTAGAAGGCATGTGTATTTTCAGTGGAGTTCAGTTTTCTTTTCTTGTGTAGGTGTTGAATGATGAGATTGAGCGTGATGACAGGTTTCTAGAAGTGGAGGACCTGGAACACCTCCTGCGAGATGAGAATGATGGTGAGGTGCCGAGATCAGGGATATTTGGATACCCGTCGTCACCACTGTACCGCGAACTGGCCAACATGCTGCAGCTGTGGATGACAAACAGGTAACATGTCACTGTGCAGGGGCAGGAACAGGGGCAGTACAACAAATTTACAAAGTATTTTTTGGCATAACTGGAAATAGTTAATTTTAATTAACATTGGATGGTAAGTGTATAAATTAATGAATGTATTTTTTGTTTCCTTTTTCTTGTAAAGTGTCTGTATGGATATTTATTGTTATATATTTAAACTAATTTGACATTATATTTCTCCATTTCTCAAGCAAACGTAAGTTGATGAATCGGGGCTCACCCTTTCTGACATCATCTATGTTTTGAGGAATAATAGGATAGGAACTCTTTTTACGTGCCCATATCCACAAAGGTTCAGGCACGCCCACCTCGGACGTAGCCTCTGACTTCGCCAGCGACTAATTCCGAAGCAGGAGGGGGGGGTGGGGGGGGGATTGAGTTTGAAGTGGGCCCAATTTGGAAGAAAGCCATTTAGTAAAGTCCAGCGAGAGCGCAGACCGACTAGTAGACACCAAGTGGTAGCCAAGCTGTCATTGGCTGAAGTTCGATTCCTTGGTAAAACCTGTCAAAAACCTAAGTCTACAAAGAATAACTGCATCCAGCCATGTCTGGACTCTAAACTGCTCGGTCTAAAAGGTTTTAAGGTGATTTTGAGCAATTGAACAGGCGCCAAAGTAAAGTGCGTCGGACTATTTATAAAAAAATAAACATAACAATTTTGAACCACGGCCGCAAGGTTTTAAAGTCCAACTAAGCCCAAAAAAGGAGGTTACCTGTCCTAAGTAAGGTTGACTAGGGGGAGGAGAGCTACACCCTCGTATCCAGATGGGGGATCAGCTGATGTATGTCCGGCTTCGCTAGCAGTTTGGTGATAGCAGGATACTGGTTGCTGAACACCTTCTTCATCAGGCGATGAATCGAAATGTTGTCCATTTCTGCAAACAGTAGAGCCTGGCTGTAGCGGTTGTCCAGATGATGGGTAATACTAACAGCTGTCCGTCCATCCTTAAACGTCACTGGGTGCATCCCATACTCCCCCTCGCCTTCTGGCATGTTCTCAAAGTTGCGGCATCTCGGCGCAGTGAGCAATCTTTTCGTATCCGGCGCGTCAACTACCACGCATTTGGCGAAGCATCGAGACAGCTTCCCGTGCAGAGTCCAGGGGTCCATGGTGTCTCTGGACTATGCACCTTCGGGTGGTGGCTGTGGTTGTTTTGGCGGCGTCCTGGTGGTAGTGGCCGCTGTCGACGCTTCAGCCTTGCGTTTCCCAACAGCTCCTTGACGGTCCTGCGGGCCGATTGGTGACGCTGGTAGAATTGGCGACACATCAATGGTCTGCAGAGGAGTCTTGGGTGAAGTGAAAAGCCGAGTCGGAGATCTATACATCGTAGACTCATGAACTCTGGCCGCTTCCGGAGTAGCATCTGGGCAGGTCAGGACTGGCGTCTCTTCCTTCCTCTTCTCAGTTGAAATCGCAGGTAGCGGCGAAGCAGAAGGAGCCGCTGCTGGTGGTTTAGCCACCGCGGTTGGCCCCCACATAACCGTTCCTGGTGGGTTTCTCCTCTTCCTCCACCTTGTCCTCCTCTTCTTCTGTGGGACCGTATCGCCGTACACCAAAGTCACGGTTGCCCGTGACCCGGTGTACGCGACGCGGTACTCCAACAACACTCCATAGCTTGTAACGAGTCCCCCCAGGTGGGGGGGGTAACTCCAGAGAGCATGAACACACGTCCTGCTTCATCACTTACAAAAACTGAGTGCGCAAGAATCGAATGTGGGGAATAATAAACCATTAAAAAGTTATATATTCAGGTGCATTATCTGGGGGTTCAGAGGTGTGGAAAAATTCTTTGGCAACTGTTTTTCTTCTTGGTAATTGTTGACCTTGAAAAGCAATTAAATATTAGTCATAAAATGTATTAGTTCCTTTTGAAAACAATCTCAATGAAAACATTACAAGTAATTTGTAACAGTTATTTAAATAATTAATTTGTATACATGTATTAACAGGTAATTTGTAATAACTATAAACATGGAATATGTAACTGTTATAAATAGGTAATTTATAACTATGAAACAATTAAATTGTATATAAAGAAGTAAATAAAATACCATCATTAATAACCCAGACATCATTAAAGGGAGAGTAAACTCAAATATGAGCCTTATGTGTTGGAAAGATGCATACCCGGACCACCAACACATACTGACCCTTTAAAAACATGATTATTCCTGCTAACTGAAAGCAGCCATTTTCTCTCTCTTTTTTTTGAGGCGTCCGGTACTCTAGCTTGGGGCGAAGTGACGTCAGCTCCGACCAACTCCTGTATGCACAGTGTAAACAAAAGCAGTAATTTATGACAAGGCACTTATCTTCGATCAACCTGACTTGTAAAACAACATAAATGATGTGATAATATAATAAACTATTTATATTTCAAGTTGCATTACCGGAACGAAATAGGGTTATAGGATTTTTCTCTGTTAAATAATCAAAAGGAAAAATGTACACTATTAGGCCTATTGGTATGCTCCGCTGGAGCAAAAACTACAACCCACGATACACAAGTCATAATTTTCTTTTCTTTGGGACTTCATAATTGATCATTTCTGTGATTTTAGATGAGAAGATCTACTTAATCAATAGTTTTACAGAACTATTTACAGTAATAAACCATGTCCATTACCATTTTAGGGGCAACAGGTAATATTACACAATACCGGTATGTATTTTTGTATCTAGACAGCGGTAATTAATTGGCTCGTTTGGTCAAATACACACTTGCCAATCAGGAATCACAGGTAGAGGCAACTAGCAGAAGAGACCAATTAACTAAGAAAACACTGTGTGTTATTTCAGTACGTAGCTTAATGCATGGACAAAACATGGTTTAATTATTTCGACTTGTTGTGTAGCCACTTTGACAATGGTGGTTTATGTAGTATTGAAAAATAATATATACTTATTATTGGCTTACTGGGATATATATTATTACAGAACATTGCATTGCATACCTATTTTATCATCCCGCAAAAACCATGTAGATTTATTTCTTTAGTTCTAAGACTCATTCCTGATGTTACGAGTTAAGTATTACGTAACAAAATGGCTGTACCCGTTATATATAATAGCCGTCACATTTAACCGTTTTAGTAATTAAATATAATAATATACTTCTTGATATTAAGCAATAATGTGCATTATATATCTTTGAATATGCATACCAGTCCAAAAGCCTTGCTTAAGCATTCCTTTAATAAATGCTATGTTAATATTTATTGCTATCTCCATATTTTTTACAATTAATATTTTAGGTGGTGCCCAATCTTCGACCTTCCCAAGTATGGTCTGTTAGATGAAACAGTTTATGTGGAAACAAGGTATGGATTTTATTTTTTATAAAACATTTTATCAAATTTGATTGGCAGAAGTTTAACATATGTTTGTTTTTATTTTATATTAAGTTTTTGCTTGCATGGTTCAAATATTAGTTGCATTTATTTTTACTGAACTACTTTAAAAAAAGCTTTATTGTTTTCATTATGTTTTTGATGACCCCACATATTGTGGACTATCTAATTAAAAAAATACATGATGAAAAATGTCACTTTTGATACTCCTAACATCAGTTCTAAGGCCAATCTTGAAAAATCTTGTGGTTAGAAAATTCATATCCATTTAGAATTTAAATTTTGCTTGCATCGCAGGATCGAACCACCTCAGTGGATCCATTCAACTGAAAAAAAATTCTAGTTCCAACCAGTGCACCACAACTGGTAAAAAAAATGTGGCATGTGCTTTCCTATCTGTGGGAAAGTGCAAAACAAAACAAATTTTAACACTTTTTAGGAGATAACCACATGGAGATTTTAGATTTGCAGGTGTTATTGTTTTATCTGATGCCTACAAATGTAATTTTTAACCAAAACCGTTAGCCTAAAATGGTTTTAAGTAATACTTTTTTGTTTTGTTTAATGACACCACTAGAGCACATTGATTTATTAATCATCAGCTATTGGGTGTCAAACATTTGGTAGTTTTCTTAGAGAAGAAACCTGCTAGATTTTTCCATTAGTAGCAAGGGATCTTTTATATGCACCATCCCACAGACAGGATAGCACAAACCATGGCCTTTTATATAGGAGTCGTGATGCATTGGCTGGAACGAGAAATAGCCCAATGGGCCTAGCAAGGGGGATCGATCCTAGACCGACCATGCATTAAGCAAGTGCTTTATCACTTGGTTACATCCCACCCTTGCAGGTGTTATTGTCTTATTTGAAGTCTGGGCAAGTGGGGGGGGGGGGGGGGGGGGGTGTCATTTTTTATTTATTTTTACTCCAGAAAATAGTATACACATCTCAGGGTTTAATTTTTATAGTGTTTCATTTGTTTATAAAAAGTAGTGCCCCCACCCCCTAGGATTTTTATCAGGGTACAGCCCGGGAAGCCTGCAAATGTAATTTTTGACCAAAACCTGAAATGGGTGTAATTAAAAACCTGCCGAGGTTTTGTTTGTTGTAGGGCAGCCACGGTGGCCTCCATCACCCCCCTGCTGGAAGGTCTGCTCACTCTGTGGGAACTGTGGGGACGAGAGGAAATCAAGTTTAGAATCAGACAAGTCATGCTGGCAAGTATTTAACATGAAATTCAAGAAACATTTACTGTTCATGACAATACAGTTTTTAGAATGTGGGAAACATTTTGTGCCATATCGCATCATAATTCGCTATGCAAGTTTCAGATATCGTAACACAGTTTTAAAGTTTTTAATAATTATTAATCAATTTTCAAACTGATCAGCACTATCGCTATTATTAAATAAAATGTTCCACGGTACCAACATGATAGCCTATGTGTTTATCTTTGGAATCAAAATCTTTTAAGATATTTTAAAGAGAGGAAATTATTTAACGACACAGTCAACACATTTTATTTACGGTTATATGGCGTCGGACATATATGGTTATGGACCACACAAATATTGAAAGAGAAAAACCGCTGTTGCCACTTCATGGGCTACTCTTTTTGATTAGCAGTAAGGGTTCTTTTATATGCACCATCCCACAGACAGTATAGTACATACCATGGCCTTTGTTACACCAGTTGTGGTGCACTGGCTGAAATGACAAATTGATTAATTGGGTGGTGCAGGAGGATGGTCTTTGTATTCCCACTGGCCACAAAATACACTGATAAAAATATAGATCCACTGTATCCACTTGCTATATTGGATTTTTAAGGGGGGTATTGAGGGGTGCACATCACAAGCACCACCCCCCACCCCCCTGGATTTGTGCCTGCTGTGATCAATTCTGAAAAAATCAATCTGTTGAATGTGGCGATCATGTCTTTATGCATTAGAGTATTGTAATGACTTAGAAGAAAAAAGTTTGTTTTGTTTAATAACACCACTAGAGCACATTGATTTATTAATCATCGGCTATTGGATATCAAACACATGGTCATTTTGAGTCATAGAGGAAACCCGCCACATTTTTCCATTTTATATGCACCATCCGACAGATAGGATAGCACATACCTTTGATATAGGCCTACCAGTCATGGTGCACTGGCTGTGACGAGAAATAGCCCAATGGGCCCTCCGACGGGTATCAATCTCAGACCGACCGTGCATCAACCAAGCGTTTTACCACTGGGCTACGTCCTCCCCCCCCCCCCCCCCCCCGAAATCAGAAGGGTCATATTACTGGGTATAGAATTTATATTGTATTTATTTATAAGAGAAATCCATTATATTCATTACAGTTTAAAGCTTCGCCGATTCACAGTTTGTGGATGATTTTGGTTTTTTTCATACCCTGATGAATGTAAAATAACAGACAATCCTTAATTAAAGGCAACTTATTATGATTTTAATTACTGAAGTAGATAAAAGTGTGAAGAGGCAGTAGAAGTTGGGCAAGTTATGCTAGGGAGGGGGAGAATAGATTTTAGAATGCTATTACATATGCAAATGATTGTGTCATGGATATTATTATTGTTATAATTTTCATGTCTTTAATCAGCTACTGGGAAAGCGAGGTTTGTTGGACATTCTTGGAGTTCGTAAGACAGTTGGGTCTACAAACATGTGGCCAACAAGCAGAAAGAAATTGCTTGCTTCATTTTTGGAGAAACACTCGTAAGTCCGATGCTAAAACCATGATTATGAAAATAACACTGTAATACCAGTCTATTATTTTGTATTGCTGTGCCTTTATGGATTAAAAAGGCGACATATAGATTTTACTTTTCCAGCAGCAACTATGTCATAATTATACCAATATTGCATTTACATTTTAATTTTAACATTTCAAGTGTGGTCCAATTTGTGCGATTTCCATTATTCTTCTGAACTCTTCCAAATTTTCAAATGATACCAATTACTGTAAATTATGATTTTTGTGAATCAGTTGCATTAACATTTTCATGGAATTGCCCAGTTGCCAAGTAGCATACCGGTACAATCTAATTAAAATTAGCTCCACGGGTTAATTAGTATTACCTGTGGATCTAACAGTACCCCCTTGGAGCTCATGTTCAGTTGACCTATGGTATAGCCATAAAATCTGTATATACTAGTATACAATCCAGAGTTTATTACTGCACTTTCGCCCCCGTTTTCTCAATGTTGAAATAGACCAACAAGTTTGCCTACTGCATAAGTAAATAGTCTCGCCCGATATTTTTAGAATTTGTATGTTCTCGAATAACGCTATAAAAGGTGAAGTGTAATTGGTCGATATTTAAATTGTTATTTATAGATGAAATGTCACCTGGACATGTGAGTACACGCAATGCTGTTAGATCTACTGGTAGACCAGTAGAGCTAATTTTAATCGGATTGCATACCGGTACAGTATTTCCAGGATTATTTCAAAGAGAAAGTTCAAACTTAAACTTGTAGTGCAGAATTTTCTAAGGTCTAGGAAGTTTTGTTTGGATTTACATTCTATTAACACTTCACCAAATTCTACATTCTATCAGACAAATTGGTTGTATGGAAACGTGAGTTAGTTTTTATGTTTGTTTTCATTTCAGGCCAAACTCCAAAATTTGTGTAGGAGCACGAGCACTATCAAAGCACTACCATCGAGATGAAAGTACATCCTGGTGGGGAAACTGTACAGGGAGTAAGTTACAGCTCATAATACTAACACTTGTCCACAGCTGGTATGTCAAAGGTCATAGTATGTGCTGTCCTGTCTATGGGGAAGAGCATATGAAAAGATTCCTTGCTGCCAATAGAAAAATATTCTGGGTTTCACAGGGTTACCAAATCTTTGATATCCAACAGCTGATAATTAATAAATCAACGTGTTTTAATGGTGTTTTTAAACCAAACATGCATATAAAAGATCCATTGCTAATGGCAAAATGTAGCAGGTTTCTTCTGAAGATTACATTTCAGAATTGACAAATGTTGAGATCCAATAGCCAATATCGTTAAACAAATGTAGCAGGTGTCAGAATTACATGTGATTAATCAATATGCTCTTGTGACATCAGAGCGTTACCTAATATTTTGGGGTGTGTATGGTCTAGCGTTACAAGAGGGGTGGGTGGGTGTCTAATTTTGACCAAAATAGCGTTAAGTAATATTTGAACGGCCCCTTAAACAAAACAGACTTTTAAACTTTTTTTTCCACAATTCTTTCAGCTGAAGAAAATAAAAACACTCATGCCTTGCAGATCGTGTTAAAGATATTAGACCATGCTACCTGGATCAACATTCACTGGCTTCCTGTAAGTACTGTGTATTTTTTTTTTATTGCATACCAGGGACCATGCTTATTAAACTTTTAGTCCAGACTCAATCTCTAATGATGTCACATGCATACAATTTGTATGGCGTCGTCATGACATTAATGTCTTAGACTCTAAAAATGTTATAAGCACAAGGCCTGACCTCAGTACTGTAACCATGTATTTGAAATCAGCTTCATATAAATTTTTATTTTGAGACATTTACCTCGAAATTATAAAAGGATATTCAGTTGCTTGTAGGACTTTTTTTTTTTAGAAATGTGTATGCTTGCCATTTTCAAATAATTAGATCTAGATCACTGGCGTAGGATATTTTGCTTTATAAGTCTAAAAGTGTGTAAATGTAAAAGTGTGCCCCCCACACACACACTTTTTGGCACCTTCCTACACCAGTGCAGATGTAATTACAAGTTGGTGAACTGGATTAAGAATATAGTTTTGCTCATTAGATACGTTTCAAAACAACTCGTGAGATAAATAGTATCCAACGGCCATTCATGTATTATTCTATATATATATATATTATTTTTTATTTTCAGCATGATCTGTTCATACTGGAGGTACGACAAGCTGAAGGTAATAAGACTTAAGAAATTTGGTTGTTTAGAAAGATATGATTTTAACACGGGCTAACTTGTCATTCAAAGCAGAGCAGGATATTGTGTTTATAGTTCAATATTTTAATTTACTCTAGCACAGAATAATTAAAAAAAGAAATTATTTGTAAGGATAAATTAAATATTTTAGTAACTTTGTATTTCATGGAATGGATCCAACAGAACATTATCAGGGCCAGTCAGAGTATGGTATTCAAAGGGCCCCAAAAGCTGGAAGCAGCTTAAGCCTCCCTGGAAATTTGACAAGTTGTATCAGTAGCCATGTATAAATCTTTTTAATGTAATATAAAAAAACTTTTGATATATTTTGTCAGGATATGGTGCCAGATGGTCAGCTGATGGATCAACGTTCCGTGGTTTCCTCGAACCACAGATGATTGGTGGACACGATGCTGGATGGAAACATTGATCCCAAGACACATTTACAATCAAACATTTCATACCACAGCACAACATAACATACACCATGTCATGTGTTGCTAGAGTACATTGTTTTAATTATTACCCATATGGTTAAAAATGTCTTGGTACATATCAAAGTAATACATCCAAATAGAACACTTTGACATCATCAATTGGCGCACTGAAATCTTACAGGAACATCAACTAAACGAGCTGAGTGATATTATTTAAGATCGATTATGGGTAATAAATAGGATATTAAAGTGGCTACCATTTTGTATCATGTTTATGTCCCTCGTGAAATAATTGTCATTGTCACTCATAAAAGCTTGTGACAATTGAAAATTATTTCACTCGAGACTTTAAACATGATACAAAACAGAAGCTCATTTAATATCCTATAATTAGGTATGTGTGGAAGACTGTTCTTATAAACAGATCAGTTTTAGCCCGATCAGATCCATAATGTAAATGAATCTGCACTATAGCACATCACAATTTGAAAGATCAAGCCTACATTCAGCAACAGTGAAAAATGCTAACACTTGTGTACAATTTCATCAGTTTTTGATGTTATGATTTAAATTTTCACAAAAACCTTTCTACTGAAGGGTTTTTCCCCAAGGGTAATTTTAGAAATTGAGACAACTGCAATCCTCCATGAAGTCATTTCTGACTCTGTGGTGGTGTGAACTAAATCAAAGATAGATGTTGGTGTCAATGGCAGAATGTAGACCAATTCAGTGGAGATATTTTCAACTAACATAAATAATTCAGTTTTTACCACCCAGTCAAGCATTCCCCAGCTGAACTCGAAACGGATTGATCATTTCTTGTTCATATTAGTTTTTAAAAAGTTGGGCTAGCCAATTGCAACTTTTAAAAAACAATTGGGAATTCGTTTTAGTTGCAATTTTGTTGGAAGCTCAATAGTTTTGCAAAATGTTCTGCTCAACCTGTGTTCTAACAGAGGATGATATAGTATTGGTAAACAAGCAACTTGCTATTTTGATGATCAAGACAGTCCTGCCAGTGATAAAGCCTAGATCACACTTATTACACGACGAGTGCCATGAGCCATTCACACTACACAAAGGCTGTATGCAACTCGACATATTTGGTAGTGACAAATGCTCTCGAGGTCTTTATCTTGTCGTTGCAAGTTAGCTTGTGTGTCTCAGAGATAAATGCCATTGAACAAAGTTGTCGGTCACAGACTCGACAATCAAATATTGTTGCATCATTTGTGATTTAGGCTTAAAGGACAAGATAAACATTACAATTTCATCAATTGCCTCGACTGCAGAATGTTTTTCAACAAAGTGAAATAATGCACCTGTCTTAAAACATTATGTCCAGCCGTTATGGTCAAGTTGTTCTAGGGCGTCATAAAACAATCATTCTGTTAGGGATACTGGACTGCAAAGTAAACAAGCCATCAAAGCTTTTCTAGTGATATTTTTATTTTTGTATTCAAGAAATGTTTTAAATATATGTTGTGATATTTTATATATTTTTATGTAAAATATTAGTACTTGTAAAATAAACAAATATTTGACTACTGGGTTTTTTTCGTAGAATTTAGCTCAAGTAATATTGTGGATCACTCATCCAAAGTGTAGGCAAGATTAAACCACTTCCACAGTGAAAACCTGTTTAGACAAGCAAATGTACCACAGTGGACAAGCAAAAATGTTCAAGCACTTGAATAAAATAAGTCTGGGCCCATTGGACTATTTCTCGTTCCATCCAGTGTACCATGACTGTTATATCAAAGTTTGTTTTATGTACTAACCTGTTTGTGGGATGGTGCATATAAAAGATCCCTTGCTGCTAATTAAAAAAGAATAGCCCATTAAGTGGCGACAGCGGTTTTCCCCCCATCAATATCTGTGTGATCCTCAACCATGTCTGATGCCATGTAACCGTAAATAAAATGTGTAGAGTGTCGTTAAATAAAACATCTTTCTTTTTATGAATAAAACAAATTCTGCTCATTTCTATTGCTTTTTTTTTCCCCTATCCCAAACCGTGGCCCACAACTGGTATGGAAAATAAATAAATCTAAAACCCAGTTCGTTTGGCGATTTGTGTATTATAGAAAATAACTCAACATTTTCACAACAAACATGACCAATCAAGTTTTGTTTAACTTTTTTCAAAATATTTTCGATTTGTCAATTTGTCCTTGAAACCTTCAAACAGGTTCATATCAGACAAAAGTAGTACTGTAGTCAATGAAAAGGTACTTAAATGTACAAATAATCAATAAAAAGAAAAAAACAAGAATCAAATGAACAACAACAATGAACAGAGCTCATGTATGAAGAAAGTATATTCACTTCAGATGTCCAATGAAATAAAATAATAGCTGCAACATGATCATGGATGAATACTGTACAACAATGAGGAAAAAGTCGATGCTTCACATAAAACTGGACAAACTGATGGAATCCTTCCTGAATGTAAGTTGATATTTGTTAAAGATGGTTTTACAGCACATGAACTACTTGACGTGTCCCAATACTATCTTCAGAATGCTGTGTAGTTCGGATTCCCTCCCATCACGTTATTCGACATTCCTCCTCCCATATTTCCTCCAGCCATACCACCACCAATACCACCTCCACCTCCACCACCACCAAATCCACCCTTGGCGCCACTAGTGGTGTAGCTCCCCATGCCTGAAATTACAAATAAAGGTTTTAATGATCTTGCTATAAAATAAGACGAGTTAGTTTGAGTTGCAATGTTTCATTGACAAAAATAGAGACAATTTTTTTTTTTTT
This sequence comes from Gigantopelta aegis, assembly GCF_016097555.1. NCBI lineage: Eukaryota > Metazoa > Mollusca > Gastropoda > Neomphalida > Peltospiridae > Gigantopelta > Gigantopelta aegis. The sequence goes on from NC_054706.1 coordinate 66,381,727, forward strand.
AAATCTGGAATATCCAACTGCAAATTTGATAATTCTGAAATTAACAAAAAAGATGGATAACTACAAATCTTATTTTTGTCAGCAATCTGGAAATATCTACAGATACCAGAGTTAAGAATTCAATATAATCGTACATCCTAATATATCCTTTACAACGGTTAATAAACTTGTGCAGTTTCACCACTAACAAAGTTCTATTTATTTGGCAACAAGATGGAGCAAAAAAGTTCATTCATGGATAAATTTGATAAATTTTGCTCACCAAAAAAACAAGAAATGCTCTTATATGGTGGGTTCTTTAAATTATCAATATTCAGTATAAACACGTCTATCTTTTTCTTGCTAAAGTCCAAGCTATATTACTGTAGTCAAAGAAAGGTCTATGACATTCAGTCTATTGTGTGATTATTATTTTATTTAAAAAAATAATAAAAAGCTAAAATAGTTTAAAAGTTGCAAAATCACATCCCTTTACTTTGCTTACAATGCAATACATTAAAAAAAAGAAAAAAAAAGAAAGATAACTACTACATCATTGTTAGTAATACAGATTGCAACTTACTTCCATAGTTACCGGTGCCAGTAGCACTGGCTCCAAAATTTCCAGATCCTCCAAAATTTCCGTTGCCTCCTGACCCAAAGTTTCCTCCCCCACCACCACCACCACCACTGTAGCCTCCACCGGACCCAAATCCTCCACCCATATCACTGCCAAAACTTCCGCCGCCCATGTTAGAGGTAAAATTTCCTCCACGTTCGGGTGTCGAGTTCAGGAACAGCTCAATATAACGATGCTCTGAAGATTATAAAAATAAAATCAATAATCAATAATCAACAAAAACTGTTACCATTTTTACATTTAGTGCTATTTAAAAGCCCTTCAACTACAGTAAATTAAAGGGTTTATAGTCTAAGCCAAAGCTGTAATTATTGCTCAATCCAATTCCAGGCAGTATCTGCACAAAACAGGATTAAACTACTTAAGTGTAAATTACAACTAAAAAATTTGCCACCTTGTTGAATAACACTAAATAATTTTATTTACAGAATTAAAAATGAAACATACGCATGTTTGTCTTGTGTTTTTTCATGGCTTCAACAGCATCTTGGTGTGTAGCAAAATCTACATTAGCTTCTCCAGTGGGTCGACCATTTGGACCATATTCAAATTCACATTTCACAGGACGTAGTGGCATAAAGAACTGGAAAGAAACAATCAAAGAAAATATATCACCAAAATCGGCACTGGGTTTATACAAATATAACTGACAGCAATACATGTCCCCATCTGAGACCAACAAACTTTCCTCATCTCCCAAGTTCAAGGGTCACAACAATGGGTAATTCACCAAGAAAGTTCAACTTGATCTGTAACTTCATAAAGCTATTCACAAAATATTTTGAGGTATTGCAAAAAACACAAAAAAACACGGGAAAACATATATATGGGACAGACAAATACAAAACCTAGTCCATTCCGGTTGGACTAATAGGAGACTAATAAAAACAACATATACAGTTCCAACTAACAAAACATGAAGCTGCATCAATGATTAAATATGTACAATATAAAAACGAAAGAAGTTTCATAACTGGCAATTCAATTAATTGATGAAAAAGTACAATGGCTATGGTTACTTTTTCTCGTAAATTATCATACAAAAGGATAACAAAATTATGTAAATAGTTCTTACATCTGCAATGTCTTGTTCGATTGCCTGGAATGGCAGGCCTCTCATGTGAACTGAATGACCTGTTCCACTAATATAGTGACTTCCTGGTGTCTGCCCTCTTTCTCGCATATCATTTGGCATCATGCGTCCTCGACCACCACGCATGCCCATACCACCACGTCGGTTACCACCAAATCCCATACTTCCATAGCTTTCATAATCATCAAAATCGTCATCAAAATAGCCTGCAAAAGCTGTATTAAATCAGTTCACATAAATACTGTGTACCCACAAAGGACTGCAGATATACAACATCCAAACACATTGATTACACATTACACATCACAACTTGGTATATTAATAATCAGGAATACTGATAACGATTTAATTTTTTTTACATGTCTAACAATCTAACATTTTACTCGTGTTTTTAACTCCAATTTGTATGGCCAGAATTTTAAACTGTACTTTTATTGTAAATTTTTCTTTTTAAATTGCAAAAAATTAAATCCCAATAAATCATATCATGGTATTAAAATAGTTAATATACATGCAAATGATATTGCTTGCACGTTTCCTGAATGATCCGTGAGACGAGTACAGTCAGCTGAGAAGTCATATACTGAAATATATGCTTTATGATTTGTGTATTACAGTGATGAATAACTACCAGACTTGAGATATTCTGTTACGGAACAAACACTTTCAGCAACACTGTAGCACTATTCATAACTTGGTATATTAAATTTATGAATGACGATGCTGGTAACAAAGATCAGACAAAGTTATGTTTGTTTTACTTTAGCAGACAGGTAGAACATCTTGCCAGTTGAGTTGTTGTAACAAAAACTTTTTAATCATTTTCCAAACATTAAAATTCAGAGATTTTGGTCACATATAAAATGTTTCGACTTGCCCTAAAATAAAGTTCAATTGCAAATTCACTTCACACCCTGTTAAACAGTTCACTTGTTGATACCTTTAACATTCCTTCCTCCTCTTCCTCGTCCATAGCCACCCATGCCACCACCCATTCCCATGCCCATACCCATACCCCCGAAACGCTCGGCTCGGTCATACGGGCTAGGCCTCATTCCCATGGAACCCATGAGTGGTCGAATTCTGGGCTGACCCATAGCAGAACATGCCTCACTCAGACTGCTCTTGAAGATCTCGATGTACCTGAAATAACGGTCAAGAATACAACACCGGCACTCAAGAAAACATTGTTTATCACAAAATGCACATAACAAATGAATCTACGCTACCAGAACAGAAATACTAGAAAATACTATTAAAGAATGAGAGTGAAATTTTTTCAATATTTAGAAATAAAACTTAAATTACTTGCAAGTTAATCATTAAATCATTAAGTTTTAAGCTTTTTTTAAACAAGAAACAAAAGTATCATTTATTTTTTTAAGAAAACTAACAAATGAATAAACTACAACATTCTCACATCAGACACACTCTTTCTAACTCAAATGTTTTCCATTCGTATTTTGACTATATCAATTTGACAAAGCACCAGGCAAGAAAAGTGCAATTTTTCAAAATTATCCACTATTTCACTTTGATCAGATACTGCAACAGATATGTATGTCACCTTTTGCACACTTTCACGCAGCAATAGTGCAATAAATGAGCATGCAGTTTAGTTTTCGCGTAAACCTTACCAGTACTACAGGATCACTGTGTCCGAAAATGGAGTCCAAACAACTGGTTGTTTTAGATGCAAACATACGTACGATTATGAGATTATAATACCAACTGACAGCTGGTAAAAAGATATCTGCCCGTAAAGTAATTATCTAATGTATTTTTTTTGTTTATAGTTTTTACAAATATATATATATATATATATATATATATATATATATATATATATATATATATATATATATGACGGCCCATAAACGATGGAACACTGATGAAAACTGACCGGTTACGAATGGAATTCATTTTGTAAAAGCATGTAAAGCATGAAATAAAGAAGAGAGCCATCAAGCATCCAGACCCGGCCCCAAGGGACCCACACCACTCCACCCATCCTTAACAGAAAACTCAAAGTGTTGCCATCTGTCGGCTAAGTGACGAAGCCCCGACGGCCCATCCTTCCCACCTGTGCCCAATTCTTTCCTTGTGTTTACCCAAGGCCCTTTCTGCTATTTCTTGTGTAGCAAACTGGACATAGGCCTCCCCAGTGCTGCGCCCCTGCCGATCCTCAGGTAGCATAATCCCATTGGGTACAATCTCCAACCCTATGAACCCACCCAAAAAACAGAGCATCAAGTCATTTTGCATATATAGCCCCATACGAGGCGAACAAAGATAATGGAACATATATACACTAATGAATTTACTGTAAAGCTAAGACAATAAGTGCTCAGAACTGTAAATATTCTTACTGCTTCTTTTTCAGGTATATAATAAACAATAAATTAGTGTCTGTCACAAAATTAAATCAGTTTTGTATAATATTGTTCTTAAATTAGTCTACATTAAAATGTTCAACACAAAATACATCACCAACATGTATACTTATTTCTAACAACATTAATACTGATTTACCACTAAAATGTATAATAACTAATCTAACAATTTCAATGCCACTGTTGTGTAGATCATTAAAAAATTAACACAAATTTAATTCAACACAAATAATAAAATGGTGGTTTAATATTTTGTAAAAAAAGTTTTAAAATCTAGCTAACACAGCAGTTGTTCTTTTTTAAATTAATCATCCATATTCAACACATTCTATCAATAATACTACTACCCTATCATTTATGTTATCCTAATTTTATTCTTATACTGGTTTCAATTATTAAACGTAATCTTTTCTTTACATTTAAAACCTTCATCATAAAAACAACTAAAATGTACCTGTGAAGAACTGAGCTATTTCCTCCTTTGAGCATCCAAAGGGAAGTCCTCGTAATCTCACAACAGCTTCATTTAAGCTTGGCTGGTTTGGGCCTGCACGCTTCACCACCCACTCCATTTCACTCTTTTTGGATCGAAATACTGCAAATTACATACAATATACAATAGCTTAACACAAAAATAGAAATGTACAGTTTGCACAGAACATTTTGTTTTGCATTGTGATTCACTATGCCCTCATTAATTAACTAGTCCTCAACCCCGACTGTATATAAAAAATAATAGCTATATAGTAGTTTTAAATGAAAAAATTCCTCAATTAAATACTTAGTCTTCATTAAATTTAACCAGTCCTTAAACCTGTTCGACTATAAAACATAGTAGCCACATAGTAGTTACAAAGGGAAAAAATAGCATTTTTATATTAGGTCACTTAAATCATAACAAAAACATGCGAGTAGTCCGCTACACAATTCATGCCAACATTAACGTTGTTTTGTGCAACTGTTCACATCGCCTGATATAACAATACCTTCTATGTATCTTGATCCCATGTTCTTATTATGTTTTTTAAGAGCCCTTTCAACATCGTCATCAGACATGAACTCAACAAAAGCTTCCCCACTTGGTCGTCCTTCACGGGAGAATGTGAAGTGTACGTGTAATATTCCACAGCTATCATAATCTGAAAATAACGCAAACACTTATGACATCAACCATTTTCCTTTATATTTACCAATTCTGATATTCAATACACAACTTTATTCAAGTTTACGAGGTTAAATATCCATCAGTATTAGAGGAAATCACCAATCAACTCTCGAACAGTGACAGAAATAAGCACAGGACAAATACACCTACAAATCTACTTGCCCGTGAAAATTTTCTCGTCCAAATAAATGGTTTGTTTTATTCAAGTACCAGGATGATGTTTGTGATTGCTCAAAATTAAACTGCAGACTATTTTTACTTTGTCCACCGGACAACCACCGAGGCACATTTTGCTTGTTCTGAATAATTTTCACTTGTTGGGACAAACAGATAAGTGATTATTTCGAACACTGTCAAAGGCAAGACAAAAATATTACCTGGTTTAGTCTCTTCAGATTCCTCTTCAGATTCTGCAAAATAAAGATGTACCAGATAAATAATAGGCAAAAATTATATATTCTAAATTTTAACTTTTCGACACCAACTGCAAGCAACAGTGTAATAAATTTAGCAGCTAGGCAGGATTTAGGTGGAAGCCCATAAAATATTAGCAATTCGGCGAATTTGCAACAACAAAAATTGTCGACAAATTAAAGTTTCATTTAGCCAAACAGCAAAAATGGTAGTAAATCTTTTTGGAAAGTTAGTATACAAATATATATTTGCCAAATTCAACTTCAATTTGCATTTGGCAAGTGACAGCATAAAACCTGGCTACGAAATGACTAGAGTCAGTGCTTTAAAATGTTATATCTTTTCCATCTTTACTCTTCTTTACCTATTTTATTTTCACTCATGAAATTTATAGCAATCGTTATGCACAGAGAATTTATTGTTAGATAACCTATCACGTCTTTTCAGTCCCCATTCGCAGATGTAATACACATTAAAAATAAGAAGCTAACAAATCTACATCATATTTCAGAATTCAAATTTAATCAACTTTTTAAAAAAGTATAATCAAACTGAAAACAAACAATAATACCTGAAAAGAATTTAACAACATCATCAGGTGTGGCAGACCATGGTAGTCCTCTCAGGCGACAAACACAACCTTCATCCTCAACAGACATTTCTACATTAAAAAAAAAAAAAAAAAAAAAAAATCATCGAGTGTGCATAACAAAAATCATTTGCATGTGAGCATTTACTAAAAAAACAAAGAAGCAATAAATCAATGGGAAGACAATGGAAAACACATGGACGTATTAGAAAACTATATTAGTAATGGTATTCTTACCTACTGGACAGGGTTATCCAGCTTTTGTACAGTGCTAGAAAAATCTGTCCAACCCCTAGGGCTAGATAAATCTGTCCTACCCGACTCGATGGCTAGACGATTTTTACATATGACGTCACAACTCATGTTTTTTAAAATTCTGTTTACCATTTCACATTGTATCATTGTTTTAAAAATATTTAAACAAATTAATATTTTTAACTTTATATTTATTGGCAAGTTGAACATTACATATTTATGTCGTTGAATAAGGTGGAGTTTGCAGGTGAAATGTATACAATCGTTCTACAATAAACAGACCGTAGCTTACAAAATTAATGTTGTGTTACTGTAATTAAATGGGCAAGAAAATCAATCACCGTTGTGAGGTATAGATACGGCAATTCCAACCCTCGGGACAAAATGTTTTTGTAAGGGCCTCGGTAAACCTCAGCCCTCGCTCACAAAAAACATTTTGTCCCTTGGGTTGGAATAGCCTATCTATACCTCGCAACGGTGATGGATTCTATTAGCATTTCCTGCTGATTCTGTAAATGTAAGCAAAATAAATAAAATAAAATTATTTCATTCAATTTCATTAAAGAAGATTTATTTGATACTTGGTAAAGTGACTTTCAGAACATAATGAGGTTTTTTTCTAAGTAACCGATTGGCAGTTTGCGTCAATTTAAATTTGCGTAGCATACACGTGGACAGAAACACAATTTACGTGAAAAAAATACCCGGAAAGACTTCCGTATTTCCCCTCCTATTGGGGTATTGAATCAGCCATAGCAACTGGGTATTGCATTAAACGAATCTGGGTCGTTTCGCCATTATTCATATTCGACCCAGAGTCGTTTCGCCTTTATTCCCGTTTGCCCCGAGTCATTTCGTCCTCCATTATGAGTCGTTTCGCCCCTATGTATTGGGGTGGTACTAGTATGCAAAATTTGGTATATAAATATAATGTTACCCATAATTTTGTCGTAATAGTAACCTAACAGGCAACAAGGTTGTAGACTTAAACGTAAAGTCCGAAACAAAATGTGGACAATTACAATAAATTGCTCCTACCTTTATTTTTCGTTAGATTTTACCCACATTTTGTCCAGACAGAAATCTTGAAAAAACAACTACAATGGCATGGATTCCACATACTAGATGATAACCATGTCACCTGAATCGACTTCGCTGAGATCGCATAGGGCAAAAAGCATGTAATTTTGTGCCGGCTGCCATTTTGACATTTTATGGAATATTCTACAAGAGGAGTAAAAGGATATGACTTAATCAACAACCGTTGAATGTAATAACATGTTATGATATAAATGCAAATGTGACGACGTCATATTATTTTATTATTATTATTTGATTGTTTAAAGATACCACTAGAGATCATTGATTTTATATTAATATTTTAGTCTTTCACCCCTCTTGAAGAGTATTCCATAAAAAAACTAAATGGCAGACAGCAGAAAACTGCATGTATTTAAATGTAAACTGAAGCGAATGGACCTTTTAATATTTCATCATAAATCTTCTTCAGCATAGATGTCAATGGATATTACAGAGGCCAATTTCGCAAATTTGCAAAAAAGCAGAATAAAACGAAGATTCTGCCTCAATCTGTCTTCTGTGCTATATTTCTTCCAAAGTATTATCAAAAGCACCCTTGTGGAGAACATTTTACACGGAATAGCAGTGCTCAATTTTAAGGATTTTGGTTGCTTACCCGGAGGGAAAGTATGGGTTCACTTGAGGTTGCTCCTCCAAAAATTTGGTTGCCCTGATTTCATCCACGTTTTGAAACTAGTTATATTTATATTCCAATAAAACAACAATCAACAGGTTTGGAATTAATATGCTGTCAATGTAAAATGTAATATGTACTGTCCGACAATAAAAAACATTCTGTTTTAATGTTTTTAAATGTTTGTAGTTATACACATGTACACATAGGGCCTAATTGTTTAAGATTATTGTGATTTGGCGACACATCAGCTATTTTCTAATCGAATGCACTCCATGTTCCAATCGAATGCACTTGAATGTTTACTATTCGGAATACTTCAGCTGATTACGATTTTTCCTGATGTCTCACAGAATCGGCCGTGGAGTTTCGAGTGGCAAACAAACCCACGTGATTTCGACTGCTGCTTTAGTAGAGGGGATGATTTTCCGTTTCAGATTTTGGCACATTCCGTTTCAGATTTTTGCAAATTCCGTGGGGGTTTTTTCTTCCTTTTTGTGTGTTAATTAGTGTCATGTTTTATTATTATAAACTATATCCATTTGTGTTTTATTGTTCCAGCTCTGAGCTTGTTGGCTATTGCTATTTTTTAAATACATGTAAAAAAAATTGTTGACACAAACTTAAAAAAAGAAGAAGTTAAGTAATGTTTACTTGCCACTAATAAAGACTAAAAAAGTGATGTACCATATTTTCTGGCCTATTACACGCATTGGTGTATAAACCGCACCACCTGGTTTTAGACAAAGTTTCGACTTTCGTCCGTACATAAGCCGCAGTTAAAACAAAGTTACAAACTTAATTACTGTTAATTATTGTTTGTATTTAATAGCAATAAAGAGATCCATTCTCCCTTAAATTCAAACAATACATAATTGTTGATTGTGTGGCTTTCAGTTTCATTCCATTTAATGGATTATGGTTAAGATTCATAAACAAAACACACATTTGACAAACCCCGCTATTTTCATGAAAATATTAACAAGAACTTGGTAATGCATTGTTCGTAATCTTACATTAGTTGCCAAAAAAAATCTTAAAAAATAATAAATACATAACAACATTTTATTTGTTCCAGTATGATTACAAAACGTGAATCAAAAAAAAGAAGAAGAAGTGCACAAGTAAGAATGACTAGTACCCACTCGATTACACATGTATGTTTCTATGTAACCTAACTAGCGTGCCGTGTGCACAAATTACATATTCAAACGAGGTCAGGTCAAGCTGGATATAGGCCAGCGGTAGTGAACCGACACTAAGCACTGTTCTGTTGATTGTTTAGTTTCGACATTGTTTTATAACTTTTAAATGAAGGCCTTTATAATAAAAAAATAAATAAAAAAAAAATAAAAAAAATAAATTTTTTTTTTTTTAAAAATTGTTTAGAATTATGTATTCAGAGCCAGTTTAAGGATTCGCGGGGCCAATAGCACAAATAACAGAGGGGCCCAATTCCCAAGATATATATTTTTCAACCCCTTTGGGGAGAGGGGAAAAATTACCTGGGGATGATTAATGTACACAATTACTCACCACAGGATCCCCTGAAGCGCAGGGACGTATCACATGCTACATGTGCTACTAGAATAAACCAGTAAGAAGAAAAGTAAAATGCTATTTTTGTGTGCAATTTAGAAAACAATCAGTTCAGAAATAAATAACTTGTAGTAAATTCCATAGCATGAAAAAAGGTGTTCCCTGTGGGACGGACTATAAATGTGAATTGATTCCGTACAGACAGATTAACGAAATTATGTTTTCCAACGAAAGCGTTGTGTAAATCGGTTATGCTTACAAATCGTAATAAGTATTATTAAAAAATATTGAAATTGAACATACTAGAAATCTTGTTATATAATCAACATTCTAAAACTGTATTAGTTCATGTTTATTTTTATATTTCAAATTAAATTTTACTGAGTAAAGTGACACGGGTAAACAGTCAACATGCTTTGTTACAAGCTTACAGCTTAACTTCCAAGAATGAACTAGGCATACGAAAGTTGGCATACAAAAACACCATATGAGTACGGCTCAGATCATGGGTACACTGAGTGTGTATGTTGAACAAAAAATCAGTTTTCAAAGGATATGTAAAATTTTTCAAAGTTGCTTTTACAACTATGTCCAGGAAAGACTTTATAGAACCTAGTAGGAGCAAAGTTTGCTATGTTTGGTTTGCACCAAGTCCAGGAAAAAGCTAAAACGACAGTAATAGTGGGTAAAAACCATGGCCATTTTGTTACATCATGACGACTACAAATTTTGATCAACAAATGCCCCATGTACAAAAGCAATATACAGACCATAACTACCACCTAACATAAGATAAATACTCTTGTTATTTTCTCATTAAATTGTTTCCATGTATATTTAAGTAAATTGCATGATTTTACTGGCGATAAATCTACATTCCGCTCATAACCATTAGTGTCTTATTTACATTAATGCTAGACGACGCATGTATCTACTGCAACAAAGTGTTTTTTCGTCACAAAGACCACATGGCTTAATATGTACACTTTAGTACTGTACGCGGGGAAAAACTGAGATTTGTGATTGTAAAATTACGTAATTTATGGTCATATATATAACTCGCAAGTGATTGGTGTCCTGTGTGTTATGAGCGAAAGAACACACGCTGCAACTTTGGGTAAAATTGTGATATGTTGTAAATTTGCTTAATACATTCCATAAGTTGTTTACTAAAAGCAACGCGTCATTGGTTTGTGCCAAGCACGTTGTGATTTACAAAGAGAGCTTGATCTGTGTTCGTGTCTGTTGGTTTTGACACATGTTATGAGCGGAAGACAATTTGATCCAGGGACGTTTTTCTTCAATTTGGTTGATAACCGAGCAGTGCACACGAATGGAAGGTTAATATTTCTTTTGTTAATGTTTCTTCTTTTTACTTGAGACACTTTGTGATAAATTTTATGATGATAAATGCATTTTTGGTGGTCATTCTCTCACCATTAGAATCGCGTCTTCGTTATGAGCAGAAGTGATAGTTTGCATATATAACATGCCTAATTAATTAAACCAGCTTTATGTTGGTGCACATTAATGAAATAGTGCTTGAAATATATCTGTCTAATTTTTGTAATAAATAAGCAAATTTTAACCCAATTGTAACTCATGGTATTCTGCTCATAACACAGACACCCATTTTATTTTAATTTTTGGAGTCTTTGTTATGAGCTGAAGTGATTGTTTGCAAACCAATGTGCCTAATTAATTAAACCAGCTTTATGTTGGTCCACATTAATGAAATAGTGCTTGAAATATATCTGTCTAATTTTTGTAATAAATAAGCAAATTTTAACTCAATTGTAACTCATGGTATTCTGCTCATAACACAGACACCCATTTTATTTTAATTTTTGGAACCTTTGTTATGAGCTGAAGTGATTGTTTGCAAATCAATGTGCCTAATTAATTAAACCAGCTTTATGTTGGTCCACATTAATGAAATAGTGCTTGAAATATATCTGCCTAATTTTTGTAATAAATAAGTAAATTTTAACTCAATTTTAACTCATGGCATGCTGCTCATAACACAGACTCCATTTATTTGTTGAAGTACAAGAGTACAAAGCTTAGAAAAAAGCCTTTTATGTGGTCTTTTGAAATATTTTGAACTTTTAATTATCACCAATGTGATAATCCACATCCTTTTGATACTACAGATTCAAAGTGAGGTTGAATGTATTGTATAGTAACACCTCTCACCTGTGTGGCCCACCTGTGTCTACCTTTAGAATTTTTATTGCCCCTAATTGCCACCTGTTCTAAAAGACGTGTTAACAAGACTAGCCACTTTGTTCTTTGTAGTCTTTGATGGTGAAACAAAAAAGGGTTAAAGTTCTTTTATTTTGTGTTTGATGTACTTCTATTCGGTAATCAAAATCTTTGAACAGAAAAGTTTTAAGCAGATGTCTGAACAGTCTTTTGAGGATTATTTTAGTTAGTCTTTGTTATGGCCGAAAAAAACTTTAAATAATCAAAATCCATCTTTTCATTGGCTATTTATGTAGGCATTTTCATAACCATAGCAACCACAAACTTTAACAAAAAAATGTTAAACAAAATATTGACTTAGTTGTTTTATCTATAAACATAACTTTTAGGTATCATTTTATGTTAACCATTTAAAGTGGGTTTTTTTTTTTTACATTTTAACACTTTATTACAAGTAACCTGGAAGTAAAATACAATTAGACCAAATTAAATAATATGTGTGGCTTGCGTTACCTGACCGATCCTAACCCCCTCACCCCCTTTTGCCATCTGTGCCAAAAAAAACTTTATGGAATGTACAAAACAGATTTAAGTTTTGGATTAAATTACTTAGTTATTTAAACCTCATGAAAATTTATTTGGATGTTGACAACAAACCTTGTAAGATAAACAACAGAAGCAACAGCACAAACATGAAACAAATGTGGAGTTTTTTCTGTTTACATTTTGTCAGTACATTGTACAAGCTTGTTATATAATGTGACATTTTCATATTTTGCAGGTTGAAAGTGTTGATGACGATGGAACAGAGCTGCGTTACCTGAGGAAAATGGGGCAGCACTATGTCATGTCTGATGTATTGGACTCCTCGCTTTTTTTTTCTCCAATAAGATCCTGGACATTATGCCTGTTCCAAGGATTTCTTTTAAAGACACAAATTGCCTACATGATTTCTGTTTAGTATTGGATCCCAATGATCAAATTACAAGTTTTATTCCAGTGATTGCCAACTATTTTTTCCTCATATTTCGTTTATTGTTTTTTTTTCTTCTCCCAATCATTAAAGTAAGATGTTATAACTTAACACTAATTGAGAGGCAATATTATCCTGCTGAGTATATTTACAGAGCTTCTACTTCCAATCTTTTATATTCATTATAAAAGTGAACTCGAAATATTACAAAGATTCAGTTTTTAAAAACATATTTTACCGGTTTTCTGTGTCACAAGTCTATAGCATATATATATATACTAGTACATTGTATTTTTATTTTTTTTATTATTACTCAAGACAAGCTAACACATCCTAGGAATGATTAAGTCATTCTGTCAAATGGGGTCACATCTGTATGATTTACAGTGTTTTATGATGTATTTTGGCATAATCAGTGTCTGTGTTATGCGCAGAAGGTGATTTGAAATAGTCTTTCTACTTCAATGTGTGCTATTGATTTTGGGTTATCATAAATGATGAATAAATCTATTTCCATGTACCATATTGTGTTCATTGTTGTATATGTCCAATGGTGTTAGTTTTCTTTACCTGGAAACTTTTTTTTTTTAATCTGCTGCTCATAACGGTGTCTATTTTACAGTGTCACTTCTAAACTTTAAGTTTATACACAATTTGGGTTTTTTGGTGTCTTCACATAGTCTTCCACTTATTCATGTTTGTTTTTGGGTTTAATTGTGAAATGACCTTATTTATTGTCAGTTACTATGCATCACAAGACACCATGTTATGAGCAGAAGATATGCATGTCTTGCTATGAAATGCTCCGTCAAGAGCAAAATTCTTATGTTCTTGATCTGCAAGTTATAAATATCTACATAGTTTAGATATCAGTCAGTAAATTAGTGTCATTTCACATGATTTGTGCAAAGTTTAATATTTGACCTAGGTGTAACAGTTTCTGTACCCATGATCTGAGCTGTACTCATATGCGTATATTATTAATATTGAAAAACTACCAAAAAGATTTATAATGGTGCTTGAACCAGAAATACAACTTTTGAAGGTTATTTTTTTTTTTAATCGCGAATTCCGTTTCAGTTACTAAATTTCGCGATTCCGTCCGTGTTTTTCGTGATCGCATAAATCATCCCCTCTACTTTAGAGAACGCCAGTTTAAAAGCGATTGTGGGCAAGGAAACTGCACATTATTATGCGACACAACTCGCCTTTTGGTGTTTAAAAAAACTTCAGTCGTCCGACGGGCAACTAGTATCATAGAATTAAGTTGCCCGACTGAATATTAGGTCGTCACAAACGACTGGATGACCGTAAAAATTGAGCGCTGAATAGTCAAAATGTCTAATTTTTTAAAGGCAAAACAGTGATCCTGGATTACGAAATATAAACATTATGCAGGTTTTATACCACAAATTGTTTTAAAAGGTATTGCATACAACTATTGCTAACCCTAAAATAAAAGTAAAGTTTGTTTTATTTAACGACGCCACTCAGTGTTCTCGCTGGGTGAAAATTAAAGGAAGGCAGCCGCTCGGCACACACCCTTCAAAAAACAAAAAAACCCACCAATAAACGAAAAGCAAACAAACAAAAAATGGGGGGGGGAGGAGGGGGAGGGGGGAGGGGGGGGAGGGGGGGGAGAGGAGAGAGAGAAGAGTAGTTTGGTTACCATATTGTTTTGTGTTGGTAGACTTTGAGAAAAGACATACTCCTTATTTTGCCTATAAAAAAGTGCAAAGGGGTTTATAAAAAGACTCGTCTTTTAATTGAACCGAAGATGGTATCGGTCTGACATTCACAGGCAGTTCCGGTTTTGCTGGACCGATCACAGTTTTAATATTATTATTTTTAATAAAGATTTTAAGATATACGAAAAACAATAAAGATGTTTGTAAAGTGATCTAATGTCAGATACATTTTTGTTATTTCCATCTTCATTGAATGAATCGATCGCTGTGATAAAATATCGCCAGCTGATAAAAAATAGTTTCGTTTTTCTAGAGACGGTGTATATATTATTTGGCACTCAAGATAAATGACTTTAATGATAAACACTACCACTTCCGTTGTTTTTATAAGCGTTCATATCCCCTCAAAATGAAAAGTTTACAATATTTTATAAAGAACTACTGAATAAACAGAATAACAAAGTAAAAATCATCAGTTTCAAGCAATTATATCTGCAATTGAGGACATAATATCAAACGATAGTTAGTGGAAACAAAAGACAGAATGACCGTTCTGATCACATGACAAATTTGGCGCCAAATAAGAGGGGTTTTTTCAATCGGAGATTGCCGAATCCGTAAAAAATAAAATGTTTTCATTGCTTACATAAAATATAACTTTTATTGTGTGTCAAACATACAAATGGATACAGATATTAGACAAAATAGAGGCTGTTAAAAATACTGTTAAATTACGTTACGGTAACCGTCGTAAATGTTTGTCAATTGCTTTTTCGTACACAACGCGGCTTGTTTCCTTTGATGTCCAGTGTCACAGTGTGCAGACTGATAGTTGTGTTTTGTGTGAAAAAAAAAGTGCATTTGGTGCTGGAAAATAAAGAGGGGCGCTCAAAAATAAAGGAGGGCGGGGAACGTGAAAGGAGGGCGGCAAAATGGAATAGCGGGGCGGGGCGCCCCTCTTAAATGGAGCAGCGAGAACACTGCCACTAGAGCACACTGAACCTTAAACTAATTTTAACAAATATTTCTTTAAAATTGTCAGGGAGGAAAATAAGGACTTGCAAGAAAAACTTCAAAATTATACTAAATATATTTAATATGAATATGATTTAGAAGAAGCAATCCTGGGTGAATAGGACAGGGCAAAACAATGCATGGTTCAAATTGGTTTTAGGGCGAAACGACCCGGATTCCCCAGTGGCACATAAGTGGAGTAAAAAATTTTTTTTAATAAATACCTTTTTTTCATTACAGTTTCTTGACCGGTAACATTTCAATATTAAAAAAACGGTAATTTGTCTGCCAAACTAAGTTTTTAATGTATATTTTGCAAATTCTGATCGATAAAAACCACGCGCCATTTTGTTTTTTCTTAAGCGTTACATGCCGGGGAGTTATTTACTAATTTAACAAAGCAACTTCACTTATAATTATTTTTAACATAATATAAACAATCAGTTACCGTTATTTGTTGCCATTTCACAAGTTTGGTCTATGGACTTCAGCAACAACCTTTACTATCACCAATTTTAACAAAGACAAACTGAACAAGGACCCTACAAATATGGCGGCATCTACCAAGCGTATACGGAAATTAACGAGTGCATAAGAATTTAATTTTTAGTAAAAACAAAACAAAATAATATAATTAACAATATCTAAACTGTAGGAACTTTAAATAACAATACTGAATATTAAAAATTAAAAATATTTAAAATTGAATAACTTCCGGTTGTACGTAAACACCAACGAAGCCATTGTTTTGGTTTTGGTTTTAGCTACTTAGATAACACAAAGAAATCTATCATCATCGGCCCAATGCAATTTAAACATTGTTGGTTTCATTATTGAAACTGCTTATAAGAGCACAACTGTCATCTGAGATTTTACATTTAGGTGTCAAAGAAAACAATGAGTTTCTTTTTGTAAGTTTTTAAAAATAGTTTTTGTTGATCCTATAAACTAATTTCCTGAAGTTTACCGTCTGTCATTGATTGTAACAGATAAAAGCATACGTATGAATGTCATTCATTTTAATACTAAACACCTAAATTTATAAAAAATTGTTTTGGAAAGTGACAACCCATTTTTATGTTCACATTCTGAATAACTACACAATTAATTTTGCAAGTGAAGGACTGACTAGACAAAATATTTCTGTCGTGCAAAAATATATTTATTTTTTTATTTTTGAAGATTATTTCCCTTATTTTAAATGAATTTACATCTATAGCCTATGCTAAAGCTGAGAGACTGCATAACAGAATAATTGAGCTCAAATTTATCTGTTATCGTGAATTACATTCAAAAGCAGTTACGAACGCATTCAGTAATACATTTTACAGCCAATTACACAGCTACTTTTGGCAGTGTATAATATGAGTCTTGACTGGTACTGACGTCTTTTATCATGTAGGTGTCGGTCCTGCTAGAAAGAAATTTTTGTTTTAAACAATATTTATTAGCAAATCAAATTTGGGATTGGCCAACAGGCAAGTGCCTATAGATATTAAGGCCTCTCCCTACATTTAACAAATATACATGTTATACATCGAGATGGCTAGAACAATATTGCAATAAAGATAACACGGATAGTTGGGGGGGGGGGGGGTGAATAGAAGAGAGGAGTGTGTAGAAGAAACAAGGAAAAAATAGCAAACAAAATGGTTAAATGGATAATTGATCTCGAAACGCTTACTATTAATAAGAAAATTCTGAACAGATTTAAATATAGAGATATTATCGTGGACACTTGAATTTGAATCTCCAAATAGCAAAGTATGACACTTGAGATTATAATAGTTCAGTAAATGGGTATTGCGAGCTGCAGCATATATTGGGGATTTTTTTTTTTTTTAAATCTGCATCTTCAACTGGATGGCCACAAATACAAGAAGGGGTATCTGTCACATGTCGTATTTGTGACCATTCAAATCACAGATACCCAAACGGAGTCAGCTATGTAGAATCTGTTGCCATCTATCACCTTCATAGAAATAGATTGAACAGCAGGGTCGTGTTCATTTGTATTTTATAAATTTTTAAACAATTTTAATGAAGAAGAATTTCTAATATCGGGCAACAGATTGTTCCATAATTGTACTGCAGAAGGAAATTTTTGGGTATGGCGCTATGGAATTGAATTCTACCACAGTCAACGGGGTAATGGGGGCAGTGATAGAAATAAGCAGAATTTTGTACTGGTCCCAGTGGACAAATACATCCAGAAATTTACTTATCCGTAAATATTTTCACTTGTCCAAATAAATGGTTTGTTTTATTCAAGTACAAGGAAAATGTTTTGTTTTTTTTGGTTTTTTTAAAGAAAGAAATGTTTTATTTAACGACGCACTCGACACATTGTATTTATGGTTATATGGAGAAGGACATATTGAGAGAAGAAACCCGCTGTCGCCACTTCATAGGCTACTCTTTCCGATTAGCAACGAGGGATCTTTTATATGCACCATCCCATAGACAGGATAGCACATACCACGGCCGTTGATATACCAGTCATGGTGCACTGGCTGGAGCGAGAAATAGCTCCATGGGCCAACCGACAGGGATCGATCCCACACCAACCACGCATCGAGCGAGTAATTTTTTATTATTATTATTAGGCCGGGAAATTTTTTTCACTTTTTTACTTGTTTCCTATTACATGCTGGAAAAATATAGGGTAGGTAGGTAGGAAAAACATTTTATTTTGGATAATAATTTTATTTATGGATATTAAATAAAGGTGTTGACTACCGGTATCCAGAATAACCTCTGCATGTATAGAAATGCATTATGCAAACCAACAATACCATTCATCACAGTGTTTTCTCTAGAAATGAAGTAAGGCATGGTAAAGTGACGTTTTGGGGGCATATTTTATGTGCAGTTTTAAATATAAGGGCTTTCTTTTCCATTATACAATTTTCAAAAGGACAAAAAATGTATGGCAATTTTATTTTCTATATCTATTTCATAACTTAATTAAAAAAAGGAAATGTGTAGTACTATCCACATAGGTGTGTTTAAAGGCTTCTTTTTACATGGGCAATTTATAAACTTGATTTTGAGGGCAACATGGTGCTAACCTATCTGTGGGAGAGTACATACAAAAGACCCCTTGCTGTTTAATAATAGGCAGGTTTACTCTCATACTAACACTTAACTTCTGTACTGGTCCAGGACAGACTTGGTTTAACCTTAATTGGATAGAAACCAGTAAATAAGTTATAGCAATTTCTTTTAATGAAAACTGACAAGAAGGGTTCTATATTTATCTGTCCAACAATAACATTTATAAACTTTTTTATAAATATTATCTTTCCTAGTGTATCAAAGAAATGGTAGACTTACCAATTTTATAATTTGCAATGTTAGTTTTATTCTGTATCCATCCAGTATTAAAGTACACACTTGGTTTGAAGCAATCAATTGGTCCAATGAATAGAAATGCAGTACAAATGCTCAGGATGCTCAAATGAATGTTGAAAAGTAAAATTTGTTTTATTTAACGACGCCACTAAAGCACATTGATTTTTATCTTTAATATCATCGGCTATTGGACGTCAAACACATGGTCATTCTGACACTGTTTTTAGAGGAAACCCACAAAGTTCCCAGTGACCACTTACAAAAAATAACGAAACACATCAAGATCTTACTGACATATTTAATCATTTGATTTGGCAGTAAACTCCATCAGTATCGGTAAACATTCCCTCCCCTAGTTTATCAGAAGGTCACTAAATTTCTACACGGCCAGTTTGTCGCTGGAGTAAATCATTAAATATAGTTATTATTAATCGGAACACCTGGCTATGCTAGATGTAGAGTCAATCGGAAAAGATTGCATATATTTGTGAAAACAATTTTCCGACTCTTTGCCAGATATCTCACGAAAGTTGCCGAACTTCAGTTTGAAGGGAAGTAACTCCATCAATCAATTGTTAGAAGAAAACATTTTGTGGCTAACGGATCGCCAATAAAACTAAATTTGCAACAGTAAAACCACCTAATATACGTCCGCAAATCGGAAAACACAGTAGGGTTATCCCCTAAATGACAGCAAATTAATGCTTGTGATAGTTTTGGAATGTTTTCGTGGAAATCGTTATATTAAAAAAACATTTTTGAATATACAAAAAAAGTTTTAGGGTCAGCAGGTTCAAATTAGGGTCGGTCGGGTAACAGGAAACAAACAATATTTTATGATACGGCTTATTTTTTTTTTTAATGAAACTGCATTGAACATTTTCATTTGTCAACCACCAAAGTACACTTCACTTGTCCAAATAGATTTTCACTTGTCAGGACAAACGGACAAGTGCTTATTTTGAACGCTGGGGGGCTTCCCCCAGAAAGAAAATGGGTTAAGTTTAGGGTTTGAGTTAAGAAAATCATACAGTAATGATAAGAGTAATTAATTTTGTCAAAAGGTTAACTTTAAAAAAAACTTTGGGGTATAGTGCTATACCCGTTTTACCCTCTGGCAGAAACCATGGACTGTGTACACAAAACATGTCTAGTGAGCAACCTTGATTGCTTGCCCTCCTGAACATGCCCAGGGTTCCGATTTTTGTAAGCCAAGAAATTCACCAATCTTCAGTTTCTTTCGCCAGTCTAAATATGTATTCGCCACTTATATTTTGGCATTTTACTTTTAGTCAAAAGATTTTGTTTTTAATCTCGTGCTTTATGATGATATACATGTAGTATATGCTAAAATGTACTTACTATACAGTTTATGTCTTGTATGACATTGTTTTCGGGGGTCTATTTTTTACTCACCAGTAGTGAAATGCTGCTGATGTCTAGGGAAGGCCGTAGCCCAGTGATAAAGGCTCATCTGATGCATGGTCAGTCTAGGATCGATCCCCGTCAATGGGCCCATTGAACTATTTTTCATTCAAGTCTGTGCACCATGACTGGTATATCCAAAAAGAGACGGACTGTTTTACTTCTTATTTAATCAGAAAATTATGTAAATTGTATATTTCTGAACTTTCTCTGTAATTTGAAATAAGCAGTCACATTTGATCCGATATATGTTTCTCTCCCCCCCCCCCCCCCCCCCCCCAATTTTTTTTTTCTTCACCAGACTGATATACACCATGCATATATTTTTGCACCACACGTGTGAAATGGTAAGTACATAATGTTTAAATATGTAATAACCTAACAAGTTGTGTCATTTAGTATGTTTCAGGATGTGCATGCAAAATGCTGAAACTAATGTAGTCCAGAATAGGACCCAATTTGTTTCTTTTCTGCTTTATATAAAGATAAAAATCTAGTCCCATTAGAGACTGCTACCCCATCCAGATATTGTTCCAATGTTAAGGCCTATAGGCTATGGGTCTCTATCTATAATATCTTTGGTAATAAATACATGTATAAGAATTTTTTAATATTTTTTTTTACAGACAAATATGTTTTAACTTTTAAGTATAAAAATTACTTCTTTATTTTTAAATATTTTTTTATTTTTAAAGTGTGTAACTCTTGATCATACCCCCTCCCCTCCTTACCCTTTGACATCGTTTTGTAACACATGATATGTCACATCTCATGATATCCACTCCCCTCCTAACTTATCTGTATGTTTTAATACTGAATACTGTTCATAATTGTTTTGGTGTCCAACTCAAGATTATAGCTAATCACCCAAAATAAAGACGAAGGAAATGTCTATATATGCTATTGCTATCAAAACACTGGCATTTGACTGTCTTTCTTAAGTGGGGCGTCTTCGAAACCCCAGTGGTACATAAGTACGTAAAACCAGTTGCCCGTTTCAAAAGTGGAAAAATCTTTTTCAGTTTTACGCTTCGATAGTTTTTGTATTTTTGTGTAAGGAGCGGATGGATGTATCATGTCAGTGCTAATATTATATCAGTAGACATAGGACAAATAAATTATAATTTCCCCATTGAATATGTTTGAAATAAAATCTGTAGACTTAGAAAGTTTTAACTAACAATGATTGTATATAACTATAAGTGAGAAACAATGTATTCCTCACCTCTTCGTGAAAATTAACTCAACCATGGGTGTGACCTAGATTTACAATCTTAACCTGTACGGCAAAACATGCAAACATGACAAGTAAAACTTGTAGCTAGTAATCAATCACTTAGTATCAACAGTGCAACATGTCTTAAACAATATTTTGTATTATTCTATCACCTTTTTTTAGCTTTACGACTATTGAATAGTAGACTGGCCACGCGGATATGAAAATGGTGCTTATTCACACCACAAGGCGAATTAATTGAACACTGGTTGAAAGCATGTTTGGTTATTAAACATAAATGAAAAATCTTTTGCAAATTTTTTTGCCAAACCAAACAGTTTTTTTGCAAAAAATATTTTGGCATTTGGCAAGTTTTACAAGTGACAACACGATCCCTGATGCCACTCATAATTCCCAATCTAATTAAAATTAGCTCCACTATTACATGTGGATCTAACACCAGCCCGTTAGAGCTCATGTCCAGTTGACCTTTCATTCGACCAATCAAAATCTTACTTGCAAAATTATGCCAGTGTTTTAAAAAGAATTTGAAAACATTCGAGATTATGCCGAGGGTATATGAAATGATTCGGGTGAATTACGAAGTATGCCGGAAACTAATTTCAGTAAAAAATTTGTTTCAAGACGGGGGGAAAAAAACCCGTTATGGTATAGCCATAAAATCTGTTTATACTAGTATACAATCCAGAGTTTATTACTGAACTTTCCCCCCCTGTTTTTTTTATGTTGAAACAGACCAACAAGTTCGCCTATTACATAAATTGTCTCGCCCGATATTTTTAGAATTTGTATGCTCCCGAATAACGCTATAAACGGCGAAGTGTAATTATTGGTCGATATTTGAATTGTTATTTATAGATGAAATGTCACCTGGACATGGGGAGTCCACACAGTGCTGTTAGATCTACCAGGGTAGACCCAGTAGAGCTAATTTTAATCAGATTGATCTACTGGCAGACCCAGTAGAGCTAATTTTAATCAGATTGTCATAATTCCATAAGCTAGGACAGGGGGAGCAGGTCAGCTCACCCCCAAAACATTCTTGGGTTCTGACAAGCTATATAGCTTTGCAAAATCTGCAGCCGTCTACATTAATTTTTGCCGAATCCGATGATGTCTACTTCAATTTTTTTATATAGATACCGGTAGTGTGAAATGTTTTAGTCGCCAAATGAAGAAAGTGATTGCATATGCAACCAAAATGGTCCCAGGGTAAAGGACTGGGGCCAGTTTCACTAAACATTTTAAATTTTTAGTTATACTGGACACACGTTTAAATTTTTTGTAGCATCTATTTCATGCTAAAAATTACGTCAGTATGGAAGGTGGAGCATTTTAAGGACAAAAGAAAATGCAATATGCGTACTTCAAACTATATTTGTTGTACTATAATAGTAATAAGAATGGTGGTTTAGTCGTAGATTTATGTTTACATGTAAAACTAGACTTTTAAATGTTTTGTGAATATATGGGTCCTGATGTGTATTTTTAAATTGTAGTGGAAGTCGAAACAACAAGACATTTAAGCCGAAAAAGAACATTCCAGAAGGCACTCACCAGTATGACTTGATGAAACATGCCGCTGTCACTCTGGGCAGTGGAAACCTGAGGCTGGCCGTTATGTTGCCGGAGGGAGAGGACCTCAATGAGTGGGTTGCCGTCAACAGTGAGTTGCTCACTTTTAACATCTCGTAATACTAACAGCACTTCATTTACAGGAGGGGGCGGGACATAGCCCAGTGGTAAAGCACTCCCCTGATCAGGGCTCAAACTTAACAACGGCACTGAGATATAAATTGTTGTAGGTAGGAAGCGTCGCCGACAGCACAAAAAGTAAAGCTCATCAACAATGGTAAAATGTATACACCTAGTGTATATTATTTGCTAGTATTTAACATTTGCTGATTTGAACTATTTCTACATAGAACAAAATAACATTTCAGTTTAGTTCATTTTTTTGCAAATGTAATTTTTTAAAGGAATGCTCGCACAAGGCTTTTAGACTGGTATGCATATTCAACAGTATATAATGCACATTATTGCTTAATATCAACAAGTATATTATTATATTTAATTAATGAAACAGTTAAATGTGACGGCTATTATATGTAATGGGTGCAGTCATTTTGTATCATCCCAGTGATTACGCTCTCTGGCGAACCAGTGGTTATGTAATATTTAACATGTCACGTCAGGAATTAGTCTTAGAACTGATGAAACAAACATACCTGATTTTTGCACAATCTTCTGTAATAATTTTGATCCCAGTAAGCCAGCAATAAGTATATATTATTTTACAATACAAAATAAACTATCATTGTCGAAGTGTTGAAATAACTGTATCATATTTTGTCCATGTAATAACCTACATACTGAAATGATAAACTGTTTTCTTAGTTAATTGGTCTACTATACCAGTACTTTCAGTGGCTTCCACCTGTGATTTCTGATTGGCAGGTGTATATTTGTTAGGTAGACAAGCAATTAATTACCGCTGTCTAGACACAAAATTAAGTACAGGCGGTATTTTTTTAACATCACAGGGTATTGGGATATACCTGCCATCCCTAAAATGGTAATGGACTTTATCAGCTGTCATGCTTTATTAATGTAAATCATTCTGTAAAACTCTTGATTAAGTAGACTTTCCCATCTAAAATCACAGAACTGACCAATTACTTAGTCCCAAAGAAAAGAACATTATCACTTGGGTATCGTGAGTGGTCATTTTTGCTCCAACATGGCCAATCAATAGGCCTAATAGTATGCATTATTACTTTGGATTTTTTAAAAGAAAAAAATACTATAACCCCATTTCATTCCATTAATGCAAATTGAAATATATTTTGTTAGTTTGTTATATTATCAAGTCATTTATGTTGTTTTACAAGTCAGATTGATAAAAGCAAAGCGCATTGTCATGAATGACTGCGTTTGTTTACACTGCATACAGGAGTTGGTCGGAGCTGACGTGGCTTCGCCCAGAGTTAGAATTCCGCATGTAACCAAAAGAAAATGGCTGCCCCCAGTTAGCAGGAATAATCACGTGTTTTTTTTATTAACTAAAATTACAAGTTTTTCATTTCTTAAAGTGTTAGTATGTGTTGGTGGTCCGGGTATGCATCTTTCCAACACATAAGGCTCATGTTTGAGTTTACCCTTTAACAATTTTCCATAGGCAGGATAAAAATTGTGGTCTGTTTCAGCCACAGCAATTCTTTTAGAAATTGCAGTGGGCGACAAATTCTTTTAGTTTGTGCCCTACTGATGTGTGGACAGTCTAGGATCCATCCCTGTCGGTGGGTCCATTGGGCTATTTCTTTTTCCAGCCAGTGCACCAGGACTGGTATATGAAAGCTTGCAAATTGTTAAAATATGTTGGAAGGTCAGGTCATGGGGATTAACGTGCACATTCACAGCAAGCTGTTGTAATGCATGCCTGTCATGGGAGCAGGTGTCGACCTACGCCGTCTCCTCAGTCCTGGACAGGAAAGGGTTTGGGGTGGGTGAGAGGAGGGACCTAGAAAGCACCAGCAGCCAGACCAGGGTCAGTAGCTCTTAATTGGATCACTTGTTTTAATTTTATCTTCCTAACCCCAAACCCCTACGCTTGCGCTTTGAAAAATTAAAAAAAAATTGATCACTTGAAGCAACTCTAAAAAATTGTATACTCTAAATTAAGTATATTTTTTTACCTCAGTTGCACTTGTTGATAAGTTGAATAATTTATTGTGTATGCTACAATGACTGGTACATTATCAATTAGATCTCCTAAAGCAGTGTTTTCGTTGTGCAATCGCACCGATTTGTTGCATGCAATTTGTCGGCCCTACAAAAATCAGAACTCATTCTGATTTAGGTGTTCTCACAGTACGATTCAATCACATTTAACAGGTTGGTGCAACTAATCATATAACGAGAATACCCCTTTAGCAGTATAATTCAAATAAGACTACAGTGTCACATAAGAAAACTACAAGGTTTTTTGTACGCCCATCTGATGGGTCATGTTATGGTATAGTGTTGGCTGTCCGTACATATGTCTGTTAACTTTTTTTGTCCAGACCATATCTTGCATACAGATGCATACAGGACCATCAAACCTCAGATGTAGGAGCAACTTGGGATGGTGGTGTGTCACATACTATTACTAGGTCACAGTGACCTTTTTACGGTCTGCACATAACGGTAAATCCTTGTCCGGATCATATCTTGGATATAGATCCATACCGGACCATCAGACCTTACAGGTAGGAACAACTTGGGATGGTGGTGTTTCACATACATACAATTACTATTCCTTAATATCTATGGTTTTCAATCAAACTCCTGATGGGCGTATCATGTACCTCACCGGAACTCTTGTTTCTTTTTTCAGCTGTTGATTTCTTTAACCAAATCAATATGTTATATGGCACAATAACAGAGTTCTGTTCTGAGGAAACGTGCCCGGTGATGTCTGCGGGACCAAAGTATGAATACCACTGGGCCGATGGGCAGACGATAAAGAAACCCATTAAGTGTTCAGCACCAAAATACATTGACTACCTGATGACGTGGGTCCAGGACCAGCTGGATGATGAAACACTCTTTCCATCCAAAATAGGTAAACACCTTCGTATTGATGTGACAAATTAGGAATGTTAATACAATATACAGTGAAACCCATCTAAACCGGACTCCCTCGGGACCAAGTAAAAAGTCTGGTTTTAAGAGGTATCTGGTTCTTTTCAGCACATATATTTAAAAAGGGACCATGAAAAACATCCAGTTTTGAGGGAATTCCGGTTTTGAGAGGTTTCACTGTATCAGGTTTTTGAAAATTGGGCCCATTAGTCTATTTCTCATTCCAGCCAGTGCAGCAAGACTGGTTGGTATACACTATGTCAGAATTACCAAATGTTTGACATCTAATAGCTGAAGATTAATCAGTTGGTGAGTTCTAGCGGTGTCGATAAATAAAACAAAACTTCAGTTTTAGCTAAAAATTGTCAGAATGATAGTTTTGTTTGTGTGTCACTTGCACAAGTCTAGTTTTGTGGAACTAATTTTTTTTTATTTACATTTTAAATTTAGGAGATGGTTACAAAATAACTAAATGTGCTACCTCAACTAGATTTTCTGGAACTCATAAATGTTTTTTAGCAGTTTTCAATTCCCATTATTCATTATAAAATTGGCAACTATATCTATAGAACACAGTGAAGTACAGGGCTCATATTTTTAAAGCTAAGTTAGCGCAATGATGTCCAGATGTCAGGGGTTACCTGGTAGCATTTTTTGGATACTAGGTAAAAATTATTCTCATCGGTTGAAGGTGTAATTTGGGTTTTTTAATTTTGTGTTTTGTTGTTACAAATGTTTAATATTGCCTTAGACAGGCTGGCAGTTGCAGTAGGTAAGCATTTGGCCTATGGTAAAAAGGTTTGAAAATTGCCATAGGAGACAAATGTTTATGTTCGAACCTTGTAATGGTGTTTAAACAAAATAGACTTTCCACTCAACCTTTTGTATGGCATAGCATTTTTTTTTATTATATATAAATAAGTACTTGAGTATGCCAATTAAAATGTCATCATCACATTTCTCTTTGGTATCATAGGTCTCATTTCCACTGGGGTATACTACTAGATTTATGATTTTTATGAAGTAGACCTAATACATGTGATCACTGAAAACATTTATATGTATGTCATCATCAATGTATATTCTTTCAGGTGTACCATTTCCGAAGAATTTCTTGTCCATTGCCAAAACAATTTTGAAGCGCCTGTTCCGAGTTTACGCCCACATATACCACCAGCACTTCAAGGAAGTGGTGCAGCTGAGCGAAGAGGCACACCTGAACACATCTTTCAAGCACTTCATTTTCTTTGTTCTCGAGTTCACCTTGATAGACCGCAAGGAGCTTGCACCATTGCAAGAGCTTATAGACAAACTCACTGACAGATCTATCGCCAAAGATCGATAATTTTTGTCCGTGACAAGATATATTTGTGCTGTTCAATTGATTTTACAGAGACTATTTAATTTTAAAGATTTCTTTTCACTTCAAGAGACAGTATGACAGTTCCTTAAATCATTAAATTTTAGTAGTCATAACGGATAACAGGTTTGATGATTTGTTTCCTTTCTTAGAATTATTGGGTTATGTCTAATGGAATATAAGACAAATATGCATTTACTTTCATGACATCTTGAAAATATTTTATTTGCTTATTCTTTCGCTGTAAAAGTTTTTATTTGCTTGCATCTTACTATTGTGCTTTCGGCAAGTAAAAATGTATTAGTGTTTAGTACCGTCAGTGCCAATTAGAAGCAAACTAAAGGATCACATTTCAGATGTTTTGTTTCAATAAAAATTCATAATGGGGGGGGGGGGGAGTAAAACTGATTAATTGTTTTTAAGATCTTCAAAATTGAAATGTGCAAGTTGATTAAAATGTAATATCTAGTGCTATAAAATAAAAATTTTGGAATAGACCAAATATTAAGCAAAGTTATATGTTTGGGGTGGTGGGGGGGGGGGGGGGGGGGGGGGAGAGAGATAACTAAACAAATCTTGTTAACATGTGAAATTCTTTTTAAACGAGATTGTTTTAGACTTTGGAGTGGGGTAGGGATATGTATTTTTGGTCATAAAAATGTTCTGTTGACGGATTTAATTATAGATGAAATATGCAAATGGTCAATTTGTTCTAATTCAGCTGGAAAATGTCTGCGTTACATTGGAATACATTCTTTGTTTTCCCAACCTAGTCTTTCCCTTTGATTTATTTGTGCTTTGTATTGTTTTCTTCATTATGTATTTCTAGTCGCTAGTATATTCAAGTGGTTAATTTATTGACGTTTGTGTACTTATTTTAGATATTGTTTTTCTTTTCTTTCGTTTCGACACCAGTGATGAACAAAGATTTTTGGGGGGATATATATATGATATGATATTGATTTTTATCAGTGCCAATGTTTCAAAATGTTTTGTTCTTAACGGAATAATGCTATAATGTTGAAATACTGCCATGGCAGTTAATCTTTCTTAGTTTTTAAATAAATCATTTCTCTTTTTCTTACGACAAAATAACTAGTTCAGAATGTGCTGAGGTGTTGTTAAAAACAGCAAACATTAGTTTACTTTCTTAAAAGAAAGGATACACTTCTGAAATATTAGTTTTTTATTTCTAAAAGATTAGTTTTGTTTTAGAGAAATTATTAATTAAAAATGCGATTAGTGTCTCAACTGTAAGAGCAAAACAGTGTGATTATGTCTAGTATCAACTTGACATTAGGCTGTAGTAACATGCGTAACTCATGTAAAGATATTAGGTGAGCCTTAAAAATAATAGATAACTGGTAGTCTGTTAACATAATTTTTTACCTAGGAAACCAATTGCTTGGTTTAGTCGATTACATTTGTGTAATTACCTAGGTAACCAATTGTTTGGTTTAATTAATTACATTTGTGTAACCTAGTTACCTCAAATTTGCATTGAAATTGGTTACCTTCTGAAATTTACAACTTTTAAGTTTCAGAACGACTAACCGTTTGGCGGTTTGTGTTAATTTGAAGTTGCAATTAAAACAATGGTTCGTGTGAAATATGTCCAGACTTGAAACGTTTTTTTTTTAATAGAGTTCTAATAACTTGTAAAGCAAAAACATTCACATTGTTGTTTGTCTTGTTGTTTACAAATGTTTAATTGCTGCTTTTTGGGAGATAGTATAACAGCCAAATCTTTTATAATTAAGAAACAAAATATGTACTGAAATTTCATACCAGTACTGTTACGATATTAATAGTAAATTAATATTAAATTACTATTTCTGACACTTTGAATTTGTTATTGCCCAATATTGTTAATTTTCTGTTATTTGATAACATTTTTCTTCAGAGCATATTTAATTTTAATATTTAAGTATTTACTTCTAGTTTAAAAGTATGTAAACTTTGATTACACTACATTTCTATAGATAGGACATGTTTCCTTATATTGGTTCCACCATATGGATCCAGTTGTTTTGTTGTTTACTGAATGTTAATATTATCTTTATTCAACTGGAACAACCACATTCTCTGTTGTGGAAGTAGATCTATTGTATTTCATACTGGTGGTTATGTTGTCCCAAAGCATATGTCCCATCATTACTTTGTTTTTACGTGAGATGTGGGTATACGTCATTCTATGCAAAATCACATGCTTTCATTTATGTGATTGAAAAAGTGCAAATTATTTAATTATCCGTCCTTCCAAAGACCGTAAGCCTTAAGCCTACGTGGCTCAGTATTTGAAAAGGTTTGTTGATGTCTCACACTATATAACAATGTGGAGGATCATACATGTTGACTCTACAAGTGCTTTCTGTCACTAATATTGATGGTTCCATCATTTTGTCATTCTTTTCAAGTTTCGATTGTCCTTAAGATTTCAAGTTTGGTATCAACAAAGATAGTCGACACTCATAATCTCTACATAAAAATTTGTCTTCTGCAAATCTTTAAATTGTTTTCGTTGAGTAACAGTTATGACCCAAAAAAAATTTCATGGTCATGTAAAAGCAGCATTTGTAATTCTTGATATTTTTTTTTTTTCCTGTTTTTTTTTTCTTCCAGAAAAATTTGAAAACTATATTAAAGCTTTTAAAAAGTGATAACTTTCTAATGCCTTGTAGCACCCTTGATTCAAACATTTAAAATTTGAATATAATAACAGATGTATTACATTGACAATGTCTTTACATCATTTCTGTTTTAATAATCCTTTACATTTCTTTGTAATAGCTTCACTTCTATTTGAATGACTTTAGCACAAATTTGGCAGTAACTTTGCAAGGGCACGGAAAGTAAGTGAAGTGAAATCCCTTGTTCTAGATCAATGTGCAATAACACATATATATTTTTAAAATATATTTTTTGTTTACACTAGGTGTCTCATGTATGTCATTATATGATCATTAAACATTCTTAGGGTCTATATTTTCAAACCTGTCATATCAAATGCAAAGAATCTGATCAGTTAGTGCTATTTTGTTTAAAACTATGTCTGTTATGTTCTGCCAAATTGCCAAAAATGATAAAATATACAGTGATTAGTGGTAATACAATGTTTGTTTTATTTCACTCGAGACTAGTGTAATAGTGCTGGCACAAAGCTCAGAGAGCTAATTTCTTCCTCCCGGTAAAAGGTAAATTGTGATCAGAATAAATATTTACATTTCGTTTTAATCTCACTTGACTTTGGTTAATTTATATTGTGGATTTTCTTCAGCATTTTGTCCTTTCAACAATGTTTTTATTGAAAGTTAATGAATATTTAATATAGTGTCATTGTACTCCTGCTTTCAACAAAACATTATTACTTTAATGTTCAATAAATGCTGCCCATAGATAAGTTTCAAGATGGCTACCATGGCCTCTTTATAGGAATGATACAATTTTATCTTTATTTAAGAATGAACAGATTGTTACAAAACATTGTGCAAATGTTTTATTTTCATGTTTCATGTAAAAGATTTAACATAAATTGTGTATTTGGTAAATTTATTTATTTATATCTAAAGCTACCCTTTTGCAGTACCTGTCTTGTGTCAGTTTTAAAGGAAGAAACAACAACAGGGTTTTTTGGGAGTGAGTTTGTAGGTATGCTACACATACAGCCAATGTATTGGGTGTTTTCACAATCGTACATAACCATGTTCTTCCATTCTTACTGTCATTGTGATTAATTTTCCTTACAAAATCAGTGTACATGTGTATTGAACTGCATTAAATTACACACATGATCACAAATTCTGAATCGATTTTTGGGGATTAGATAGTCTGTTGAAATTTAAAATTGTAAAACGTGGAAGATTGGAAGCAATTTAAGATAAACATGAGTAGGCCATCCCTTTAACTAGGTGTTCATGTGGGGTCACTTTGTTACTACTGCTACTCAGTTGTCTTTTGCTGCAAATTATCAATTCCTTTTTCAAAATGTTTATTTCACTATTTTTCCTTAAATGTATTTGTTTCCATTTTTTAACATAACGGGCATCAAAAGATACATTACATTTGGGATGGGGGTGGAATCTATATTTGGTAAAGGTATAAACATTTTGAAAAATCAACCATTCTGAGAACTCTTCTCTTTTTTTCTGCCCTTTTTGATATCATAAATTGCGGAATATATAATCAGTGCCAGATTGCATAGAAGTAGTAGTTTGTTTCTTCATTTTAACTATAGGATGGAAAATGTGTAGCAAGTAAAAGATCATGAGTAGAGCCTGTAATGCACAACAGTGCGCATGATGACATAATATATTTAACTTATTCATGTTTCTATGCTTTGTAAAAATATGTGTAAATAGGAAATATTTTAGCTTGTAATATTGATACTTTGTCATTTGATATCATTTGTTTTTAAGCTCAGCAGATAGGTCATATTCATGTGTTTCTTCTTCTTTCTTTTCCCTCTCTTTTTTCAGTCGTCTGGTACATGTATATACAATGCATGAATACTTGTGGGCATTTTTTTTTAATCTAACCAAGAAAGGGTAGATAATTATTGAAAGGTAATATAGATTGCACTTTTTTCTTATTTTTCTTCTTCAAGAATGATTAATTCAGTGCTAATAAAGCATGAAGGAAGATTCTAATGAAGGTTCTGAATTAGTTTTGGTTGTTAAAATAGATTGACAGTAATACCATATTTGTAATGTCAAAATAGCTAAATTGATGAGTACATGATTCACATGTTTCAAAGATTCTAACGAAAGTTTTGGAAAAGTACTGTGTATAATAAATTAAGTATTATGTGTGATATATATCAAGAAATTAGAATGTCCAAACCAGATTTTGGGGCCATTATGGCCTTGATTAGTTGTAGACATTTTGATGTTACAGTGAATTTGGATGGAATCCTCTTGACCAAGATACCAGATTTGAGGCTAAACCTTGTACCCAGTGAAACATCCATGCACATTTCCATTAAACAAAAAAAAAGACTCGCTTCATCAAAGTCCCTTGAATTCATGTTAGACCAATTGTTTTTTTTATTGTTTTTGTTTTTTTTAATACGCAGGTCCCCACTCCTATCAATAAAGCATTCAAGAAGATCATGGCCCCATTTTACAAAACGATTTTAGTGCTAAGATCATTTTAAGTGTGTAACTACCATATTTGCTTAATGTGATCTTAGCTTAAGATCGCTTTGTAAAATGGGGCCCAAGTACATTGTACTATTGTCATCCATTGTCAATATGTTTGCTGTATTTAATATAGTTTTGTTATTTTAGATTGACAACCCTTTGCTGCTGGACATGTCTAGGGAATTTTTATTTTTATTTGTGGTACCTGCTGAATATATTGCTTTTAGCAAATATTTGGTGTTATGCATGTGTGTGTGTTTTGTGTAACAACTTGTTTTGAACTGGGGTTTTTGAAGGTGGTATTTCTAATTGTTTTAAAATAGGTTATTATAATTAAATATATTGTCTAAAAATGTGATATTTCTATTGTCATCTCCTGTAAATTGGACTTTTGTGTGTATGTCATTCTATTAATTTCATCTTCCATACATATCTATCCAGTTGCGGTCCAAGCACTATGTCTAGAGCACAACTTTGCTATCTGGGTTGTCTGTCCTTGACAGTGGATTAGTGGTTGGTGAGGTAAAGAAGTCTGTGTGATTGCCTTACACTGCCTTACTGAGGCATAAAACACACTCCAGGTTGGCACTTGTACTGAGATTAGATCCCAGTACATTTTGGCCTTTAGTCTAGTGACTTGACCACCATGCCACACACAGTGGTATTCAGCTTAGAACCACCAAGACTGGTTTCAACGTGAAACGTGCAGCTGTGAACACTGACCTTAAGAGAGACCACAGTAACGTCGACACCACACCCCACAGTAAAATGGTTCCAGTTTGTTTGAAGATTAGTGTCAATTTGAAGATTAATCTGTTAAGTACAAGACCAGTATGGGTTATGTGTATAAAAAAAAATAGGTATGGTGGCGGGTTTGAGATTTGTGCAATCATGCCGTTAAAATATTAGGTTGGGAGGGGTTGGTAGGTGTTTTGGGTTTTTTTAATCATGAAAGTAACATTTTATTCTTTTAAATTATAGTTTTAGAACATGGTTTTAGCAGTTTGTATTTGTCTTTGGATATGAATCAATTGTTAGTAATTATTATTATTATTATTTTCTATTATTATTATTTCTTTTTTAAATACTTTCTTTGCTGGAAAAAAGTTGATTGGGTAAAATCTTTATATTTATAAAATGTGGCCTTTGCCCTGGATTAATCCAAGATGAATCTTGATGGGCATCATAAATCATATCGGTTACAAAAGGTGCTTCGTAACTATCCATCCTGTTATCATGTATGTATATTACAAATGTAAACTCTACCATTGCATCGTATATTATAAAACGAAATTGTAGTGTATCCGGGTGTAGATTGCCTGGGCTGTATATTGTGTACAAAGCAAAAGCGTATGTAGCAGATATCTTTTGTATAAAATATAAACTATCTCCGATATTTGTGTTGTTGTTTTAAACTCCCTGGAAATCTTTTGTGCGTACTTTTTTTCTGAAATCATATAGCTCAGCGCTGAACAGCATGTATTGTCGACACAAAATAAACGTACTCTTTCTGACGTTGAATGTACCTTGGGGAGGGGATGTAGCCCAATGGTAATGCGCGGTTGGTTTGGGATCGACCCCCGTCGGTGGGCCCATTGGGCTATTTCTTGTTCCAACCAGTGCACCACGATTCGTATATCAAAAGACCCGTGTCATCCTGTCGTATGGTACATATAAAAGATCATTTGCTATTTATAGAAAAATGTAGCGGGTTTCCACTCAAATGCTAACCAAATTACAAAAATGTCTGACATCCAATAGTCGATGATGAATAAATCCATGTGCTCTAGTGGTGTCGTTAAACAAAAAACAAATTTTAAACTTTTAATGTGTGTGTTAAAGTGTCCTTAAACATGCAAATCATTTGTTTATTTGGAGATCCTAAGCTGTATTGAGGCAAAAACTAATATTGTTGCATATAATGCCAGCATATTTTAAAACCAGTCCCCCCACATTGATGAAAGTGAAGTTAATTTATTTTGTTTAACGACACTACTAAAGCACACCGATTAATCGATCGTCGGCTGTGGGATGTCAAGTGTTTTATTCTGACTAATATTCAGAGCCTGAGAAAACCAACTACCCCTTTCCATTGATAGCAAAAGGTCTTGTATATGCATATTAACACAGGACAGCACATACCTCTGCTTTTGGTAAAAACACATTCCAAGACCTTTGATATGGGACAGTTGTGATGGTGGGGTTGTTTTTTTGGGGTTTTTTAATGGATCCGCCAAAGCGATTCGATCCTACGACCCAGGAACCTCATGCGAGTCTACACTGATTGAGTATATTTGACACTAAAGAAGCATTAAAGTTACCTAGTCCTCTAAAACACTGTAAAGTACCTTTGGTTGAAATTTCATCGGCGTGTCATTGGTTGTCCCAATGTCTTCGAGAAGCTGGAAATCGTGAATTGTCCGGATGTATGAATAAACCATTTCAACTGACCACGAAGGATATGTTTACTCGTCTTAGTTCCAGATTATTTTTTTGGTTTTGGTTTTAAAAAATAAAAAATAAAAATTAGTTTGCCGTTAGAATGAATTTGTAGGTCACTGTTGATACACGGGAATAGCGTTCACATGGCGAGAATCTTGGATGAGAAAATACGTTTGACTATTTCAAGACAAGTATCTGCTTTCCCTGTTGTTTTTCGATAGCAGTAATCTCTGTGGATGGTCTCCAGACCAAATTTTGAAACGACGATACGTTGTGTAAGCTTCAGACTACCAACTGTCACGACGGAGTTAGTCAACTCTCCTATATATCGACTTCTAGGACTGTTAGTTGCTAGTCTGAGCGCTCTTACAACTCGATTCTCGTAGTATACAACTGCTATGACCGATTTATATGAGCGCACATATATGTTAATATGAGCGCACCCCATCGTAAGTTGGAAGTAGGGGAAATTACAACGGAACTGTCAAGTTGGTCAACTCTGTCGTGACAGTTGATATCCTGAAATTAGCATTTGACATGATTGTCATATCAAACAACCATAGTTTAAAATGTGCTGATGTGTTGAATATCCCATCTCTTTCCTGGTTTGGTAGAGGAACTGGAACATGTTATATATGTGCGAGGTCGTTGTGTCACTGGATTGTTTTCTTCTAAAGATTAAAAAAAGAAAAAGATCTGTGATAACTAGGACTTGTGCCACGAATCGTGGAAAGTCTTTTTTTCTCCTTTTTTTTTTTTTTTTACTTTAAATACCTTCAGTTGAAAATCATGTAAAACAATATTTTGGAAGCCAGAAAAAAGAACTACGAATAAGGTTCTTGTTGTAACCTACAGAATGTGCAAACCTCACTGTCATAGTATTGTCAAACAAACACGATAACGGTAAGCAAGGCATGTGTGTTAAACGAAAAAAAAATAGTGGTACCGAAGTTTTCATGTTATTATGTTTGGGTCAAATAGATAACGTTTGGTTTGTGGTACTAAAGTATAGTACATGACATTGGAGATCGGCAATTTTGTGTGATTTGGAAATATTTAACACTTGAAAAACAACAGCTAAAATATATGTCTTGCCAAGTGTGTACTCGAATGTTTATTTAAAAAAAATTAAAAATCATAACCGCTTCTCTTGGTGATATAATGAAGCATGAAAATGTTCAACGTGTCCAACGGCCTAGTGTAAAAAAAATTATAAATGCAAAATATTTAATATGTACAGCTATTTACTAGTATATTATTTTTAAATTTTATTATTATTTTTTTTTTTTTTTTTTTTTTTCGCGTTTAGAAAATGGTTTACCTTTTGTTCAAAAGCAAACGACCAGGGAAATACGGTTTACTTTTTTGTCCTACTATATCCAATGAAAAATACATTGTCATATCAGTACAGATATACATGTATAACAAATGATATTCAACAATGACCATATGTTTAAAAAATATGTCGATCATAACCCTCTGTGCGTTGTTAATTGTGAACTTGAATGGAGTATTCCTGACACAAAATGGATTTCGAGAGAATAACTTTTTCAACGTGGATCCAGAAGTTTTCATGAATTCTGTAAGAGGTTTATTTTTATCTTTGTTATATATTTCCATTC
The DNA here is from genome assembly GCF_016097555.1 of Gigantopelta aegis. Taxonomy (NCBI): domain Eukaryota; kingdom Metazoa; phylum Mollusca; class Gastropoda; order Neomphalida; family Peltospiridae; genus Gigantopelta; species Gigantopelta aegis. The sequence continues at coordinate 66,418,592 of NC_054706.1, forward strand.
GTGAACACATGGAATTTTGGCGATGCAATACATACGAATTGGTTCGTTTAACTTTTAGTAGTGGTTACTTGGTTTATTATCAGGAGTATAGCTAACTTGGGGGGGGGGGGGGGGGGGCGTCATTTGGTTTCCTAGAGGGGTGTATAGATAAAGTACACATGAAGTGCCTTTTATAAGAAGAAAATTTTAAAGTTTCGATATATTAATGTAAAATTTTATGATATTTGGAAACTACAAATGTCGGCAGTCGTTACTATACCATATATAATACACTGTGTAGTAAATACAGTTATGGTCTTGAACGTTAGGAGGGGAAGGGAGGAGGTACTTGACCCCACATAAATAAAAATGGGTAGCCTAAATGAAAACGGTCTGGTTCAATTATAGATGCCAGGATACAGATGGTTCTCGTTTTTTTCCCCATCGTTTTAAAATGGTTTTATAAACATTATTAGTTTCATTTTGCATTGTTTCAACTTTATGATGTCCATTTAACGGTGTGGTCATCTAAACTTCATTGAGGTCGCTTTGACTAAATGTTATTGCGTAGCCTATTGGTCCGGTTTTAAAGTTCAGCATTGACATGCACGCCATAGTGTTTTGACTTAATGACAATCAAGCGGGTATTAAACATTTTGTAGAAACAGAAAATAGTATGTAGACCTACTACGTTAAAAGATGACGAACTACTACTACCAACAACAACAAAATAACCCCAAACAAAAATAAATAAACAAACATAAACAAAAACACACTAACTACAAACAAAAGTAAAAGCAAAAAAAACGAAAAAAACAACAAAAAAACCAAGACCCCCCAACCCCTAACCCCCAACAGTAGTAGGTTGGTCACTTGAGCACCATGTATGCAAATGAGCTAGGTCACGTGAACTGTCCTGCGCTCTGATTGGTTGACCTCTAAGGACATGGCTCTTCTGATTGGCTGACCTCTAAGCGTGGGGACGCTACTTTAATGGGTTTAACCGTCGGGGGTCCTTTGATGTACAGGAAACAGATGATGCAGAAGTCGTTAATGACCCATAGAGTGGTGTCGAATGACGGGGGGTTTATCTGGACTGTTCGTTTGATGTACAGGAAACAGATGGTGTGGAAGTCGTTAAGACGGCAAAATAGCGTGGGTTTTAGGAGTGTGTTAACCGTCGGGGGTCTAAACAGATGGGGGGCGGAAGTTTAAGGTGAAACAGTCAACGGGGGAGTGGAAAATTCCAAAGGAAAAACCCAGGGTTTTGCCAGATGTCGGGGAAAGGTTTGAAACGTGCCCATATACGGCGTTGGCCATGAGTCATCCCAGAACGTGTTCAGACACGTCTTGACCTGAGATGGCGTGGGGGACGCTACCTTAGGGACCTATAAAAAAAAAACCAGATTCAGGACGCTTGCCATTCGCTCATCGACACTGCTAGAGAGAAGACGTATACCGTTGATAATTACGATATATAATATTATACATAAAATGGCATCGGGATATAACAGAAGCACTACAGAGGTCAGTGTCAAAAACGAAGAAAACGAAACGAGATGCAAACTAGACCTCGGCGGTAACGTCTACGTCGTGGCTAAACTGTGGAAGGGGGACATTGCCATTCACGTTCGTCAGTTCGACGAGGACCGTGGAAAAGGTTTTCCCACCAAGAAAGGCGTTTCTCTGACGATGAAACTGTGGTTAGAACTGGCCACCTTCAAACGAGAATCGAGTGTACCGCAGCATATTGGTAGGAACGTCTACGTCGAGACCATTTACAAAGGTGTGGATATTCGTCAGTGGTGGTATTGTGATCAAGAACTGAAACCTTCCCGTCGCGGCGTTCGACTGACTGTCGAACAGTGGAAAGAGCTCCAGAAATGTTTTGACACTATCTACGACTTTGTGCCGGAACTGAGAGATCCATGTTACCAAGATCATCAGAATCTGATCGGTGCCATAGAGTGAATGCAACCCGATATATTAGACGTGTCCAGACATGCTCGGTGACGTCACGGAAAAACCCAGGATATGTTTGGACATGATCAGACACTGTGTATATAAACCTTAGATTTAGAACTGTTCGTCATTCTTCATTGAAGACGTGCACTCCAAAGATGGCATCGGGATATTCGAGAATGGACAGCAGCAGTAACAGCAGTTGTAGCAGCGGTGACGATGTCTTGGTATGTAAATGTTCCGAAAGATACACGATCAAATGCAAAAGACTGGCTACCAAACCAGAAGAACATGATCAAACGGACGCTGCTCGTGAACCTGGTGAAATTGTGGATGAAGAACCCACGGATATCCGCGAACCCGTCGAAATCGTGGACGAAGAACCCATGGATAAGACGGATGCTGCTCGAGAAACAGACTCGACTCCCTACGATGATGATGCCTACGACGCCGATGACGAATGGGATGGTCTTTCGAGACATTACTTGTTCTGTCATCGACCCGAAATGAGAAGATTCTACAGACGTCTCTGCACGTTTGGGTGGTGGCCCATACAGTTGCGCCAGAAACCGAGGGAACTCGCCAAGGCCGGTTTCTTCTACACGAGAGACCACGATGCCGTCGTCTGCTACTGTTGTGGACTACGCACCTACAGATGGCAGAAGATGGACGATCCAGTGATGGAACATTACAGGCTGTCCCCAAGATGTCCCTACATTAACAATGTGTTGAGACATTAAACACGTGTGTGCTACTTTTCGTTTTGTAAAATAAACATGTGAATAACACGTTTTGTTTGTTATTAATGTAAAGGTGACTCTCTGTGTGTGTGTGTGTGTGTGTGTGTGTGGCTCTGAGTGTGGCCCCGTGTGTGGCCCTGAGTGTGGTCTTGTGGCCCTCCGTGTGGCCCTGAGTGTGGCCCTGGGTGTGGCCCTGTGGCCCTGAGAGTGACCCCGAGAGTGGCCCTGAGCCGTGCACGAGTTATTCTTTGGGATGGGGGGCATGGACCATATGTATCACACAACATTTAATCTTTGTGCGCATGCGCGAAATTATAGAGAGTATAAATAAAAGGGCAATGGGTAACATCGTCATTTGAGATAGAACCTTCAGAGGCGCAACATGTCAGACCAGTACAAGTTGTACGTTCCCGACGCGGATAAGTGGACCCGCTTTTACAAGTTGCAAGCCCAAGGCAAACTTCAATCTCATTTTCCAGTGCAGCGTGGTGGGAAAAGTCAAATGATGTACAGCGTGGATCGATGTCTAGAACTCTACGATCCCACTTGGAAAAAGGAAAAAGAGGAACAGAACAAGCACCCGACACCTAAAGTCGTCATGGTCTCCCCAACGCAACAGGTGGTAGAACAAGCCAAGGCCGAGCAGAAACGGAAACGAGAACAGAGCGGCGTGGAACAGAAACGACGAGAGCAGACTGGGCAAAAACGGCACAAGCATTTCTGAGAAGACTATAAAAGGGGGCATGGCAGTGTCAACATCGCCAGTTCACGTCGAACACTTCAACAGTCAACATCATGAATCAGTGTCACGTTTGCGAAAAAAAATATGTTTGGACCCACGACCTAACTCGGCACGTACGAAATAAACATGGACTCTTGGAATCTGAAAATAAGCCTTCCCAGCAGCAGCAGCAGCAACAACAGCAGCAGCAGACCTTAAGATTGTTACATCCGTTCACCATGATCGTGTCGCGACCCACGTCGTGTGAAAAAACATTTTTGTTGTACAAACTGCTACGGGATGGTAAAATCCACCCGCCTCCCCAGCGCATCAACTGGCTCTACAAACGATGGCAACCTCTCTGTGATACGATCAAAATGGTTGCTCGAGTAAAATTTGTTCAAGGCATACCTGAGAATTTGGAAAAGGATCGTTATTTGGATCCCAGAGTCAGAAATCTCATCGTGTTGGATGACCTGATGTCTACAGCTGGAAAAGACTCTCGTATCACCGATCTGTTCACGGAAGGAAGTCACCACAGCAACCTCTCGGTGATTGCTATCAACCAGAACCTCTATAGCAGCAAAGACCCGACACAGAGAAGAAACTGTCATTACCTGGCACTGTTCAACAACCCCATCGACAAGCAGCAAGTCCTAACTTTGGCACAGCAGATGTATCCTGGAAATACTCGTCATTTCATGCAACGGTTTGAGGAAGCTACCCACAGACCCTACGAACATCTCTTGGTGGACTTGAAACCGACCACGCCCGAACATTGGCGCCTTCGACCTAATGGTTTAGAGACGGGGCCGTCCGAATGGTATAAAAGCACGAACGTAATGGCGAATATCTCAGAAGAGTTTCAACCACCGTCGAAGAAAGAGCTCTACGTGCAAATCATGCAAAGGAACGCATTCAAGAGAAAACTACCAGGCATACCCGCCTACGAAAGTGACGATGAAGAAGAAGATGAGGTAGAGCCCTATCTGAAAAAAGTCAAGAGGATGCAGTCTTGCGATACCTGTGGTCTGGTCTTTAAAGACGGGAGTGACTTGCAGCGACATCTACGATTTAAAACGTGCAAGGAGGGGAATGAAGTAGAGGAGCCGTCGTCCGATCTGGAAAACGAAGGCGTACGTCTGATGATCGAGCGTGAATTCGACATCAATCGTGATTATATCGAAAGCAAGAGGAAACGCTACGAAGAAAAAAACATGTCCCAAGATGGCATCGAAAGAAACATGAAGACTTTACAATGGAAGTTATTTAAAGACACGTTTTCTCGCTTCCTGACGAAGATGAAGAGAAATGAACACTCATATTATTCACATGTCGCCCTTTAGACGGCCTCTCGATGTAACCCACTGATGTGAGGTCCATTTTAAGATATATCGTCATATATATATATATATATATATCGATATAACTATATATATATATATATATATATATATATATATATATATATATAACATGCGAGGTTGTCCGAATGATTTTTGTGTTACAGAAGCACCCGGCAACGGCCGAATGCATGGTTCGAATTACCCGATGGGTCGAACAGACTTTGATGCACCGACAGTGTTCGAGCCAATGAGATTCTACTGTATGTAGTTGTCGCCCTTAGGGCCTCTCGATGTAACCCAATGTGTGTCCATTTTATATATATGTGTAGTTGTCGCCCTTAAGGCCCCTTGATGTAACCCAATGTGTGTCCATTTTATATATGTGTAGTTTGTGATTTGTCATTTAGAAATAAAATGAAAAAACCCAAACCATTGCGGTTTTTTTGTGTGTGTGTGTTTTGTTTTGACTAGTTTTGTGATTGAATGTCAGTATCTACCGCTACTTTATAGTAGCAAGAGCTGTGTACAGGGCAGCACATACCACGGCCTTTGACATACCAGACATAATACGCTGGTTGTCTATAAAGGCTTGTACTCTAGGGAAATACTCGTGTTTCAAATGCAGTTAAAAGATCATAGGTTACGTTGGAACGTTGAGTTGTAGTCACACGTTCTTTCTTCAAAGCAATGGGCTGGGGTGTTTCACACACACACACACACACACACACACACACACACACACACACTCCTTTCTTTCCGTAACAATTAAGCCGTCTATACATTCCTTTATTAATGTTTGTAATGGGCTGGGTTGTTACGCACATTCCTTTCTTCCCCCTACTGGCTACCGAATAAGTGTATCTGCTTTTTCCACTGTATTTCTTTCTGTCTTTGAAAAATATCGGCTGCTTCGCTAAAAATAACCCGGGAAATTAAACTCGACTTTGTAAGCTTCGGTTCGTCGTTAAATAAAGCATTTGCTTGTAGCTTCAGGGGTATCATATTTCCACCAATCAGCCACAGCGTAGTAAGAAAGTAATATTTGGAAGTGACCCGCGTGTGCTTCTCATTAGCAGACGATATTTCTGTATTTTAAGAGATTTAGCTACACATCTGTCTCAGTGGGAAATGTTTAATGTTGAAATAAAGTTTCAAACTATGAGGTTATATTTATTTTTCCGTACCTCTATCCCATTAAGGTTTAAACGCGCGCACGCCAGTTATCTGTGGCTAAGACAGTGGGGATAATGTAGGGGTGAGAGAGATTATCTGCTCTTACGTTAAATGCCACTACCAACACCCCCGTGTTTGTTATTCTTTAAATGGTATATATCGTTTGAGTATACATTCAGTATTTATTTTATAGTGATACTTATGCAATATTAATGCTTTGTCTGTTTATTTTTGAAATTACCATCGTGTGATCATTGCGAGATATGAAAGAAGGTCGTATTTCAAAACAAACTAGCAACCTTCTCATTGGCTAATCTTGTTATGAAGTCTCGGGGGCCATCCTCTACGAATGTCTGGCAATACGAAATACTCTATCCCGTTAAGGTTTAAGCATGCCCGCACACACACACACACGCCAGCTATCTGTGGATATCTAAGACAGTGGGAATTGTGTGGCATGTGCTATCCTGTCTGCGGGCTGGTGTAGGACCCCTTGCTACTATAATGTAGCGGGTTTCGTCTTTATGTTTCAAAAGTACCACATATGTTTGACATCCAATAGCCAATGATTAATAAATCAATGTACTCTAGTGGTGTCGTTAAACTTTTAAAACTTTTAAAACAAAGCTTACTATTTGTATTTATTTCAACTTATTTCCGTGCTCATATTTCAATTATGGTTCAAGCACGCTGTCCTGGACACGCGTCAGCCATCTGTGGCTAGTTAAAAGGCTGGGTGATGATCAGTTGATACCTGGATACGAACCCCGGTATCTACCCCGGTCTTAACCACCGACTACAGCAATGATTCGGGCATTTCTTGTGACGTCAGACCCCCACGCTATCTCGAGGTCAAGACGTGTCTGAACACGTTCTGGGATGACTCATGGTGTTCCCACACCATGACCATATATGGGCACGTTTCAAACGTCGTGGAATTTTCCACTCCCCGTTGACTCACATCTGGTTGATACACACGTCAAAACGATTAAACCCATCTTGCCATCTGATTAACGACTTCCATCCCATATGTTAGACCCCCGACGGTTAACACACTCATAAAACCCACGCTATCTTGCCATCTGATTAACGACTTCCGCCCCATCTGTTTAGAACCCGACTGTTAACACACTCCTAAAACCCACGCAATCTTGCCATCTTAACGACTTCCTCGCCATCTGTTTCCTGTACATCAAAGGAACAGTTGTCACAGTCCGATAAACCCCCCGTCATTCGACACCACTCTATGGGTCATTAACGACTTCTGCACCATCTGTTTCCTGTACATCAAAGGACCCCCGACGGTTAAACCCATTAAAGTAGCGTTCCCACGCTTAAAGGTCACCCAGCTGCATGACCCCGAGGTCAAGGCACTGAAAGTGACGTCATTAGGCCACGCTTAGAGGTCAACCAATCAGAGCGCAGGACAGGTCACGTGACCTAGCTCATTTGCATACATGGTGCTCAAGTGACCCACCTACTACTCCCAACACCATAACAAAATCCCAACATAAATAAACAAAACAAAACAAATCAATACTTTTTTTTTCAGACCCAGCTGATAACTAGTAAAGGATATCCATGCGAGAACCACTATGTTGAAACCAAAGATGGATTCATTCTCAACATGCAAAGAATACCACATGGTCGTACAGGAACAAACCAAAAAGGTGTGTCAATACCATTTTTCTGTTATAGTCGCCCATTCCAATTAAAGCTGCCCTCCACTTAACGATCAACATGAAGTGATCGCGTAACGTGTTATATAGCATCGTTTTGTAGATCATAGAATAGTTTTGGCCATCGCAAAGCACTTATATGTTATGCGGTTATTTCGGAATTCCAAATTGGAAACCAGCTGTAGGGTTGTCTCCAGCTAAACTAAACGGACACTAGAACACAAGGACACTATTTTGTAATCACCAACCCACCCGCCTAAAGCTAGACACGGTCTTGTAACAGTAAAACCAATTTTTATTTTTTTTAAAATATAAAAGCCACTGGGCCTAGTGAATAGACCACTGGCCTTGGTGGTGTGGTTAAGCCATTGGACATAAGGCCGGTTTAATGACTCAGTGGATAGATGTCAAACCACTACACCCGCTTCTCTCTCACTAACCACTAACAACTAACTCATTGTCCTGGACAGACAGCCCAGATAGCTGAAGTATTTGCCCAGCAGAACGCGCTTGAACCTTAATTGGATATACGCACGAAAATAAGTTGAAATGAAATGAATTAATAGACAGTGTCAAATATTATCGGATTTTACAACAGTTTTACAATTAAACATTTAATTGTATAATATTTTGCTTAAATTATAAATGTTTGACGAATCCAATGTGTCTAGTCATCATGGTGTTTGTAGCAGCTCAAATTACATTTTATTTGAAAATTAAAGAGTACACTTGTAACAAGAGCAAGTGGATTTAACAATACCAAAATTAATTCATACGTTTCAGGTGAAAAACCTGTGGTGATGTTACAACACGGGCTCCTGGGCAGCTCCAGTAACTTTCTAGATAACCCAGCAAGTGAGAGTCTTGCATACATCCTCGCCGACGCTGGCGTGGACGTCTGGCTGGGCAACGTGCGCGGGAACGTGTATTCAAGAGCCCACAAACACCTGAAACCATCAGACGAGAAGTTCTGGGAATGGAGGTAACCATGGTTTCAAATTTACAAACTGTTTAGATACAGATTTGACTGGATGTTAAATGCGCCGACAACAAAACAAAACCGTCATGTTACTTACAAAATTAATTAATATTAGAAGTGACACGTGCTCTTGAGATTGTTATTTCATTTATTTATTTTTTGTTTGTTTTTGTGTTTGTTGGTTTGTTTCGTTGGGTGGTTTTTTTTAAAAAATATTTACTTCTGTAAAAAGTTCCAAAACCAACACTGAAGGGAAATATGGGAATGGCAGGTGGGCTAAAGGGACTATGATACTCAGAATCACATAATCTATTAACTATTCGCATAGAGTTTCAGTCAAAATGTTGTCATAACTGTTTTAATATATTCATTGATGTATTTCTATATAAGAAACATGCTTGGGTACTAAAGTAGTGTCGGAAATAGAATAAAAATGATTTTCGTCAATTATTTTTTTAATATTAAACTGACAAGTAAATATTTTGTAAATACCTATTCAATGATACTCTACCTAATTTAACATTTACTTGTTTAGGCTCGCATTGATGTATAAGGTGGTATTTACTCTTGAAATTTAAATAAAGATGTCAGTAGGCTAAATAGGTTTTTTTGACACTTATCAGCCGAAATATATTTCTTGCTGGGCTGACGTTAAACATCCATCCATTCTTATGGCAGTAGCCTAATGTTTAATGTCTGACCCATCAATGTGTGAGTGTGTTACTGGTTGGTTTTTAGGTGGGGTTTTCTTTTTATTCTGGAGAAAAGATGAAATAATGTATGTCATAAAAGTGTACCAAATCAAGTTCAACAGTAGCCTAGTATCAAATACATCGTTGTGTAATGCTTGTTTTCAATAATCTAATTACTCAGATGACCATTTTTCTTTCTTTCAGCTATGACGAGATGGCGAAATACGACCTCCCAGCAATGGTGGACCGCATTCTGTCGGTTACCGGGAAACGACAAATATACTACGTGGGGCACTCCCAGGGAACCATGATCGGATTTTCTGGATTCAGTCAAAACAAACAACTTGGATCCAAAATCAAACTCTTTATTGCCCTGGCCCCCGTCGCTACCGTCGGGCATATTGAAAGTCCCGTTAAATATTTAGCACCCTATGCTAAATATCTCGACGTGAGTCCAATTTCAAAATCGATTATGAAACGTAATGCCTTTGTCATTAAATATGAATAGCAGTTTCATAGCAAACTCACAAAAGAACAAAACAAAAAACAACACCCCCAAACAAAAACAACAACAAAACAAACAAAACAATACAGAACAAAATAAATTAGAATGTTTTTTGTTTTTGTTGTTGTTGTTGTTGTTGTTTTTTTTGTGTTTTTTTAAAGAGAAACTAATAGAAGTAGTACTTTATTTATTTAGTAGTTAGTTTCTTAGTTAGTTAGTCAGTTAGTTAGTTGTGTGTTTGCTTGTTCGCTTGTTTGTTTGCAATTTATTTGGATAAGAATAATCAAATTGACATTGACCTATTGCTTTTAGACTTGACAAACTAGAGTTGTAATATGCATTTGTTTAACCGAGTCATTTAATAATCAAATTGACATTGACCTATTGCTTTTAGACTTGACAAACTAGAGTTGTAATATGCATTTGTTTAACCGAGTCATTTAATAATCAAATTTAATGTAAAAACAAACCACCGATATAAGGAGCTTTTACAACATTTCTGATGCAAATTCGTTGGCGTCCTCTCAAAATTACGCATTGTGTTTGTTTAAATTCAGTTGTTTGCCGATTTATTTGGGAAATACGAGTTTCTGCCGCATACCGACATCTCGACTTTCCTGGGATCCAAATTATGCGACAAAATTGGACTTGACGTGGTGTGTGAAAACATATTCTTTATAATTGGAGGATTTAACAAGAAAGCCATGAATGTGGTAAGTTTATAAAGACGTTAATACTAAAGTGATTATTCTAAATGTTAATTTACACACTGAACACATTTTTTTTTCTTCAGAATATCAGCACCTGTATATTCAATGTGTTTCTGATTTTCCTAATATTATTTGTTTTATTATTTTTTTAATAAAAAAATTTCTTCATGTATACAAAAAGGCAAGTTCTGGCAAAAACAATCCATCCCAAATTAGCACAACCAAATGTTATACATATAAATAAAAAATAAAAAAAAACTTATTCAAACATTTTATTCATCACTACCAGGTAAAAATCATTTTAAAAATCCAGTTTGACTCCTTTTGAAAGCAGATTGTGTGCACAGTTTCGAAATATGTTTGTTGTATTGAAGATGTATGGATGACATTAAAAATTGTATTGAATGAATTGTTTAATTAAATTTAGTGGCTAAAATATTTTATTCACTTGACAAAGCAAAAGCAAAATCTACCAAATGTCTATACAGATACATTTTTAAAGATATCAAGAGACTATACAGTTATCTTGCAAGCAACTATACAGTGAAGATGAAATGGGTAAGAATGGGAAAAGCTTATGTGCATCTTATTCTTTGCTATTTTGTTATATTTGGACGTCAAACAATTATAAGTTATATATTAATAAATATAAACGTAATGAATATGAGAACAAATTTTGTGAAATATTGTTATAATAATTGTTTTATCGTAGGTGAATTTAACGTTTTGCCATTCTTCGTACTGATTTGCACACAAAACCGACTACAAAAGTGTGAACAAATAATTTTCAAGCCCTGAATGGTATATCATTACAGTAACAAACCATCTATATCATTGATCTCATCGCTATACTCCATAGAATAAATATAATTTTGAATAATACTCATAAGTTAACCGATGAAACATCTTGACAACAGCAAGTGATCAATCATCGCTATACATAATCATAACTTCCACAAACTATACAGTTCCGTTCATACAGTGTGTAAAAGATAACTTTTATTTCTATTTACAATTTTTGTTTTCCTTCGGTAGAGCCGTGTTCAAGTGTATGCAGCCCACAATCCTGCAGGAACGTCGGTTCAGAACATGGAACATTTTGCACAGGTAAGTAGTTAATAATAATCTACATGTATAATATAATGCGCAAGGTCTTTTTTAAACAGTTACATTAGTTCTGACCGCTTCTCCTCTTTTGATTTGTACTGCCGACAACCTTGTTTGTGCTTACCCGAGAGAGAGAGAGAGAGAGAGAGAGAGAGAGAGAGAGAGAGAGAGAGAGAGAGAGAGAGAGAGAGAGAGAGACGCACACACACACACACACACACACACACACACACACACACACACACACACACACACACACACACACACACAGAGGGTATATTCCGTTTGAAAAATAATATTTATATTGATGACCATTTCATTATTAATCAAGGAAATTACTCATTAATTTTCTGTTTTTGTGTTGCAGGGTGTGAACCACGACAAGTTTCAGATGTACGACTATGGAACTCAGGATGCCAACATGGCGCACTATGGTCAGGTAGGCCTACTTATATTCTGTTTTGTTCTACCTTTCATTTTAGCTGAAAAAAACTACTTTTAAATACATGATCATATACTTTTCCTATTCTGTAAATTCCTCATATATTTGTAGTATAATATATAGGCTAGAATAATATAAAAACGCATGTACATGTATAATATAATGCGCAAGGTCATTTTTAAACAGTTACATTAGTTCTGACCGCTTCTCCTCTTTTGATTTGCACTGCCGACAACCTTGTTTGTGCTTACCCGAGAGAGAGAGAGAGAGAGAGAGAGAGAGAGAGAGAGAGAGAGAGAGAGAGAGAGAGAGAGAGAGAGAGAGAGAGAGAGAGAGAGAGAGAGAGAGAGAGAGAGAGAGAGAGAGTGTGTGTGTGTGTGTGTTTTGAATGGAGGGGTCGGGAAGGTGAGGTGTCTTTTATTAGGCTATATTTGTTTTCTTGTTGCACTATTATCACTGTTGATCTTTAGGTGACCCCGCCTCAGTATCACGTGGCTGAGATGGAGACGCCAGTAGTTCTGTTCAGCGGTTCTCACGACTTTCTGGCTGACCCCACTGACGTCAACTGGTTGGCACCACAACTCAAGAACATGCGCGCGCATCACGTGATTCCAGAGTGGGAACACTTGGATTTCATTTTCGCCACAGATGCCCCACAGAAGTGTTATAATAAAATAAAAAGTTTAATTTTGTCATAAGTAAACATAATTAACATTTAAAAAATAATAAACATGTACTGTTTTCTTTTAAATATATTATAAATATATATATATATATATATATATATATATATTATTATATAACTTATTATTTTTCGTATTTATCATCTTTGTGATATGTGGGGTGGGTTTGTTTTTGTGTTTTTTGGGGGGAGGGAATGAATGGAGTGAAAGAAAGAAAGAATGAATGAATGAATGTTTACTGATACATCAAACCGAAGAATATATCGGGCATTGTTGGGTGTCAAATAAAGACGAAAAATAAGTAATGTAATCAACACACACACACACACACACACACACACACACACACACACACACACACACACACAGAGAGAGAGAGAGAAAGAGAAGGATGGAGGGAGGAAATGTTTTATTTAACGACGTACTCAACACATTTTATTTACAATTATTTAGCGGACATATGTTACGGACCAGACAGATATTGACAGAGGAAACCCGCTGTCGCCACTTCATGGGCTACCGGTACTCTTTTCGATTAGCAGTAAGGGATCTTCTATATGCACCATCCCACAGACAGGATAGGATACCAGTTGTCTTAGTCATTTAGCAATCCTCTTACCAAAGCTGTAGTGTACATGATTCAGAATTTCTAACTAATCTGGCAAAATCTTTTCTTTTTTTTTTAAATGGGGCCTACATGTAGCAAACATGTTTAATTCTACTTTCTGCTATATTGATGACCTCGTAGTATTCGATATTCACATGACAATCACAGCAGTTCACCTTCCATTGATATATCAAATAAAGTATGAAATAAAAGGTTAATAACAGAAAGTAATCTTGTCAGGTCAGGTCATAGGTTTTAACGTGCACATTCAGAACAAGCTGTTGTAGCACACGCATGTCATGGGTGCAGGTGTCGACATTCGCCGGCTCCTCCGTCCAGGATAGGAAAAGGTTTGGTTTAGGTGCGAGAGGAGGTCGCCCGAGTGTGCAATGGAGCACAAGAAGCCCGACCAGTATCGATAGCGAGCGAGGGTTGGTTTAGGTGCTCTTGAATTTGCAAATGTCCCGTAGTATTAAGGCCAATTAGAAAATGTTGCGTACTTTCTTGAAGGTAATTTCCAAGTATTCCAAAACATTTTATGGCCAACATTTAGATGCCATTTTGATGACATGACGCATCAAACAATGAAAATGACGCATGCCAATATAAAACAACAACAATATCATATTCTTGTATTGCACTATCTGCTCGACAGTCCGCACACTATCTAAAATAAAACGGGCTAGCAAAACTGGCATTGTCATTATATTCTATTTATTATATACATTTTAGGTCATTTCAGATAACGATTATTTTTATGATAGGCCCACTATAAACTGGTATTCAGAGATAAAAAAATAAAAAGTCTTCCATACACTTGACAACCATGGCGATAATAAAGTTCAGTGCGATCTTGTTTTTTCTTAATCTGAATGGAGTCCAGCTGGAGGGTTTACGAACAGAAGATGACTTTCACGAAGGTGGCCAGAAAGTGGATCCCGAGGTTTTCATGAATTCTGTAAGGTGTATTAATACCACAAAATGCTCTCTCTTTTTTTTTCATAGTTTTTAAAAACGCACGTGCGTCTGAGAGGTAACAGTTATGTAGTCGCGTTTTAGTCTATTTTGAAGGGTATTTCAACGTCACAGACTCTTGTTTTACTCTCTTGTATCCAAATTTGTTACAGGTCTGTAAATTAACCAAATTTAGTGTCCATTTTTACGAGTTGAAACTAGAGTCTAGGTGAAAATTATACCTTAGTATTTAAAAACTAGGGTCTGTCCCTTTAAGTTACTACATTATAATTTATTCTCGTAGTTTGAGAAATTAATTGAAATCCGTCTTCAAATTACGGTATACAAAGCATAGCTCAAACTGCTGTACACTGTCACTGAGAGCAATTTAATAACAACAAATTATTAATATAACTCATCAACTAAAAACGAATGAGAATGCAATATATGTAATAATAATTGAGCAAATAATGTTTGGGAAAGCTGTTGGTAGAGTATGACCATTGATATTGCTAGAAGCGAATCCACAAACCGCGAATTGTATGCATGTTTGTTAATGGTGAAAAAAATTAGATTTCAAAATCTAGTACCTAACATAAGGATAATTTTGTAAACAGATGTTTAAAATATAAGGAGTTTTTACTTCAAAACTTTAAGTTGGTAGGAGTATAGGCATCACAAGTGTGACGGGGCACTAACCTCCAAATCCGAAAATAATGCATTTTCAAGTTAGACGTCGCGGCTAATCGAGATGTGGTGCCTTAGAGAAATTCATATCATTTTGGCATGGACTGAATCTGCTTTATTGGCAGAGCCAATGTTTGTAAAGTGTATATTAGTGTGACATGTATCTTCCATGTCCCCTCCAACTGAAAATCAAATTCATAGCTTTCCTCATCCTCCCACCCCACCCCGTCGTCTTCCGACGCCTATGAGGAACAAAGTCGAACACATTTTGGCACATAGTACAAGATTAGTACATTAAATATTCAATATGATTGATTAACAAGGTTTGTATTTTATTTGTAACTTCTGCGGATAAAACGGATAATGCCCCCCTTTATCCTGGGGCGAGACGTAGCCTAGTGGTAAAGCGCTCGCTTGATGCGCGGTCGATTTGGGATCGATCCCCGTCAGTGGGCCCATTGGGCTATTTCTCGCTCTAGCCAGTGCACCACAACTGGTACATCAAAGGCCATCCTGTCTATGGAATGGTGCCTTGCTGCTAATCAAAAAAGAGTCCTTCACCATATGTCCGACGCCATATAACCGTAAATAAAATGTATTGAGTGCGTCATTAAATAAAACATTTCCTTCCTTCGTTTTTGTCCTTTGATTCCTCTTTCTGAGTGTTCCGATTATATCCAGTTCAGTATATAAAGTATCAGCTGAAATAATCGGCAACTTATTTCAGACTCAGCTGATAACTAGCAAAGGATATCCATGCGAGAACCACTATGTTGAAACCAAAGATGGATTCATTCTCAACATGCAAAGAATACCACATGGTCGTACAGGAACAAACCAAAAAGGTGTGTCAATACCATTTTTCTGTTATAGTCAAATTAAAGCTGGACAAACCACCATAGGTACCTGTAGCCCTGCATTAAAAATCCTACGCCTTACCCGATTGATAATCTGAAAGATAACACTCATAGTCTCATTATACTCTTCCAACTGTTTTGTCTACAGGAGGACTGCCACTCACAGGACGAAATAGGCTTTCTACTTTGTATTCAAGAGGCCTGCCACTCCCAGGACGATACTCTTTCTACTTTGTATTCAAGAGGCCTGCCACTCCCAGGACGATACTCTTTCTACTTTGTATTCAAGAGGCCTGCCACTCCCAGGACGATACTCTTTCTACTTTGTATTCAAGAGGCCTGCCACTCCCCAAGACGATACTCTTTCTACTTTATATTCAAGAGGCCTGCCACTCTCAGGACGATACTCTTTCTACTTTATATTCAAGAGGCCTGCCACTCTCAGGACGATACTTTTCCTACTTTGTATTCAAGAAGCCTGCCATTACACAGGATGATACTCTTTCTACTTTGTATTCAAGAGGCCTGCCACTCCCAAGGACGATATACTGTTTTCTACTTGGTATTCAAGAGGACTACCACTCCCAAGGACGATATACTTTCTACTTTGTCTAGTATATATGAAAGCGTTTACATGACGTGATTCTTTCTGTACCCCATTTCCTTCACTGCATTTATTGTTGTATCAAGTTTAAGTCACGGTCATGACAACTGATAGGCAAATAAATCCTCCTTTTTAAAATATGATTTATATCAAGAATATCAAGTTTAAGACAAGATAATGACAAATAATAGGCTAATAAATTGTTTAAAAGATATACCAATAACACAATGAAATATGAATTTTTTCCCGATAAATTAAATAATTCATATTTTTGGACATTCATAATTATCCTTATTAAACAGACCAATGAACTGTTTTACACCAACAATAAAACAGAAAATGTTTACTGACAGTTCATACAAAACAGTTCTTTTTGTTTTGTGAATAGGCCTACATGTGTATGAATATAAAGATTAATCATGTAACTTCTAGTATTTTGAATTCCAGTTAACCAACCTGTCGTTATGTTACAACATGGACTACTGGCAAGTTCCAGTAACTTTTTAGAAAACCCAACCAATGAGAGCCTAGCTTTCATCCTCGCCGATGCTGGAATTGACGTCTGGTTGGGCAATGTGCGCGGGAACCAATATTCAAGAGCCCACAAACATCTGAAACCTTCAGACGAGAAGTTTTGGGAATGGAGGTAGTTACGGCGATTTCATTTTCATTAAAAGAAAAGGGTGGTGGTGCATAACAAGAGAGAGACAGAGAGAGAGAGAGAGAGAGAGAGAGAGAGAGAGAGAGAGAGAGAGAGAGAGAGAGAGAGAGAGAGAGAGAGAGAGAGAGGGAGAGGGGGGGGGGGGGGGGGAGGGAGGGAGGGAGAGATCATATACGACCTATTGCACTTCAGAAGGACTACCACTGAGCTACATTCCAACCGTCAATTGCAAGATTAAAACAAGTCGACACATATGAATAAAAATGATTTGAAGATTGGAAGATACATGTCACACTAATATACACTTTACAAACATTGGCTCTGCCAATAAAGCAGATTCAGTCCATGCCAAAATGATATGAATTTCTCTACGGCACACATCTCGATTAGCCGCGACGTCTAACTTGAAAAATATATTTTATTTTGAGTCACATGAAAATAATCTGAATGCAGTACAAATCTAAACTATGTGTGATCATGTTTGTGTATTCAAGAAGTATGATCCTTGTTTGGATTTAATCAGTTAAAAACACTGACTTACTTTACAAACAAATTACGCGGCATATGGCGGCAACATGAACACGTAAGAAATTATTCTGCTTCCTCTAACTTCTGTCATATATTTTCGTTAACTTTTGTTTTTTAAATATTGGTTGCTAGAAGTGCTTTCATTATCAAAATTGTATTTTAATGGTCTTATTCGTATTTCAGCTATGACGAGATGGCGAAATACGACCTTCCAGCAATGGTGGACCACATTCTGTCGGTTACTGGGAAACGGCAAATCTACTACGTGGGACACTCCCAGGGAACCATGATCGGATTTTCTGGATTCAGTCAAAACAAACAACTGGGATCCAAAATCAAACTCTTTATTGCCCTGGCCCCCGTCGCGAGACTTGGACATATTGAAAGTCCCATAAAATATTTAGCTCCATTTGCAAATTATATTAACGTGAGTCCCATTATATTATCAGTCAAATTATCTTACAGTCAATCTGTCAAAGCTATCTTTTGAACCATATAATGAAATATATATTCAGTAATTTAATAAAGTGATTAAAATCACGTATACGTATAAAATACGTATGAAGTATGAATTGTTTTATTCTCTATGTGTATCTACGATATATATTTTTAATGTCATGCCATTTAATTATTTATAATATAGTTAGATGTAAACATCGGATACTTTTATCGATTAAAGTGTATCATAGAAAAAAACAACCAGAAAGAGGATTTGTAAAAAATCCACAATAATAAGGAAAATAAAAATAAATGTATTATTTTATGACTGTTAAATATGTGACAATACAAAAAGAGTAACTTCCTCAAAAGAGCACTTATGCACCACGGACGTGACCGATTGATTCAAAATATTTTAATATTAGCTTAATGCAGACGCCGTTAAAGCCATTGAACATAGGATAAAATAGACAAATAATTAAAAAAATAAATATAAAATATGAAACGTAGTTGTACAGAGACAGAAATACTCGGTCTAAATATAAGCCTCCCTTCAGTTCACACAACATTGTTTTCACATTTTCCAATCACATCATCACAGTACATATTACAAAAATGAGTGGTCACTTGACCTTCATAAAGTTACATCATTTTATAGTGACTAGTATACTAACGTTTTGGGTATATGTATGTCATTATAGTGTGTGGGGGTTGGCAGAGGGGCACTGCCTCAATTGCTGTCAGTTCCCAATGCTTCTGTATATTGAACACTAATAGTTTCATTAATAATTATTATGAATTTTTACATAGAGAATACTAGCTACATGAGTGGCAAATTTTAACATCTTTTTCGACTAAAAGTTATTTACAACTCTTGCGCTTGTAGCTAACTTACGCGTCACAGACAAATGATTGTCAGGTTAACTATACGTTACAGTGTAATCGATTTCGATCGTGATGGGGTTTTTTCATTGGATGTATGACACTGGTGACCATGTAATCACCTAGAAGCAGTAAGTCTTTCCCTCAGATCAAACTGCTGGTTTTGCCAGGAGTAGGACCCGAGGGACACATGCCTGAACTTTCAATGGATATAGGCATGTAAAACAAGTTTCAAGATTCAAGCAGCCAGTCGATGTCTTGCAATTGTTAACAAACGTACTTGTTAACAAGTATGTGTTATCAAAAATAACGAATGATGTTCTCACCAACGGGTGTGTAAGAATATATATAATATACCATTTTTCTTTTTCATCTAGTTGTTCGCATCATTATTCGGGAAATATGAATTTCTGCCTCATAAAAACTTTTCAACGTTCCTAGCGTCTGAATTCTGTGACAAAATTGGAATTGACATGGTGTGTGAAAATATGATATTTATCCTTGGGGGATTTGACACCAAATATATGAATGTGGTAAGTTTACATAGTACTTTAGTAGTATAATTATAAATATTATATTTTATTATTGCCAGATACTCGTATTCAGTGATGGACGGAAACAATTACCTCTTTATGAATTCAATAAAATATATGATATTTGATTAATATTAAAGGGGCATTCCTGAGTTTGCTGCATTGTAAGATGTTTCCAACTAATAAAATATTTCTACGATTGAACTTACATATTAAATATATTTTCTTGTTTAGAATATCAGTGTCTGTATATTCAATGTGTTTCTGGTCGTCTTAATATTAGTAAGAAGCCCAAACTGAATTTTGTCTTGAAATAATTTCGTACGTACGAAAACAAAATATGTTAGAAAATAAAATGAAATTTACGCTAGTACAAATATTAGAACGATCTGAAACACGTTTAATATACTGCCACTGATGTTATGCAGGAAAATATATTTGATATGTAATTACAATCGTTAAAAAGTCTCTGTTAGTCGATAACATCTTTAAAATTGCAGCAAACTCAGGAATGTCCCTTTAAAGGGACATTCCCGAGTTTGCTGCACGTTTATTTGAAATTATTTGAAGACAAAACCCAGTTTGGGGTTTTTACAAATATTAAGACGACCAGAAACACATTGAATATGCAGACACTGATATTCTAAACAAGAAAAAATATTTATTATGTAAGTTTAATCGTAGAAATATTTTATTAGTCGAAACATCTTTCAATGCATCAAACTCAGGAATGTCCCTTTAAAGCGAACACAAATTTTAAATAAAATGGTTGGGTTGGTTTTTTAAAGTTATTTTCAGCAAAACAGATTTTAACATACGAAGTATGCTTAAATAAATTATATTTTGTACTCAAGTGACAAATTAAAGGGGCAGTCTGAAAGTTGCATAATAGCCAAAAATATTTATTAATTTTCATTGTAAAAGTCAAGATTATTGCCTACGTTGAATTATATGTCCACAAATTATTACATCCAAATAATTCCAATTAGTACGATTTTAAAAATCTATAGTATTGCAAAATCGTCAAGGATTCTCTAGAAAACCAGTTTACGTCGTTTCGACTCAATACAAATTTATGTTTTATTTCTTAGTTAGTTATGCAACAATTTTATATGGGATCGATTAATTTGTAGTTATTTATCTCAAATACATGTACAAATAGCAAAATATGGCTCTTTCACCTTTGTGAATTCATCTTTAAGTTGACCGGCCTCGGTGGCGTCTTGGTTGGGCCATCGGTCAACAGGCTGGTAGGTACTGGGTTCGGATCCCAGTCGAGACATGGGATTTTTAATCCAGATACCGACTCCAAACCCTGAGTGAGTGTTCCGCAAGGCTCAATGGGTAGGTGTAAACCACTTGCACCGACCAGTGATCCATAACTGGTTCAACAAAGGCCATGGTTTGTGCTATCCTGCCTGTGGGAAGCGCAAATAAAAGATCCCTTGCTGCTAATCGGAAAGAGTAGCCCATGAAGTGGCGACAGCGAGTTTCCTCTCAAAATCTGTGTGGTCCTTAACCATATGTCTGACGCCATATAACCGTAAATAAAATGTGTTGAAAAAAGTAAAGTTTGTTTTATTTAACGCCACTAGAGCACATTGATTTTTTATCTTATCATCGGCTATTGGACGTCAAACATATGGTTATTTTGACACTGTTTTTAGAGGAAACCCGCTGTCGCCACATAGGCTACTCTTTTTACGACAGGCAGCAAGGGATCTTTTATTTGCGCTTCCCACAGGCAGGATAGCACAAACCATGGCCTTTGTTGAACCAGTTATGGATCACTGGTCGGTGCAAGTGGTTTACACCTACCCATTGAGCCTTGCGGAGCACTCATTCAGGGTTTGGAGTCGGTATCTGGATTAAAAATCCCATGCCTCAACTGGGATCCGAACCCAGTACCTACCAGCCTGTAGACTGATGGCCTGCCACGACGCCACCGAGGCCGATAAAAAAATGTGTTGAGTGAGTTGTTAAATAAAACATTTCTTTCTTTCTTTTTTTCATCTTTAAGTCAGCCCAAAGAAACTCTCTGAATCCTCTTTCTGTTAAAAACAATTTACGCTAAACATAACGTACACCTCTTTTTCCTTTGCAGAGCAGAGTGCCTGTGTATGTAGCTCACAGCCCGGCAGGAACGTCTGTCCAGAATATGGAACACTTTGCGCAGGTAAAGCAAATAAAATCATAAAATGTAAACAAGTAGCAGAAAGCAAAATCAATTGTCTTTTATTTTCAACTATTAAGAAGTAAACAGTAAATATGTATGTTAATTGGTCATATTTTGAACCAGTATTACTCAAGATAGAAGAGTCCATAAGCGTACGAGACTTGGTGCTGGAGTAAATCCTCAAATTGTGGCACACACGATAGATATTCGGGCAAAACAAGCTGGACTGAAACATTTTCACCATGTTTTTCCATCATTCTACCCACAATATTACTTGTAGTCCATGTAAAAATGTGTAGTGATTCGTTGGTATCCCTAAATAGCTGTTTGACACTAATGCTAATGTCAATAAATGTTGTTATGAAGATTCGGGCATTTTCGTTTAATTCGGTAAAAAAACAACCCAAAAAAACAAACAACAACCAGAATGCCCCCTCCCCTACAAAATTGGGAGCCCCTTTGCCTATGTAAAAGTCTGACATTGACAGTATTTAAAACACTTTTTAGTTTAATTTCTACTACAGGGTGTGAACCACGACAGGTTTCAGATGTACGACTATGGAACTCAGGATGCCAACATGGCGCACTATGGCCAGGTAGGCACTAGTTTAATGTACTTCATAAAAACAATTAAAGAATGACAAAGCTACGATGGTTCACATTTTATAATAATGAACTTAACAGAAAAAAGATAAATCACATCAGTTTTTAAGTATGACATTAATTTCTTGTGGAAAATGTGAATATAACCATGGCAGTAACATCCTGAAATTATCAGGGGCGTGCGCAGGAAATTTTGCAGGGGGGGTGGGGGTCGAGGTGTCTGGTGAAGCCCGACACCGCGAGCGCCGCAGGCATGAAAGCCCGTGGCAGGAGGTCTGGGAGGCCCTTCCCCCGAAAATTTTGAAAAATTGACCCCTTCTAGGGCTATTCTGAGGTGTTTTCTGCTGGCTAGCTGAGCTGCTTTCTGACGAAAAAAATTTCGCCTTGAGCGGGGGGTTTCGACCCCCCCCTCCCCTGCGCACGCGCCTGAAACTAAGAGTTGGTGGAAAATCTTCTTTGAAGTGAGAGAGCTCAATATAAAAGGGCACCAATGATCATATGATTTGTCCAAAGTATGATCCGGGGGGGGGGGGGGGGGGGTGTCGTTTTGTGCCCCACCACCACTAGAACACATTGATTGGATATCAAACATTTGGCAATTTTGGACAGGCGGTTTCCAGAGAAAATACACTTTTTTTTCTCCATTAGTACAGCACATACCACAGCCTTTGATATATTAGTCGTGGGGCACTAGTTGGGATTAGGGAAAAAATAAACAGAAAATGGATCCACTGAGGGGGTTCGATCCTCTGACCCAAGCACCTCGGGCAAACACTACCGACTGAGCTCGATTCCATCCTCTAAAAACGAAAGCATCATCCTTAGCTCACAGACTACCAGTCTTGGTTTAGACATCATCTTTAGCTCACACACAGACTATCAATCTTGGTTTAGACATCATCCTTAGCTCACAGACTACCAGTCTTGGTTTAGACATCATCCTTAGCTCACAGACTACCAGTCTTGGTTTAGACATCATCCTTAGCTCACAGACTACCAGTCTTGGTTTAGACATCATCTTTAGCTCACACACAGACTATCAATCTTGGTTTAGACATCATCTTTAGCTCACACACAGACTATCAATCTTGGTTTAGACATCATCCTTAGCTCACACACAGACTATCAATCTTGGTTTAGACATCATCCTTAGCTCACACACACAGACTATCAATCTTGGTTTAGACATCATCCTTAGCTCACACAGACTATCAACTTTGGTTTAGGAAAAGGGGAACTTTTTTGTATGAGAAACTAGATTTGTCGGTGTTTTCACAATTAAAAGAAGAAAAACATGTACTGGGAAAAAGATTTCATTACTTGAATATCATATAAATATATCTGGGTGTTGTTTTATAAATATTAATTTATATGTTGTTACCACGGTCGTAACGATTGCAGATAACCCCGCCATTGTATCATGTGGATGAGATGGAGACGCCAGTAGTTTTGTTCAGCGGAACTCACGACTTTCTGGCAGACCCCACTGACGTCAGCTGGCTGGCACCACAACTCAAGAACATGCGCGCACACCACGTGATCCCAGAGTGGGAACATATGGATTTTGTTTATGCTGTAAATGCACCACAGATGTGCTACAATAAAATAACAAGTCTTATTTTGCAATAAATATTTATTTAATAAAAACAAATATTTTATATATTGTCGATACGGTTATTCATTCCATAACTTCACACCTTAATCACAATTCACTGCAACCATGGCTTAGTCTTGTTCGATTAGCAACAAAGGATATTTTATATGCATCATCCCAGAGACAGGATATTACATACCATGGCCTTTGTTACCCAATTGCGGAGCACTGGCTGAATTGAACAATAGTCCAATGGGCTCGCCAACGGGGATTGATCCTGGTTGTGGTTACAGAATAACCTGCCTTTCACAAAATCTGGACCCCATCTTTAGTGGTAACAGACAACCATGAGAGCAAGTTGCCACTGCATCATTTTTTCCATTGACACAGATTTTGCACATGATTTAAATTTCTTTAAAAAGAAATCGAGACATAATATTTTATGCATATCCCATCACTTGGTCCAAAAATGATGCAAACTTTTCAGGTTTTCCTGGAGCGTATGGTTTTAAGATGGAGAAATCAGCAGTCTTCAGAGTATTTTCCAGTGTGCTGGAATTTAAAAAAAACATCACAGTGCAATGTGCAATTGTTCATGTCATGATTATCAACTTTGGAGACTTTGTCTGCTCTATGGTACTATGTATAAATGATATTATTTACAAGCTAATTATTAATCATCGGCTATTGGATGACAAACATTTGTCATATATATTATCTTAGAGAAAACTCACTACATTTTTTTATTAGCAGGGAAAGATGTTCTATATACAACCACAGACAGAACAGCACATATCACAGTGTTTGATATACAAGTATATGGCAATACAATGCACCTTTTAGGTAGAAGCTTTGCCTATGAATAGCTACAACTTGCATCCAGCATAAGACAGTCCAAATGACACACAAAACTGATAACGTTAAGATACACATAGCCAGCACCCATGTGAGCTTTGTTTTGTTTAACAACACCACAAGAGCAAATTAATTTATTAATCATCGGGTACTGGATGTGAAACAAGTCTTAGAGAGGAAACCCGCTACATTTTTCCATTAGTAGCATGGGATCTTTTATATGCACCATCCCACAGACAGGATAGCACATGCCATGGCTTTTGATATACCAGTTGTGGTGCACTGGTTGGAAGGAGAAATAGCCCAAAGGGGGATCGATCCCAGACCGACTGCGCATCAGACAAGCGTATTACCACTGGGGTATGTCACACCCAGTCTTTTGGATGTCCACTCACCTGCAGGTACAGAAGTAGAGGTGTCCATCATTTGCCAACTGACTAGCTAGCTCGGTCTGGTGATTTCCCATCAACTCTTCATTGATAACCACAACCAAATGTTTGCCGGCCCCAAGAGCATCAAGTATACTGCCAGCACCTACAAGTAATGCCATAAAAAATAGTTGGTTTCATTGAACTTGACCATAACTAGACAAAAGGGCCGACCCTAATTTTCTTTATGCCCAATGTTTTTAACCCTGATTTTTAAAACTTAATATGCAGGTATAAAGACTATATACAGTATATAAAACATTATATCTGAAGTTTTAGTAGGGAAATTGGTATACCCCCCCACACACACACCCCCCACCCCCACCCCCCCCCCCAAAAAACACAAAAAAAACCACCAACCTTCAGCCAACCTTCCGTCAACATGCACTTAGTAATAATCATACAAAAACTTTACCTTTATATAGAAAAAAAAATTGGATTGATGTGAAGTGGCTGATTTCAGAAAAGCATGGTGTCATTTACTAGCCATTAAAATATAATGGAATATTATACAAAATAATATCACAAGACTAACAAAAGCTTCTGTGTCTTCTTCTTACCTGACAATAATTAATTTATCATAGGCCTGGTTTGCCAGAATTTTTTTTTAATAATAAATGTTATTGTCCAAAGACCTTTCGCAATTTTCAACAAGTAGTGCTTTTATGTTATTTTGTTGTTTCAACATATGGTCACAGGCAAAACAGTAATCAGTGAACATTACAGTCTCAAGATTGCAGTACTGACTTGACAAGGATTTTACATGTTGGGTTAGTAGCACCAACTATTCTCTTCTGGTCTGGTTAGACCAGACAAAAACAATTCATTAACTGTTCTTTACTGATTTAATGTTTTTACTACCATAACAAGTCATGCCTTTAATCTTCAGTGTACAGTTTGGCATTATGCGATAAAATATGGCAAGTCTATCGTGAAAACATTTCTAAGCATTTTATTTTTATTTTATTTTATAATTTAAATTAATTTTTTGTTAATTTTTACTTTGATCTCTCTAATGATGCCTATTCATCATTAATTCTCCCATGGTGTTAGCCACGTTTGACAAGACACAATTTTGGAGGCCATAATTTTCAAGCTGATTAAGTTTGAGATACCAAACAAATGCTTGTAAACATGTTTACATTGAAACAAGTTCGAAACCCACTTTTTTCTTCGAGATAGCGTGATGTTTCAGAAAATGGAGTATGACAAAGAGAGTTTACTTTATGGACCAGCAATTACCTGCATGTGAGATGACAAGGTCAGCTGATTGTATATCATCTTGAATAGAATTCTTCAAATGAAAACATTTCACAGAAAAGTCTTCATTTTCCAATGCATCTGGTTCATAGTCTCCATTCCCAATTTGTAGAACAAGTTTATTATATCCTAAAGATTTCAAAAGCTGCAAAAAGGAAAGAATAAACCATGATATACGAGTCCTTCTTTGAAAATGGTATCTTTTTGAACCCCAGACACTCGACAGTTAAATGTATACACAATTAATTATACAGTAATTTTGTGTTCCCACTCCTTCCTCCTAATTGAAAAAAGGCAAGAGTTCCGATCGTTCCAGCATTCAGTTCATTCAAGCTTAGGGTTAGGGTTAGGGTTAGTGATAGTACATGTATTAGCATACATGCTGGAACGTTCGGAACTCTTTTCTATTTAATAAACCAATGTGTTCTGGTGGTGTTGTTAAAAAAAAGTTAAATGTTTTATTCAGCCGTATCAAATAGTACATACAACGTCTCATGTCATAAAATTCCGGTACTCGGTAAAATAGACATTTCTTTCACTTAAAAGCCTAAATGTAGAGAAATCGATATGATGTGGGCATCGATATTAAGTTTTAAAAGAAGACTAATTTACTATACCTGACAACATGACTTAGAAGTGGCTGTCTTAATTAAAGAATCGAATTTAGTTGTCCCTACTGTTACGAAGACCAGACGTTCACCACGATTGGACATAGTAAAATAGAGTTATCTGCCCATTTCTCCCCAGAGCAGTCGCCGAATCTTGTCACTGACATTTTAGCCTCAACTTAAAAAGAGGGAAGAAACACTTAGT
Source organism: Gigantopelta aegis (assembly GCF_016097555.1). Classification (NCBI taxonomy): domain Eukaryota; kingdom Metazoa; phylum Mollusca; class Gastropoda; order Neomphalida; family Peltospiridae; genus Gigantopelta; species Gigantopelta aegis. The sequence goes on from NC_054706.1 coordinate 66,445,790, forward strand.
GTCCGTTTTTGTAATTGGAAGTAAATGCAAAATTATAGTTATGGTCTTGAAATGACATCCGCAGCATATATATATTTTTTATATCCATGATGGTCTAGATGATAAATTGTGTCTATATGTACGATGCCGTTAAACATTTTTTGTTGTTGTTGAATCCTTAATATACACTTTTCCACATGTGGGACCCTTGATATAGCCTTAGTCGTTGGGATTCGAGTGGGACGTAGCCCAGTTGTAAAACGCTCACCTATTATGCGGTCGGGCTATGATTGATCCCTGTTTGTGATCCAATTTAACTAAATTTCATTACAATACTGGTATATCAAAGTCTCCCCTATGTGCTATCCTGTCAGTAGGATGGTGCATATAATATATATCTTGCTACTAATAGAAAAATGTAGTGGTTTTCTCTCTGAGACTATTACCAAATATTTGACATCCAATGATGAATGAGGTGTTGTTAAACAAAACAAACTTTTGGTAAAGATGGGGAAAAAACAATGGGTCTGCTGAGGAGGATCGTTCCTGTGACTCAAGTACCTCAGGCAAAACCCATTCAGATATGATTGGCTCACATCACTAGGTATAGAGCAATACACTTTTTAAAATGTGTAAGATTATAACCCCCCCTCCCCCCCCCCCAAAAAAAAACCCCAACAAAAAACATGGAAACAAGTTTAGTTCTTTCACACAATCATAAAATACGAAATTAAACAAAAAATACCGTCAGGCAAAAATTCTATTTTAAATGTACGGTAATTTATAATACTTCTATGCCAGCAATTGCACTTTTTTTCTTCTTTTTTTTCAGTTACTGGATGAATATATATTGTCAGATATGGTGGAAACATTCAGTACAGCTAAGTGTATCACGATGTGTGGTGTTTCCAAAATATTACCATGCAGTAGTTTGTTCTGATAATGTAATCAGTGCTAAAAGTGTGACCCATCCTGGATGTCGGCTACTGTCAGATGGTTCAACACAGTCAGAATACCATGACCCTGACTTGAAAACAGCTGCATTATATGTGCATGTATGCTATTATTTTTTTCATCTTAATATCTTTGAGAGAGAGAGAGAGAGAGAGAGAGAGAGAGAGAGAGAGAGATGAATTTTTTTTTAGACAAACAGACAGTGATAGACACACCGAGGAAGAGGGAGAGAAAGATAGAGATCTAGACATCAGATTGGTTATTGACAAAACATTTTTTTACAAATTATCTGCAGAATTTATTCTGCTAGATGTTATTCCATATATATGGGGGGAAGTGGGGTTGGAGGACGGGGCACGGTACATAATCTTCAGAGTTGAGGAAAGCCAATGCCCATACCTTTTCTATGGATAAGAACGTGATGCAAGCTTGTGTTTAATAAATGACATTTACCTGGTACATTAAGTAATTACCAGTACCTTAATGCACTTTGTTTTGTTTCAGTGGCCATATTGTCAGAGGCGGTGTAGTTATTGTAATTTCAACAAATATATTAAGTAAGTATGACACTTATTATGTTCATGTATTTGTTATCATACAAGTAAGGAAAGAAGTAATTTAAAAATCCATCATCATAAATGTAAGTGTCATATTTGGTTATTTATTATGTGTTAATAAAATAATCAAATCCATACATAAACGTTGAATAATTAATTTAAGAAAGAAAAAAAATTGTAATGTAATGCCAAAATGATATTTTTTTCAAGAATATTTGGCTGAAAATAGAAATTTCAACAAAAGGTGTTTTTTTTCACATTTTGTTGGTAAATCCAGGGTGATTCTCTCCTTGGTATTTTGGACTTTTTCTTTTTCTTTTTAAATTAACCACAAAGAATCTTGGGTAAGTACTCTGTGCAAAATTATGATGTGCATAAATTAAATTATTTATTTTTTTTTCAAGAATATTTGGCTGAAAATAGAAATTTCAACAAAAGGTGTTTTTTTTCACAGTTTTGTTGGTAAATCCAGGGTGATTCTCTGAGTGGAGTGGATAAAATTACATCAATCTTTTTTGGTGGAGGTGAATAGTGAGGCTGTGTCTAGTGAGCGACTGTGATCAATCGCTGTCCTGAACAGGCCTCAGTTTGTTTTATTTCATTATCTACAGCTGAGTGGAGTGGATAAAATTACATCAATCTTTTTTGGTGGAGGTGAATAGTGAGGCTGTGTCTAGTGAGCGACTGTGATCAATCGCTGTCCTGAACAGGCCTCAGTTTGTTTTATTTCATTATCTACAGCTGAGTGGAGTGGATAAAATTACATCAATCTTTTTTGGTGGAGGTGAATAGTGAGGCTGTGTCTAGTGAGCGACTGTGATCAATCGCTGTCCTGAACAGGCCTCAGTTTGTTTTATTTCATTATCTACGGCTGAGTGGAGTGGATAAAATTACATCAATCTTTTTTGGTGGAGGTGAATAGTGAGGCTGTGTCTAGTGAGCGACTGTGATCAATCGCTGTCCTGAACAGGCCTCAGTTTGTTTTATTTCATTATCTACAGCTGAGTGGAGTGGATAAAATTACATCAATCTTTTTTGGTGGAGGTGAATAGTGAGGCTGTGTCTAGTGAGCGACTGTGATCAATCGCTGTCCTGAACAGGCCTCAGTTTGTTTTATTTCATTATCTACGGCTGAGTGGAGTGGATAAAATTACATCAATCTTTTTTGGTGGAGGTGAATAGTGAGGCTGTGTCTAGTGAGCGACTGTGATCAATCGCTGTCCTGAACAGGCCTCAGTTTGTTTTATTTCATTATCTACAGCTGAGTGGAGTGGATAAAATTACATCAATCTTTTTTGGTGGAGGTGAATAGTGAGGCTGTGTCTAGTGAGCGACTGTGATCAATCGCTGTCCTGAACAGGCCTCAGTTTGTTTTATTTCATTATCTACGGCTGAGTGGAGTGGATAAAATTACATCAATCTTTTTTGGTGGAGGTGAATAGTGAGGCTGTGTCTAGTGAGCGACTGTGATCAATCGCTGTCCTGAACAGGCCTCAGTTTGTTTTATTTCATTATCTACGGCTGAGTGGAGTGGATAAAATTACATCAATCTTTTTTGGTGGAGGTGAATAGTGAGGCTGTGTCTAGTGAGCGACTGTGATCAATCGCTGTCCTGAACAGGCCTCAGTTTGTTTTATTTCATTATCTACGGCTGAGTGGAGTGGATAAAATTACATCAATCTTTTTTGGTGGAGGTGAATAGTGAGGCTGTGTCTAGTGAGCGACTGTGATCAATCGCTGTCCTGAACAGGCCTCAGTTTGTTTTATTTCATTATCTACAGCTGAGTGGAGTGGATAAAATTACATCAATCTTTTTTGGTGGAGGTGAATAGTGAGGCTGTGTCTAGTGAGCGACTGTGATCAATCGCTGTCCTGAACAGGCCTCAGTTTGTTTTATTTCATTATCTACGGCTGAGTGGAGTGGATAAAATTACATCAATCTTTTTTGGTGGAGGTGAATAGTGAGGCTGTGTCTAGTGAGCGACTGTGATCAATCGCTGTCCTGAACAGGCCTCAGTTTGTTTTATTTCATTATCTACAGCTGAGTGGAGTGGATAAAATTACATCAATCTTTTTTGGTGGAGGTGAATAGTGAGGCTGTGTCTAGTGAGCGACTGTGATCAATCGCTGTCCTGAACAGGCCTCAGTTTGTTTTATTTCATTATTGCTGAGTGGAGTTAAAATTTTCTTTTTTGGTGGAGGTGAATAGTGAGGCTGTGTCTATTCAATCTAGTTTGGCTGAGTGGAGTGGATAAAATTACATCAATCTTTTTTGGTGGAGGTGAATAGTGAGGCTGTGTCTAGTGAGCGACTGTGATCAATCGCTGTCCTGAACAGGCCTCAGTTTGTTTTATTTCATTATCTACAGCTGAGTGGAGTGGATAAAATTACATCAATCTTTTTTGGTGGAGGTGAATAGTGAGGCTGTGTCTAGTGAGCGACTGTGATCAATCGCTGTCCTGAACAGGCCTCAGTTTGTTTTATTTCATTATCTACGGCTGAGTGGAGTGGATAAAATTACATCAATCTTTTTTGGTGGAGGTGAATAGTGAGGCTGTGTCTAGTGAGCGACTGTGATCAATCGCTGTCCTGAACAGGCCTCAGTTTGTTTTATTTCATTATCTACAGCTGAGTGGAGTGGATAAAATTACATCAATCTTTTTTGGTGGAGGTGAATAGTGAGGCTGTGTCTAGTGAGCGACTGTGATCAATCGCTGTCCTGAACAGGCCTCAGTTTGTTTTATTTCATTATCTACGGCTGAGTGGAGTGGATAAAATTACATCAATCTTTTTTGGTGGAGGTGAATAGTGAGGCTGTGTCTAGTGAGCGACTGTGATCAATCGCTGTCCTGAACAGGCCTCAGTTTGTTTTATTTCATTATCTACGGCTGAGTGGAGTGGATAAAATTACATCAATCTTTTTTGGTGGAGGTGAATAGTGAGGCTGTGTCTAGTGAGCGACTGTGATCAATCGCTGTCCTGAACAGGCCTCAGTTTGTTTTATTTCATTATCTACAGCTGAGTGGAGTGGATAAAATTACATCAATCTTTTTTGGTGGAGGTGAATAGTGAGGCTGTGTCTAGTGAGCGACTGTGATCAATCGCTGTCCTGAACAGGCCTCAGTTTGTTTTATTTCATTATCTACGGCTGAGTGGAGTGGATAAAATTACATCAATCTTTTTTGGTGGAGGTGAATAGTGAGGCTGTGTCTAGTGAGCGACTGTGATCAATCGCTGTCCTGAACAGGCCTCAGTTTGTTTTATTTCATTATCTACAGCTGAGTGGAGTGGATAAAATTACATCAATCTTTTTTGGTGGAGGTGAATAGTGAGGCTGTGTCTAGTGAGCGACTGTGATCAATCGCTGTCCTGAACAGGCCTCAGTTTGTTTTATTTCATTATCTACGGCTGAGTGGAGTGGATAAAATTACATCAATCTTTTTTGGTGGAGGTGAATAGTGAGGCTGTGTCTAGTGAGCGACTGTGATCAATCGCTGTCCTGAACAGGCCTCAGTTTGTTTTATTTCATTATCTACGGCTGAGTGGAGTGGATAAAATTACATCAATCTTTTTTGGTGGAGGTGAATAGTGAGGCTGTGTCTAGTGAGCGACTGTGATCAATCGCTGTCCTGAACAGGCCTCAGTTTGTTTTATTTCATTATCTACAGCTGAGTGGAGTGGATAAAATTACATCAATCTTTTTTGGTGGAGGTGAATAGTGAGGCTGTGTCTAGTGAGCGACTGTGATCAATCGCTGTCCTGAACAGGCCTCAGTTTGTTTTATTTCATTATCTACGGCTGAGTGGAGTGGATAAAATTACATCAATCTTTTTTGGTGGAGGTGAATAGTGAGGCTGTGTCTAGTGAGCGACTGTGATCAATCGCTGTCCTGAACAGGCCTCAGTTTGTTTTATTTCATTATCTACAGCTGAGTGGAGTGGATAAAATTACATCAATCTTTTTTGGTGGAGGTGAATAGTGAGGCTGTGTCTAGTGAGCGACTGTGATCAATCGCTGTCCTGAACAGGCCTCAGTTTGTTTTATTTCACTTGTTATTCACTAGTTCGAAATTCTCTCGAATAACCCTGATTTTTTTTTTATTATGTGTATTCCAAATATGCATTTACCCATTGTGTGTATTTTATTATTTTTTATTTCATAACAGGAACACCAAGCCTGGCTGAACCAGAAACTATTTACAGTGTCATCAATACTGTAAAAGAAATGGTTAAATTTTCAAATCAGGGGGAAGTAACCCTTGAAGTCAACCCAACAATACTAGAAAAGGCGCATCTAAGGTAGCTTGCTATAAAGTGATACAGTGTGAAAGTTATTAAAATTGACAGAAATATTATATGAATAAAATTAATAATAAAATTATTGTTTAATGTTCTTTTATATCTTTAGCTGTACAACCTATTTAATAAATCCTTGTGAATCTTTAAACAGGTTTATTGGTCCCTTACCAGTCCAACCGGAGGGGACTATAGGTTACATCTTGTCCTTCTATCTGTCTGTCCGTCTGTCCGTCCATTAGTGTGTCTGTCTGTCCATCCACCTGTCTGTCCAACATATAGTTTTTTGGATGTTTTTTTTTGTTAGAAAGCTTCAAGATATTGATCTGAAATTTTGTGTATAGCTTTATCATGTACTGTTACATATCTATTTTGACTTTCATGGTGATTTGCCCATTTGTGCCCCTCTTTTCACAGAAATATGTCTCTTGAATTTAGGAGATACAAAAAATTGTTGGGTTCAGTAGGGGACATGTATTGCTTTAGCAGTACTCTATGAATACTTGTTAACAGTTAAAATGACAGACCCTAGTTTGTAAATACTAGGACATATTTTCCACTATTAGGGCCATTTTTGATTATTTAAATTAGAAGTTACTTACATTTTATGATTTAGATCATCTATTTCTGTATATCCAAAGTGTTTCTAGCCATCTTGGTTTTCAGAGACATTTTTGATTATCTAAATTAGAAGTTACTTACATTTTATTATTTAGATTATCCATTTCTGTATATCCAAAGTGTTTCTAGTCATCTTGGTCATAATACCCCAAAATACATTTTTCATAATTCTAAAAATGCACATACCTCTGAGAAGTAACGGTTATTGAGCCATACTCTAGTCTATTTTTAGACTGTATTTCCCTGTTTAAACTTCTCAGACTTCAGTTTCACTTTATTCAAATGTGTAACTTACAGGTTTGTAAATTAACCAAACTTAGTGTCCATTTTCATGGACTGAAACTAGAGTATGTGCTTTAAATATCTTTAAAAAGAATTCAGTGATACATAGGACTTCTGATAATAGAACATTTAAACTTTTTTTTGCTTCAACTTTTCTTATTTTAATAAGTCTTAATGCAAATTCCCAATTGCTGCACATTATTGTTATTATTACTTTTTAATCCATTAACTTGAACTTCAGCTCGTAGTTTCTTTGTTTGGTTGTTTTTTTCTGCTTTTATTGTCTGACAAATGTATTACAAGTTTCACCAAATAAATATAATCTGAGTCACACTTTAAATTGAGCAACTGTTTTGTTTGTAACTCTAGGGACTTCAAGAGTGCTGGTATCAACAGAGTATCGGTTGGGGTTCAGGTAATAACGGTTTTGTTTGTAACTCTAGGAACTTCAAGAGTGCTGGTATCAACAGAGTATCGGTTGGGGTTCAGGTAATAACGGTTTTGTTTGTAACTCTAGGAACTTCAAGAGTGCTGGTATCAACAGAGTATCGGTTGGGGTTCAGGTAATAACTGTTTTGTTTGTAACTCTAGGGACTTCAAGAGTGCTGGTATCAACAGAGTATCTGTTGGGGTTCAGGTAATAACGGTTTTGTTTGTAACTCTAGGAACTTCAAGAGTGCTGGTATCAACAGAGTATCGGTTGGGGTTCAGGTAATAACGGTTTGTCCTTTAGTGGTGCTTGTGGTATGGGAAATGTATAATAACTACTGAGTTTAGATACACATGTAGAATATTTGCCAATATTCTTTTGTAAATGTTTTTTAAAATATTGAATACCATTGGTGTAAACCCACTACATTGACTTCTCTCTCACTAACCACTAACCATTAACCTGAATAGACAGTCCAGATAGCTGATGAAATGTGTGGCCAGGACAGTGTGCTTTAACCTTAATTGTATATAACCACAGAAATACTGCCCAGATAGGTGAGGTGTATTCCCAGGACAGCGTGCCTGAAATTTAATTGTGTATAAGCACAGAAGTAAATTGAAATAAATGTTTTATTTATTTAACGATGCACTCAACACATTGTATTTACGGTTATTTGGCATCAGACATGGTTAAGGCCCACACAGATATTGAGAGAGGAAACCTGCTGTCGCCACTTCATGGGCTACTCTTTTCAATTAGCAGCAAGGGATCTTTTATATGCACCATCCCACAGACAGGATAGTACATACCACAGCCTTTGTTACACCAGTTGTGGAGCACTGGCTGGAATGAGAAATAGCCCAATGGGACCACCAGTGGGGCTCGACCATGCATCAAGCGAACGCTTTACCACAGGGCAACGTCCCACCCCAGAAGTAAATTGAAATGAAATGGGAACCGTATAGTGGCCTCTAATAGCACTAGATGGGCTGTACCCTAAGTGAAGCCATTCTCTGATTTGTTCCATCCATTGCCCCACGACTGATATATCAAAAGCTGTGGTATATACTGTAACCCAGTGCTATATACTGTAACCCAGTGCTATATACTGTAACCCAGTGCTATATACTGTAACCCAGTGCTATATACTGTAACCCAGTGCTATATACTGTAACCCAGTGGTAAAGCTATTGCTTGATGCTTGGTCAGTCTAGGGCTATTTCTCATTCTAGCCAGTGCACCACAACTGTATATCAAATACAGTGGTATGTGCTATCTTGTGGAGGATGGTGAATATGAAAAATTGCTTGTTACTAATGGACAAATTTTACGTGTTTTCTCTCTAATACTATATGTCAAAATTATCAAATGGTTGACATCCAGTAGCCGATGATTAAGAAATCAATGTGCTCCAGTGGTGTGGTTAAACAAAACAAACTTTAATTTTACTGTGGAAAGTGAATGTAAAAGATTCCTTGCTGCTGATAAAAAAAATGTAGCAGGTTTCCTCTCTAAGACTGTATGTCAGAATTACCAAATGTTTGAGATCCAATAGATAATGACTGATGGATCAGTGTTCTCTAGTGATGTCGTTAAACAAAGCAAATGTTAACTTTGTTTCTTTCAGACACTGGATAGTAATGCACTGGCTGTCCTAGGCAGAGACCATACAGTTAAGTCAGCTTTAGAGTAAGCAATATTTATTTATTTATTTATTTATAAAAACCTGTAAAAAAAAATTAATTTTTATAGGCTAATTGAAGAAATTACCATAATATTGTTATAGAATGAAGTCACATATAAATAACTGATTAGATCTTTAAAAATGTGTTTCCGAAAACAATTTAAGTCAGGTAAGTCAGCTTTTTTTACTTTTTATTATTATTTCTTTTACTACCTTCACTTCTAAATACAATGTTATATATGTATTCCTTTCCCTTACATATTAATAATAAATAAAACAAATACATAAAAAAAAAAGGGTTAGTCCTTTTTTCAAGGTAGGGTCAGGTTCCTGGAAACACAGCGTAACGTAATCAAGTACCTTAAATTGTCATTCAGCTTGGTTATCTTCTGAAGTTTACAACTTTTAATTTCAGAATATGTAGTGGTTCACTATGTACCAGTTTGTGTAAATTTAAAGTTGTGTAACTGACTCATGAATAGACCAATGGTTTACTTAAAATATTGTGACTTATTTTACTTTTAGCTGACTGAATGTAAAGTTGTGTAACCGACATGTAAATGGAACAACAGTTCAAATGAAATATTGTGGCTTGTGACTTGTTTTACTTGACGATGTGTGAATCTAAAGTTGTGTGACAGACACATGAACAAAACAACAGTTAGAATGAAATATTGTGGCTTGTGACTTGTTTTTCTTGAAGATGTGTGAATCTAAAGTTGTGTAATTGACACGTGAACGAAATAACAGTTCAAATGAAATATTGTGGTTTGTGACTTGTTTTACTTGTAGCTGTGTGAATTTAAAGTTGTGTAACCGACATGTGAATGGAACAAAAGTTAAAATGAAATATTGTATATTGTGACTTGTTTTTCTTGAAGATGTGTGAATCTAAAGTTGTGTAATTGACACGTGAACGAAATAACAGTTCAAATGAAATATTGTGGTTTGTGACTTGTTTTACTTGTAGCTGTGTGAATTTAAAGTTGTGTAACCGACATGTGAATGGAACAAAAGTTAAAATGAAATATTGTATATTGTGACTTGTTTTTCTTGAAGATGTGTGAATCTAAAGTTGTGTAATTGACACGTGAACGAAATAACAGTTCAAATGAAATATTGTGGTTTGTGACTTGTTTTACTTGTAGCTGTGTGAATTTAAAGTTGTGTAACCGACATGTGAATGGAACAAAAGTTAAAATGAAATATTGTGGCTTGTGACTTGTTTTACTTGAAGATGTGTGAATTTAAAGTTGTGTAATCGACATGTGAATGGAACAAAAGTTAAAATGAAATATTGTGGTTTGTGACTTGTTTTACTTGAAGATGTGTGAATTTAAAGTTGTGTAACCGACATGTGAATGGAACAAAAGTTAAAATGAAATATTGTATATTGTGACTTGTTTTACTTGAAGATGTGTGAATTTAAAGTTGTGTAACCGACATGTGAATGGAACAAAAGTTAAAATGAAATATTGTGGTTTGTGACTTGTTTTACTTGAAGATGTGTGAATTTAAAGTTGTGTAACCGACATGTGAATGGAACAAAAGTTAAAATGAAATATTGTGGTTTGTGACTTGTTTTACTTGAAGATGTGTGAATTTAAAGTTGTGTAACCGACATGTGAATGGAACAAAAGTTAAAATGAAATATTGTATATTGTGACTTGTTTTACTTGAAGATGTGTGAATCTAAAGTTGTGTAATTGACACGTGAACGAAATAACAGTTCAAATGAAATATTGTGGTTTGTGACTTGTTTTACTTGAAGATGTGTGAATTTAAAGTTGTGTAACCGACATGTGAATGGAACAAAAGTTAAAATGAAATATTGTGGTTTGTGACTTGTTTTACTTGAAGATGTGTGAATTTAAAGTTGTGTAACCGACATGTGAATGGAACAAAAGTTAAAAATGAAATATTGTATATTGTGACTTGTTTTTCTTGAAGATGTGTGAATCTAAAGTTGTGTAATTGACACGTGAACGAAATAACAGTTCAAATGAAATATTGTGGTTTGTGACTTGTTTTACTTGTAGATGTGTGAATTTAAAGTTGTGTAACCGACATGTGAATGGAACAAAAGTTAAAATGAAATATTGTATATTGTGACTTGTTTTACTTGTAGATGTGTGAATTTAAAGTTGTGTAACCGACATGTGAATGGAACAAAAGTTAAAATGAAATATTGTATATTGTGACTTGTTTTACTTGTAGATGTGTGAATTTAAAGTTGTGTAACCGACATGTGAATGGAACAAAAGTTAAAATGAAATATTGTATATTGTGACTTGTTTTACTTGTAGATGTGTGAATTTAAAGTTGTGTAACCGACATGTGAATGGAACAAAAGTTAAAATGAAATATTGTGGCTTGTGACTTGTTTTACTTGAAGATGTGTGAATTTAAAGTTGTGTAATCGACATGTGAATGGAACAACAGTCCAAATGAAATATTGTGGCTTGTTTTACTTGTAGATGTGTACATGATGCTCGAGTTCTGTTCCCCGGCAGTGTGTCTGTTGACTTGATCTTTGGGTTTCCCGGTCACAGCCTGTCAGCCTGGAAGAGGGAACTGCAGCAGCTACTGCAGATCTGTGACAAACACATCTCTCTCTACCAGCTCACTCTGGAGAGGGGAACTCAACTCTTCAAGATGATCGAAAAAGGATTAACGGTCAGTGCTAGATCATATTTCACTACAGTATGTAGGGGCCAGCCTAGCTTTTGCCCGAATTAAACAAAAATGCCAGAATCTGGATAATAACATTTATTCATATTAGTATTACTGCTAAACAGCTAGGTAGAGTTGCAAATGAATCAGTACACATTTTTACACAAATTACTACTCATTTTGACGGGTGAAAAGGTCTCCAGTTAGCACATTTTGCACGAATATCTATATAATTTTTGCACGAATATCTATATAATTTTTGCCCAAATTTGAGGTTTTGCTAACACTAGGGAGCAGTGTACACTGATGGTTTGTCACATTTTGGTGGAATGCAATTATCTTAAGTTGATGAGAAAATATATATCTGGTAGAGGAAATGTGGTGAATAATTTTAATTCCAGCCTGAACTTATTTTAAAATATTTATGAGATACTGAATTTTTGTAAATTGTGTGTATAAATGTGGTGTTTGTATTTTTACACAGCTCTTAACACTGGTTTAATTTAACTTTAGAATTTCCATTTTCATTGTGATCATTGATTTATTCATATACTTACACTTGTTTGACACACAATAACCGTGTATTTTTTTTGTGCTGAAATATTGTTAAACATTCATTCATTAATTCGTTTTTTACTGTATGTCTACTAAGTAAATGGTAAATCCATTTCTTTAAACGCTAATTTACATTAGATAGATAGTATTAAAAATAAAGTCTTAGTTCACCTTTATGTAAAGGCCCAAAATGATGTTTGTTATATACAACTACCTTTTGTGTTTCTATTTAATAGAAACTTCCACCTGAAGATGAAATTGTCGATATGTACAAAACTGCGGTACAGGTACACATCTTTGAGAATTAATTTGTACATAAAGATTTCTGTTGTTATTAATTAATGATGAAAAAAAAAGGTACTAGTATATGCTTTATCATCATTTACTTTTTAAGAAACTCTCTGCTTTTATGGTAAATCAAGCCTTCCTGTAATATAAATATTGGCTGTAAACAGTAATTAAAAGATGTCAACTTTGTTTGCTTAAAGTACATACTCTAATTAATTTGTGGAGGTCATAAGTCAAGGCTGTAGGTTGCCATTAGAAAAAGTTATAAATATACTTTAGTCAATATATCCTAAAGTTGAATCTAACAATTGTTTTCATTGTTCTTGCAGTTAAAGAAAATTTAGTATAAATTTTTTTCAGGTTCTCAAAGAAAATGGATTCGAAAGATATGAAGTTTCAAATTTTGCCAAAGAGGTACGTGTCATACATGATTCTTTAAAAAAAAAAAAAAATTCTCAAATGAAAAACATCATTTTCAAAATGATAAAAATGTCCTTTAACATTACTAAATTATAATGTATACATATTTTTCCCATCCCTAGCCATGCAAGACAGACTTATTCCATGACATCAGCCCATGACATCAGCCCATGCGGTATAAATCTGTCTTGCATGGGTTATGATGTCATGACTTTAACATGGGGAGTATTATGGCGTTGGTAATATATGACATCATATCAATGCGAGTTGGTTAGTTTTAGATTGATATTTTGTTATTAAAACCTTCATTATAAAAGCTGTCTTGTTAATTTGTAGTGTTAAATTATATTTAACACATGAAACAGACGCAGCAAATATGATAGAATAGTTTATTTATGATAAAACGGTCAAATAAAGAAGTTACTTTTTCAGCCATCTTTGTTCGTGTAAAATAATGATTTATTTATCTAATGGATGGGAGAAAAAGACTCCATCATACGTGGTCATGTGGGATAGAAAAAGTACACCCGAGGTGGTGAAAATTTCGACCCAGGGACTCAGCAAGCCAATGTCTCCGGGTCAAAATTTCCACCACCTCAGATGTACTTTTTCTATCCCACATGACCGCATATGATGAAGTCTATTAACCAGCTATAATGTAATAGTTTTACTGGGTTATCCTTTCATATTACGCACCAAAATTATTCCTGAAGAAAAGTCTTCTACTGACTAAACTACTGAGTACTGTATTTCAATTACTATACATCTGTTAATAAAATAAAAACATCTTTGTGTGATATTCAGGTCAGATACAGCACTCACAACCTGGCATACTGGGAAGGAAAGCAGTACATTGGAGTTGGGCCAGGTTTGTAACTTTTCTTTTGAAGCTACTACAAACATTTGGTCAGCCAGAAACACATTGAATTTACCATTAATGTTAGTGCAGGGCGTACATTAAGTCACTACTTTTCTTAATGTGCAGGGTGAGTTGCTTCCCTCTATTTAGCAAATTTAAAATGGCAGGGAAATGTTTTATGTTGTTGTTGGAAGATTTATTTTGTTACGGGTGCAAGTACTTCAATCGGGATTTAGTGAGTACGGTAGATTATACATATATGGTTTGTGTGTCCATTTGTTGCACTATTTTGTTTGAGAAACAGTTGAAACATGATGCCACAAGTTTTGAATAAAATCTATATTAATGGTATATAACAATATCCGGACATAAAAAGAACCACACTTTTTATGTCTCTTCAGACAACCATAATGTATAAGTTATTGGTAGTGATGGGAATCGGTTGGAATTCCATCATCAATCATCACTTGCAATCAGTTTGCACCTATTGATCAACTTTCGATTACATAATTGGTTAGAATTATATGAAAATAAGAAGGATTTGAAAACGAAATTGTTGTGTTCACTGGGATAGATACTACAGGTTGCTAATTTTACCTTTAATAACTATTTAATACACCCTCTTCTCTCTCACTAACCACTAACAACTAACCCACTGTCCTGGATTGACAGCCCAGATTGCTGAGGTGTGTGCCCAAGACAGCGTGCTTCAAGCTTTAATTGGAAATAGCACGAAAATAAGTTGAAATGAATTAATGATAAAATATCCAGCACATTTTTTCCATCTACAGGTGCTCATGGTAGATTTGTAGTGCAGTCCAATGATGGGTCTCTGGAACGACATGCTCGAATACAGACACTCGAGCCCGACAACTGGATGTGGGAGATAGAAAGGTTTAACCATGCTACCAGAAAAATAGTAAAGCAGACCAAAATTGACATGTAATGTTGTTATTTATATACATTTACTTTTGTAAAAGGGTTAGCAGCTTTTTACAGTTGTTAAAATTTTCATGAGTATGCAAACCATTAGCTTGATGATTGTTGTCGCGATCTTGGGTGGTTTCATTTATTAAACAAGGATAGTTCTTTTTTTTTAGACATCTTCCCCTTCCCTCTTCTGACCCATAAGCCCCAGTTCAGAGAGATGCTTTATTGAAACAATGGTGTGTTCTGGAAGCTGAGCACTCATGAACACTTTCACTGGTACAATCATCTTCTCTCATATCACATTCAATTAACATTAGGTGCAAAAACCAGTCTAGCATGTGACCGCAATCACTCGCCCTCCTGAATATACATCAGTTTATGTCTATTTAGCTCAGTCCATTGGTTTCTCACCGGAGGTGCTTGCGTTGCAGGATTGAACCACCTCGGTGGATCCATTAAACTGGTTGGGGTTTTTCTTGTTTCAATCAGTGCACCACAACTGATCAAAAGCCATGTTTCCTGTCTGTTGGAACGTGCACACAAATGGTTCCTTGCAACTAATGGAAAAATGCTGCAGGTTTCCTCTCTAAAACCATATGTCAGAATTACCAAATGTTTGACATCCAATAGCCGATGATTAATTAATCAATGTGCTCTAGTAGTGTCGTTAAAAAACAAAATAATACTAACAGCCAGCAAGATGGCTTACACTTATTTTCGTGGTTATATCCAATTATGGATCAAGCACGCTGTCCCTGGCATACATCTCAGCTATCTGGGCTGTCTGTCCAGGACAGTGGGTTAGTAGTACTGGATTTTAGTTGTTAGTGGTTAGTGAGAAAGAAGAGGGTGTAGTGGCCTTACACCTACGCATTGAGTCGTTAAAACTCGCTCTGGGTGGGAGCCGGTATTGGGCTGCGAACCCAGTACCTACTAGCCTTGTGTCTGATGGCTCAACTACGACACTACCGAGGCCGGTTGGTTTATACTAAGAAGAGTTTGACAAAAAAAAAAAAAGAGTTCACTGAAAATCATTTTGCTACCAAGTGTAATATTTCTTGTAGCCTGGAGGAGCTGCTAGCCTTGGGTATGAGAATCTGCTGGGGAATATCTCACCAACGCTGGAATCAGCGGTGTCCGCAACTCAGTCTGTACGACATATTTAACTCGGATATAGTTTCAACTTACTGCTCAGCCAACCTGCTGAAGCTCGATAACAGGTTTGTATGTTATCCATATGAGATTTAGCATTCATACCTGCACATCATAAACAGCGAAGACTAATAATGTATAGATTTCAAAGATCGGTTAAGACAGAATATGAATGAAATTGGTGACTGTAAAAACTATGAAAAATAAGAAATAACACTATATTTGGTGGTTGTGTGGGGGGTGGTCATTTAAAATGTATCTAGTCTAGACAGAATCTCACAGCTTGTATGCTGTATCTCTGAACCGTAATTGGATATGGGCATATTATAGAGTATCCAACCATCCAATGAATGTAAAAATTAATATCAGAATAAAAATAGCTCAAAGTGTGTTCAAACTTTGGATATTTTTGGTGTAATAACATTCATTTGGGGTTTTTTTGGTGTATTTTTTTCAGAGGTCTGCGAGCCACACCAGAAGGTATGGATGTGTTGGACAGTATTATTCCAGACTTGATTCTTCTCCTACACCAGGCACTAGCAAGATGAACGCAGCAGTTAAACATGGATGTGTTGGACAGTATTATTCCAGACTTGATTCTCCTACACCAGGCACGAGCAAGATGAACGCAGAAGTTAAACATCAATGTGTTGGACAGTATTATTCCAGACTTGATTCTCCTACACCAGGCACGAGCAAGATGAACGCAGAAGTTAAACATGGATGTGTTGTACAGTATTATTCCAGACTTGCTTCTCCTACACCAGGCACTAGCAAGATGAACGCAGCCGTTAAACATCCAGATTAGTGCACTAAAGAGCCAGTGCTAGTGTTGGTGTAAAGTGATCCTTTTGGCAGGAGCTAGTGGGAGTTTCACTATTAGCTCATTGCTGCCGAGACTTCGTGAAAGCCTGAAGACAAAACTTAAGAGTTTTATATGAGTACATATAATCGGGCCATAAGTGACCATTTCCATTACAGATTAAGACCAGATGATTTTAAAACAATGGAATAGGTTATTAAGTACATAGGACACAGCTATCTCATGAAAGATGACTATGAAATATATTTCTATCTTTCATGAACTACCACATAATTATGCTCAAAAACCCCAAGACTGGAGTTGTCTATGGTAATGAGACAATAATTTCAGATTGATATTTTGTGATTAAAATCTGCCTTATAAAACAAACATGGTAAATATGATAAAACCGTCAAATAATTATTTTACTTTTAGAGTACACCTTATGTGGTGGACATTTTCACCACCTTGGTGTACTTTATTATTATTTTTTATCCCACATGGCTATGTATGATGGATTTTTATTATTGAAGTAAAAGTGTAGAATACTAGAGCATATTGTTTAATCCTTTTCTTCAAAACTGGTTATCCTCAGTCATATCAACATATACTCTTGAAAAAAAGGTAGGGGAATTTAAAATTCAAATGTCATTACCAATGATGGGAACAGAGATCAGCTTTCAAACATGACTGCCTAGGAAAGAATGTTCATGGCTGCACAACCTAACACCCGGACAGCCGAAAATGCACATACAAAACACAGTAGCCCCTTACATGTGGGTAGAGAGTCATTTACAATTATGCCACTTCACAGAGTGGTTGAAAAATCTGTTTGAGTGATTACTACTGTTAATTTTGCTGAATCTCATGATTCTCTGAGTTAGTGATGCAGTGTCTATGACTTGAAGAACACCGTAGGGCTATTGGCATGCTTCAAACTGGTATAATTTAAAGCTGGGCGATATTGAAATTTGAGGTTCAGTATTGATATCGGTATTTTTGGGTGATTTACCTCGATATCGGTATGGTATTCGGTATTGACACAATACCGATATCAAGCACCATTTTCGGTATACTCTGCTTTAAATGCATGCCTGTGTTATGGTTCAACCGCTAATTTCATCTAAATACAATTAAATTCCATACACAAGGCTTTCATCCGATTTATACCTACCCATTTTACGTTCATTAGATATATTATTTGTGCTTTCCGGGAAATATTTTTCAATACCGAAATTTCAGTATTTGGAAATTTGCTAGTAAATTGGTATTAACATAATACCGACAGCCCAGCTCTAGTAGAATTCAGTGTAGCCAATATATTCAATATTTCGCCATCTATGATCTGCAGACTATGGAATAGATACCAGCAGACCCAATATGTTGGTGATCGACCCTGTTTAGGTCATCCCAGGTCAATCACACGAGTCCAGGATCGATTCATCAGAACCCAGGTTCGACGAAATCGAGCTCAAACACTCAAACCGAGTGACAGTTCAGAGGATTAGAAATTGTCTACATGTAGCTCATTTGCACCCCACTATCAGCAATTGTTAGTTTTATTAGCAGAAGATGGTGCCAGGTGCACGCAAGTAAAGTTTGAACTTGTGGAGGACAATGAGACAGAATCTTGTCAACAATTCAGAAAAGAGTAGGACTCCAAGGACATAAAATCTGAATGCAAAAATTAACATCATAATCGGGTTGTATCTCCGTACAATGCAGAATCAAATGGGCATTTGGCAGAATAGTGATTGGAAGGAAGGAAATGTTTTATTTAACAATGCACTGAACACATTTTATTTATGGTTATATGGCGTCAGACATATGGTTATGGACCACATAGATATTGAGAGAGGAAACCCACTGTTGCCAATTCATGGGCTCTTTTTGATTAGCAAAAAGGGATCTTTTATGTGCACCATCCCACAGACCAGGTAGTACATACCATGGCTGTTGATATACCAGTCATGGTGCACTGGCTGAAATGAGAAATAGCCCATTTGCCCACCGACGGGGATTGATCCCAGACCGACGGCACATCGAGCGGGTGCTTTACCACTGGGCTACATCCTACCTCGAAATAGTGATCGATTCCATGAATCTATCCAGTGCCTCATCTATAGAACAGTCATTCCTGATGGAATTCTTTACTGGATTTCATCCCTCTTGCATTGCCACAGAGAACTGCGACTTCCAGATTAGTTCACGAACTCAAAACTAGCACCAGACAAAGGGTGGTATAAAAATTGCGATAACTAGCACTGGACAGAGCAGAGGGTGGTAATAGAAACTGCGATAACTAGCACTGGACAGAGCTACAGGTGGTAATAGAAACTGCGATAACTAGCATCAGACAGAGCCAAGGGTGGTAATAGAAACTGCGATAACTAGCACAGAACAGAGCTAAGGGTGGTAACAGAAACTGCGATAACTAGCATCAGACAGAGCAAAGGGTGGTAATAGAAATTGTGATAACTAGCGCTGGACAGAGCAAAGGGTGATAATAGAAATTGCGATATCTAGCACTGGACAGAGCAAAGAGTGGTAATAGAAATTGTGATAACTATCACTGGACAGAGCAAAGGGTGATAGAAACTGTGATCAAATTCTAAATTTACAGTGATGCAGCTACTTGGAGAAAAAAATGTCTGTGTTAATAAACACTTGTGTAAATAAAACAGCAATTCAGTGCAATGTACAAAATGTTTTAATTCTTTTTCATAAATCTATTTTCACATTAGTATGACAGTAACAGATTACAAACACACAGCACAACAGTGCACAAATAACAGTTAAAGTGTACAGTGCATGTAATGTATGCAAATTTGTTTTATATCAGGTATTGAAACCGAGACACAAGTCTGTATTCGTGTACTTGTAAATAAAAGATGATAACTGATAAATGATAAAATGTAGGTTTTTGGTTCGTTAAACCTGGTATAATGAGCACAGAGAATTTTTGTGATCCCATTATCTAGTATTCTTTACAAAATCTCACATGCCTGGGTTTGGTCTGACATGCACAAAAACTACCAAGGCCCCAGACACCCATTTTCTATAGTTTGATACCCATGCATTGCCCACATGTACACTCTACAACACTAACTTTAAATTTCTGTAACACTTAATATATATTAATTGGCTTTTTGTTTCACAAAAATTAGTATTAGTTTAGTCACAAAGGAAAGTAATAAAAGTAACAATACCATTACAACTAATGACTTGAAAAGTCGCCCTAATACAGTTTATTTGCAGGGGTTGAATGCAAATCTTTACAACATATATTATGTCAAATAACTAACTCCAGGGTCCTACTTCACAACTCTCTCTCAGCTTTACAATATCTCGGTGCCATGCACAAATATTGGCAAGGATTATGTGATGGTGCTTAATTTTGAGAGTTTGATGAATGAATAAAGACTAACCTTTGACTGGTCAACTACAAAAGGCACGACATTCGTTGATATATGGTCTCGTGCCAAAGTAAAACACGGGACAGATGAGGTGCTAATTGAGCTGTGACACTAAACAAGTCTGTGTCTTGACATTTGTTTAGGATTACATCCAAAATATTACAGAGACTTAGGGACCATCCATAATTTTCAACATTTTCACGAGCGTACAAACCATACGCTTTTGACCACCCCCCCTCAAAAGTGTACATCCCCAAATGAAAAATGTTGATAGATATTTTTCATTATAAAAAAAAAAACCGTACGCTGGTCCCTTAACCCGCATACGGTTTGTACGCTCGTGAAAATGTTAAAAATTATGGACGACCCCTTAGACTTCTCACTATTGCTAACAACTTGACTTGAGCCAACTTTCGGGGGGAAAAAAAGAAAAGAAAAAAAAAAAAAAAGCACATCATTTTGTTAGCTATGTTAGTGCCTGTTAGTCTAATTTTTCACTCAATGCCACTGCTGGCCTCAAGGTATAATCAGTTAGCAAACTAAAAGGAAAAGAAAAGTATGATTTTGAAGCCTTAGTAATTAAATAGCGTAACACCAAATATACTGGAAAGTACTTCTAACAATAACATTATGTAACAAAACAATTTAGTTTGTTTCTAAAAACGAAGTTATGTACACAATTATTATATTTGTTTTGACTTCTTTTTTTTTAAATAGTAGAACAATTATGTTTTCTATAACATGATATCTAATGTTGCCATTGAATCACTTTTTGAAATTTCTGTATTATGATAATTAGCATCTCGACCTAAATATCTTGCATGACAAAACAGAAGTGACATCATATCATCATCGAGCAATGTTTGTGATAGTCTGGAAACATTTTGTGCTACACATTTGGTTAGAGAACTTGTTTATCACATGAAAGCATATTATGTCAGTTTTAAACAATAGTAACATGTTCTCATTTTATCTACTTCAATAAAACTGTAAATAAATGTGTTGAGTATATCATTAAATAAAATGTTTCTTCCTTCCTTCTTCAACTGACAAAACTGAAACTTTATGCCATTCTTCCTGTAGTATGTTTAGTATTTCGTAAAATATACAAAAGAACATCGTATTATTGTGGACTATGGATTATTACGAGTCGACAAGTATAATCCAGCTCTAGATTTACTTTACTATCTGTATACTACTGTGTGACAGTAATAATACACTACACTGATAATACAGCAAATAAAATTACAAAAACCCAAAGAATCTCAGATAGACATTTAATGTGAAAATAGACCATCAAAATATATACAATAAGTGCTAAAAGACTGCCTTGTTAGAATTAGGAAAATAAAACTAACACTGTTAACACCTTGTCATTAATGATCCTGGAAATTCTGTAGAGGGGGTGCTTTATTGTAATTTCTTTCTTTCATTGAATTCAGTTTCCGCACAGTACACTATAAAAGGGGTGGTGCATGCTGGAGGCCACCTTCCACATTCCCCACTCCCACTTCAAATCAAATTGATTTTTTAAATATTGTGCGATACAGAAGCAATTTTAACATGATACATGTCCGAGTCATATTAATCATGCTTTACTGCACCGTCAAATGACAAATGACAAAGATGATCTGTATAAAGTGGTGAATATTGTGACAAAAATGAATATTTAAATGCATAATATTAACCCATTCTGTGTTGTTTTTGTAACACATTTTCATGGATTGATGTACTTTGCTTGAACACCGAGAGTAGGGATGAGTTTTGGAACTAATAAAAAGTCACCAGATTGAAACAGATGTGAACATCAAAAATCAGATTGTAAAAAATGCTCCATTTTGTAAACTGTCAATTGTCTGTACTTGTGAAATGTAAAAACATTTTAAGGACAAAAATGCCCCATTTTGTACACAGTCAATTCTCTCTACTTATTAATGACAAATAATTACAAAAACACATATACGGTATAGATAAAATACTGTAGGTCAACCATCAGTTTCTGCAATGTGCTGGTTGCCCCTTAGGTATTTTCTAGCAAATGCCCAGTCTAACAACAAATTAATAAAATTACAACAAAGTTTTATTTATTTGTCTATTTGTGTAAAGTTGCTATCAACAGTTTTTGCGATCAACAGTTTTTGCTGTCAACAGTTTTGGCTATCAACAGTTTTTATCATCAACAGTTTTTATCATCAACAGTTTTCTTTGAAATAAAACCCCAAACAACACCACCCCAGCATTAGATGTTGTTGTCTAGTTGTAAAGTTTATATATGTTGCTACATCAACAGTTTTTACTATCAACAGTTTTGTTTGAAAAAAAGCCCCACACATAAACCCTAACAACCACCACCCAGCATTTATGTTGTGGTCAAGTTGTAAATGATATTGGGGGCTAGCTATGGTTTTGATGCTAGATGAATTGTGCTTGGTTCACTGAAGTCGCCAAATCGTCCCGTTTGATCGACGGCTCTCACTGCGAAATGGTACTTGTTGCCGTCCTGGAACTGGGTCAAAGTGCAAGCCATGGGAAGAGGCAGTGCCTTCACATCTCCAACCTGGGGAATAAGTCAAACGAAATATCTCAAGATCCGAATATACTAAAAACATTAGCATTTTCAACATCATAGAGGGGTGGGATCTAGTTCATTTGGTAGAGCACTCGCCTGAGGTGTGTCGTCGTATGACTGAATTTCCTTGTTGAACCCATTCTCTGATTGGGTTTATCCTGTCCAAACCAGTATCTCTCAACAAGAACAAGAACAAGTTTATTCAATATTAAGGCCACAGGCCCAAAATACCCCCCAAAAAACCATGATATATATTTTGTCGCATGCAAGTGGTTACAAAACATAATCACGTAGCTGTCTTATCACAGATACCTGATATAAAAACAATGTCTCTCAACAGGTGTACCAAAGACCATGGAATGTGCTGTCGTGTCTATGGGAAAGTGCATATAAAAGATCCTTTACTCCTGATAGAAAAATGTAGCAGGTTTACTCCTAGACTATATTTCAGAATTATTAAATATTTGACATTTTATTGTCAAAGGTTAATAAATATGCTCTAATGGTGTTGTTAAATAAAACACACTTCAACTTTTCAATATAATAACGGCAGGGGAGTTACCATGGTAATTATTTTATACTTAGTGGGTCTTCAGAATTGTTTCTCTCAGTGCACAACTGGTTTAAATAAAATCTTACTTTGTGGGTAGTAGGTATATATTTATAGAATTTTAAACACGCTTTAATTTCATATGATAGTCATGTTTATGTCCCAAGTGAAATAATTTTCAGTTTTGACAAGCTTCAGTGAATGACAATGAAAATTATTTAACGAGGGACATAAACACAATACAAAATGGTAGCTAGTTTAATATCCTGTTTATTACCCATAATCAATTTTAAGTTATATCAATGAACTTGTTTGACTGACGTCCCTGGAAGGTCGTAGTGCGTAAACTGTATGAATAAAGTTTGTTTTGTTTAATAACACCACTAGATCACATTGATCAATTAATCATCAGCTATAAGATTTGGTAATTCTGACACGTAGTAATCAGAGGAAACCCAGTACATTTTTCCTAATGCAGCAAGGGATCTTTTATATGCACTTTCCCAAAGACAGGTAAGCACATACCACAGCCTTTGACCAGTTGTGGTGCACTGGTTGGACCAAATGTATGAAGTAATCTTATGATGCAGAGGTGTTACATTCCACTTACTGGAACGTAAAGCCACTGGAATGTAACACTTTAATATAAACCAATATATGTTTTAACTATATGGGTAATATTATCTGAAACTGAGAACAAAATTTATATAAAACTGTCACAAAAATAAAGTTAAACATTGGGAGACCTCAAATCCATAATAGATTTGTAAAGAAAGTTTACTTATGTAACTACCTTTTTCCACAGAGCAGAACTAGCCGGTGAACTGGTTTCCTGGTACGCAAACAGCTGGTACGAGCTGATATCCGATACATTTTCGGTGCTCGTCACATTCCACGACAACACAATACCTGAAATACAACAATATACATCTTTTAAAAGCTGTGGGATCAAATGATCAACACTATTACTACTACAGTCAAAATGAATACGAAGCTGATGCAGATATCCTGTATGTCATCAATTAAGACTAGTGAAATAATATTTTTTTATTTAACATAAGGGAAGTTTATACATATATATATATATATATATAAAAATATTTTAAAATTATATCAAAATCCTTATATTCCATTGATGCAATTGTAATATTCAGACTGAGTTACCAAGTACATACATCAAGCAATCAATCTTTTTATATATTTTTTTAAAACAGTTTATTTTTAACAGTTCCTAAAGAACAATTAATATGTGAAAACTAGTTTCATGAGTGATTGGATACGTTTAATAGTTGGAATAAGATTCGCCTTACCTTGGCTAACCCGGGAGATTTTTAAGCTTGGCTTTGGAGGGAGCGGTTTTCCTGAGACAGATTTTGAACTTGGTGTGGAAGGTAGTGGGGCAGGATGTCGGACCGGTTGGGTCACTGCACTGCTGGGCTAGAGTCACAACACAAACATATGTCACAATAACTGAATACAAAGATTATTTATAGTATATTGTAACGTATGTTTTCATTTCCAATAAAGGCGATTTCAATTTTATAATATTAAATAAACATTATTGAAAATGCTGCATTCGAATTGCTTTTTGGATAAAAGAAAAAGACAAGGACCATGAGTTAACTCCCTTGAACAGTAACATAATTTGTACAATTTTCCTTATCTGCAGCTGTGTGGTGTGCATACTGAAAATGTTGAGCGACATCACATATGAATAACAATGTCAACCATGTTTTTGAATATAGTTTGGAACATTTAGTGTAAGTATTTTGTAAGATTCTTTGCAGCATTTACATGAAAGCAAAAGTAGGAATAGACATTTTTACTCGATACTTAGAATACAAAAGTATAGCTTAAAGTTAACAATTTTATTAAGGCAAATTTTAAATTGCAGGTAATGTATAACACAGGGCTCACCATGCAACATTTTTTGGTGTAGCCAATTTTCAGAGATGTAGCATTTATTCTTGAAAATTATTAAAATGTGGTTAATTTAAGGAATATTTTATTAGCCCAAGACTAAATGTTGTAGCCACTTTGTATAAAAATTATCAATGGACTAATTTGGCAATGTACAGGGTGAACCCTGGTAACAGTGGTAATATCACCAAGTACTCACAACGCTGTTGGATGTGGGTGGCACATTAACCCTCACAATAGTCTGTGTCTGAGGTGGGGGAGCACTCATCAGAGGTGGAGGGGGCCTCATGGACTGCACTGGTGCGGAAGGTCGAACACTGGTCGTGGTATATGTGAGCTGCGTGGGCTGACCGGCCCGCAACTGAGGCATCGCTTGAGGCGAAATCTGCTTGGCGACGGAAACACCCTGAGGTCTGACAGAGGACAGCTGCGTGGACGTTGCTGGGACCATCGTCAGCAGAGTCCCTGGACGGATATTGGGACCCGAAGCGATCGTCACCACCTGGAACGTGCCACCCGCACGGTTCAGGTTAGCCGCATTGTTCAGGATCTGAGTCCCCGCCGGCGAGCTCAGCAGTATGGATGCCCCGGAGATGGCCTGTGCCAGCGGCTGGCCTGGTTGCCGTGGCTGCTGCGGCCCCATCTGTCGTATAACCTGCTGCGGTAGCTGGTGGAGGTTTGCCGGTCGCAGCTGAGACGCGGTGGCCCCGGGAGGAAGGACCTGCACAGTCTGGACCATCTGACCGGGCTTCAGCTGCCCATCGTCGTCCGCGGTCAGATCGATCACCTTCGGAATGGCGTTCACGGGCGTCTGGGTCGTGTTTGGAGTTATTGGACTGACGACCAGCAAACTGGATCCCATAGAGTTGGGCACTCCCTGAAGTCTGACCGTGTCGCCGATGCGAGCGCTATCCAGTAAACTGCGCACGGTGCTGGCTGCGTTATTCATGTGCTGGTTGAGTTGTGTGTTGTTCAGGTGCTGGGTGAGCTGTGGTCGAACGCCAGCGGCCGATGGAACTGGGGGAGTGCTCACGCTGGTGATTGCCGTACTCACGCGTGGCATCGCAGTGGCTGTAAGGAGCTGCAAAGAAAATGTTTTAATGTCAGTTTTAAACCTTTGGCAAGCAGCAACTTCTTAAGCTTAGTTATATTATGCAGTCTTTTAGTACACAGTAAAAAAATTCTAATGCATAATTGCTACTGAAAATTACTAATGCACCTAAGTGTGTTTGAAGAAAATCTTGTTATTATTTTTTTTTTTGTACCATTTATGAAATATGGATTTGAAGTGAAATTATGGTAAGATATGTTATATTTATTGTGTATGATGCCAAAACAAGTGTATGAAAAGTGATTGTTGTCGGCATTAATAAGTCAAATTACAGTTTACCTGTGTCACACTGTTTCTGGCAGCAATGGCAGAGCTGGTGAGGGTTACAGTGGGCGTGTTGGGTTTCACCGCCGAGATCAGAGACAGAGTGTTCTGGGTGGCCTGAGGCGGTTGGGTGAGCACAGAGGTCAAGGCAACGGCCGCAGTCGACTTTGGAGGAGTCTTAGCCAGTCTTTGAGCAACTACTGACATTGTCTGCTGAAACAAAAGTCAAATATTGTAAATCATAAAATATTAACTGCAGTGAAACATCTCAAAACCAGACCCTCTGTAAACCAGAATTCCCTCAAAACCAGACATTTTACCCAGTCTGTTTTTAAAAACCAGGACAGAACTTAACCTCTCTAAACTGGATCCCTCTTAAAACCGGACATTTGTCTTGGTCCCAAAGGTGTCCAAGTTAGAGGGGTTTCACTGTATCTTAAAATTTAGCAAAATCCAAATGTGAAATATTAACGACATAAAAACGTTAGTGTGATCGGCATATTAGACATGTAAAAAAAAAAAGAAGCTTAAATTGTAGGATCAGCCATAAGAATACTTTTGATATAACTTTGATGATGTTAAGCAATAGGCACTATTTCTCATTGTAAACAGGCTCAAATATTAAAGTGAAGCTGCCTACAGACAACTAAAATTTAGTAGAATATTGCAGTAATGTGCACACAAACTAAGTATTGTATTTTGATGTATTTATTGTTTAATCTATATAGCATGTAAACATTGTTGTATGCTAAGTAGTTAATCACTCTGTGCTCAATTTATAGTATTCAACAAAAATTGCTAAGTCTTGTAACAATTTACATCCAAGATTATCAGGACTCAAAAGATGTCATGATCAAGAATTATTAGTCATAGGTGTTGGGGGATTTTAGTGTGGGTATTTTGTAAAATGACTTATGGTACTTAGGTGAAAATGAAACTATGATTAACACCTACTATTATTGGTTACTGAGAACAAAAATAAAAAAGTAATGTAAATTCTTACCTTTGGTTCATCCAGTGAAACTTGTATTCCAATAGCTTTTGTGGTAATTTGCTACAAAATAAAAAATAAAGTTAGTTTTAAATCCCAAATTAAAAATTGCAATTTAGTTAAAAGATAAATGTTAAAGACCAGTTTGATTTAAAAACATTGAAAAAAAAGTCCACATTTTGCCAAGTTTACATCTCCCAATATGCAAGGTACATAGAGAATACTAAATGAGTTCCCGTGTGAGACCGTTTATATTACAATGGATGTGTATTTAATAGTACATCACGAGCGAAAGTGAATGATGTACAATAAAAAACACACAAGTTGTAATATAAACAGTCTTACATAGGAACGATTATAGTATTTTATTTACTACACTGCACATCAATGAACAAAAATCACACAGAATGACTTTCAAAATAACTAAACAAGACATGAAAATACACAGATTAAAGATCGGGAAAATGACATCACGTTGTGGTCACTTCATTTAGCTATTTATGAATGAAACTTTTCTTTCCCACACCACACATCTATCAATGAAGATTATACAAACAATATTATAAATATATTCAAGGCTAAACACAATTATAAAAATATATATATTGTTAAATTATGCTGCTAACATTAATTTTAAGAATATACAGGATGTATTTTTTTTATTACAAAAATATGAATCAAAACAGCCATGCGCACACGTTTTGCATGAAGATCTCTGCGGAGATATACAGTGTGACATAGTTGATCACCTGATCAGAGGTCATGAACTCTTAAAAAGCATATACCACCATGTGAAGAGACAATAAATATCACATGGGTATCTTCCACAGCGGTGTAATAAATGTATATCACGAAGATCATTAAAGGTATATTAATTATTGGATTTGCATGTGCCATATTTTGCTATTTTTAATTTATTTGCAATAACAAATTAACATATATCCTAAATATAATATCTGTATAATGCACTCAAACTTTATAATATGTTGCTACTTGGCACAAACTATGGCTTCCCATTGAATCCTAGGTAAAAACTAAAATTTTAAAAATTACTTAAGTCACATAAAATCCACTAATAAAAATTCAACAGGAACTGACGGACAGTTATTAAATCAACATTTATGATTAGTGGAAGCTTTACATCCATCAAAATATTTCTGATGCGACTTTGATATATTAGAGTTTACTTACTCTTAAAGCAGCTGTTGCAGCCTTCCTCTTCTCGAGTTTTTGTTTTAACACTGTAAGATCCACGACCTGTTTCTGAAGCTCACGTGCCTGTGTTTTCCACTTGTCATTTGCCTCCTGGAGATCAGCGACCCTCTTCTGTAGTTGGACAATCTCCTCGTCTCGATGAGCACTCATGTAAGTCTGAACCTTACTGCGCACTAATACTTCTAGCTCCTGTTCAATACACATTTCATAAATGCAATGGTCATAAATCTGTTAGCTATCAATAAACTATGGTTAAACAAACCCATCAAAAGTCTGTGCTATCTGATCTGAATAATCTATTAAAGTCATCTGGACTTGCCATTGTTTTCATAATTATTAATATTGATATTTTCCTAATAAAAATAAAACGGTGGGTCATATTACTGCAAACCAAGGATAAACTTAGCAATGTCATCTATAAATCACTATCAACTGCACCACTGCAAAGTAAGTAAACTATATTTTTTTGAAATTGAAGTCACAACACATCCTTAGTAGTAAGAACTTTAGATACGCCAAAAATTGGAGAAGCAACCAGAGATGTCATTAGTAAGTGACTCGCCATTTTTCCCCCCACCTATTTCATAAATGTTTACCTATGAATAAATACTTTTATTTTGTTGTTATTTTTATCATTAAATTTGTCTGTCATGTGCTTTTGAATCGCTCATTCCTGGTTGTTAATATTTAATGTCAACATTTAACATACAGAGATTTCAATACCGGTGGTACGGTACATAGATTGGCTCTAGGATTAGAGTTGCATCTAGAGTCTAAAATGGTGGCCCCAATCAGAATGTAACCAAAGTATAAGTTGAAATGTTCTATCATAAGTCAGTGTTTCTGCCAGAAAGAAATTTTTGTGTATGGCGCTATGGAATTGAATGCAACCACAGTCAATAGAGGGTATGGGAGCCTAGCCCAAAAAGAAAATGGGTTAAGTTTAGGATTAGGGTTAAGAAAATTATACAGTAATGGTAAGAGTAATTAATTTTGTCAAAAGGTTAACTTAAAATAATTAAATCTGCAAAAAAATATGGGTATGACACCATACCTGTTTTACCCTCTGGCATAAACCCTGTAAGTCTTGGACAGAGAATATCAAAATGTTTGGACAATGAAAAACCTGGAAACACCGAATGGATAATTAAAAATTTGGAATTTTAAATTTCATCACTTCAAGATTTTAATATCAACCTGATTATGTCAATGACATTTGACTTGTAGCAGACAGTAACAGCCACCAATAATTTGATTTTCATCCATTACATCTATTGCTAAAGACATCAGTACTGCAGGGCTTCTATAATGTTTACAAAATCCACTTGCCATGGGATCAGTGACTTTAAAAATTTACTAGCCATGATAAAAAATTCACTGCCCCTATTTTACTAATAGTTGTAATCAGAAGTTGCCTAAAGAGTTTAAAAACACTAATATTGAAGGCGGGGGTGGGGGCAACATATTCATATTTACAAAATAGACTTAAATGCAGCATTTGACAACTTTTTTTTACTAGCCGTCGGGCATGGCAATAGTAGTTATTTACTAGCCCAACATTGAATATCACTAGCCATGGGAGTGGGGCTAACATAATCTAGAAGCCCTGGTACTGTGAACCTTCTAAAAGTTAAAATTCTGGTTTGAAAACCAAGCTCACCTTGCTGCTGAGGCGTACTGTTTTGGTGCTGGACTGAGATGTGGCCTGCGAGGTCTTGTCATCCTCCTCATCGGACACTGAAGTGACATCTTCAGCCTCAGACTTCACCCCGCTCGACTCGCTGTGTCGCGATTCCTCCGAATCCGAGTCACTGTCAACCTGCTCAACTGTCTCTGGTGATATTCCTATCACAGATCCCAACTTGCCAATCACCTCGTCAAGACGTGACCTCTTCAGAGGCTGATCGGAATCAAGTGCATCTTCCTGGAAGCGTTTCCTTTCATTTGTTGCATCGGCACCAACTGATGTCATCTCCTCATCTTCTACAGCATCAACTGATGACACCTCCTTATCTTCTTTAGTATCAACTGATGTCACCTCCTTGTCTGCTTTAGCATCAACTGATGTCACTTCCTTATGTACTTCAGCATCAACTGGTGTCACCTCCTTGTCTGCTTCAGCATCAACTGATGTCATCTCCTCATCTTCTACAGCATCAACTGATGTCACCTCCTTATTTTCTTCAGTATCAACTGATATCACCTCCTTATGTACTGCAGCATCAACTGATGTTGTCTCCTTGATTTCTTCAGCAGTTTCCTCTTTCAATGTAGACATGTCTTCTTGCTTTGAGCTCTTCTCAACTTCATTTGAATCACAATTCTTATTATTTTCTTTCAATTCATCTGAAATAAGGTCTGGAGATTTTAGATCATTAACATCATTGTCAGTGGAAATGTCACTGGTTTCCATTTTTTCTACATTATTTTGACTTTCACTACTGGCACTTTGGGATTCATCATTGGAAGATGGCATCTGCTCCGTGTTTGAGACAGAGGCAGATGACAGTGGTGATCCGTCAGCATCTGTTTCATCACAGAGTGCTATGGCATTATCCACCTCACACTCGTCAATCAAGCATGAATTACTTTGGACAGAATTAGGAAAACTGTTTTGATCATTAAATATTCCTTCATGCTTTGTTGAATTAGGTTGAGATTCAGAATCATTTGAGGTATCTATAATTGTAATGAGTAAAACAAAGAACATGAAGTAAGTACTGCCAAATCAGATAATCCCACTTGTACTTTTAATGTTGAGACGTATCAAAATAACGTAATGTTGTTCAAGATATATGATTTTAGATAACTTAAACATTTTGTTAATGCAATTATATTTTATAATTAATTGAAATTCAGAGATCCATATGAACTAAAAAAAAAAAAAGGTTATCTACTGTGATTTCACAGAAGTAGATCTTTATGAAAGAGGGAGGCTTACATATCCAAAAAGATAAATTCATATAAATTTGCTAAAGAGACATTCTCATTATGCAATCAAATTATACTGTGAGAACACCAAGCCGTGCCCGAGTCACACCAATTCGAGCAGGTTCTACCTGTACTACTCACGACAAATCCCAGGTGACAAGTCGGTGCGACAAAAAGCATAATAAGAACGCCACTTTAGAGAACTCCTTACCGAAATCATCCCAGGAGATTTTAATCAAGATGCTTCATCCAAGTAATATTGATACCAAAAGTATAATTCTATATGATAATTAATTCCTAAGTGTTTCACAATTTATAATAAAATTAGTGCTGGAAATTGGAACTAAGGAAGTAATACAGGGCCCAATATTACACGCAAACCACCGTTCTGTTCACGTGTCGGTTACGCAAAATTTAATTTACACGAACCGCAAATTGGTTACATCATAACCTGTAAACGTTCAGGAATTAAAACATGCAACTTCACGATTACAGGAAGTCTATTCACACAGACATACATACTACTAGTATTCCGACAAATGTGTTAGGCGCAGCAAGCCAGTAAACAACGTTATATTGCAACAGTTGTAATTTGCCACCAGTCTAAACTAAACGTTCAGTATAAAGTCGAGCCAAAAGCTTTAAGAAATGTGCACTGACCGATGGGGATGGCTAAATTATCTGCTGCTATTTTATCTTTAAAGGAATATATGTAGACATAATATTGGATTGGCCATAATTTTATATATGTTGAAAAAAGTTTTAACGTAAACAGGAATCTAAAAGTGTCACAAAAAACGAAAAAACAAATCCCTCCAAATGATTATGTTTCTATTTTGTTTCAGTATTGGGGCTGATATTCAGTTCTTTTACAATATTGTTAACTTTAGCAAGCATTAAAGA
Source organism: Gigantopelta aegis (assembly GCF_016097555.1). Lineage (NCBI taxonomy): Eukaryota > Metazoa > Mollusca > Gastropoda > Neomphalida > Peltospiridae > Gigantopelta > Gigantopelta aegis. The sequence continues at coordinate 66,478,144 of NC_054706.1, forward strand.
CATTTTTTTTGTAAAATGTTTTCTTTTGTATTTTGTTTTAACTTTATGTTTGAGCTAAACACTATGTATTTAAAATATAATTTCAACGTAATTTTGAGGTAACCGATCAGGTAACCCACAGATATAATATAATTCATGTAACCAAACAATTGGTTACCTAGGTAAAAACCACATGAACCGACTTCCGGTTACCCCAGATTTCAAAATATGTTGTTATTTTTTAAAATAGGTTTGGGATAGTGTCAAAAATAAGGAGTATATTTGAGCATTGTGGTATTAAAATGTAACAAAATCACAAGCTAAATAGCAGATAACATAATCATACATAAATCACTGCAATTTATTTGTGGTTTTTAGCAGGTGAATTTTTTATTTTACCAGTTTTTTTGCTTTCCGCAGGTCGCTATTTCAAGCCCTGTAAAATACAGGTAACTTGCAGTTTAAATTATTATGAACTAAATTTATTCTAACTGTAAAAAAACAAAACTATATACTGTATGCTACATATGATATGTTCTCCAGAATGAATTTAAATGCAATTGTATTTTCAACTTGTTTTACAGGGTAGCATGCCTCCCAACCCCCCCCCCCCCCCTTGATTAATCTTGATTAGCGATATTTCTAGTCAATTGAAAATTGATTAGCAACTACTGTTTAATGTTTTAAATTGTGTAGCGATTTCTGAAACTTGCATAGCAAATCACAGCACCATACTCAACAAAATGTTTCTTGATTTATCATATGATAAACAAAATGCAATAGTATGTGTGAAATCACTGTACAGTACAATTTAGTACTGGTCAGTATTACAAAACTGTCCATTGCCACAAACAGATTTTTTTTTTATCAATCCCAGATTTGTTCCATCGATACAGGAATAGCTACTTGACGTACATGTACTTTATCATTTCTTCAAAATTAAACGGCAAAGCTAGTCTATTATCACACATAACTATATGATTTTTTTCAATATAACTCAGGACATGGTGTAATATAATTTAATAATATTGCATGTAATAGCTTAGTTGCCATTAGCAAGCAAATATAAACCTATCTCTTCGGACATGTGTGCCTCCCTCTTTAACACTGATAATCACGGTACAATGCATTTATAAGAAAATCAAAGTTTCTGCAGGACAGTATTTTATACGGGTAATCACTCCTAAGTTGCTAAATACAGCATGTGCAGTGTTCGAAAAATAAGCACTTGTACATTTGTCCTGACAAGTGAAAATCGGCTCAGACAAGCAAATGTCCAGTGGACAAGTAAAAATGTTCAATGCAGTTTCATTTTGAGCAATCAAAAACATTGACATTACACTTAAATAAAACAAACCATTTATTTGGACAAGTGAAAATATTGGTGAAAAATGTTTCATTCATGTTTTGTTTTAACACCACCACTAGAACACATTGATTAATTAATCATTGGCTATTGGATGTCAAACATATGGTAATTCTGACTTTTGAAGGAAACTCACCATTTTCCCACAGACAGGAAAGCAGTGCACATACCACAGCCTTTGATCAGTTATGGTGTACTGGTTGGAACAAGAAAACTCAATCAACTGAATAGATCCACAGAGGTGGTTCGATCCTGCAATGCTTTAAGTGAGCACTCAACTGACTGAGCTAAATCACACACACACACACGCATACACATTGGCAAACAGGTAGATTTCTAGATGTAGTAACTTCTCTGGCAGACTAGTGAAAAAATCTGCTAATTTCTTTTGCTGATATTCTGTCATTAACTGGTTCAGCTTTTACATCAAAATTGCTGAATGCTTCAAGGGCTGGGAGTTTCAACTATCATTTACTTTTAAATGTATAACATTTACAAAATGAAACCCAGTCAATTAACATCTAGTAACATACATGTTAATAAACATTTAAGACTTAAAAGCCATTAAAAGCCATCAGTAGTCAGCCTAGAGCGGACAAACTAGCTAGCCTGCAATCTTGAGTAAACTGCTAACATCCTGTTGGTGTTATTTCACTTACCAGTAGTAACTGCAGACCCCTCATCCTTTTGTTCAGGACCAGACTCTGTCTTGTTCGTCTCGTCAGTAATGTCTTTTTCTACTGAATCTGAAGAATCAGTTTTAGATTCTGATTCAGAATTGTCCAGTTCTAAATGTAACTCTGAATTCTGACCTATTTCAGACTCTTTAGCATCTTGCTCAGTGTTTGTAGTCTGTTCCTTGTCATCTGTGTCTACACTTGTTAGGCTATTTGGCTTCTTTTCATCTAGCTTTGGTTTCACGGAGAATTCAGAGATACTCTCAAATAAATTATCTTTTCTACACAAAAGTTTTGAGTCTGCCCTAAATTCTGTATCACAGTCCTTGCCAGAAATCACTGTACATGCATCTTCGGATTTGTTTTTTGAACATGTCTTAGTTAATTCAGTTGTTTTGCTATGTTTTAATTTGTACATGATGTCTCGCATAGAATTCCTCACTTTGTCATGAATCGTCAAAGGGTTGAATGGAATGTTATCACATGAATGTTTTGTCTTATTTTTATCCAGGACAGATGATACATGATTTGCTTCTAACCCTGTAACCGACAGCGACTTTGATTGTTCATGGTTTGTTGAACTATTATCAACAGAATTATGATCCATGGAATTCATATACATGTTTGAATCTTTGCTACATGATACAGTGTTTTCACAAATAGCATCTGTACATTCATGAGATGTGTCCATAGAAACTGATTGTCCTGAATTATCCAAAGAATTTTTGAGTTCATCGGATGAAACATTAACTTTTTGAACCTCAGTATTTTTTTTTATTTCTGTTGTAGGTTCTGCTGGAGAATCATCTACCTCCATTTCCGTATCCAAGTTCTGGTCACCTTTCTTTCCCATTTTCGAAACTGCTGATAACTCATCAATATCATGTATAATTTCATCCATTGACATTTCCTTAGCAACCTTTACACAAGCATTCTTAAGACCACCATTTACACTATTTTCTTTCACAAAATGGGAATCGGTCTTTTCATCTGGTGATGATAAAATAATCACAGGTGAATTCAAGGTATCTACATGTTTGCTAAATCCTTTTGAGTCAGGTAGATTATCTGCAGACAACTCATCAATATTATGGATAATTTCGTCAGTTGACATTTCCTTGCCACCTGACACATCATTTTTAAACAAGCCATGTTTTCCAGGACTGGCAGAAATGGCACTGCTGTTATTGACAAGATCTCCTTCCCCATTCAGTGCATTTGGATTCATAATGGTCTCGGAGAATGAGTCCTTAGCATCAGAGCAAAACTCAGGCAAGTCTGAGCAGCCAATGCCATGATCAACATCTGTACTTGCCATGGACATTTTTGCTGAGCATCCCTGTCCTAATTTGGAATCTGAAAAACAAAAGATTTTTTTTATTTTTATTAAAATCTTAATTTTTCACAACTTATGATTTCAATATTCATCATTATGTATGACAGAACATTAAAATAATTGTATTCTCAGTTGTTTATTTAAATATTATATATGTGGGATCGATTAAATTGATTAATTTATCACAGATATATATAAATAGTAAAATATGACACTTGCAACTCTGAAGTAGAACCTGCCACTTGGCTTTCAATGACAAACTTTTCTGGGTAGTGAGACCAAACTCAGTTTTATTAACAAATTATTATTAGTCATTTCAGATTAATAAAACCTTGGCAAATGTATTTTCTAAATCTGTAATTTCTGTCAGACATAGTTTGTAACATGCAACTAGTTTTCTGTCTGAATGATTTTGAAATATGCAAAATAGCAGCCATTGACACTCGATGTATCATTTCCGGTACAAAACTGGTCCACTTTAATTTAAACACAGTCGTTGCTATGCATCGTAGACAGATATACATCTAATGTAGAGAAAAGCCTGCTTTTCTCGTTGCCAAATTTAATCAAATATTTTCTACTTTTCTTTCGTTTTTTTTTTTTTTGACAGATTCGAAAAAAATCGTTTAGCATAATATTACGTCATAAATAGGAGGGACTTAAAAAAAAAAAAAAATGAATACTGTTAACATTTTGACCACTTTTAACGTTAAAATACTACAAAAAAATTAACTGAATTATGACTAAGATAGAATTGTAGGAGTGGTCATAAATTAAGGTGCAGGTACGTAGGAAATAGATAACTCGACTAAGGTTCAGAATAATTCGTAGAATGGCCACCATCTTGAATTATTTTTTTTTAAACAACCAGTGACCACGATAAAAGTTAAAGCCATTACTCTTACTCCACGAACACCAATAACCAACATTAGTACAAGTATAATTACAAGTATAAACCTATAGTTTAAAACAGATTCCAAAAACCTACTTGGTGCATGTAATAGCGACACTTAGTTGCACATGTGTTTACCTTTAACAGGCGATTTCATTGGTGGAATTGGCCTACGACCTAGACAAAGCCTGGCTGGGAATTTCCACATTACATTATTTATGTTTGAAATTTCCAGTCAAAAACAAAATTACTGAAATCCATGTTACTGAAAGCTACCAACTGTAACGTAATAATACCATACTTAACTACACTGGCGCAAGACAAAGGCATTTTAAGGCGATCGCAACGCCACCTGTTTTTAACATGTTTCATATTTAATAATATCGCTTATTTTCTATTTTGGTAAACCCGTTAGTCTTTATTGAGAAAAATTTTTTGGTCTATCTGTGTGACATAAACAGTCAAAAGCAACACACGCATAACTACGTGATAAAAACCACTTATTTTTATTTAACAAGGTCGATAACTCTAGAGTCTATACTGAATAATGCGCAATGAAGTACTTTTTTTCATTGTAGACCTTTCAGTGTTTTCGGGAAACACACACTTTGCATTTAAAAGGGCATATCCTAATTTTGCTTCCATTGTCAGATATTTTCGACTAACAGAGCCTGTCTGATGACGAAAACTGCATAGTCAATACATGTTCTTGTTTAGTAGGCTATATCAGTGTCTATATAAGCAAGATGTCTGTTGTCAGTCCTAATGTTTGTAGTAAACCAAACCGGATTTTACTTCCCTAGATAATTTCGTACGTACAACCAGGTTACCTATAATTTCGTACGTAAAAAAAATAAAAATAAAATTACAATGTACAATAATGAAATAATAATAATAATGTGACACTGCGATGCATGTTTTAGCCCGTGTTCGAACCCTCAGCCCAAGCCAAGTTTGCACTGGTTGGAACGGAAAATATCGATAATAACTGGGATATGACGATTATTAGTTGACTTAATAAACTATGTGTTTGTACTAATTGTAAATAGTTTTATTGTTGGGTTATTTGCCAACCATTTCCCGTGTATCGTTGTCATGGTAATCGTCGTGGCCACTAGATCAGCAGATATCAAATACCAAAATGCAACCCTACTTTAGGCTCATTCGTAAATATTGGAAGGTACCAGCAAATTTGGAAGAGCAGTTATATTAAAGTGACAGACCCTAGGTTTTTTTTTAACACTACGGCGTATTTTTCACCATCAGACTTGTTTTTTGATAACAGAATGGATAATCTTAAAATTTATATTAAAACATATTACTGAGATTTAAAGCCATACCAACTCCAAACATTGCGTGCTTTAAGTTGGCTGTTCCATCAGTTGTCTTCATACAGGTATTGTAAAATAAGATTTAACCTATGCAATTTCATGAACTAATTTTGTTTTTAAATGTCATTTGAGTTGGGTTTAAAACTTAATAATATATTTTTATATGAATTTTTATTGAGTTATATGCCGATGCAACGGTTCCGTTTTGACGCAAACGGACTATAGACAAGAATCGGGGCATGGGATGGGGGGGGGGGGGGGGGGGGGGGGGGGGGGGGGGGGGGGGGGGGGGGGGGGGGGGCAGGCATGACTATTTTTCAGGGCCGCAACTGCGAAATTTGTATTTAAAAGATTACGGTATAATCTTTATTATTAGTATATTTATTTTAACTTCTTCAGAGATTACAGGTAATAAAATGTATGCTAAATGTGTTAGTTGTAATTGCTAAGAATTTTCCCAACAGGTCGACCCACTGTTTAACAGCTCTGGATTGTCCCACTTGCAAATACACCGAAGTGCTTGCAAAATAATGTAGCAATTCTTAACCAAATTGCAAGTGTAGGTTACACGCATGCATGCACACGATAGTGTGTCTTCGAGGTACCAATGATCGTAATGAGCACAGGCGAAAGCAGCAAATATTAAACAGGAAACCGACACTGCAGTTACATCCTTGGAAGCAAGACTGTTTTTCGTGTGTGCGATCTTTGGCATCAAAATAATATTAAAAGTAAATTAATATGAGCGGTACAGTTCCCAATGGTGCTGGTATGCTACCTTCAAACATTATTTGATCGGTTCCTGATATGGTTATTCGGTTCACTAGACTGGGCCATACATTTTATGTTAAACTGAATGATCACATCGGGAACCAGTCAAATAGTTCGCGAACGTTAGCGTCACTCGCCGTCGTTAACTCACGTGGAGATGATGTTGCAATCCACCTCCACACAAACCAACGCCATTGAAGGAGTTACGGCTTTACGTGCACGTTGAGAATAAGCTGTTGTAGCAAACGCCTGTCATGGGCGCAAGTGTTGGCTCTCACCATCTCTTCCGTCTATGACAGAACAACGCCATTCGTTGTTTGTAACCTTTTGTTGGGAACATTATTCCGAATGTGTTAACCTATTGGTAGGGATGTTTTAATTGGTCAAATGAGAGGTCATCTGAACATGGGGAAAACGTTGGCACTGATCAGGGCCACGTTCCACAAAGCGCCAAGATCGCTGTAAGTGTATTACTATCAGTTATGCATTTAATATGATCTTAGCATTAAGATTGCTTCGTAAAACGGGGCTCAGATCTGTTAAATGGACCTTTCACCGTGAACATTAATTGCAAATGTGCTAACCTATTGGCAGTAATCTTTTGATTGGTCGAATGAAAGGTTATCTGGACATGAGATGACGTTGACGCTGATCAGATCTGTCATATGAGAGCTCCAAGGCCAAGGTACACAGACATCAAGATAAACTCACCTTTTAGGCTTCCAAGAGGAGTGTCTATTGCCGACATCATAAATCTGAAGAAAAAAAAACATCATTATCATAGCAACAGGGAAACCGTGTGATAAAGATCAAAGAAATGTTAATTCATATCGTGTAATAACAAAATCACGAATAGTGAACTCGTTTCAGTGTACCGCACTAGCAGGGTTTCTGCCAGAGGGTAAAACGGGTATGGCGCCATACCCAACATTTTATTTTTAAAAGTTAACTTTTTGACAAAATTAATTACTCTCATCATTACTGTATGATTTTCTTAACCCAACCCTAAACTTAACCCATTTTCTCTCTGGGGGAGGTCCCCCATACCCCTTGTTGACTGTGGTTGCATTCAATTCCATAGCGCCATACCCAAAAATTTCTTTCTGGCAGAAACAGACTATATTACGTATATGAATTAAAAAAACGTTCGTTTGTCCGTATTTCAATTTAGAACTTAATTTGAATAATCCACCCACTCGCCCCATATTAACTCATATGCGATAAAATGTGGTTTAGTTATTGTCCGATTTTTAACGTTTTAAAACAAACTTTTCAGGAGTGGCAAGGACTTTTCTGTTGTCATTCCCCTCATTTGACGCACCGAATTTGTGTTTATCCTTTCTACAGTACTAATGTCCTTCCCACAGGGAAAGTCTTTTTTATACTATGGAATTTACTACAAGTTATTTATTTCTGAGCCAATTGCTTTCTAAATTGCACACAAAAATAGTTCTTTCTTTAATTTCCAAAACACTTCTACTTTTTTTCTTACGTCAAATCAAACTGAAATTATTTTTAAAAAAATACAACAAAAAAACACAAAAAACAAACAAAAAAACACAACATTTTTGTAGGATCAATCGTTCGTTCCACGATCATTGTTCCTCATGTATCGTGTTACCATATCCTGTCCGTGGAAGGTGACTATGGAAGTCCCACCGTAGGCGTGTGTGCTGGATGAGGGTTTTGGGACTATGGGTCGGATTTTAGTGGCGGTTTTAAGTTACATACAAGTACATTATTGATGGCCAGCGCAATTTAGACATCGGCTCCCTTTCCGCAAAAATTCCCGCACCCATGCTTTGCCGTTAAACAGCGTGTACCAAATGATTTAAAAATACAATGGATTTGTCTGTTTAGTGTGGGAAACATGTGTTCGTCAGGTTTGAGTTTGGGAGGTGTATTGCATATATGTCAAAAGGGCCGTAGCTAGGATTTTTTGTTTGGGGGGCGGGGGGTGGGGGCAACTGAGTAGTTAAGAAGAGAATTTTCTTTAAGTTTCTATGTTTTCCGGATATATTGTGTCAGTGGTTTTCCCTTTTTAAACGCTGCACCTCTTCTCTGGAAAAATCCTGCATCCGCTCTTGTTGAATGTCAGAACAAACATTCCTTTCAACCTTTCTTAAAGGCATATTATCACAGACCACTGACCTATTTAATGGTCTAACAAAGTATTACCTGAACAAAAATACTTTGATTTGTCTCTAAATGTACTTTATTCAACCATCTTCATAACCACCATACTCAATTTATTAATGACATTTTGTAAAAATAATTGTATTATGGCATTGGTCCATAATTCAAAAACTAAAATTGCCGAGAGGGATGACATGGATTTTACTCCATCAAGTTCAATTAAATCGCGTTTTTTAAACTTAACTGTCGGATACACAGAGAATAATACATGAGTGGCCGTTAGATACCATTTATCTCACAAGTTGTTTAAAAATGTAACTAACGAGCGAAAGCGAGTTTGATAAGTTTTTAATCAACGAGTTGTGAGATAAACCTTGCGCTAGTGTGGTACGGGCGTAAGCGCCATCTGTAGCACCACGTTCTTAACCTATCTTTTTATCTTACAGACAATAAAATTAAAATGAAATTATTTGGGGGTATGTGAATGGGTAATGGTATAATCTACATTTTAAGGATAGGCCCTATTTAATTAAACACTTTTGGGGAAACTGAAAGAACTGCTTCATTTTTTCAAATGCTATTTCCAGCATGTTGAGAACATTTTGCCAGATATAAACAATTCTCAATATTTAAAAATGTGGAACAAAAACAAAGTTTGTCAATTTACCTAGCTACAGTCTAGGAGATTGAGTTCAAAAGATAGGTGGTCAAACGTACAGGTCAGTGCCGTAGCTAGCAGAGGGGCATTTGCCCCACCCCCCCCCCCCCCCCGAAAAAATTCGGAAAGCATTATAGAAACTTAAAGAAAAGGAGTTTTAGACCATTAACTACTCAGTTGCCCCCCACCCCAAAACAAAAAATCCTACCTACGGACCTGCAGGTGTAACATATTTAGGCCTACACATTTGTCATATTTGGACACTTTTATCTAGCCAGTTATTTAAACCCTGTAGTGTAAATAAATCAGAACAACACCCAACATAATGTTCGTAAATTTAAATGACAGTTACCTATTACAAAAGGTAACCAACGACACTATATTTACAGTGTGAACAAGTAATTGACATTGAAACGCAGGGCTTCCCAACAGACTAGGCATCACGTGATGTAAATCGATCGCACTAGCCGAGACAACCAATGAACGACTGTGAAGCATGCAGAGACGCAGCTCGGCCTGTTACAAAAATAAAGATGTTGGCAAATTGCCACTGTTGGAATTAACTCCCGTTAAAACGACTGAAAATGCATATAATTTCGTTATTACAATGAGCTATCAGATATATTCCATTACGAACACACCCTTCATTCATGTGTACTGTAATATTTATTTAATATCTGCATACATTTTGACGTACTACCGATTAGTGCCTACGCACATCACTAACTTGTTTGTTTTTTGGTGTAGCTTTTGGGGGGTTTTAAGTCAGTATACTGAAATGTCAACTGTACACTAATTACACTACCAGCGGTGATTAAAGTGTGTTGTAAACGACACCTTTATCATATTATCCATTCCATACTAATGTATGTTATCAACATATCATCACGTATCTTCGCCCTCTCAAAGGTCATATACTTGGGCAAGTCTAGGTTGTTAAAAAATGGAACTTATTGCCACAATGGGTGGTCAGACTACTAGTAGACCTTGTTAAAAATTACCCGTAGCCATTTTAGAATCACCGATGAGTACTCGAATATGTAGAATTAAGTATCAGTATTGATTAATTTGAACAGTAGGCCTACTGGGTTTACCGATTGTCAGTCAGTGTATTTTAATAAGGTCCATACTTCACTCAAAGGGCAAAACATCACGAGTAGTCAACCCTCGACTGACAAAGCTCGAGAAAAACGGGAATTGTCTAGTCTGACCTCGACACAATATTCATTTAAAACAGCCAAATATAGTTTACCAATCACGAGTTAACAATTGAATTTAATACACGGTCGATACCTATTGTGTACACATGGCTGTTGTGACGCGTATTTCTTATCGAATTTTTTTTTTAGTGCACTAGTTAACGTTGGTTGGTTCATTGTTGTGTCTATAATACACAATAAAAAACATCTGGTAGTAAGTAAAAAACGCCAACCCTGATCGATGTTGATTTGGTGTTAAAATGTATTTGCCTTGGTGACGTCACGGGCATCAACGTAGACCAACACATGAATACAAAGATCATGCGGCGGGCAAACCATCCAATAGGACATTGGCATGTGTGGCAGGGGCGATTTCAAAAGTGCAAACTTTACTGAAACGGAGCATAGTGTCGAGGTAGTAGGCATCACACTCAATGCGGTTATGTGGTTTAAACCAAAAACCCAACATAAAATATCAAATAATTTAAACATATTTATTTATCTGCAGTAAACTATTGTGGCAGAATTAGAATTTAAGATTTTATTACATTATTATTTTATTAATAATGATTGTGGTAAAATTTGACCTTGAAATGGCAAAACATTGCATCAGACCCATAAACAAATAATAATTAAAAAAACATTACAGAAACCGATTTATAACTCAGGGAATAACTAAGCAAACGTACGTGTTAAACGTAGGCCTATTATCAGCTGCACGATTTAGTTTTTCTCCTGAAGTTATAAACCCACACGAGTCTAGTAACTATAGAGATGGCCTCGATCTTCGTGTGCGACTTCGCCACATCGTTGTCGGTAAACCGGCAGCCATTACAGACTCATATAAATGTTTTTAATATCAACTGAGTTTCTTCAACAACCAAGCCCATGTAGAAAGACACACCATTCCGAAAACTAGTGAATACCGAGCTGTACTTTACAAGTTGTTCTGAAGTACAAACTTATAACACTATTAGTATACTATTACTCATTCACAATTTCAGTCCTTCCCACGGGAAATGCCCTTTTTCATGCTATGGAATTTCCTACAAGTTGTTTATTTCTGAGACAACTGTTTTCTAAATTGCACATAAAAATAAATGTTTTTTGTTATTTCAAAAACACTTTTAGTTTTCTTCTTATGTAAACCAAACTGAAATATTTATAAACAAAAACAAAGAACACATTTTTGTAGGAGGATGGGACGGCCTATGGGTAGGCCTATATCAAAAATGTTGATGGAACAATAATGACTTTCCATCCTCATTTTAAAATCGTACGTTGTGGCATTAACACACACACACACACACACACAAACACCTAAATTGTTGATACCATCATATAAACGGACCTTTATTCGATACTTTTAAGTCGGGGAAATATCGAGTAACTACCATTTCAAAATAATCGGCAACCACACATCCGGGCAACTACTAAAAAATTAACATATTCATAGCGAGGCCCTATGTGGGATCAGCGATTTACGGGTTGTGGAATATAACAGAAAACCAACTAGGTTAAAATCAATAAAACAATAACCAGAATCACTCACTAAAACCTTTAAAAATCGAAAAACGCTTTCTGGTTGCTCAATCTCACGGCTCTAACTAGGTCAGCAGTAATGTAATATCGCCTTTGTAGATATAATACGAACGTGAAAAGTTACCGTAGCAAACAGTGACAACCTTTCTTTAACACTCGGCATAAGTTATTTAAATAATAATGATTACCCCCCCCCCTCCCCCCCCCCCCTTTCGTGGTAAATATGGAGTTACGATCGGTCGCTTGATTTATCTTTCCGGGTTGACCCAGTGCTTCAGAACAGGGGCGTAATTTACTAAACTCGCGATGTTGCTTAAGAGAGCCTAAGCGAGCTTTGTCAATTAGACCTCTGGTATGTGAAAGTACGTGGTATTCCTAAATTGACCTACATTTTGTCATTTATTTAATTAATTTGAAAGTCACGGTAGGGTCTATATACGAAAACGAAAAACACGCCCTCTTTGATCCAACCATTACCCCTAGTCACCCACTATGTTTCCAGTGATTGTGAGCATCTGGCGATTTTTGAGGATTCACGCACACTCATTATCTCCAGCCTTGCTTTTTACTTTTTATTATCGAGTCAAAAGTACTAGTGTTTAGCACAAAATAGTTTTTATAAGTAAATGATAAATTAAAATTAACATTTATAAGGCCTTCTGTGACCCAAATTTTAATAAAGTGGTGCGAAATGCAAAAGCGTAATAGAACTAAAATAAAATGCAAACATTGGCACCGTCGTTGCCGGAAACGAAACATCAATATCTTGACTGAAATATTAAAAATTTAATGTAATTTGAATTTTTAGTCTATCACATACGAACACAGTATCAACCGTGCCCCTTCATTATCAGTTGATAAATTTGAGGAGTACGATTTTTTTTAACTCTTGGGTTTCTCTAAAAACTAGTCTGCTGTATTCCGCAGTACTATGCCTTTAGTCTTCTTAGTTAAGTAAGAAAACCCAACTCGTCAAACTCTGGTGTCCAAATTTGGGAGTGGCAGTCCTCCGAAGCAGGCAAGGTCAATTATTGCAGGAGTGGCAGTACTCATATATATATATTATAAACCCTCCAGACGGTGACTCAAGAGACTGTGCATGTCATCCAGTGGATTCTAGAGACGTTGGAAGCGGGAGGGGAACTGCCCCGCCACCGGCGCTGAAGGTGAACTGTCAGAATTATGTCTTCCCCATATCCCCGTTAAACAGCGAACAAAACATGCATTTGAATATTTTGTTTTCTATTCTGACAAAATTCAAATTGCAGCTCATAATTCACCACAATGAAGAACGTTATCGGTAATATCTTAGTAAACCTATTATATAGGCCTACGGGCTCCCAGTTTTGTAACGGGGTAGGGGTAGACCAGCTTTTGCCCGTATTAAACGAAAATGCTCGAATTTGGATAACAATATTTATTCACATTAGCATTACTACCAAACAACTGATAAAGGATTGCAAACGAATCACTGCGCATATTTACATGGATTACAACTAATTTTGAGAGTAGAATGGTGGAAATACATGGCGAAAAGGTCTCAGGTTGGCAAATTTTGCCCGAATATCTGTATCATTTTTGCCCGAATTTTAAGTTTTGTTCCCACCCACCTGTCTCGTACGCTTATGGACCTATATTAAACTTTATTAATACTGTTTTAAACCCCAACTCCTCTACCCCATTTGATTGCTGGTATTCCGACGCCTGTGTACTTAAGAGCGTTAAACATGTCGATGGTTTTGTCGTTCAGACATCATTGAAACTGCGATTTAAAACCCCACAAATGCTGACCATCGGAATTGATCTGGAACGACGATCGCAGCTTAAGATCGTTTAAAATAATCTGGGGCCTAATTCATTAAACATTCCCATCTTTGTGATCTCAGCTTTGCAATGCAACAATACGTGCAAGGACGATGAAATGTTACTTAAAGTTGCCGACGTAGACCTAATATGTTTCCAATAAATATTTTCAACGACTAAAATTACATACTAAAGATAGTTTTTGTTTACATTACCAGTGTCTGTATATTATGTATGAAATGTCGTCCTAATGTTTGCAAGTAGCCCAAATTAGTTTTGTTTCAGCAATTCCTTACGTATTACCGTTAAGAGAAAATATATATTAGAAATAAAGTAAAGTCTGACACAATACAAAGACTAGGACGTCACGATCACAAACAAATTTAATATACAGCAACCGATATAGTATTCCAAAAACATTTGTAATGTTAGTCAATAAAACATCTGTTACACAGTCAGCAACATCATGAAAAAGGCAACAAACTCAGGACAGTCCGAAAGTTTTGTGAATTAAGCCCACAAACGACAAAAAAGGCAGCAACATTTTAAAGCCCTGACTGCACAAGACACTCTCAAGAATCTTTTCACAAGATTGTCAAGGTAGGTTTCCAGGAAGTATTTTCAATATTTGTTTGAAATCTCTTTCAGGTTATTTTGTGTACGCAGTTCCAAATGCGGCATGTATTACCTGCAATAAAATGTATCTAAACCCACAATGCCAAAATCTACCCAGCAATATTTTCCAAATCGCTTTCTACTGAAACTAATACTAATATTATAAAATGTTTGTGAAAGGGTGTGGTCATGTGTTGACTGAAGTATCAATTCTAAGTAATAATGAGCAAGGGATAATGATAGTATTGTTCGGTACCAAATGGTGGATGGTCGGTACCGAATAACTTTCTTCCCAACAAACGTTACGCATCTAACAGCTGAAATGTTAGAGGGATTATTATTGCTGGAACTTCGTTTTCATCATAGTAAAATTGAAAACCTACGTCAAGAGATTTTGAAGATTATATTAGTTCAAGGAAAAACATATTTTTAAAAATGTTTGTTTTCCCACATTTGGCATTCGACTTCGTTGAATTTATCGTCCTACAGCGATACTATATACGAATATATCACATAAACAGGCCTCTGGCAATTGAAATTTATGTGTAAACATTTACTAGTATGGATTACGAAAAAACTAAATCAGGTAGCACCTTTCTTTTTGGTGTAACTCCCCTCCCCCATGACCATGTACAGAAAAAATAAAACAAAATTAGGCCAAACAATACGTTATGCTTCCATCAAGCTTAATTAAATAAAATATTCTACGCAAATTTCATGCCAGGTCCCATCCCCTTCCACTCCACCGCGTTCTCTAACGTGTTTGCAACGAATGTTATATATTATTCACTTGTAACGCTTGAACATCAGACTAAATTGATGTTTGTAATCATGTACTTTTCTGGAATTAAAGACTGCGTATAATGTAAACCATTCAAAACAACTTGTAACTACAAAATTATAATATTCAGGTATTTCCTAGGTAGACTAATTACACAAATTTCCTATAAAATCTATCAGGGTTTCTGCCAGAGGGTAAAACGGGTATAGCGCCATATCTAAAATGTTTTGCAGATTTTTTTTTTTAAGTCAACCGTTTGACAAAATTAATTACTCTTATCATTACTGTTATGATTCTCTTAACCATAACCCTACCCATACCCATTTTCGTTCTAGAGGAGGCCTCCGATACCCCATGTTGACCGTGGTTGTATTAAATTCCACAGCGCCATACCCAAAATTTTCTTTCTGGTAGAAACGCTGTCTATAGATCTAGATTATTATTTCAATTTATTTGCATTCAAAATTTACATAAACTACTTGTGATCATTTCATTTTTAATATCCATAAGCATATATTTTGGGTACATTTTGACCAAAAATGGGTAGGCTACATTTTGATAAGGCATTATTTGTCCAAAACCCATCACTGGCATAGGAAGCGGGGGCGGGGGAGGGAGGGAGGGGCATGTGCCCACCCCCCACTTTTTAGCAGCAGCGATTGTTTTTATATATTTATACATGTATTTGTGTGTGCCCCCCCCCCCCCCCCCCCCCCCCCCAACACACTTTTTGGCACCTTCCTTCATTCGTGCCCTTTAAAAATGAATTGTGAACGTTAATATTTATGAGTTTTAGCGTATTTAAATAGGCGACGACTGATAAACTAGTATGAGTACGTTTTGACGAAAAAAGTGGGTAGGCCTACGTTTTGAACAAAAATGGGTTACGTTAGTCGGGTACGTTTGTCACGTATTCTACAATGTTGCACATGTGGCAGTCTGTTTCATTTTCACTTTCGATATTGCCATAATACTAGACACGCAAGAATCGAAACAAGCAAAGTCAAGTTATCCCCCTTTAATATTAAAATGTTTGGTATTCACTACATTTGTAGCTCATTTGTAAATACAATCAAAACACCATACATGATTGCAATCCCCACTTCCATATCAAATTTACATGTGACATATTTTGGATATTTATTTTTAGTTTTGTTACCGTTTAACCATTTTGGGTATCAAGCTATTAACCATATGTAATACTATTGTTTCAACATAAAATATTAAGTCTTACATACCTTAGGCGATAAAATAGCATTCAAAGTTGTTATTTTAACTATGGTGCTTGTTTTTGTGTTAAATCATCTGACCTCGGGACCTAAAGGTTAAATGTCAATCAGTACAAACTGAACCATCATGTTAACGTTTTTTCTTTTCTTTTTTTGACAGTTTACTCACAAAAACTCACTAACATAGTAAACATAATAAATACGTTTTACTTCATTTCTGAACACTAAATACTTTACTAAAAGTAGAGGATGCACATTTTTCTTCAAATAATGTATAGTCCAAGACAGTATCAGTATACCCATGTCAGGCCCATAAAACCTAACCTTACTAACCACGTGACATATTACACAGGGGTCGTATCAAAGGTAACTAGTGCGAGGAAATAAACATGGCCGAACAATAATGGTTCTCTTTGTGCGTTATCGCGGATTACACGTCTATTTCTGCACTATGCGCATACCAAATATACTGGCTACTTGAATTGGTTGGTGAACCATAATTCTACTCGGATGACATGGTTAGTGACATTTCAGTTGCGATGCAACGAAGCGTTGTCGTTTTCAGTTAAAAACAAGTCGGATCAAAGACTGGAGGACCGGTGTGCAAGGGGAATGTTTCACAAGCAACAATGATATTGGGTTGTTCATAGCCAACGATGCTATCAATGGTCTACATATCTAGGAATGAAAACTGTGTACTTACGATCACAACCTGCTAAAGCAGTGTCATTTTGGAGCAGTTATTCGGCTTTGTACACAAAAGGCTACACCAGTATGGCTGAAAGGAAACCTGCCACTACGCATGCGCACTGTTCATTATGCAAATCTAGGTGGTTTCTCATTGGCAGAAAATTCGTGAACCTGACTTCGACGTCCGTTCTGACATGCGATGTCCGTCCGTCCGTCTGTTATTCATTTCTATAAATAGATATTTGATTTTTGCACTAAATGACCTATTGATGATTCAGGTATTGACATTCACTTTATTTCAAACAACACAGCTATACTAGCTGTGTTGTTTGAAATAAAGTGAATGTCCAATGTTTATTTCTTATATTTGTATTTCAGTCATATGTTTAAAATAATCATAATTAATTTTGAGCTAGCGAACTGTTTAAATGTTTAATTATTGTTGAATGACATAATACACCAGTTTGAATTTATTAGCATTTCACCAAATTAATTTAATTTCGTCTGCATGTAGGCCTACGTATATTTTATGCGTTATAGGCAACTGTTGTTTGTATAACAACCCCAGTTAGACAAAGTCCGTTTATGTACTAAAGCCTTTTCAACGCAAAAACGTTTTTATCTTCTGAATGGGCAAGTGTTCGCCGAGTAGAGTTCCAGCTATTAATAGCAAAGCTGAACCCACCAACGCGAGCAGTGTGAGCACGCAAAGCTGTCGACAACCCCAATCGATTAGTAGCGTTAGCGGGTATTGGAACAAGTCAACACAACCTAAAACTCATTCTCAGCGGCAGATTTAATCTTATTCTGTATTAGCTTCATATAGTTTTATTGCTAACAAAGTACGCCGTGTCACTACCATTTTTCAAATATATGGAATGCTACTTAGGCATTCGAACTTTAAATGATGACGTGGCATTTTTCCCTGAGAGCGACTGACCTAAATACATATGATTAGTAACCAAGTCGTTTAGTGGCGGACGTCGTTTGTGCTAGACTGTACAAAATGTTGATGACAAAAGTGACTATTTAAACAACCCGGAACGAAAACAGAAATAAGTAATAGTTATTTGTTCAGCTTTTGACTGAATTTTATTGTGTGATTGCAGTTGTCTAGAAACTCGCTTAAAGTTGCCTCATATCACCTTGCACACTGCTCATTTTAAAAGAACAACGTATACTCGTTTCTCACGGTATCGCGGGTTCCACGGTATCGCGGTATTTGCATTTTTCGTAGTTTAGCACACGCAAATCCGCCTGATAGCAAATTTAATTAAATAAACACGTTGACCGATGGTACTCTGTCATCTCTGTGAAGAAATTTGAAATAATTTCAAATTGTTTTAAAATTATAAATGTTTTACCGATTCCTCACAGAATTACTAATAGTGTGATTTTTCTGACACCCGTATGCTTACAAAAATCGCCAGTACCTGCAGTGCAAATTTAAAATGTTATTGCTTGTGATACAAGACTATTGTCTGGTCGTTGACAATCAAAATGAGACTACGTATGGTGACGTGTTTACTATTTTTAGAATGCAACCGAAGTAGAAATATATCGGGAAATTTAAGGGTCCAAAATATATTTTTAAAAACCTGAAAATGTCATTACACTTTATCTCGACAATCAGAATATGCGAGAGGCTGTTGTACTTTTGTAAAATGGGCAGAATATAACTTATTGTCTTAAGTGGACACATGTCAGCCCTGATATTTTGATCATACATTCGAGTGATAAGGCACAGACGAGTTTTTAAATGGGCTCTGTTTTACACAAAAATAAATTGGGTTTTTTTTTTTTTGGTGGGGGGGGGGGGGGGGGGGGTAACTGTAGACATGTAGCTGAATTGAACAAACGAAAGGTTTCAACCGAATTTTAGGATCTTTTTTGTGTTCAAATTTCTTCTTCTTCAATTTTACTGTAAATGTGTTAATAAAAGCTACATATTTAACGACTCAGGTGAATTGTATACCATATTTTTGAGTTGCCGCGATATCCTTAGAAGCACTTCGAAAAAGTCTGCAACGGTAGGGCACACTTCCTCCAGTAATATTCATTTACAAACAGGATTTATATGCAAAGGATTTATATGCAAATATATGACGTGTAGAACATGGACATATGAGGTAAAATCCAACAAAAGTATATTTACATTGATGTATGTAGGTATATTATCTATTTCTGTACTATCATTAAGTACCGTGATACCGTGATACCCCCAGTATACGCTAACTATCGACGGGTTATGGATAGCGTCATGTTTGCATTTAAAACACCTCCCCCAAAAAGGCGTAGGTGAGTAGGTTAAAATGTCCCCGTTTTTGCATTAGATAATCGTTGAAAAGGTACCTTATTTATGATAAACAATTCACTGGCGTAGGAAGCGGAAGGATGTGTCCCCCCTTTTTAGCAGCAGCGGTGAGTTTTATGTAGGGCGCGCACGCACACACACACACACTCACTCACACATTTTGCACTTTCCTACGTCCGTGCAATTATACAACGATAGCAGATATTAAGTATTTTATTGTAGTTGGGGCGTAGAAAAAGGGCCACCCCACAGACACAGGCAGGCTGACTTTTGCCCAAATTAAACGTAAATGCCCGAATCTGAATTTAAAAAAAAGAGGGGTTTTTTCATATTAGCATTACTACCAAACGGCTATATAGGACTGCAAATGAATCACGACACATTTTTACACAAATTACAACTAATATTGCGGGTAGAATGATGGAAATAGTATACACGGTAAAAAGGCTTCAGATTAGCACATTTTGCCCGAATATCTCTATCGTTTTTGCACGAATTTGAGGATTTGCTCCAGCATTAGGGGTACACATGCCCCACCCCATGCCCCCTTCCTCGTACGCTTATGCACAGGCAGTATAGCACATACCACGGCCTTTGATATGTCAGTTGTGGTGCACTGGTTGGAACGAGAAATAGCCCAATGGATCCAAAATGGTACATGTTTTTTCTTCTGGAAGGGAGAATGTAGTACACTTAACAAAAGAGAGAAAAAAAATCGACCTAGCCTTTTTCCGGCACGTACTCGTATTTTAATTTTTATTTATTTGGAATTAAAATATGACGCTGTACAACAAATACATAAATTTATTCTCTATATTCTGCCGTATAATGCCCTTATTCAGCAGATCGCGATAATAATTTTACATAAAACCTTTTTCTCGTTTTCAGTCAGTGGTAGGGTATGTAGGCTACTCGGTGGTACGATGGGTTGCAAGATCGATTGTCTTCTGTGGTCTTTCTCTTGAGAGAGAGAGAGAGAGAGATCGTCTAGCGAGTATTTCAAGACTGGTACATCAAAGGCCGGCATGGTATGTACTGTCCTGCTAATAAAAAAGTTTGTTTTGTAGGAGTAGCTTGTGTTGATGTAGAGGGTTTCCATTTCTTCTTCTTCTTTTTGGACCAGGAGTCGAAATTACCATGTTGGCCCCAAACAGTTGATGTTGTACTTTTAAAAAGTGCTGAGATATGTGTGAACAAATATTCCTTTCCTTTTAATTCCGCTTTCTCTCCTACATGTAAATGTCCGTGTAACTGAAAATGTCAACATCTAAATAAAAAAAATACGTTTGGCTGTAAACAGATTAGAGCTAGGCGTAGGCTACTGATTTACTTGCCGGATTAAAAAACAACCCTCCCCCCCCCCCCCCCCCCCCCATAAATAAATAAATAATTTAAAAAACCACGAAACCACAAAACCACCCCTCACAAAAAACAACAAACAAGCGAAATGAAAGAGATTTCCTGTATAAAACCGTAAATTAAAATTTGTCGAGTGTGTCGTTAAAATAAAACACTTCTTTTTTTACTGTATCATGATACGAGACATGGAAACAGGAATTAGTTTTTATTGGGGGGTGGGGTCCAAAATTGCTGAGAGGGTATACTAGAGAATTTTTTTTTTTTAAACTCCCAATAACAAAGAGAAAAAACAAAAACAAACAAACAAAAAACACAACACAACACAACACAACACAACACAACAACGCCAAAAAAAACCCCAAACAAACACACGTTTTTCACTTACGTATAAGGCCAAAAAAATTAAAATATGTGTGTTTCAGGTTTTATCTCTGGAAAAAATAGGGTAGGTAGGTAGGAATTTTTTAATTTTTAATTTTTAATTTTTTTTATTTTTTTATTATAAACCGTGTTCTTGACATACTGCATATAACCTGTCTGCAAAAATCGCGGTAGATGGTGTGGGTTTTTTGGGGGTTTTTTTTTTGGTAGTCAAATTTTTTTAGGGTCGCAGCGTAAAATTAGGGTCGGTCGGGAAACCGGAAACACACAATTTAGTTTTTTACGCCTAAGCACTTTAAAATTACTTTTAAAAAAAAAATCGAAGATAGGGGGATCCAGATCCCAGAAACGCCTCTGTATGTAACAAAATAAAAAAAAATTAAAGTTTGTTTTCTTCAGGGACATCACTAGAGCATATTGATTGATTAATCATCGGCTATTGGATGTCAAACATTTGATAATTCTGACTCGTAGTCATCATAGGACACCCACTACATTTTTCTTAATGCAGCAATGGATCTTTTATATGCACTTTCCCATAGACAGAAGAACACATGCCACGGCCTTTAACCAATTGTGGTGCACTGGTTAGAACCAGGGGAAAAAACCCCTAAATTCGAGGTGATTCGATCCTGCGACCCAAGCACCTCAAGCGAGCACTACACCGACTTAGCTAAATGTTGGTTACGGGTAGGTGAGCATCGCAGGTTCGTATAAAGAAAGAAATGTTTTATTTAACGACGCACTCAACACATTTTATTTACGGTTATACGGCGTTAAACATATGGTTAAGGACCACACAGATTTTGAGAGGAAACCCGCTGTCGCCACTACATGGGCTATTCTTTCCGATTAGCAGCAAGGGATCTTTTATTTGCGCTTCCCACAGGCAGGATAGCACAAACCATGGCCTTTTTTTGGTTGAACCAGTTATGAATCACCGGTCGGTGCAAGTGGTTTACACCTACCCATTGAGACTTGCGGAGCTGTCTAAATAATAACTGTCTAGCGTTAGCAGACGATATGATCATCTGGTAAATCGTTAAAATATGCAGCGTATTTTAGATTCAGCAGACCTGGACCTGCAATACAATATAGGCAAACCGGCTGCGATTTTGTAGATTCAAGTTTTCTTTACACCGATGATATGTGTAACTTACACGGTTGTCTCACTTGCTCTAAAACGACATAGTTCACTAACTTTTCATTTACCGTAAATTCTCGAATAGAGGCATGCCTTGAATAGTAAAGTAAAGTAAAGTTTGTTTTATTTAACGACGCCATTAGAGCACATTGGGGTATTTTATCTTATCATCGGCTGTTGGACATCATACATATGGTCATTCTGACACTGTTTTTTTTTAGAGCAAACCCGCTGTCTACTCTTTTACGACAGGCAGCAAGGGATATTTTATTGCGCTTACCACAGGCAGGATAGCACAAACCATGGCCTTTGTTGAACCAGTTATGGATCACTGGTCGATGCAAGTGGTTTACACCTATCCATTGAGCATTGGGTTTGGAGTCGGTATCTGGATTAAAAATCCCATGCCTCGACTGGGATCCGAACCCAGTACCTACCAGCCTGAAGACCGATGGCCTAACCACGACACCACCGAGGCCGGTGCCTTGAATAGAAACCTGCCTTAGATAAAGGCCGGGAGCGGGACGTAGCCCAGTGATAAAGCGCTCGCTTGATGCGCTGTCGGTTTGGGATCGATCCCCGGGTGGGCCCATTGAGCTATTTTTCGCTCCATTCAGTGCACCACGACTGGTATATCAAAGGCCGTGGTATGTGTTATTCTGTCTGTGGGATGGTGCATATAAAAGATCCCTTCCAGCTAATCGAAAAGAGCAGCCCATGAAGTGGCGACAATGGATTTCCTCCCTCAGTATCTGTGTGGTCCTTAAGCATATGTCTGACGCCATATAACCGTAAATAAAATGTTTTGAGTGCGTCGTTAAATGAAACATTTCCTTAGCCTGTTCATGCTATTGTAGCTTTGTGATGTTAATGATCGTCAGTCGTCGTGCATGGTGAGAACAACGGGAAAGAAGAAGGATTGTTCATTTTTCAGTTGGGTAAGAGGTTTCCACAGAAACAAAAAAGTTTGGAAGCCTACATTAGAATATGACCATAATATTAGCAAGGCCATGCTAAAAAAAAAAAAAAAAAAGGATTTACAAAACCCCAGAAACTTGCCTTGAAGAGAGGCCTGCCTTGAATATATACAGTAGCCAGGTCTCGGAGCATCGTGAAAAACAGAATCCTGGGCTTCTGTTCAAGGACTCGATGAGTAACTTTGAGGACTGACTAACCTAGACAGGATAAAGTCGATACCGTAACACAGGAACCAGTTATTTACTATTTGTCCTGCAATCATTACATATATATTGGCAAGTTATGATGGTTGGATAAATTTCCATATTTTCGGTATTTGACCAAAAATAAAACTTTCAGCGAAGGAATATTGTTTAAAGTTACTTATTCTATTTCCAGTCGGTGGTTTTTATTTTTCAAAACCGTTTTTAATATTGTAGACGACAAGGCATTCAACACGCGTCGACTAAGTACTCGGGGTGGGGGGGGGGGGGGGGGCGACGACAGGCTATCTTTTCACTAAGTGTATTTCCAAATTGACCATAACCCGAAAAAAGCAGCCTCTCCTCCCCCACACATTCGTTTTGAGTACAAACTCTGGCCACACACACACACACAATAAGGTTTTGACGGCTTTCATGAATAGCTGTCATGTGATTTGTCTGTATATGGCGACTTCCAACGACGATACCCCTGCGTGTACTGTAACCTCACCGTAGTGCAGGGGTGTAACATTCTTTTTGAGAATGGCCAATACAGCAAACCTCCCCTTTTGGGGCGCCCTGTTGGCCGTGGGATGCGACCCGCGAAGATTGATGATGGGATCCTGGTGATTGAGTTGGGGCATATCTGCGGGTATGACTTCTGACAATACATCACTTTGGCCCGGAGTTCATATAGACGGGTGGTCAGGAAGGGCCGACCTGATCAATCGGCTGGTCACGTCAAGCTCTAGAGCATACAACCCTTTGTTTTGTTGCATTAGCCAAGAACAAGCATTGTTTGAATGACCATTTGTATTTGATCCTCCACCTCAGTGTGAGCACTGTCAGTGTAGTCTGACGGTACGCCACATTTTGATGGCGTGTACTCATCTGAAAAAAACTAGAAAAGATACATTTGGTCAGAGAACTTATATTGTAATGAACCATGTTTTTATCCATTTAACTTTTCTGTCCTAGTTTCTTTTTTTAGTTGTAATTTTATTTTGTTATATTCTCTATTTCTTCTGTATTAACTATACTAATCACTGTTTACTAACTGAATAATACTGCTGGGATAAAAACATGGAATTCATTGTTATTAAGATAACATTTTAAGTAGGGTAATATTTAAAGGTTTTACGGTAATTTAACAGGAAGTAAAATATATATATGTTTATTTGTATTTTCTTTTAATTAATTTTTTAATTTTGTTAAGTGGATACACTATTGTAGTAATAATAGAATATTTTGGTGAATTTTAGGCGTAATTGTTATGGGTAATAATTTTTATATGATTGTTTATTTGGGATGAAAACCAATGAGATACGATTTCGTCCTCGTGTTGCCCGTGTGGTCAAACTTGGAACTTTACTTTCTGATGTGTTTTCATAGGGTCAACACGTAAGTTATTATGGTTTGGGTAAAATTAATGTTTTAGGGGGTGTTAAAGCCTAGATTTTAGAGTTTCTTTCTCTCTCTCTCTCCGTTTCCATATGCTTTATTACTGGCTATGGGGGTTAATCGTTGTACATTGTTAGTAAAAGAATTGTTGTCATTTTGTTGGTTGTGCATGGGGGTGCACGCCATTTATTTTTTTTGGAAATATTATTTCTAAACATGCAGACAAATTTTTAGTTATTTGTTTTCCAGTGAACTCCGTGATAATTCGGCTTTCAAACCAATTGTTGAATTTCTATGTGGGTATATTCACATTTGCAATAGGGGCTGTTGCGGAAATTAATTGTAACATGGAAGAATTGTAGTTTTGGGATTTTGGTGTAAATCATCTTTCAAATCAAATTGATAGTTTCCGATAGGGACTAATTTATTTGTAATAGGAGTTGTAGCCTAAATTACCGATATTATAAGTTTTCATGTAGACCGGTGTTTTATTTTGTATGGAACTTTCAAATAAGTATATTTGTCGGAAATCTCAGGGTAATATTATTGTATAACTTGTCAAATGTCCACAGTATTTTGTTAAGAGCTCTTTGTCTTTGTGTTGAATAAATGTTTTAAAATTGTTGTGTTTTGGTTAACCTTGTGGCAGGTCGTTAGATTACTGGACAGACCATTATTATAAAATGTATTAAGTTGTAGAACCTTTTGGAAGTCCACAACCGAAAGGGGTGGCCGGACCTGGTGTGGGAATTTATCCTTTTTGTAAACACCGAGTCACATGATTTCAAGTGAACTCTGGGTTTCGTTTCAATATTACAGTTTCTACGTGATACTGACTTTTATTGTAAATTTTAATTTCTGTGATATTTTTATTTTTGCACAGTCCTTTACACTGTGTTTTTATTTAAATCTTTAATTTTTATATTGATGTTGATCATCACTTTATTTATTTGCCATAGTTTGACACCCAGTAACCGATGTATTTTTCGTGCTGGGGTATCGTTAAACATTCAATCAATCATTCATTCATTCATTCATTCATTCCAACGCCGATACATCTAGAAGAGGATTGTCGCAGCCCGGGACGGTACATCTTTCCTCGTTCTTCTTTAAGAAGACTCCCACTTCCCAGTATGATAATCCTTCCTGCTTCGTCTAGAAGAGAACTGCCACTACAGTAACATTGGACGGTTCATCCTTCATAGTTCAGGGCGAGACGTAGCCTAATGGCAAAGTGCTCGCTTGATGCGTGGTCGGTCTAGGATCGATCCCCGTCTGTGGGGCTATTTCTCGGTCCAGCCAGTGCAGCATGACCGGTATATCAAATGTTATGGCATGCGCTATCCTGTCTATGGAATGCTGCATAAAAAAGATCCCTTGCTACAGATGTAGCGGATTCCTCTATGATTATACATTAAAAAAAAAAAAAACCCGTACAAAATCCAATAGCCGATGATTAATAAATTAATGTGCTCTAGTGGTGTCGTTAAACAAAGTAGACTAATTTTCATAGTTCGTTTGTAGAAGGACTGCCACTGTCTAGAATTACATTATTGCTAGTTCATCTGTAGGACGCATCCTTCCTAATTCAGTGACCGTAATATGAACTACACTGTCTGTCTGTGCAATCCACAAGTTAGGTTTGACATCTCAAACTTTATCAAAGCAAAGCTCAATGGAAGTTAAGTTTGTTTTGTTTAACGACAACACTAGAGTACATTGATTAATTCATCACCGACTGTTGGGTGTCAAATATTTGGTAAAACCGACAGTCTACGAGGTGGTCCGATGCTATTGGGGTTATATATTTGATACTATGTTATGACAAAATCTGTTGTTTTAGAGGAAATCCGCAACACTTTTTTATTACCAGCAATGGATCTGTACATGCACTTTCCCACAAACGGGCAGGATTTAATTCAGTGGGTTGAGTGCTCGCTTGAGGTGCATGCGTCAAAGGATCGAACCACCTTGGTGGACCCATTCAACTGATTGGTTTTTGTCTCGTTCCAACCAGTGCACCATAACTGGACTAAGGCCGTGGTATGTGCTTTCCTGTCTGTGGGAAAGTGCACATAAAATATCACTTGCTGTATTAGGAAAAATGTAGTGGGTTTCCTCTGATGACTATGAGTCAGAATAACCATACGTTTGACATCCAATAGCCGATGATTAATTAATCAATGGGCTCCAGTGGTGTCCTTAAACAAACTTTCCCACAAACAGGACAGCACATGACACGGCGTTTGATATACCGGTCGTGGTGCACTGGTTGGAACGAACAAATTAAGTAAAAGGATGGGTCAACCGAGAGGGTTCGATCCTACGACCCAAATACCTACTCGTGTGTTTTTCACTAACAACAGATATCGTTAGCACTAAATCAAATAATTTCTGGCTGGGTCAAAGTTCGAGGTGCACCGAAGTTTTGATAGAGAAGTTAACACCACAAATCATGTGATTGGTTATAAATGTGAGTGTTTTGGTTGTAAAAATAATTAGTTTCATCTGGGCTAAAAAGTATAAAATTTTATTTCATCTAGTACCACTGTGTCAAGTAGCCTTGTGCTTGAAACATGTAAGGGGTACCTGTCAAAAAAAGTACTCACATTTTGTGCGAAACTAGGGGTGTTGTAAAAACATCTGGTTATACCGAAAATGAGCCATGAAAGGTACCATTTTCTTCAATTAATACTTTGAGGTAGGGGTTGTAGTACTGATATTTATGGGTCATAGTTTTGGTTGATATATTGCATATAGTGTTTTTAAGCACAAACGTTAACATGGTCGCCTATGGGATTTTATTTCTTATAGTACAACCTAAAATATTTAAATATTGTCTTTGTAAATCATACATCATTTGTAAGTCTTGTCACTATTTTAACACGAAACAGATTTTAAATATTTATTATTTATAATCGCTATAGACCTTATATTTAAGCAATAAGATGCAGAAGGCTATTTCAGAACTACGTTATAATGTATTTAACTCTTTTTTTTTCACACACATGTACACACGAAATGGCGTAGCCAGCATGAGGCGCTTGCCTCGTCTGGAATTTCCCCAGATTTATTTTATGTTTCCCATGACACTGATATTTATTTTACAGGTTTGGGTTTTCCTCGGCGTTTTTTTTTTTTCCCTCTGGCTACGCCCCAGACACGTAAATGTAATCTAGTACGTAGGAATTCGGGACTGGGGAAAACTAGTTAAATATTGAAAATATCCTAAATATTAAAGCGTTAACAAATATCACGGCACAGTTATAATTTCCACGGCAACTACGTGCTGCTAACTAGTTTCTCGTTAACACAACCTGTTAATTTGGTTGGTAATGTTTGCCATATGTCGCTTTAAATTTTATCGATTTCTTTGGCTTGCGAGGAATGAAAAAAGGCCAAACATGAAAATTAAACCTCAATAATAATTATAGCAAGAACATATTTGTGTTCTTTTGTTTTTGTGTTGGCGTTATACTACATACATAACCTATTGCCACATAGTCAGTGGTGGGTCTAGGCTGCAATTTGTTATCTATATCAGGAATGTGACTTTTTCAAAACGTGATGTTTGTTTTTTAATCCACCGTACACAACATGAGCCGCTCTGCCACTGTTGCTATGGACTGTTCAAGGAACACACAATCTAACATCTTCGTGTGTTTATAAAAATCCAGAATTTATCAATTTTATGGTTGCTATCCACAAAGCATGTATTTTTGAAACGAAAGTAGGAATGAAATATGTTATTTAAAGACGCACTCAACACATTTTATTTACGGTTATATGTGCACCACGACTGTTATATCAAAGGCCGTGGTATGTACCATCCTGTCTGTGGGATGGCGCATATAAAGATCCCTTGCTGCTAATCGAAAAGAGTAGCCCATGAAGTGGCGACAGCGGGTTCCCTCTCTCAATATCTGTGTGGTTCTTAACCATATGTTTGACGCCATATAATCGTAAATAAAAAGTGTGTCGTTAAATAAAACATTTCTTTCTTTCTTTCTTAAGTTATTTCAAGATCACGACTTCTGTTTTAAAAAACGTAATGAAATTATTGATATTATTTCTGCAGTCTGAGTCATACAAGGTGAGAAGACGGATCGATATTTACGTGTACATACTCTGTTCTCACGCTATATTATTTGTACACGCTATATTATTTGTTATTTGTAGGCCTATTCTATAGTTAAAGTTTGTTTTGTTTAACGACACCATTAGAGACATTGATTAATTAAAGGGACATCCCTACGTTTTAAGATGTTATAGACTAACAGAGAATTTTTAACGATTGTAATTATATATCAAATATATTTTTCTGCATAAAATATTACTAGTTGTACATTAAACGTGTTTCTGATCGTTCTAATATTTTTACTAGGTTAAATTTCATTTTATTTCCAAAAATATAATTTATTCGTACGTACGAAATTATTTGAAGACAAAATCCAGTTTGGGCTTCTTACAAATATTAAGACGACCAGAAACGCGTTGAATATACAGACACTGATATTCTAAACCAGAAAATATATTTAATATGTAAGTTTTATCGTAGAAATATTTTATTAGTCGGAAACATCTTACAATGCAGCACTCAGGATGTCAAGCATATAGTAATTAAGCACATTAATTAATTAATCGTCGGCTATTGGATGTCAAACATTTGGAAATTTAGACATATAGTCTTAGAGAGGAAACCCGCAACATTTGTTTCTATTAGTAGCAAGGGATCTTTTATAAGCACCATCCAACAGACAAGATAGCACATACCACGGTCTTTGATATACCGGTCGTGGTGCACTGACTGGAACGAGAAATAGCCCAATGAGCCAACCGACGGGGATCGACCCTAGACCGACCGTGCATCGGGCGAGCGCTGAATATTATTGGGCTACGTCCCACCCACAGGTCTATTATATATTAGCTTTGTACCGTATACTAAAAGAAAAAAAAATCAAAATTAGACTGGATATTTACCTGTTACATGATTTGTTATCTTTAGAAAGAAACGGAAATCCTGAAAACTGTATTAGCACCATAATGACCTGTTGCCATACATATGTAGAAATAATTTGCAAGATAAATGTCAGTTTGTAATTATGGAAATGCTAAATCAGTGCACGCCATTATATCGTGAAACCTGGTTAGTTTAGAGAACGAGGGAGAACGAGAGAGAGAGAACGAGACAGAGCGTGTGTCGGAATGATACAATGTCAAATTTGGTGATAAAATGGGAAATGTAAATGAGCAAGGGTCCTTTTAAATGCACTTTCCCATAGACGGGACAGTATATACCATGGCCTTTATAAATTTGGTATGCCAGATGTAGGGCATGGTTGGAACGGGAAAGAATCAGTCCACCTTTAAGCCACATCCAGATCCACGTCCGCAAAAGATCATCACCTTTACTTGAATAAACTGATTTTCCATACATACAAGACATACAGGCGTCGGAAGGGAGGAAGGGGACGGAGCAAGGGGCACTTCCACTCCAGACAATAACAGACACACACACACACACACACACACACACACACAACCGGTTGAAAGGCCGGTTAATATACTCTTCAAAAAAGATGGGGAACTCTAATAAGAATTTACAATTGCCAAAATTGTAAGGTATATTAGCTATGGGGAATGGTTATATGATAATAGTGAATTAATTGGGCAATATTTCATAATATGCGATGTATGAATGTACATATATTATGTATGTGTATGTGTATGAATATATACATGTATTTTTGTAAGGCAGTGATTCAAGGCTCCCCAACCTTGACACTGTCAACTGATCTGGGGACAATAAACTCATTTAAAAAAAAAAAAAAAAAAATTAATTGGGCAAACATTACAATCGGTAGTTCAGTATTACAGTAGGTTTTATGACCACCAAAGATCTTGAAGGACGATTGGGATCAGAAGTGAAATTTGAAAGTTGACGTTTTTTATCAGTAAATCGCAAATTCAAACAATAAAAATGACAAAAAAACAAAACAATAACAACTGTATGATCAATAGAATAAAACAGATTGACATAAATAATGTTCCACAGTGATTAATGGACCTTCCTGGAAATTGTTAAAATCGAGAATGACACCCCACGCACGTGTACTGGGCAACTGCGTGATGCATGTGCAAACTATCGAATGTGTTTCGGTGTGTTGATATACAGACCTGAAGGTTCATTACTAGGATGTCTGTGGTCTAATAGTTGATATTAATATTTCAGGTTTCCCTACTTTTTTTAAAGAGTATATATTGTTGTTACTATCTATTAGGGAATAAAAGTCTCTTTCACAGATACAATAACCCTTTGTTTCAAGAAACAAGAGTTTCTAAGAAACAAGGAAAACAAGCAGCGGTTCATTGATATGCTTGGAGGGAGATTGGAACAGTGTGGTTGTCAAGTGATTAATGCCAGTGGGGATGCAGATCTACTCATTGCGAAGACAGCCGTTGGGGTCACCAGTAAATCTGAGACTATACTTGCTGGTGATGACACAGACTTATTGGTACTAATGTGTTACTATTATAGCAAGAATGCAGCGCACAATCTGTTTTTCATGCCAGAACCAAAGAAAGGTTCATTAAATCCAAGAAAATGTCTGAATATTGGAACCGTGCAAGACGTGTTTGGTGAAAGTGTTTGTAAAAACATTCTCTTTGCACATGCACTGCTGGGTTGTGACACAACATCAAGATTGTTTGGGATTGGAAAAGGACTTGGGTTGAAACTTTTGAAGGGCAATGCAACATTCCTTGAACAAGCCATTGTGTTTGGCAAACTAGACTCGACACCATCTGAAATCATCGCAGCAGGAGAAAAGGCAATTGTTTGCATCAACAAAGGCAGAACATCAGATACTTTGGATCAACTAAGATTAGTAAGGTTTCAAGAAAAGTTAGCTGTAACCAAATCTTCACTTCACCCACGTGTAATATAATGATGTGAAAAAATACCAAACTGGGACTCTTAAATATGATTATTTTATTGTACTATTGTACTACAGTAAATGAAGTTTTTAATCAACATCACTTGCCACCACTAAATCTCTGAGTATCTGACATTGAAATCATCACTTGCTTCACTAAATCTCTGAGTATCTGACATTGAAATCATCACTTAAGTATCTGATGTGGTTTTGATAAGACATTAGAATAACAACTATATCAATTAATTCACATAAAAAAACTTAGGAATGGCCAATGATAGTATAAATGTACCCCCAATTATATATACATGTAATTGTTTCTTGCTTTGATAGATGCATAGTTGCCATCTTGAAATTATTGTAATCAGATTACAACATCATATCAGTATTAAGAGTGAATTCTTTCACATATAAACTAAATAGAAATGATCACTAATACAATAAATGCACCCCAATTAAAAGTAGATATTACATTTAGGGATTTAATGCCCACATGGCGGCCATCTTGGAATTATTGTAATCTGGTTAATTTAAACATCACAGATGTATCAAATATTTATTATCTGATACAAAAGACATAAAAATAGCCTATACTATTATAAATGTACCCCATATAAAATCCTGGATATTAGAATTATTTTTTTTTTTGGTATATATTTGACGGTCATCTTGAATTTTTAAAGATAAATAATCAAAAGATCAGTTGGCAACATTTATTTTTGGATTCAGCACCCATGAATTATGTAAAATCAAATGAGTTTCCATTTTTTAAATACCAAATACCATAAGGATTGTTATTAAGCATGTTTTATAAATATGGTCAAATCTACTACAAAATGGTACACAATGATACATTTAGAAACTAAAAATAAATAATGTTCTACTCATTATTTTTGAGTATAATTTTACTATGTTACTTAGGTGGGTCCAAGGTTTAAAAAAAAACCCCGTCACTTTCAAAATCTTGCAATTTGTAGTGGGTCAAGTCGTAGATTGACTGGCCTATATCTTCAGACGCCTATTGAGACTGTTTACATATCAACGGTCTGCCAAATCCTGTGGTTGGAGTTACAGCTTAAATATCTGTGATATAATTCCAGAAAAAAATCGTAAGTGACGCATCAGTGGTGACATTTTATATGCATGTCATGGTAACTTAGCCGGTCTTTGTAATGTAGCGGTGAAGCAGTGGCGTAGGAAGGTGTCAAAAAGTGTGGGGGCACACTTTTACACTATTATAAAGCAAATATAAAGCAAACTATCTTAACAGTGTGTGTGTGGGGGGTGGGGGGTGGGGCACATGTCCCCTTGCCCCCTCCCGCTTCCTACGCCAGTGTGAAGCCATTAAACCTAAAAATCGAAAGTGCTAAGCTCTCCTGGACAGACAGCCCATATAGCTGTGTGTGCCCTTAATTGGATATAAGTACGGAAATAAGTTGAAATGAATGAATAGGACATTAATTGGATATACATGTAAGCACGAAAATCAAATTTAAAGATTAAACAGCATAATTATCTCAAGTACCATATTGATTGGGCATGATAAAGGATTTTCCACGTCTATTACAGAGTAAATGATATAACCTGGATGATGTAACGAACTTAGGTTCAGGTATTTATTGAACGACAGAAATGTTATTTTTCTCACAACAAAAATACATTTTAGGCCTAAGTTGGGTCTGGATCTTGTGAGTCTGGCGCTGCCAAGATATGGTCCATTTTCTCTGTTATCTTCTGCCAGATCTGTAATTCGCGCCACATTGGATTCGATTGATG
Source organism: Gigantopelta aegis (assembly GCF_016097555.1). Lineage (NCBI taxonomy): Eukaryota > Metazoa > Mollusca > Gastropoda > Neomphalida > Peltospiridae > Gigantopelta > Gigantopelta aegis. The sequence continues at coordinate 66,511,619 of NC_054706.1, forward strand.
CCATGTTCGCTAGACCTAGATCCATTCCCAGTTTTGGTGTACAAGTAGGCCTACATAGATTATTCTTTTAAAAACCCAAAACGAATGTGATTTCGATGTAACACAAGACAGACCACCACACAAAATATTGGACTACTTTATAAACCACAAAAATGGAATGAAATAAAAATGAATACCCAGGCCTAAAGAAAAATCGACTATAAGATTAGGTGTGAAACAAAAAATATAAAGATTTGTTTTTAATGTATGTTTAATGTGTTATTTCTAGACTAATTACTTTTTTTGTTGTTGTTGGTTTTATATATATATATATATATATATATATATATATATATATATATATATATATATGTGTATGCTTTTATATGGGGGGGGGGGGGGGGATCTAAAAAAACACCTCAATAAAACCAACAACAAACAAAAGTAATTAGTCTAGAAATAACACCACATAGGACATAACAATCTGAAAGAGAAAACAAACACAGGATTAACATTGATTAATAGATAGACAGGATAGCACATACCACAGCCTTTAATATACCAGTCGTGGTACACTGGCTGGAACGAGACATAGCCTAATGGGCCCACCGGCGGGAATCGATCCCTGACCGACCGCGAATCAGGCGGGCACTTTAAAACTGGGCTACGTCCCGCCCCTTTTATTGCTTTTGAAATCAAACAATTAAAACATTTTCTATCTCCCTGTGAATGTGCGTGCGTGCGTGCGTGCGTGCGTGCATGCGTGTGTATGTTACTATTTGGATAAATAAAATCAACATTAATGATTCAGTGTAATCGTGGATTTCGCAAATTCCCAAACTCTCTATCCTTTAAAGGCATCATGCTACCACTTCCTATTGATGAGAATCGGTTGGAACTTCGATCATCGATTATAATCGGTTTGCATCAACCGATCAACTTTCGATCACACAATCGGTTAGAATTAAACGAACGTAAGGATTTGAATTATAAGAACCATTGCCACTATCGTCGTGTTCACCGCAATAGACCAGACCTGTACAACTAGCTAATTGTAGCTTTAATACCGTTTTTTCTTTACAAACACATAAAAACAAACACCAACGCCAACATATTTATATCTATTCCATTATCTAAACTAAAGGGGCAACTACACTGAACATTTTAACACACAATAGATTATGGATTTTTTTTTTAAACGATCATCACATCGGTATTAACTAAAATAATACATTTTCGATTTTTTCGATCATCGGAACATCACTACCGGTACCTCTTCCTTTCTAACCCACTGACCTAAATCGAGGTCAGACAGCTGCTTATCGAGGACATTTCAATTTCCTGGTTTCCAACCAAATCTCTGACCTGTTGCTAACCGACACAGATTGGTGCAAATCGACGTAGCGCAAAGATTTGGGTTTTTTTTTTTTTTTTTATGAATAGGAGATCTTTTACTGGCGATTTCATCCTTCTTGCACCGCCACAAAGAAGACTGCCACTCCCAGACCAGTTTACGAAATCGAAACTAGTACTGGGCAGAGCTCAATGGAATTGTTTTTGTGGGGGGTTTTTTCTTGTTTTTGGTTTTACTTTTGGGGGTTTTTGTGGGATTTTTTTTCTTGTTTTTGGTTTTACTTTTGGTTGTTTTTGTGGGTTTTTCTTTCTTGTTTTTGGTTTTACTTTTGGTTCTTTTTGTGGGTTTTTTTTTTGGAGGGGGGGGGGGTTGGAGGGGGGAGTTGCCTCTTAATTTGTCAATTTGGAGTGTGCATATGGATATTATTTATTTTTTGGTACTTTTATCCAATTACGCTGTCCTGGAAAAACACCTCATATCAGCTATCTGGGATTTCTGTCCAAGTCATCGGGTTAATGGTAAGGAGAGAGAAATTGGTGTGGTGACCTTACACGTCAATGAGCTGCAAACATTCATTCTGGATGGGAGCTAATACCCGAACCTAGTACCTACCTGCATATATATATATGCATTGTAATATGTTCCCGACAAATAAAATATTTCTACGATTAAACTTACATATTAAATATATTTTCTTGTTATATACAGTGTCTGTATATTCAATGTGTTTCTGGTCATCTCAATATTTGTAAGAGACCCAAACTGGATTTTGTCTTCAAATAAATTCGTACGTACGAAAAATATATTTTTAGGAAATAAAATGAAATTTAACCTAGTACAAATATTAGAACGATCAGAAACACGTTTAATATACAGCCACTAATATTTTATGCAGAAACATAAATTTGATATGTAATTACAATCGTTAAAAAGTCTCTGTTAGTCGATAGCATCTTAAAGGGACATTCCTGAGTTTGCTGCATTGTAAGATGTTTCCGACTATAAAATATTTCTACAATTAAACTTACATATTAAATATATTTTCTTGTTTAGAATATCAGTGTCTGTATATTCAATGTGTTTCTGGTCGTCTTAACATTCGTAAGAAGCCCAAACTGGATTTTGTCTTCAAATAATTTCGTACGTACGAAAAAACTATATTTTGGGAAATAAAATGAAATTTAACCTAGTGCAAATATTAGAACGATCACAAACACATTTAATATACAGCCACTTATATTTTATGCAGAAAAATGTATTTGATATGTAATTACAATCGTCAAAAAGGCTGTTAGTCAATAACATCTTAAAAAGTGAAGCAAACTCAGGAATGTCCCTTTAAAGATGGCAGAAAACTCAGAAATATCCCTTTAATATATTCTACAACATTATATTAGCGTCATATATACGAGTTTCTTTGGTGTGTCGAAAATTGTATTAAAACATATATCTTTATATCCAAAACCATACAGTTAATTATATAACTTTATATATACTACACGATTAAAAGGTATTCTTTGTTAAACAACGTATTGCCGCATCTACAGATTTTACAATATTACATATTAGCTTCATATACAGCTGAAACATTAAAACACATTATTTGTGGTGTCTTAGCACATAGCCTTTATATTCTATAAGAATATAACTAATTTCGTTAGCTTCATATTCAACTAGAAGATATAACACGTGGTTCTTGGAGTTACCTAGCATTGTCAGCTTCATATGCAACTATAATATATAACATATGATTCTTTAGTTACTAAGCATTTTGATAATGCATCTATAGATTTCACAACCATAAATTAACCTCTTATCCAGCTTGAGGACAAGTGCTAACTTAACAATACATGAGGGTTTCGGCATTCAATTTAGCGACGTCGTCTTTGGGTGCATTAGGTCCTTCCAAGATGTTGATATCCACTTCGGTTTTGTTCTGTACATACCACGACACGAATTCCTCGCTCAGTGCATCCACTATTACTGCGTCTGCTTCGAGTTCCGCAAGAGCAGACGACAGAGAATGGGGAAGATCCTTAGCAGACTCCTCGTCGTTTGGCGCCGGGCACTCTAGTTTATTAATGATGCCATCCAAACCGGCAGCAACCGTCGCAGCGAATACCAGGTACGGGTTGGCCTTCCCGCCAGAGATGCGATTCTCAAGGTAAGTGTACTTGGAGCCCTTATTCTTGGCTCGATAAGCCGCATATCTGTTTTCTATTCCCCAGAATACTTTCCCCGGTGCCCAGGCACGAAACAGGCGGCGATAGCAGTTGACGGTGGGGCAGAGCAATGCCGCCATGGCCCCAGAATGTTTGATCAAGCCTGCCACCCAATGCTTAGCTAGATCAGACAGGTTATCGGGTTTAGTGGGATCGTAAAAGACGTTCTTGCCGGTATGCTTCTCATAGACAGAGTGACTGAAATGCAGACCATTGCCGTCATCATTCATGTCTCGTTTGGACATGAAATTGGCAAGATATCCGTTTTTGTCGGCCATTTCCAAGATCCCCTGAATGAAGATGAACGTCATGTCTGGACTCTTTATTCCATACTTGGGCCTGAGGACGCCCTCCATCATCCCCGCGCCGTGCTCCGTGTGCAGCATGTCAATGTCGACGCCGGCGTCCAGAAGATACTTCTCCATGTCCAGGAACAGCCTCTCGTTCCTCGCCACTGTCCTGTTGCACATGTAGTCCTTGTCGTGGAACAGCGGCTGCTTGGTTTCTAGACAGGACATGTGGAACTCCAGTTCGAAGCCGGAGTAAATGCTGTAGCCCATCTCGGAGAGCCTGTCAACCTGTCTCCTAGCAACGTAGCGGGGGCAGGCGTCCTGGTGCGTGTCGTCCAGCCAGTAGGTCTCGCACAGCAGCTCCCCGACCCTGTACTTGCCCATGCCCATCCAGGGCACGGGGTGCAGCGTGTCAAGGTCAGGGATGATGCTCATGTTGCCGGATTGCATCGCTTCCACTCGGGGTGGCACGACGCACTCGGAATGCGGACCCAAGACCACGACTCCTGCAAAATGGAAACAGAGAAGTCATGAAGCATTGTAGTTGTCACGGGGATCCTATAATACCCGTAACTGAATATCTATTAGATCTCTCTGTAACGGGCAGTTATACCCGCGTGGCTCGTCTAGGTATGATCAGAGATAAGATCTTATATCAAGTATATAGAATATAGCACGTTAGTTCACTAGAAAACACAACAAAAACACAATACACTTTGGAATCTGTATTAACCTACGCTGACAAATGTACTGCCGCAGTAGTTAATTAACAACAACAAATAATAACAACCCAGAACTGATCACTTAATTAGTTAATCTCTAGGTGTCTAGTTTACACAATATTCTAATCACTTCACCGTGACACAACACCCACACGTGTGATAATTGAGAAACGCTTCCAGGGGAACTTAAGTAATAAAGGAATTACAACTCTATTCCTAACTGGTTAATTTTTAATTAACCCTTAACTACTCATTCAGTAACCTTGTAATACGGAATTAATACTGGTACAATAAAGACAATAACCTACAGTTTACCTAGGTCCTCTAGGATGACTGGTTAAGATTTATATATATAGAACAGTGAGCCTACAGTTTACTGCGTTAGATTACCGGCAGCACCGTTTAAATAATATTGGTATAATACAGTATTAAAATATTTAAAGTCACATCAATCACATCAAGGTTATACAACAGAGCAGAAATAATATTTACCAAGTCCAAACGGACGCGTTCCCTGGAAGCCTTCCAATATGTTTCTCCCTGATATCTCTAAAACCCTAGCTATTTATTATAAATATCCCAGTATCGCCTGGGGGTACATCGCGGCACCGAATACCTACAAGTGATATTTCCACAGCGACCAAGACGACAATTTTCCTTAGGTGGCCAGACTTGCTGACGCCTAGTCGCCAAAATCACGGTCGTAAAAACCGCACTCCTGGAGGTATTACGTAACTACTGGCCACATGGCCTCCGCACTGGGCTGGGTGTGTATTAGGCACAGCTCGACCACGGTCGCGCGGAGGTATTACGTAACAAAGTGCCCACCTGGACTTAAGTGCATATTGAGACTGCACACGGCCCTCTAAAACAATTAATATCGCCACAGGCGAAAAGAAATAAGAGCATGTTCCGTCACAGTAGTATACAAATAATTAGCCTACACCAACCTCGGTGACGTTGTGGTTATTCTGTCTTAAAGGGACATACCCAAGTTTTTAAACACTGAGGCATATTTTTTTTTTTTACTATAAAGCCGTTTTTGATAACTGAAATCATACTTTACTTAGATTTTATTGTTTAGATTATCCATTTCCGTACATTCGAAGTGTTTTTGGTCATCCTAGTGTTTTTAATATCACAAAATGCATTTATCATGTTTTTAAAAACGCACGTGCGTCTGAGAAGTAACAGCTATGGAGTCCAGTTTTAATCTAATTTTAGAGCGTATTTCACCATTTCAAAGTCACAGCTCATGTTTCACTCAATTGTAACTTTATCCAAATGTGTTACAGGTTTGTAGATTAACTAAACGTAGTGTTAATTTTCACGGGTTGAAACTAGGGTATATCCCTTTAAGGACGGTTGTGGCTGGGGGTTCGCATCCAGGTATTCCAGTATTTATGGAGGGGTGCAAGGTTTAAAAAGGTCACCTAGAGTATTACAAATACTAATAAAACATTAATCTATTATCTATATTCTTCTACAAAAATATCAAGCTTTCTGAAATATACCGAAAGTTTGTTTTGTTCAACAACACCAATTGATCTAGAGATCAGCACATTGATTTGTTAATCATCGGTTATTGGATATCAACATTTAATAATTCTGATATTTAGTCGAGAGGAAACCAATACAATTTTCCCATTAGTATCAAGGGATCTTTTATATACACCATCCCATAGCCAGTATAGCACATACCACGGCCTTTGATATGTGGTACACTGGCTGTCACGAGAAATAGCCCAGTGGACCCACCGACGGAGTTCGATCCTAAACTGACCGCGCATCAGGCGAACGCTTTACCACTTTACCGCCCCAAGATATACCGATGAAAGGAAATAAGGGAACACATAAATGGTATGAGTAAATATTGACTGCAAGCCACATGTTACTGGCAATCCATTTTAATTCAATCTCACATTGCAGCTCGCATTACATTCTCTAGTAATGAATTAAATTTGGTCACATATTTCTTTCCATCAATATATTACATGTTCCAAGCTAAAACCTAGGGTCTTCACGCATAAGCGTACGAGACAGGGGGACATGGGGGAGAGGGCAACTGCAAAACCTCAAATTCGGGCAAAAATGATACAGATATTCGGGGAAAATGTGCTGAGACCTTTTTACCATGTATTTCCATCATTCTACCATCAAAATTAGTTGTAATAGATGTAAAAATGCTTCGGGGGCGGGGAGTTCATCTTCAATTCTGGATCGGCGTCAAAGTCACCGAGACAATAAACAAATTCCTTGTGGAGTAAGATCTACCGGGGATTGATTATGTTATCTCGGTTCGGGTCAGTTATTTTTAAAACAATTTTCCAGGGGTCGAAATACTGCCGTCCCGACCATGGCTTTTTTCCCTGTCTACATCACCTTGGATCGGGAGATTGTTTTTTCCCTGTCAGACCACGTAAGTTTTAATCAATCTTGTTTGGTCCGACAGGTTTTGCTTCGGGCCGGCAGAATTTGGTTACCAGCAGGAATGTCAGCCAATTTTGATCCCAGTTTTTATTCTTATTATCCGGTCAAAGTTCAGTGACACAATTCTCGGTAAACAACCCAACAATGCGTTCCAAAAGGTCAAAGGTTAACACTCGCTCATTGTTCTTGCTAGAGGTTTTTATTACATTTAGTTGTTAGCTGATAGTATAAAGCAAAATAAAATAAAATAATTAAAAATGACTGCTTTCTTATAAAGTGATTTGCTCGTACCAAAAGATAAACTAATACGTGTTATACAGACATCCTGATGTTGTTTACAGTCATACTTCTGTGATGTCACAGTTTACAGTCATACTTCTGTGATGTCACGGTTTTATGGGTACTTTGTATTTACAATATCTGCCCCATATCATTTACGTTCTCGCTTCAGTCAGTGCACCACGACTGGTACACTAAAGGCCGTAATATGTGCTATCCTGGCTATGGGATGGTGCATATAAAAGATCCCTTGCTGCTATTCGAAAAAAATAGCCCATGAAATGGAGACAATGGATTAAATAAACCATTTCCTTCCTTTCATTTACGCAAGCCATAATCTGACGGTGAAATACGAACAAAGCAAAATGCAAGACAATATACCAAGGAAGGAAAGGTTAAATAAACAATATCAAAATAAAACGTTGACATAAATTTTGATTTGTTTTGTTTAACATAACAACTAGAACACATTTATTTATGAAAGTTTGTTTTAATTAACGGCACCACTAGAGCACATTGGATGTCAAACATTGTAAATTGTGACACGTAGTCTTAGGCGAAACCTGCTACATTTTCCCATTAGCAGCAATGGATCTTTTATATGGACTTACCCACAGACAAGAAAGCACATACAACGGTCTTCGGGAAAAACATTAATTAATTAATTATCGGCTAATGGATGTCAAACATTTTATAATTCTGAAATATAGAGAAAACCTGCTACATTTTCCCATTAACGGCAAGGGATTATTTTATATGCACGGCCTTTGATGTACCAATCGTCGGGCACTGGTTGGTACGGGGAAATTGTAACCTTAGGGGAATTCGATCCTATGACCAAACGGCCTCAGTCGTGCGCTCAACCGATTGAGCTAGATCCCACTATCACCCCTGCTGCTTACAACACTGTCAGTATTGTTTTGATCTCGGCTATGTTAAATATAGGCGCTGTCCATAATGAGTCTGGCGTAGACAGCAGGGACGGACGTGGTCCAGTTGTAAAGCCCTCGCCTGATGCGCGATAGGTCTTGGATCGATCCCCATCGTTCCAGCCAGTTCTCCACAAGAGGTGTATTATTACAGAACATTGCAATGTATGACTATTTATCATCCCGCAAAAAAGAGGTAGATTGTGTTTCTCTAGTTCTAAGGCTCATTCCTGATGTTACGCGTTAAGTATTACGTAACCACCAGCTCGCCAGAGGGCGTACTCACTGAGATGGTACAAAATGGCTGCGCCCGTTATATATATAAGCCGTCACATTTAACCGTTTTATTAATTAACTATACGATTATACATGTCTGGGGCGTATCTAGGGGGGTGGGGGTGGGACCAAGGTGTCCGGACCCCCCCCCCCCCCTCAAATTTGAGAAGTGCCCCTTTTATTTAGGATTTTAAAGTTTTTTACAAATTTATTTAGTTTTTAAAAATGTTTGCCAGCGTCCCTGTTGTAGCACTATTACATTATGGTCCATGCGAACCGTGTGTAATTTTTCAATAGTGCCTTTTCATAATGTTATGGAGCCCTTTTTGTCTTGGACCCCCCCCCCCCCCCCCATCAGAAAAGCTGGATCCGCCCCAGCAAGTTGTGTAACAAAGGCCATGGTATGTACTATACTATCAGTCGAATAATGCATATAGAAGCTCCCTTGCTGCTACTCGAAAAGAGTTGCCTACGAAGTAGTGACAGCGGTTTAATCTCTCATTATCTGAGTTGCCCTTCACCATTAAGTCCAACGCCATACAACCGTAAATAAAAATTTGCGCATCGTTAAATAAAACTTTTTCCCCTTCTTTTTTCCCCTCCTGTAGACGTATGACATTTTTATTTCTTGAGGTGAATAATAGCTGAAATCTATAAGCGTTCTTAAAGTGACATTAACCTTTCGTTATTCATAATAGGATATTTATGGCGTCTTCTTGGCAAGTCACGTAAGAACGCACTTGCTTTAAATTCCATCACACTGGGTATTCAGGGGTTATCGGAGAAAATACATTTCCAGTCTTCCAGAGCATTTATCTGACTTTGACGGAATTACTTAACCAAAATCAATACTCTGAAGAACTTCCTGCCTCGGTAACATTTTATGTCTGCAGATTAGTCGATGTCAACTCGTTGCACCGTGTACATAGGGAATAAAATGTTCTGTCTACCTGCCTGCCTTTCTGTCTGTCTGTCTATCTGTCTGTGTTACTATGTGTCTCAATGTATGTATGTTTTCAAGTATTGTGTTCAAAGTGTTTCTTTTGACGCAGTAAAATGTTCAGCTTCTGTATCTGTCCGTCCGTCTTGTGTGTGTGTATTTATCTCCCTCGCTGTCGTCTGTCTTTGACTCTCTCTCTCTCTCTCTCTCTCTCTCTCTCTCTCTCTCTCTCTCTCTCTCTCTCTCTCTCTCTCTCTCTCTCTCTCTATATATATATATATATATATATATATATATATATACATGTATGTATGTATGTATGTATCTTTCCCTTCCCGTCTGCCTGTCTCACCCTCTCTAATCGTACTGAAAGAAATAAGGGACTGTAGCCCACATTTCAGTCACTATTAAGTAATATGTAATGTGAAATTAATGTCGATAATGAGTGGTTGAATGTCAGTTACACATTTCAGTTACTGTTGCTGTCGTAATATCTGTATACAGTACAGATAAATAATATAAGATTAATGTCAATAATGTGTGGTTGAATGTCAGTTACACGGTTAACTTGACACTTGACACGAAGGGTGAGGGATTTACTTTTTCCCGTTATTGTTTGTTTATTTGATTGTTTTTATTTAACGACACTACTAGAGCACATTGATTAATGAATCATCAGCTACTGGATGTCAAATATTTGGTAATTCTGACATAATTTAAGTAATTTTAATGCAGCAAGGGATCTTTTATATGCATTTTTTTCACAGACAGAAAAGCACATACCGCGACCTTTGATCAATAGTGGTTCACTTGTTGGAACGAGCAAAAACCCAATCAGTTGAATGGATCCACCAAGTTTGTTCGATCCTGCGACGCAAGCACCTCAAGCGAGCACTCAACCGACTGAGCTAACTCCTGCCCCCTTCCCGTTATTGTTGATGCGATCCATCATTTCTTTCCACCAGAATATATATTATGATAAATATCATCGTTCCGTAGGGTTTTTTTTAACCCCGAGTTTATAAGTAGGAGGAACTGTACTTTATCGTGGTACTCACGTACGCGGAAGTATCAAATTGGAACAATGCAAACAAATTAGAAAATCAACAAAGTATTAGCCGCGCACCATGGAGTGGTGATGCAGGGAATGTGTACAAGCCCTTTTCTGACAGATAATATATACCACCTTTGATGTATTTGGTCAAAATGCAGTATTATCTGAAAAATAAACTTGTTTAAATGTCATCGTAACTATATACGATCCTCCACCACCATCCCCCTTCAACTAGGGCAGCGACCTTAGATTCACGCGCTTAATATTTAGCATTTAGCGCAGTAACATTTCGCCTGCCCTTTTCAAATTCTTGCAGCCTATCCGCACTTGCACATGATCTATATCTGCGAATGGGCCATCTCTCGTTGACAAAAGATGGGTACTGGCCCCTATCTTGGACACAACAACCGGGAATCTCAGAGAACGTGTCCAAGACAGTCGTGCTTGAACCTTCAGTGGATGTAAGCACGAGTTAAATGGTTGATTGATTGGGTAACTGGGTGGGTGTGGCTAAAAAAAGTCCCCCCAAAAAGTACCATTTGTAATTTAAAAGTGCTTCTCTGCCTAGCTCGCTCCCTCCCTCGCTCGCTCTCGCGCTCTCTCTCTCTCTCTCTCTCTCTCTCTCTCTCTCTCTCTCTCTCTCTCTCTCTCTCTCTCTCTCTCTCTCTCTCTCTCTCTCTCCCGGGTTATTTTGTTTCACATTAAGATTTACTGTATGTTTGGTGGTCTTTTTTATATATTATTTCTATATTTTAATTCCAAAAGAAAAAAAAGAAATGGATATGTGACGTCACTAGCTATTATAGCGACATAAAATGAACATGTAGGCATCAGAATAGTATAACATTCAAGGTCCTTTGAGGTCCGATTAAAAGGGGTTTCGTCGTATTTATGTTTAGATGAGCAACGAACCCCCTTCCTGTTTTATTTTCTCTCTCTCTCTCTCTCTCTCTCTCTCTCTCTCTCTCTCTCTCTGTCTCTGTCTCTGTGTCTCTCTCTCTCTCTCCTCTCTCTCTCTCTCTCTCTCTCTCTCTCTCTCTCTCTCTCTCTCTCTCTCTCTCTCTCTCTCTCTCTCTCTCTCTCTCTCTCTCTCTCTCTCTCTCTCTCTCTCTCTCTCTCTCTTTTTATTGTAGCATGCAATAAACTCAGTGAACGTAACAGGTAACCGTCGGTGGGCCCATTGAGCTATTTCCGTTCCAGCCAGTGCACCACGACTGGTATATCAAAGGCCGTGGTATGTGCTATCCTGTCTGTGGGATGGTGCATATAAAAGATCCCTTGCTACTAATGGAAAAATTATAGCGGATTTCTTCTCTAAGATTATATGTTAAAATTACCAATGTTTGACATCCAATAGCTGATGATTAATAAATCAGTGTGCTCTAATGGTGTCGTTAAACAAAACAAACAAACTTTAGGTAACAGAGTATATAGTAATATACATTTTAAAAATTACACTTGCCTGCATACATAGTGACACCGTCTTCCAGGTAAAGAGACGCATTTCTTGCAGGCATGAGCTTTCCTCTAGAAATACAGTTCATGTCGGCAAACGAGAAGCGCACATAGTCGTATTTCATGACTTCTGCAATCATCTTCTCCAACACTTCGTTAGACTGGGCCATATTGCTCTGATCAGCTGAAAACAAACACGAACGAGTGCTCTTGTAGAGAGATCTTGAACCGACTGTTCAATTACAAGCGACAGAGCACAGCAGATCCGGGGTCCGCATTATATATTACAGCCGTGTTTCAAATCCGTCGTTTCCGCCGACAGCTCAGTGGAAACGACCTTATTTTCATACTCAAGGTAAACATATACGAACCGTACCATTCTGGCGAGTGTGGGTTAGTTGTGAAGCGCAACTCACATTTTCATTAACCTTCCCTCACTCACCTTTTCCCCCCAATATCTGCTCTGTTCTTGGAGTTAACAGTTTGTTTTGTTTACGGACAGCACTGGAGCACATTGATGTATTAACTATCGGCTATTGGATGTCAAACAATTGGTAATTTTGACATATAGTCTTACAGAGGAAAGCCGCTACATTTTTTTCCATTAGTAGCAAAGTTAAACTTTGTTTTATTTAACGACATCACTGGGGCACATTAATTTATTAATCATCGGCTACTGGATGTCAAACATTTAGTACTTTTCAATTTAAAGTCTTAGACGAAACCTGCTACATTTTTCCATCAGTAGCAAGGATATTTTATATGCACCATCCCACAGACAGGATAGCACATACCACGGTCTTTGATATACCAGTCGTGGCGCACTGGCTGGAACGAGAAATATGCCAATGGGTCCACCAACAGGGATCGACCCTTGATCGACTGCGCATCAGGCGAGCGCTTTACTACTGTGCTACATCCCGCCCCTAGCTCTGCTTTATAATCATGGAGCCAAAACTAAAAACAAAACCCACCCAGGTTCAATGTGAACCCCTTTCTGCTATATATTTTTTTTTAAATATTTTTAAACAGCTTAGATATTCTGAATGAAGGATTGGTTGGTCTGCAAGTCAATTTTTTATTACGAAAAAAAGTTATGCTAGAGCAATTGAAGGCATGTAGACAATAGATTTTGTTTACATAATGAAGGGAAGAGGTTTTTTTTTTTTTTTTTTTTTCATACTGTAAATTAAAGCACACAAGGCACATATTACAGCGACCATTTTAAAATTTAAAGTAATTAAAAACAATTCTGTACTAGCAAAGTTAAAAATGTCATAGTATGCTGGTTTGAAATGTATATAATAAAAACATGTTACAGCATATTTACCTGCAGTTAGGGTATCTTAAGCACCGTAAGCGTACGAGACGGGAGGGGTGGGGGTGGGGGCGGGGGTGGGGGCAAATGCAACTACAAATTTACCAGTACAGCTCTTAACATGCATGCATGTAGTACTAAACCAAATAACTTCCGGCTGGGTCAAAGTTCGAGGTGCAGTGAACACCACAAGTCCTGTGATTGGTAATAAATGTGAGTGTGTTGGTCGTAAAAAAAAAATGTATGCAATTTTATTTCATCTAGTACCAAGGTGTCAAGTAGCCTTGTGCTTGAAACATGTATGGGTACCTGTAAAAAAAAAACAAGTACTCGAATTATGTGCGGAACTAGGGTAGTCATAGACGCTACCCGTTATCTCAGAAATTAGCAGCTTGACCCAAATGTTTTCTGATTCACTTTAAGGGTGAGGGATGGTAGTATTTATATCCGTGGCGTTTATGTCGATTGATACGCTGCAGGTAGGAGTTTTAGCCACATAGGTTACTATTGTCGTCTATGGGATTTGATTTGGTGGTATACACCCTGTATACATCTGTATATGACTGCAAGTTTGAAATAGGTTCAGTATTCTACTACACATTCAGGGCCATAATATCTTGTACATATTTTCAATTCATTATTTACCATTTCTAACATACCTGCCATAAAGTGATATGTGTCATAATTATCTTGACCTAAAATGAGATATACCCACACTTCTTCAATGTATGGGTCAGTATCCCTAGTTTTCTGGGATCGATCCCCGTCGGTGGGCCCATTGGGCTATTTCTCGTTCTATCCAGGGGCGGGACCTAGCCCAGTGGTAAAGCGCTCGCTCGATGCGCGGTCGGTTTGGGATCGATCCCCGTCGGGTGGGCCCATTGGGCTATTTCTCATTCCAGCCAGTGCACCACGACTGGTATATCAAAGGCTGTGGTATGTACTACCATGTCTGTGGGATAGTGCATATAAAATATCCCTTGCTGCTAATCGAAAAGAGTAGCCCATGAAGTGGCGATAGCGGGTTTCCTCTCTCAATATCTGTGTGGTCCTTAACCATATGTCTGACGCCATATAACCGTAAATAAAATGTGTTGAGTGCATCGTTAAATAAAACATTCCTTTCCTTTCTTTTTCCCCTACAGTTTTGGTCGTACGGGCTCCTAGAGTGGTACGTCCGATTCCCCACACCCTCACATATATGGTTACTGGTCCATACACACCGGAAAGAGTGGGTACAACTGGTACAACATGCCACAAAAGTGGTGTGGATACTCAAACTCTAACAGGTATTTTGCTCACCACAATACACACTAGTTATACTTTTTACGGTAACCAGGTAACCGTTGCTAGGTAACTACCTCACCTCCCCTAAGTTATTAAAAGGAAGCTAGTTCACTCTTTACTGCCAGATTTACCTCGCTCAATCTAATTAAAATTAGCTCCACTTTTACATGTGGATCTAACACCAGCCAGTTGGAGCTCATGTCCACCAATCAAAACCTTACTTGCAAAATCCTGCCAGTGATTTAAAAATAATTTGAAAACATTACGAATTATCCTGAAGGTATACGATATGTTTCATGTGAATTACGAATGCCTTATTTAGACCAGTAGAACTAATTTTAATCGTATTGCTAACAACACTGCGTAGTTCCCAATGTCCAGGTAAAATTTCGTCTAAATAATAATTTAAATATTGAACAATCACACTTCGCCTTTTATAACGTTATATGGGAGCATACAAATTCTAAAAATATCGGGCGAGTCTATTTTAGTGGCCGCAGTACAGCGAACCACACCAATACGTACGGGGTGGGTTATCAGTCTTCAATTTTACATTAAAAATTATTTTATAAAAAAACCCAAACTAAATCAGTCTTCAGTTTTACATTACAAATTATTTATTTTATAAAATAAAACATGTTTTAAGGCATTCGTAATTCACACGAAACATGTATACCCTCAGGATAATTCGGAATGTTTTCAAATTATTTTTAAATCACTGACAGGATTCTGCAAGTAAGGTTTTGATTGGTGGACATGAGCTCTAACTGGCTGGTGTTAGATCCAACCTCCACCCTCCTCTCTCTGTACGTCTCTCCTGTGTGTGTCTATCTCTCTCTCTGTACGTCTCTCCTGTGTGTGTCTATCTCTCTCTCCGTACGTCTCTCCTGTGTGTGTCTATCTCTCTCTCCATACGTCTCTCCTGTGTGTGTGTATATCTTTCTCTCCGTACGTCTCTCCTGTGTGTGTCTATCTTTCTCTCCATACGTCTCTCCTGTGTGTGTATATCTCTCTCTCCGTACGTCTCTCCTGTGTGTGTGTGTGTGTCTCTCTCCGTACGTCTCTCCTGTGTGCGTCTATCTCCCTGTCCATCTTCGTATCTCTCTCCGTGTCATCGTCTTCTATATTGTTATTTATTAGTATGTATTAACTTTTTACCACTGGACTACGTCCCGCTCCTTCTCGTAAGATATTCCTCACACATTCCTTATCGCCCGCGTCACCTGTTACTCTCCAGACAGCACTAAATTTTTACAGTTAGCAGAGATAGTGAGCTATCAGGTTTGGAGATTGTTCTGTTTAAGAACCACGGTTCGTCAGTACACCCACTGGATTACTTAACACATATCAGTATATAATATTATTTGCGGTCTTGTTTAAAGAACATATAAAAATAATCTTTGCCGCTGTTTAAAATTGGAAGAAATATAGACAATTTGGCGGCTAGAGTTTTTTCCTCTTTTCACTAGACCAATTTTGACATCAACGGCCAGATTCCTTTTTTCTGCAATCCTTATGCGTAGACGCATAAATAATCCATATTGCAAAATCAGAAGAAAAAAAAAAAAAAAAAAAAAAAATATATAAAAAATAAAACAATAATAATAAAAAAGACCTTTTTATACAAATATACTACTCAAAGTTGCTAAGGATAATGGAATTCTAGAGCGTTTAGCGTTAATGTGTTCGATTTTACTCAACAATACTAATGTACCACAGTGAAATGTTTAATAAACGGAACATTGCAACAACCGTCCATTTAGAGAGATAGGGAACATGAGCTACAAGACACAGGCCCTAGGATCAGTTAAACAACTGTATTTTCGGCGATCATGCACGCGTGAACTTCAGTACAGATAAGGAACAATAATGGAACGTTCCCGACTGATGTACAACGATCTCAATATGATAGTGTTAGAACTTCTTACTACAAAAACAGCCTTTCATTATCTTGTAATGCTTATAATCGCAACGGCGTAGCCAGCACGAGGCGGTCGAAGCGCTTTCCTCGTCTGGAATTTCCCCGGATTTATTTTATTTTCCCCCATGACACTGATATTTATTTTACAGGTCTGGGTTTACCTCGACGTTTTTTCCTCTCTGGCTACACCCCAACACGTTACACTTGAGGATTAAATTTTAAAAAGTTAAAATTTGTTTCGTTTAACGACACCAATAGAGCACATTGATTTATTAATCATCGGCTATTGGATGTCAAACACTTGTTAATTTCAACATAGTCTCAGAAAGGAAACTCGCTACATTTTTCCATTAGTAGCAATTCTATCTTAGAATTCGCGATCATTAGGCCTACGCTGGCAATTTGTTTTAAAAAATAAAGGATATTATCGGTGGACTCATTGGGCCATTTCTCGTGGCCAGTGTAACAAAGGCCATGGTATATACTATCCATTTTGTGAGTTGATGCATCTAACAAATTATTTTTGCTAATCAAAAAGAGAAGCACATGTAGTGGTGGCTGCAGGTTTCCTGTCACGCTATCTCTGTAATCCTTAACCATATGTCCGACGCCATATAACTGTAGTTAAAAAAAAATTCTTTAACGACACCACTAGAGCACGTTGATTGATTAATCAAATTAAAGATGTCAAACATTTGGTAATTCTGACACGTAGTCATCAGAGGAAACCCGCTACATTTTTCCTTATGCAGCAAGGGATCTTTTATATGCACATTTCCACAGACAGGAAAGCACATACTACAGCCTTTGACCAGTTGTCGTGCACTGGTTGATGATAAAAACTTCAATCAACTGAATGGATCGATCGAGGTAATTTCATCCTGCGACGTCAGCACTTCAAGCGAGCATTCAACCGACTGAGCTAATTTCCGCCCCTAGTTAGAATGAGTTGAGCTCGTCATTAAGGAAGGAAATGTTTTATTTAACGATGCACTCAACACATTTTATTTACGGTTATATGGCGGCAGACATATGGTTAACGACCACACAGATATTGAGAGAGAAAACCCGCTATCACCACTTCATGGCCTACTCTTTTCGATTAGCAGCAATGGATCTTTTATATGCACTATCCCACAGACAGGATAGTACATACCACAGCCTTTGTTACACCAGTTGTGGAGCACTGGCTGGAACGAGAAATAGTCCAATGGGTGAGCTCGTCATTAAATAAAACTTTTGTTTTCTTACTATGGTATTTGTACTACAAGTTATTTATTTCTGAGCCAATTGTTGTTTTTTTTGTTTTTTTTAAATTTCCAAAACACTTTTACTTTTCTTACGTCAAATCCAACTGAAATTATTTACAAAAAACATTGTTCATGGTCTTCCAGCGTCTGTGGGTGGATCTGGTAGCGTGTGTTAGGTACATGTAGCATGTGCCGCGCATGTTTAATGGGACTGAACTGGCCGCTTCATTCGCACCGTGGCTTCCCTCCTATCGTCCCGTTCCAGCCAGT